>NW_028227259.1:31290216-31890216 GCF_978045245.1 Mus caroli
TTCTCCCTCTCCCTCTCCCTCTCCCTCTCCCTCTCCCTCTCCCTCTCCCTCTCCCTCTCCCTCTCCCTCTCCCTCTCCTTCCACCTCTCCCTCTCCCTCTCCCTCTCCCTCCACCTCCACCTCCCCTGTCCCCCTCCCCCTCCTTTCTCTCTCATTTTTGTTTTTCAAAAGATATCAGAGCTGGGCTTGTTGACTATTAATATTTTCTCACAGAAGGATGAGGGAGGAAGGGTCATTGAATGCTCACTTTAAGTTCCGGCAACTCTTCCCAGATATCCATATGTAATTCTGCCCTAACTTCTCATTGCCTTGGTGGACTTGGAGGTGGAATAGAGCATACAGACTAGAGAAGAGTAACAATGCAGTCACAGGAAGTCATCATCCATGACTACTTGGATACTCCACGTTCTTGCCTGTTAACCCTTACCCACAATCCATAAGCAAGCCCTGTGAATACATCGCTTTCCCAGAATGAAATGTAGTAAATCATGCTTTGGTTTGTTGTTGGCACTGTAGGAGATGGGAGCAGGCCTTGATTCTATGTCCCCAGAGAAGAAATTTCTACAACTACCAGACAGTCCTGCCCAGAGCAGACATCCCATTTCTTCAGGCTATCCCACTTCCTCTGACCCCTGCTCACGAAAAGGATCTGCGTCACCTGGATCCTGTGTCCTCTATCAGAACCTACTAGGGGCAAGCCATCTCTCCAGGAGGCGGCGCCCTGTGCACTTCCCCATGCCTCCTGATAAAGGGTGTTTCCTTAATGAATGGTTTTCATTATCCTGTCTCACTGTTCCCATGGACTTGCTGCCTTATGTGCGGGTGTGAAGGAAAATGACCATTTCTATTTACCTCATGGTCTGAGTCTGTCCCATTGTCTGACTCTATTCAAAACCCTAGGCCTTTAATAGTCTAGTGGGTTGGCAATCTGTGTATCTTGGTAATTTTATCAAATCACTGTTTATGGGGATTATGGCTGTCTATAATTGTGTCTTTATTTTCCCCTGTGAAACTCTCGGGGCTCTGGCTCTTTTGCTAACATCTCAGGAAGGGAGACACACAGCATCACTTACCCTCCACACATGAAAGGAAAACATCGCTGCTAGTCTTCCCACCGCCTGTGAGATGCCCCTCAATGTCTCCCAATTTGATCCCTGGGATTAAAAACTCTTCTTGGTTTCCTGAGACCTGTGGAGCTGCCTGTGGGAAGCTACATATCTGAAGTATAGGTCAGGCTACCTGGATAGTCTCACACCCAGGCTGGACATCATGCGTAGGTTCCTGGTCTCTGACCTACAGACTTGGAAGGTTCTTTACCATCTTTGTACCTAGGATCTCACAGATGAATTTATTCTAACACTTACCCCATCCTGCAAGCTTATAGATCCAAACCTAGAAGCTTGTATCTTTCCAGGATGCTTAAGTCTGGTGTCTATAGAAATAACGAAACATGATTGTTTTCCAGATACCTCATTTATAGAAACAGTGGAAATGTAGGAAGCCTATAAAATGGAAAATACCTAAGTCAGAGCTTCCTAAGACTACGTTAGGTTAGGTCACCAAACTAGGGCCTCAACCTAGGGATCCAAAGTCCAACCTCCAGCCAAGCACCAGGTGCTGCCACTGTACCGTCTCAGGCACTAGAGCCCAACCACCACTCAAAAACCAGGAGACTGATTACTACTGTACCTGGACCAGCCCCATATCTGGCATTAAACAAAGAGCACAACTCTTTTCCAATGGCTGAGCCCACAAACACACCTTGGCACATGCAAGCCTGAAAGGCAAGGCCTTTGCTGCATAAGTGCTAATCTGCCTAATATTTCTTGACCTTAGAAGTCCTTTGCAGTAGAGCAGCCCAGTGTTTCTGCAAGTTGCCCCAATCCATGTGGAATTCAACCCTGAGTGGGTCTCCCAGTAGAATGAGCCATGTATGTTAACTGCCTGGTCTGTCAGTTCACATTACCCTCTCTGTTGCCAGAAGTCCCCCCTTGCATTTCTAAGCAGTACCCACATAAGAGCATCACTCCCTGGCCCTCTGCAGGTCCCTGATGAGCCTCTTTGGTGTGCAATGGGAAGTCCCTGCTTCCCAGTTCATCTAGAACATATTTTAAATTGTCCCTAAGCTTCTGAATACTACACAGATAAAAACTAATAAAGAGTCATGTAAATTCTCAGAGGATAAAGAGGTCAGCAGAAAATTATTTCCTAAGGTGCCAATGAAGGGTTCAGAGGAACAGAAATCAAAACAATCTCAAGGCCAACCCAGTCTTCTAGGTCACCAAGCAGGTGTGAATGCAGCTAGAGATCATTACATGAAGCCCGAGGCTCAGGGTGACAGATACTACATTCTCCCTCATTTGTGGATACTAGAGCATGTATAAGCACCTAAACTTAGTTATGTATAAATGTCACAAAAGTATAAACAAAACGGACAGGAAACCAAAGAGAAGGTGGAGGGAGAAAAGGGGCGATGTGAGGAATAATATTATAAAGCTTGTGACACACTTGCATGAGAATCTCTTTCTAAAACATTAAGTACAAGGATATATGTCAGCATTTGTTAAATAAAAGACATACTTGTTGTGTGGCCACTGGCTCCAGTTTTGTATCAACTTTGGAAACAAGGGTTACTGACACAGATCCATTGTGTTGGACCACACAATCACATAAGCCAGAGAGAAGAGGCAGCATTGAATGATGTCTGATAGACCCACTTACTCCATCCCAATTAATTTGCCCTGAGCAAACATTTTCCCCTAACATGAGCGCTGCAACTTGAGTGCTCATTTTCAAGGTATCTTTTCTTTTTTTTTTTTTCAAGGTATCTTATAGAGGTTTTTTTTGTTGTTGTTGTTGTTGTTTATGTTTTTGTTTGGTTTTTGGTTTTTTTGTTTTTGTTTTTTGGGTTTTTTTGTTTTTTGGGTTTTTTTTTTTTTTGTTTTTTGGTTTTTTTGTCTACTTTCATTTCCTAAATACAAGGTAATGGTTTGAGTTAAGGCAGAGGCAAGCACAGAGACAGCCACCGTTTCAGGACTGGAGGCCTGACTGTGGCCTCTACGGTGACTCCCATGTGGTCTTCCACTTGTGTTTATGTGGAGCGAAGCTCACAGCCCTAGAAAGGAGGGGTCCCTCTCCCACTGCCCTCCAAACTCACACTTATGTGGGTTTAGGCTTAGTGTCTTGCAAGTGGATTACTGTTGCAGTCAGAAAGAGGAAGACCTAGTCAGATCAGGCAAAGACGCAATAAGCGGCAATAGGTCTGATTTCATTATAACCTCTAAATTCACTTTCTGGAGGTCAGTAGTGTTTGCAGATTATCATCTTCCTTTGTTCTGGTTTGCAGATTCTCTTCCTTTGTTCTGTGCTAGGAAAGCTGAGGGAGGAGACCCTGTGGGTGGAAGTAGATAAATCGACCACTACTTTGAAGTAGCAAAATTGATATCAAAATCCTTCCTACATGAAGGTGGTCTTGAAAAGGAAGAGATTTCCTAGAGCCAGCTATCACTCTGGTGGAATATCGCTAAGCAGCCTTTAGGGCTACATGAAGCCAAGGGGCAGGCTGACTAATCCCTGGCATTTGCCATGTTTCTCTGAGGAACTCCTGGCATGGTAGGAACCTGTATTCTGTAAGTGTTTATCATCACATGCATGTGGCTGCCCCCACCTTGATGTTCTGCATTGTCATCAGGATGGAGGATAGCCTGACTCCAAAGACAGCCAACTTAGAGGCTTTTCTGGAAGAGTCACCTGGGACCTTAAAGGAAATAAATGTACCCTACTTACTGCCCACTGAACCCTGGGCATGAATATTTATGTCCAGAAAAACAGAGTTCTCCAGTCAGTGAGTGGGGACTCTCCTTTAAGAATAGCTTTATGAGGATCATGGAGATGAGATCTGCATTAAACAATGGAGCCACCCCATCCAGGGACATCCCCTTATAGGGTTATTCTACCCCAGAACCTCTCCTCTAAACTATTTCTGGTAACATGAGCCACAGTGGTAAAAGATAAGGTGGTAACTGTAGGGTTAAATTTTCTGGAAAATGTACCTTTTCTTCTTGTTCCTACAACAAGCCTCCAGTTTCTGAAGGCTTCAGAGGTCCATAGAGTTGTTTTGTCACAGGCTGTATAATGCATACCTAGTGAATTAGGCTCTGCCACTAAACCATGAATGTAACCAGAGGTGACAGGGGTGATGAGTTCACTGATGAGAAAAGACAAATACTAATTGCATTTGTAAATAGAAGTGGGGTGAGGAGTGGGATATGGGGTTCTCTGGAAGTTTCTATCATCCTAACATGTTCAAGGAATAGACAAACACCATTGACCTCTAAAGATGAAAGTACCAGTAACCGGATACCACAGGAACTAATGCTGGGTCACTACCAAGGCAGGCATGCAGAAATGGTCAAACAGAGTGAAGGGTGGAGGATGCATGTGCCAGGCAACCCTACTATAGCTGTGGGGCTGGCTGGGGTCTTTGTTCACACAGTGGGAATGGTGGTTCCTCTTTCTGCTTTCTATTAAAAACAAATTGTGGGCCAGTGCTGCCAAAAACTGCCATGGACCCCAGAGGTCACCACAGATTACAGCAGGATTGTGCTGGAGTTTGGCAGAATGCCATCAACCAGAGAGACCAGACCCAGATCTGAGACCCCACCCTTCAGCTGCGGTAAGGCAGTTGTAATGTGAATTGGGACATTTTCCCCAGGAGTCATAATATGAGACCATTTTATTCATCAGTGGCAAAGCTGTGCTGCTCTGGGGACAGCATCACGAAGCATGTGCTGTGTGTTTGGGGCCAAGCATGGACTGTACGTATGGTTGCACATAGGTTTCCCAGGTATTCTTCCAGGCACACCTGTTTCTCAGGCAGAGACAGAGCAGTGTGACTCTCTCCTGCAAACTTGTCAGTTAATTGCATAGGAACAGAATACAGCTCTGACCAACAGTGCCATTGAGACAAGCATTCCATGAGTGGCTGCTGAAATGGCCTGCATTTGTCTCTCTTTTGGACAGCATATTTTTATTTTCTCTACTTTTTAACCAGTTAAAATGTGCTTCTGTGGCTCTCAGAATCCAAGGCTAACACCCAGGTACCACCATCCATGGATAGAGGTGATAGCAATCAGATTGATCAAAGGAACTGACCTTTAATTACAGAGCTTTACAGACAGCTCACAAGCGACCTTAATTCCTGGTTGTCCCAAGAAGCCCCAGTAAGTCACAATGATTAGCAAGGCACCTGTGGGAAACATTTTAACCCAATTATATTCCCAGGCCCTTTATTGTCTTCTGGTGAGACCCTTTTGGGGTTAACTAAAGGAGCTTCAGCAAGGTCAATGGGATTTTCCAGAATCCCCAAAACACGGACAGGAGTCTCTGCACTTTCAACTTCACCTCTAGGCCAACAAAAGACCAACAAAGATCCTGCTTTCTCTGCTTTGGCCTGTACCCAAAGGAAATTGCCCTTGGGAGATAACTCATCTCTGGGGAAAGGCCCAAATCAAAGGAGAAATAAAATTCTCTGCTGCAGATCACTGTCTCCGTGTTCTTGGAATCAACCCTCTTGCTTTCTGTGGAAGAGACTTCCACAGGAAAGAAACCACATGAAAAGGGTGGTGCCGAGCTCACCTTCTGAGTCCTTGAGCTAGGCTTCCAGATTCTGTTGCCCATGTTGTAGGTGTTTTTATGACTGTGAATGAAGATATCAAATCTGGGATGACTTGAGATCCAGGATTTGAGGTTCTGACCCATGCTCCTGCCTCCATCCTTTGAATCAAGCCATTGCTCTTGCCATCTGAGGAGGAAGTAAGTAGACATTTGGAATCTGGCACCCAATATTTGTTGTCAGACTCTTCCAGTTTTATCTTTGTTATTATTTTGAGACAAGGTCTCGGGTAGTGCAGGTGAGCTTCCCTCAGCCTTGCTCTGTAGCCAAGAATGAGCTTGAAATTCTGATCCTTCTGCCTCTGCCTCCAAGAGTGATGAATTTACAGGTGTGTACCAACACCCAGTTTAAGTTGTGTAGAGAGTTGAACCAGGACTACATGTTAGCTAACCAAGGACTCAACCAACTGAGCCATACTTCCAAGTTTCCAGAGGACTCTCATGGTATTGATGCATGTGTTTATACAATTGATCCTTGACCTTGACCAGGAGATGCCTAGACTCTCAAACTCCCACAGATCCCTCTGGTCTAAATAACCTTTGGCACGATTGCTTCCCTTTGTCTCTACCTCGGACCTGATGTTATGCTATTCAGGATAGCTTTCCCCACAGAGTGGCATTGGGAGGAAAGTTCAAAACCCCACAAATTCTGCTGTACCATGGAAGACAGATGAAAGGGTTATAGGCTGTGAAAGACACATAGAAATTCCATCTCCTTTTTGAGGGTCTTAAAGACTTATTCCTATCACAAGTCAGTTGATACATGCAATGGAAGATAGCTGGAGAAAAGTACAATTTCTAATATCAAAGCTTTGGCTTGGAGGAGGGTAGAATGGAGGATGGAGAGCACTAATGCCTGGCACATAGTGGGTATTGGGTGCTGGGTACAAAGTGAGTGCTGGGTGATGAATTTGGAAGCTTGTGCAAGAACCAAGTGAGGCATGGAAGATAAAAGGGAGTATGTGGTTCTGAGCATCAGAGATTCTGGGGGAAGTCTGTGTTCTTGAGGTTCCACTCACTTAAGCCCAGGTTGTATGCTGCTCTGACTGGGCTGTGGGTGTTTTCTGGAGGACTCACAATAGAGAGGTGAAAGACCAGGGGAAGGCAGTCTAGTGCTTAGCCTTGGTGACAAGGCTCCCATCTGACGAAGATAGGTATTGATTTTTCCTTCCTCTTCTTGGCCTGTAATGTCCTAAATCACTTCCTTTGCGCAACTGCCCAAACACATAGCCTGGCTCCCACAGTGAGGGACCTGAAGGTTAGGGCTCCAAGGGGTGGGGCCTCCCTCTACATTAGGAGCGGCAGAGGATCCAGCCAAGATGAGCAGATGGTGCAGAGACAGAACCCCATCCTGGACAGCTTTTTCCATAATGGAATCCACATTAAAAATGATATTATCTTCACTTTTAAAGGCCCTAATGGACGATATTTATGTCCATGAAATATGTTCCTGACTGAGGCACACACGGTTTGAGAGGAACGAGTCATCAGCCAAGCAGCACTTCTGAGATGAGAACACGGGTGTGAGTGTATTTCCTTTCCAATCCACCAATCAGTAAAATATGTTTTAATACGGGACAAACAGTAGAGTTTGTCTATTCTCCCCACAGAGCATGGTGAGTCGCTGGCTTTAATGGGACCTGACAGCCGTGTGATAGTCTCTGCCATTCTCGTTGTGAGCAAAGTGCTCTAAAAACGCATCCATAATTTATTTATGGGACCTGTCAGTTAACTCGTGAGTAACCAGGATGTTTCCAAGGACATTAAGACTCAGTTCTTATATTTTTGGTTGTGAGCCTAGCCTTTAACGGCTGAGCCATCTCTCCAGCTCTTTTATATCCCAGACAAATGGAAGTGCTACAATGCCCTTCTCAAGATGATCAACTATTGACGACTGAGAAAACCAGGAAGGTCATGACTAGATATGGAAATATTTTGCTGAAACCTTTTTATATTTCCTTATACTTCTTTCTTCTTACATATAGTTTTATGAAACAAAACTATCATGAATATTGGCTGATGAGCTGAGAATTACTTATCATGTTAATATAAGCGGATTGCTGGATTGAGTGCATGAGGGTAATGCTTTAAGGAGCACATGGGGCGGTGATCTTAAGATTGTTTCATAACTATAAATGTCAGGGGTTGTGTATCCAATAAAGCAAAATCACATCACCTTCAAAACCAACCAAACAACCAAAAAACCCCAAAGACTCAATCCTTTCCCTTTCTTTGGGAAATCGTACTGATGGCATCCCAGGAAAGTGATGGTTTCCTGAGCCCTTTATGCTGAGGAAGGATGACTATGGAGGTTAATTGCCCCTCTTTGTTAGGATGTTCAAGCGCTCTGATAAGTCTGGTATTTCTCTGATTCTCAGGAACTTTGGTCTAGTCATCAATGACAGTTGTTTGTGAGGTAGCAGCAATTTGAATGGAAGAATGAGTTAATAACAATGGAAAATCTCTAATATCTAAAACATAGCAAAACCTACAGCCTCAGAACCATGTATATTTGACTCAGCTGAATTCCTGGTGACTCCAGCTGTACCATGCATGGTGCATAAACTTCTCTGAGAGTTGTATTTTGCCCAGTGTAATCAAGAAATGAGGACAGACACACAGATGGTTCCATAACAAGTGTCCTATGCTTTATCTTAGCCAAGCTCTATCTGTGCTCACCAGACAGAGGACAAGAAGCCACATGTTTTCTCATGATCACTGTCAATAGCTGAGCAAGACCAGCATAGATGGAAGAAGGTTGCTATCTACCAGCCTCCCTCAGTATCTCCATGTGGACCAATGGAGTATCTGCTGTGAGTTTGACATTTCTATGCAATTTCAAGAGTGAGGCAGAGCTTCGTGCTTGCTTATTCTTGAGACCTGTTGCTTTAGAGATGAGAGATGCACAGGTAATGGTGGCATTGTATGGAGAAGCACCTTCAAAACTCCTTATGTAGCTTCATTCTGCCCAGATCCTAAGAACCCAAGAGAAGCTGAATGGAGAGGTGATGGGCTGGATTGTTGGGAAGAGAAAACTTTATGATGGGGGAACACTTAGCCTAGTGTTGAGAAAGCAGCTGTAGTTGTTAAATAGGTCAGCACCACTGAAGAGAAACCGCCTGTGCTACACTGGAGCAATAGGAAAGCTATCCAGAGAACAGAACCTTACCTATCAGAGGCTGCGCTTGTGTGCATCTAAATTTATTTAAAGTACAAAAACCTAAGCTTGGGGAGTTTCCTGCTCCTGGGGTTAGGGTAGGATCTGGCTGGGAAACCATTCCTCAAGGGTCAGCACATAGAAGCAGTAGTCCACAGAGACCAGACCACCTCTTGAGCTAGCAATAGAATGTAGCCACATCATAAGCATTGTCCAAATGGTCCTGGTTTTGAAGGTACAAAGATTCAAGATTGAAGAGGGCTGATATCCCCAGAAAGGGGCCCCCGAGGCACAACTGCATAAAGCTATGAAGGTGAAGCCTCAGTGTCAATTGGAGATGCTGGGACTGTGGGATGTCTGCCAAGAAGAGCCACTATGTGGAGTGGAGTGAGGTGGAGCTGGCCTAAGGCTAAGAGAGAAACTGCATTGCTTCAGGTAGCAGATCTGGCAGAATGAGCCAACTATGCCTTTTGGAGTCCAGTTGATATCATCAACAGTGCCATACTGGACATGGAGCTACAGGAATTATTTCTCTAATTATTTTGATTTTGTTGAAATGCATTTGCTTATTTGCTAAACTCTTGTCCTTCCTTTAAAATGAGAATAGTTATTCTATGCCATTATATATTAGAAGTATATATTTTTTTTAAAGTGGACATCTAACAGTTAAGGGACTTTGGACATTTAAAGTTCAACAGAGTGTATTCTCATATTATGAGCTAAATGTGAGGTTTGGGGGAAAAGGGATGGAAGGCTACGGCCTAATGTGCTATGTCTGTGTGAGTTGACAAGAGGTGAAAGTGTGGAGGTTAGCTGTACCAACTTGACACAATACAGAATGGCCCAGAGAGAATCTCACTGAGGAATTGTCTAGATTAGGTTGGCCTGTGGCCATGTCTGTGGGCAATTATTTTTAATTATATTGGCCTATATGGGAAGAGTCAGGCTAAAAGTGAGTGGCATCATCCCTTGGGCGTGGGTCCTGGACGAATGAAAAAGTGAAGTGAGTACAACCAGGCATCTACTTCTGCTCTGGACTGTGGATGTGATACCACATCACAGCTGTCTCAAGCTCCTGCCGTCATGACTGCCCCCTGCAATAATGGACTGTGACCTGGAACTGTGAGGACAGTGATTCCTTCCTCCTCTAAAAGGGAGCATGAAGGTTATCTGTGATTTAGCATTAACTAATCCATCTTGAAATAGTCACCTTTAGTCAACACCAGAATTAGCTTGTTCTATTATGAATGGTAACTGGGTTTCTCCATGATAACAAAGTGGTGTCAGCCTCTCTAGGACTGTGAAAGTCCACTTTGCCCCCTCTGTAATCCTTACACAATCCTGCTAGATTGTGGCTCGCACCCTCCTGCTACACGGGAGGAAGGAAGTTGATGCTACGAGAGGGCATGGCTATGGGTACTGAAGTTTGTGAGTGGTAGGAGAATGAGAGCTGCCTAAGGTGCTTCAGAGTCTGTTCTCTGGATCACTGACATGGTCTCTGACTCCTATACTGTGTCATTTTATGGGCAGTCAGTGGGGAGAAGTCACAGCCAAGTGGTACAGAAATATCCTCATGGGCAGACAGGTAAAATGCCACAGTAAATAGAGCATCTGTGGAATGGTTGTAATCTCAGCACTGGGGAAGTGAAGAGAGGCATATTCCCAGGGCGCACTGGCCAGATATCCCATTTTACATGGCAAGCTTCAGGCCAGTGGGAAACTCTGTTGTGAAAAACAAGGTAAATAGCTCTTGAGGAAGAACACTCAAGGCTGATGACTGACCTTCACATACGTGTGCATGTGGGTGTGTGTACACACACTTGAAGCCTCTCCCTGTCTCCCTCCTCCTCCCTTTTCCTCAGGTCTGTGAAGCTGTGATGTGGGTTTGGGCTGTCATTGTTATCACTGTTGGTGATGCTCATTTGTACCTCATTCCTTTGCATGGTAAACATTTTCTCAAGCAGAGTCAGAGTCAGTTTTAGTAACTAAACTTGGCTCAGAACTTTGTTCAGATAATATATGAAGGCATGGGTCTAGGGAGTGGCTCACCTGGTTGACCAGTATCTCCAAAATCAAAGACCTTGCAGGATGCTTAAGAAAGTATGAATTACATGGTAATTTAACATGTAGAACCATGACTCTTTCCTAGAAGTGATACATTGGCCATGGAAGGAAGATTCACACATAAGATCAGCAAACAAGGGAGCATGGCCTTCCTGCTGCAGTCAAGAGCCCTTTCCAAGAGCAGAGAAAGACCACCAGTGACCATGGTTTTCAGGGGAATGCCCTTTGTGGTCTTTGAGGTGCTGGCCAGGCATGGCCTGAGTGAGAGGAAGGAGGCTTGTTGAGTGTCTGCTTGAGCTAGGACCAACACCCAGAGAATCCCTGGTATCGTACTCTCTTTTAAGCAGGGTATACTTGTTGACTTAGACCATATACTTCAGCATCTTCCTATTTAGTTCATCCCTAGGCTATGACAGTAAGAAGCCATTTGCACTAAAATTCCTCTTGGCCTCTCTCACTCAGCTAACTGTGCCATTCAGAAATGTCTGTCAATAAATATAGGGTCAGTTACCATTTTGTGTTAAGCCCCACAGAGAAATTAGAGATTAAGAAACATTCTCACATTAAAGCTAAAATAGATATAGGAAGGCTTTTTGTCTAGGTGATCCCACAGTTACTTGGATATTATGGCTATGCTCCTGAGCACTTCCCAAAGGAAGCAAGTGGTCTAGACTGTGTCCCTATGGCACTCATAGCTCACTGAAGACAGATAAGAGAGAGAAGCCCTGGCTTTGGCCATGTCCCCCTGCCAGTTGCTTGAATGGGAACAGGTCCAAGATCTCTCATTTCTTGTCATCAGTGCTACATAGAAAGCAGTCAGACAGTTCACTGTCCTCACTTCTAAACCCAACTTCAGGTCTAAGACACTCCAAGCACCAAACATTTTTCTTGCTCATTTGGTGTGCAAATCCTGTCCTGAACTGACACAAGGCTATTTTTAGTCTTTATTTATTCCTCATGGTGTGAATATTCATTTTTCCTTGCAGAAGGGCTTCAGAGCTGGGTGCTGGGGCTGCTCTACCCTGCCTGACTCTGTTGCATAAACCACATGCCCTGCATCACCTTCTGAGTTTCTCCCAATCTAGGAAGCCTCTTAAACAGAGGAGTGGAGCCTTAGATGGATGTTGCCTGTACCCCTACCTCATAGACAGAATGAAGGTCCCCTAGAGTTTCATATGTCCTAGTTCAACAAATGTCTGTCCTATTGGAAGGAGAATCTGATGAGGGGCTGGCTGCTTTGGTGACCTCATGCCTGCATCTGAGCTCTTTCCTATGTGAGATTTCATATGGAGAGAAAACTCCCTGAAAATGTTCCTTATGAACTTGTTGCTTATAAAATTTAGTCTCCACCATTTAGCCCATGAGGCCAGGAAACCTTTGATCATGTGTTTCATATATTGCGTACACACATACATGACATTGTGAAAAATAAACAAAACATTTGCTGTGTAAGCATGAGGACCTTGATTTTGATCTTTAAAATTCATTTAAAGACAGACATGGTAGCCATGTCTATAATCTGAGCCCAGGACAGGAGCATCCTCAGAAGTCCCCAGGATGAACTAGCCTAGTACACAGAGCAGCAAATAGCAGCAAGTCGGTGAGGATTCAATGCTGTATGCATCTAGGTACACAGAGCTGATTAATGCATCAAGAATCATTACTGAAGGGGCCTTGATAATGCAGGACAAATAAGTTGGGATGAAGGAGAGAATGAGGGAGGACCTGGCAGAGTTTGAGCTGTCATCTTCAGGGGTGAAGGTCTGAAACATGGAGATATATGATCAGAAGAGAATGAGGTGAGGACTTGGGGGTATATAAAGTCTTCCAAGAGGCCCCACAATGTCTCTTGCTGCTTGTAAATTTTCTGTTTTTACTTGATAGAAAATGATCCTGTTTTGATGGTATTGAATTCAGATGTGAAATGGAGGATGCTATCTTGGCTACTATCCAATTTTGTCAGGATGAGCATGACAGAAAAATCAATTCATTATTTTATAATTTCACAGTGTGTGTAGGTTTTGTTTGTGTGTGTGAGACCTACAACACTTAATTATGCTACCTGCATGAATATAGGTCATTTATTTGAGTGGGCTCTAAGTGGGCTGCAGCCCACTTACCAGTACCAGTGGCTTCATCACTGAGTAAACTGGAAAAAAAAGAGGGAGTGAAGATATGTTTCAGTGGGTAAGGCACTTGCAGGGCAGGTATGGTATTCTGTGTATGGACATCCAGAACCCACAGAAGGTCAGACCTGTTTAGTGGCCATATCTCATTGTCCCTATGGGGAGATGGAATTTGGAAACAGAAAATCCCCAGAATATCATAAGGCCAGATAGCCTGGAGTATATAGTAGCAAAAAAGAGACACTGTCTCAAACACGGTGGAAGGAGAGGACCAGCATCCCCCCAATATACACACCATATAGACACAAAGATAAACAACTGGCATATAGTTACCATTACAATGTATTTCATCAACAAGAAGAGAACATGCATTTTTCTGATCATTCATTCAAAGCAGACTTAACCCAGGGTCATCTGACCATGAGTGATTGGAGCCTTCAATGTGGTTTCTAGTGCTGGTGGCTCCATACAACCTTTGTCTGCCATGTATCTGTAGTTAAGCTGCCACTGGCTAATCTGGGAAGACAGGAAGTAAGTGAGCTGGGATAATGCAGACAGCTATTTGATGTGGTAAAGATGATGAGGGGTCTAGGTACTAATTGATGCTGTGAGAAAGGTGTAGAAAGGAACCACACACCTTCAGGAGAATGGTCAAGCCCTTCTCACTGATGGGTGAGCACCAGCTGCTCCTGGGATGCTGAGCAAACTGCCCCATGGTACTTTGCCTCCCACTGGAGTTTTATGTAAGATGTTTGGTGCTCCATGGGCCTTCTTTTCAGCATGCCCCTCTACCATCACAATCAACCCCATCAGTGCCCTTCTCAAGGTGGTACCAGAGAGCAGGCAGACTCTGAGATAACTCCTCAACAGACAGGGTTATACAGAACAAGTAGAAGAGAACAGACTTAAAATTTTTACAATGTCTCCTTGATAACTTATGTTGAAGTCATGGGCTGTAAAGTCAAATCTCTTGGAAGATAATTTTTACAAACGATTTTCTTCTTGTTTTCTTTCTTTACAGAACCAGGATTCTTGGGCCCAGTTGCTCTCTCCAGCTCTTCCCACTGCAGTGTACAGCCCTCTGTTTATAATAGGAAATCCAAAAGGTAAAAATCAAAGTACTCCAGTCTCAATAGCTCATACAAGAACTGTTCTCTCAACACTATGGTGTCTATGTTTTCCCCTTCTCTCAAGCGTCATCACAGAATGTCTTGCTTTGTTCCAGAAACAAGACGTGATATTTTTAACTCATCTCTTTTGCTGTTGGACCTAGAGACCACCTTTGCCCCTTTTATAGACACATATCAATGTGCATCAAACACTTAGCTTCATAAGGCACTTATTATTCCCTCAATATAAACTGCTTAAAGTAGAATTTGTGCATAAAGGCATAGCAGTCTTTAAAGCTCTTAAAATCTTGTTGAGACTGAATTAAATATGTGATTGCCAATTTTGCATCATTTGCATATTTGATAAGTAGTCTACAATGTCAGGTATGTGTTAGAAAGGCAGAGTTAGTAGAAGCTCAATAGTCCCTGATTTTATATCAGACTTTTAAAACTCTCAGCTTTCAGTAGCTATGTACTGAGCAACACTGAGTTAGACTGACAGTACTTTACCTAACTCAGTCCTTCTAGGAACACAGAGTGGTCAGTACAGTCTGTTTCTTAGTGACTCTGGGAGTCTGGAGCTTTGTGATGTTCATGTGGTGGATGATGAGGTCTTTTAGCTTCTTCTTTGAGCATCCTTCTGAGCATACACATGTGTGTCTCTAAGACTATGCCAGGCATCTGGTGGGTCCACCATTGCCCCAAGTTACAAGATGTGGTGCCCCTCTGGGCTTCCTTCATAACCAGTTATAGCTTCTGTCAGGGTAGGGGTGGCCAGTGGAACACGATAGTGTTCTTGGATTCTTTCTGCCTATGTTTTATGGCCTTAACTGGAACTGAAACGATGTTCAGCAAGTGAGAAGTAAAGATAACTGAAGAAACAATGCTCTCAGGATGTATCAGTCTCCAGAGTGTGCAAGCTCTGCAGTGGACAGTCAAGAGTTCTGGCTGAGGAGAAAGCAAGTATATATCGGGTGGACAAGGGTCTCAGAGGGGTTGGCTACAAAGGCACATGTGCCCAATGTATGTCTACAGAAAATACTTGCTGTGACCACATTTGCATTACAGCTCTGTTCTCCCTTGCAGTATTCAGTTGACTTCCAACTGCTCCTGTCACCTGCTTTCTTGTTCTTAAGAGTTTCTTTCCTGGCCACCTCCTGTTTCCTGCTTATTCTCCTGTAGACTTCTTTCTTCTCCTCCATTCTGTTTCCACTCATCTCCAGTGCTGAACCTGCAGCTCAGCTGCCTCCCACCTAGGCAGAATGTGGGATCTGCAGCCTGCTTAGCGACCAGGCAGGACCTGACATCATGCCCCTGCAGTATTAGGATCTGTGTTCATTCTCAGTGAGCCACACATCAAACCTGTCACGTGCTGGGGTTGTTAGCCTCAGAGGATTGGGTAAAAGCAAGACACTTCAATCCTGTTCTTTCTCCATTAATCACTATTAACAGTGTGAATCTGTCAAAACAGGCAGGTGATGTGTGCACCAAGACCAGCTCCTGAGATCAAGCTTTGACATTTCAATCCCTGTCATCTCAGTTACAGGAGAAATGAGGCCAAGAAAATCTAGAATCCTCTCTCTCTCTCTCTCTCTCTCTCTCTCTCTCTCTCTCTCTCTCTCTCAGGAGGTCTCTGCAATTGTATGTAGTGATACACTCAGATATACACTCTATGTGAGAAGTACACATACCCACAGCATGATACACATATACTTGAGCAACTGTACTTGACAAATAAGCTTCAGATTTCAAATGAGTGATGTGATGTCATGAGTGACAGGGATTCAGGCTTACTCAGGGTAGATAGCTTCTGTCCATCCATATGCTGGACATGCATTTTTTTTCTTCAGAGTTACATAGCTGTTGAAGCTGTAAGCTGTTGACACATCAGTATTTTAAAATCATGTTTGTATCAGAAGAGGGTGGGATGTAACAGGTTCTAGCACATCTGAGATCTCTCTGGGTTCCTCAGATCATCTAACTCATCCAGCAGACTTGGAGTCCCAGCTGGGCATTCTCAAAACACCTTTAGTCCTGCAGAGCACGGGTCGTGCAGAGCTCATACCATGGGAGGAAACACCTGGATTGATCATTTTCCTCCCTCTTTAATGTTCATATTGACTTTGGCCTAAAAAATGACAGGGTTGAAGACTGTCATTAGTCTCCATGGTAAACAGATTACACGTTGATATAATAAATGTTTTACCTTTAATTTTTGTTTTAGTATGTTTTCATAAATGGGCATTAAACTGTGTTGAACCTATTTATTAAGCTTTCCTCTGAAAGATGCCTTGGTTGCAAAAGGAAACCTTCCCTCCTTATCAGAGGCCCAGGCTCAACCCCTCCTTAGTTGCTGTGGGGTTGGTTCTGCCTCAAAGTAGGATAGCTATGCTTGCTAGGCAGCAAGGCTCATTATGGGTGGCTGGTCCTGCTTTTATCTTCCCTGCTGCTTGCTGTTCCACAAACACCACTTCTCCCTCCTGTAAAAAATTACTCAATTTGACAAATCCTGGTGTTATGGGCAGAGCTGAGCCTAACCCCTACTCTGAATTTCCATACTGCAGGCCTAACTCCCAGGAAGCTGATATAACAACATTTGGAAAGAGGGAAGCTGGTGGGTCTGAATCCAACCTGACTACTGACCTTACAAGCAGGAAGAATCCAGACACACACAGAAGACCACCCATGCAAGTGAAGACTCAAGTCAAGGAGGGAGGCCTCAAAGGAGCCATCTCTATGACACCTTGACTTTGGGTTTTCTTCTGCTAAGACCAGGAGACAAGAGATTCTTGCTTCTAAGCACCACCCAGTCTGCTGTCCTGGGTCATGGAATCCTCACTGACCCCTACACCCTTTTTAATGACCCTTTTTAACGCTCACTCAGAGAAGAGCCAGCCCCAAGCCCAACACTATGTCCAAATAACAGCCTTGCCTATGATGTGAAGTTTCCTGATTACTAGACTCTCCTGGAAGTCTTATCATCTCTAGCTTGCACACAGCTGATGCTTCGGCTTTGAAGACAGCCATGAACAGACTCTACCTCACTTCCACTTCAAGAGCAACATCACCTCCCCTGCTCAGAGTGCATGGTGAGTATGTCCTAGGAGCATGTGGATGGTTCTAGATCAGTCTTTGATACACACCTCATCTTGATTGTAGCATAGCAAGTGTGAGCAGAAAGAAAGCCATGCGACCTGCTATGGGGACCCCTCTCTGCCTGTCCAGGAGTAATGTGCTGAGAGCCACTGTCTTGAAGTGAAAGGATAGCAGGATCTGTTCAGCTCCTGACGGTTCAGACTGTTGGTATTATTGCAGCCAAACAAAGCTACGTGACCTATACTAAATATTTAAATCCCAGGAGCATGACTACCAGTTTAACTATTGGAAAGGGACAATGGGGCAAGCTGTGATATGACTTTTTGAAGCCAGAATGAAAGTCTGAGCAGGACTATAACCCAAGGCACATTAAAAACTCGAAGTTACAGTCTGAAGATCAGAGCTTGGCTGGTCAGTCAACAACCACAGAGAGTTAAGGAACAGTCCATAGGAAGTGCCCAGGGCCCTCATATCTTGCCAGAAACACGGTTACTAAAATACTACGTGCTCACTTGTTATTCAAGTGAGGCCTTCAAACTTTCTTGACTTCCAAGTACCAAGTTTAAGGCTCCATTCACCTCAGCAGCTACCTAGATATGGTGGGACAAAATCATAGCACTTGGGAGGCTGAGCAGGAGGTTGTGGTTCGGCTGGACTTTTCCTCCTATTGCTGCATCTGTTTTTAACTGTAGCAGTGGCATGCTCACTGTCTTGCCCTGGCTGTCTAATCTGAAGCCATGTCAACTCCCAGCAGCTAATTCTAGAGGGACTGTGTGAGCCCATGGTGTCAGCAGCTGAGCACCTGCAGGATTCTGTTGGGTGGTTTTGAGCAGAGCTTGCCAGATCCAGTTCCTGTGCTTCTCTATTCAGTCTGCTTTCTTCCCTTGTGCCCCTCTCCCCTGCATCCCCTTTTTCTTGGGTGTTTCCATTAGCTGAGAAATCAGCTGTCTGTCTCTCTATATATGTTTTTCTTTTGGTCTCTCTCTCTCTCTCTCACACACACATACTCTTTCATATATTTACATTTATATACTCCCCCCCCCACATACACACACACACACTCATCCCCTCTCTCGCTCTCTTATACACACTCTTTTTTGTACACTGTCAAGGACACACACACCCACTCCAGCCCCTACACTTCCTGTACACTCTCCTTCACACACACTCACTCTTTTACACACTGTTTCCCTTCCTCACACACACTCCCTTGCACACTCTCAGACACACACTCACTCCCTTACACTACCCTCTGTATTCACTTGCTCTCAGGAACACATATACTCTCTTGTACAATCACATTTGCTCCCTTCTACACTGCCTCATAGACACACACTCCTTCCCAACTCTCAGAGTCACACACATATGTATTCTCTTGCACTCACACCCTCACTCTCCTGTAAGCTCACCAACACATATATCCTTCCTTGTGCACTCTCCTATAGACCCCAAGCTCAAACTCCTTTCCACACATCTCCCTCTCTTACACACACTCACACATACTCCCTGTACACTCACAGACATGTTCTTTCATGGATTCATAAGGCACATTCACACACACACACACACACACACACACACACACACTACCTACACAAACTCCCTCTGTACTCATAGACTTACACATGCACATCCCTCCACACCCTCTTTCTCATATATACCCATACACATTCCCACAGACACACACTCATCTCTTCACACACCCCTCTCAATACACATAGTCTCACACACCATCTCATACTCTCTTGATAGGTAAGGAAGAGGCTAGAACATTGGTTCTCAACCTATGGATTGTGACCACATGAGTGGGATCAAACAACCCTTTCACGGGGGTCTCCTAAGACAATTCTACATATCAAACATTTATATTATGATTCATAACTAACAAAATTACACTTACAAAGTAACAATGGAAATAATTTTATGGTTGGGGGCCACCACAACTGCATTAAAGGGTCACAGTGTTAGTAATGTTGAGAACCACTGAACTAAAGTTTTCACTAATAATACTCCAAATGGCTGAAGCAAGTTACTGTCTATTTGAAAAAAAAACTTTTGTGCTATTTTCTGGTTGTGAGGCTCTCTGAAAAGCCCTGACCTTTGACCTTTACCCTTGGCAATGCATGGCAAGAGCATGCACTCACTTCCATTCCTGGACGCATTTTTGACTGCCAGCTCAGCAGTGACAATGTCCCTCCAAAGTCACTCCAATGCCTTTTCCAGTGAGATCAGGGACTGAGGCTCCATATAGGCAAGGAGCAGGTGGAAAAGCAGAGGTTCCCAGCCTAGGCAAGATGAACAGGCAGTCTGAAGCCTGCAGGACCACTTGGCGACTGCTGGCCAATGATTTCAGGGGCAAATGAGCGGGTGTGTGAAGTCATTAATTATCTCCACCTCATCTCACATTTTAAGAGTTTCTGTGGCTTCATAATTAAAGATACGAGTCTTTATAGGGATTATGGGGGCGCACACAATGCGCAGCCAGGTGCTAAGGCCCCAACGTTCATCTGGAGGCCTGCAGAGCCTCCGATGGTGAATGAGTGTTCCCAGCTTGCCCGAAGCTCCTGGGCTTGTTTTCTTGTCTTAATTGCTTCCGGGCAGAAGAGTCTTGTAGGATGGGGCTGCTGCCCACCTGTGCTGGGTGCAGAAGGAGCTGCTGAAGAGCAGAGCTGACAGGGCTGCCATCTTCCTAGAGGACAAAGTGCACATGGTTCATGGTGGCAGAGGATTTCACACATGTACCTCCATGGGCCACGTTTGTGGATCTCTGCTCTGAGTTACTGCAACACCCAGTGACCTGCTGGAAGAAATAAAGCATGGCAAAGCTGCCAGGCTCTCACTTCAGGGACCTTGTCATACAGGCCAGGCTGATAGTAGGTTGGTACATTTCCTTTTTGTTGACTTGGTGGCCAGTGTGCCGGAACAGTGAGCTGTCATGTTGGGAAAGTTCACAAGGACTAGAGTCAAGGGTAGCTTTAGCCAACAGCCAGGGAGTAAGGAACCCAATGTACCAGTACCATGGTAAGGTACTGGGAAGGTATATGTGAACTTGTCTGAGGAATTACTTAAAAATAGCACAAAGGAGCATGGCAACAAGGCTTGAACAACCCCATTACCAGGTTTTGGCACTGGAGACTCGCCAAGTGCTGATCATCCCTGAAGAGTTGTCTAAACAGAGCCGGCCTTTGAGGCTCACTTCTACAAAAATGTAGGCTGTGTGACCCATATTACCAGAGGCAAGTCCCTCACAGAAAACACACACACAGTTTTGCACTGTGTTCTGTTTTTAACATGTAGGGCTTTCTCCGTCCCTCTGTTTTTTTCTTTATGAAAAAACAAAACAAAACAAAAAAACGTAATCTATCTTTTTTGCTCTTCAACTTCCCCCCAAAGCCACAGAAAAAATGTGACAATGCCATGAGGTGACAAATCTGGGGATATCAGGAGTATCATGTGTGGCTGCTGTGTCTTCCTACAAATGCTAGGAACACCAGGGTGTCATGTGTGACTCCCTTGTCTTCCTTTTATGTTGGCTTCCATTGGCAGAGTCTGTCAGGCAGAGGTCTGTGTTTCTGTGATTTGAACTGGGATGTCTGACAGTCCTTCATTCTGTCTTCAGAAATTCAGCACAATAAATGTGTCATGTGTTTGCAGAAGCCCCAGGTAAGGTAGTGGTGCCATGTCTATACAGAGTGGGATCTGGTGCCTCAACTGTCACAAAGCCTTCCTCACCAAACTCAGGAACCATGTGGGCAGTGCCATATTCTGGTCACAGGTGGCACTAGAAAGGCCTGAGGAGAAGCAGGAAACAAGATATTGCTCAAAGAATAAATTTAGGTTGAATTAATTGGCAGAGAGAGAGAGAGAAAGAGAGAGAGAGAGAGAGAGAGAGAGAGAGAGAGAGAGAGAGAGAGAGAGAGAGAGAGAGAGTCATATAGGACCCAAGGTAAAGACAATGTGGATCCAGGAAAGCCTGTAAAGTGGTCTACAGGGGAGGGAGAGAATCAGTCAGGAAAATGTTTGCCTTGCAAATATGAGGACCCAAGTTTGATGCCTAGAACCTACATATAAAAAGCTAGGTATGGTGGCATGCATTGGTAACCCCTGCACTAAGGAAGCAGAGATGGGTAGATGTCTGGAGCTGCAAGCTTAGCCCGCTCAATAAGTTACAGTCTAATGATAGATTCTGTTTCAAAAACCAAGGTGAGTTGTGTGTAAGAAATAGCAGCGAAGGTTGTTCTTTGACTACACACACACACACACACACACATACACACTGGCACACATACATGATTCTAGCTGCATTTCTGTTGCTGTGATAAACAACTTAGGAAAGATAGGATCTGTTTGACTTAGAACTCCAGGATAGAGTCCACTGTTGCAGAGAAGTCAAGGTAGGAATGTAAAGCAGCATATTCAGTCAGGAGTAGAGAGGGAATAAACGCATGACCCTGCTTGCCTGCCCTCAGCTAGCTTTCATCTCTCATATATTGGTCAGGGCCTTCGGTCCAAAGAATGCTGATGCTCACCCTGACCCGAGTCTTCCTAGATAAGTGGATCTCAGCCTTCTTAATGCTGCAACCCTTTAATACAGCTCCTTAAGTTGGGGTGACCCCTAACTATAAAATTATCTTGTCACTACTTCATAACTGTGATTTGTTACTGTTATGAATAGTAATGTAAATATATTAAATACCTGATATCCAGGATATCTGATATGGGACCCTTGTGGAAGGGTCGTTTAACCACCACAGGGGTCATGACCCAGAGGTTGAGAACCAGCTGTCCTAGATCAGTTATACACAATCCCCAACAGACACACTGGCAGGCCAACCTGATATAGATAACTCCTCATTAATATGCTCCCTAGATGATTCTAGGTTGTCAAGTTGACAGGTAAAAAGTAAAAATCAACCAGTATACACAATATGTCATTCATATATCTTTATGAATATATATATATTATGAAAAATACGCACACACACACACCTTTCTCTCAGTTCTACAGTAGCAGAAGAGGGTCTTGCACAGGATCTAGCAGTGGTGCAGTGATGGGTCAGTGAACATGCCTGTCAGTACTGACAGAGAAGAGGAATAAGACAGAAGTCAATTTCCTTTTGAGATTGGACAAGCTAGATTGACTTGACATTTGCTCTCATGGCCTCTTGGGGGTCCAAAGTTCAAGGCAAGGATGGAGGGTAGATTATAAAGTATCTCCCTAGGAAGTCCTCACTGGAGGTCTTCAGGTGAAGTGGTTAGGAAAACACATGACCTAGTGGTCCATGGCACCTCAAATTGAGATCTTGCTTTAAGCTTCCCTATGTTCAGTTGGATCCCAGCTTCTGAAGAATCAAAGGAGCCTAACTTCACATCAGACCTTGGAAAACAAGAGCCCAATAAACATGAGCTTATCCCAAGAGAACAAGTCAGGAGCAAAAGAATGGGCACACACAACAACGTCTGCTGAGACTCGAGCTGCTGAAAGACAGACAGAGGCTCTGAAGATGGAGCCTGCGATATCTGCAAGTGATCCAGATGCAACAGAAAGGGCAGAAGTCAAGAATGGCTCCAAGATGGGACCTGAAAAGTGGAGATGTCTGGGCCCTGCACTGCCTCTACCAAAAATAATTTCATCATTGGCAATGCTGGTGCATAGGTCTTCCTTGAGCCCCAGCAGGACCAGTAGGATGCACTGTGTTCTTTATGTTTCTCAGGCCCATGCTCAGAGTTGGTGGTTGGTGGAGAAGTAGAAAGAGGAGAGTAGCAGAGGGGCAGGGCTCAAGTTTTTGCTGTATCAGAATTTCAGAGCAAGCCATTGGTACAGGGACGAGGAATCCAGACAATGAGTGGCCTTGACACCAGTAAATGTGTGGGCTCAGGATGAGATTCAACATATACAGGAGCAGAGCTAAACCTCAGTAGAATCTCTGAGAGCATGAAGGTGCAGAAAACTGCACCAAAGACAGCCCTACACAAGATTTTTAGGTTCCAAAATATAAAAAGGGCCCATCAAGGAGACTTTGTCATGGAGGAAGGGACTCCATTGTTGACCAGGGGACTTACTGGAGTGGAACCCTTGGAGACTTTTGGTGAAACTTTTCTGGGATGGTAGAAAAATGGATAGCTAATTAGACTGGGATAAGAAGGTGGTAGAGTGGGACAGGGCTGGCATGTTGGTGGCTGGGGGAAGCATCTCTGAAGTGTTACAGAAGTGAGAACGGGCATATATCGGCGGCAGCTGGAGAAATGGTAAGTAGATCAGGATGTGGATAGAGCGTGGGGAGTCTTACAGGGGCATCTGCCTGTGACCAGCATGGAAAGGCCATGCATATCTAAGGGGAGATGCAGCAGATGGGATCCAGGAAGGAAGAGAGACTAGAGTCTAAGGTTTAAGAACAAAGGGAACAAATACACACTGTATCCTTTCATAAGGCCACCAACCTCATGCATGAGAGCCCCACCCTGTGGCCTACACGTTTCTCAGATGCCCCATCTCTTAGTATCAGCATACTGGGGACCAGATTTCAGCACCTAAACTTCAAGCTACAGCATTCTTTCCTGGATCCCTCAAAATGCAGTCCTTCTTACATGCAAAATGCATGAATCCAAAGTCTTTTTTTTAAAGATTTATTTATTTATTATATGTAAATACACTGTAGCTGTCTTCAGACACTCCAGAAGAGGGAGTCAGATCTTGTTACGGATGGTTGTGAGCCACCATGCGGGTGCTGGGATTTGAACTCCAGACCTTCGGAAGAGCAGCCGGGTGCTCTTACCCACTGAGCCATCTCACCAGCCCGAATCCAAAGTCTTAAGTACGTCCAGGATCAGCTTTTCTTTTTTTTTTTTTTTTTTTTTTTTTTTTTTTTTTTTTTTTTTTTTTTTTAATATTTTTATTACATAATTTCCTCAATTACATTTCCAATACTATCCCAAAAGTCCCCCATAGCGCCCCCCACTTCCCTACCCACCCATTCCCATTCTTTTGGCCCTGGCATTCCCCTATATTGGGGCATATAAAGTTTGCAAGTCCAATGGGCCTCTCTTTCCATTGATGGCCGACTAGGCCATCTTTCGATACATATGCAGCTAGAGACAAGAGCTCCAGGGTTCCGGTTAGTACATCATGTTGTTCCAACAATAGGGTTGCAGATCCCTTTAGCTCCTTGGGTACTTTCTCTAGCTTCTCCATTGGGAGCCCTGTGATACATCCAATAGCTGACTGTGAACATCCACTCCTGTGTTTGCTAGGCCCCAGCATCGTCTCACAAGAGACAGCTATATTTGGGTCCTTTCAGCAAGATCTTGCTAGTGTATGCAATGGTGTCAGCGTTTAGAAGCTGATTATGGGACGGATCCCTGGATACAGCAGTCTCTAAATGGTCCATCCTTTCATCACAGCTACGAACTTTGTCTCTGTAGCTCCTTCCCTGGGTGTTTTGTTCCCAATTCTAAGAAGGTGCACAGTGTCCACACTTTGGTCTTCATTCTTCTTGAGTTTCATGCGTTTATCAAATTGTATCTTATATCTTGGGTATCCTAAGTTTTGGGCTAATATCCACTTATCAATGAATACATATTGTGTGAGTTCTTTTGTGATTGTGTTACTTCACTCAAGATGATGCCCTCCAGGTCCATCCATTTGGCTAGGAATTTCATAAATTCATTCTTTTTAATAGCTGAGTAGTACTCCATTGTGTAAATGTACCATAATTTCTGTATCCATTCCTCTGTTGAGGGACATCTGGGTTCTTTCCAGCTTCTGGCTATTATAAATAGGGCTGCTATGAACATAGTGGAGCATGTGTCCTTTTTACCGGTTGGGACATCTTCTGGATATATGCCCAGGAGAGGTATTGCTGGATCCTCCGGTAGTACTATGTCCAATTTTCTGAGGAACCGCCAGACTGATTTCCATAGTGGTTGTACAAGCTTGCAATCCCACCAACAATGGAGGAGTGTTCCTCTTTCTCCACATCCTCGCCAGCATCTGCTGTCACCTGAATTTTTGATCTTAGCCATTCTGACTGGTGTGAGGTGGAATCTCAGGGTTGTTTTGATTTGCATTTCCCTGATGATTAAGGATGTTGAACATTTTTTCAGGTGCTTCTCTGCCATTCGGTATTCCTCAGGTGAGAATTCTTTGTTCAGTTCTGAGCCCCATTTTTTAATGGGGTTATTTGACTTTCTGGAGTCCACCTTCTTGAGTTCTTTATATATATTGGATATTAGTCCCTTATCTGATTTAGGATAGGTGAAGATCCTTTCCCAATCTGTTGGTGGTTTTTTTGTCTTATTGATGGTGTCTTTAGCCTTGCAGAAGCTTTGTAGTTTCATGAGGTCCCACTTGTCAATTCTCGATCTTACAGCACAAGCCATTACTGTTCTATTCAGGAATTTTTCCCCTGTGCCCATATCTTCAAGGCTTTTCCCCACTTTCTCCTCTATAAGTTTCAGTGTCTCTGGTTTTATGTGAAGTTCCTTGATCCACTTAGACTTGACCTTAGTACAAGGAGATAGGAATGGATCGATTCGCATTCTTCTACATGTTAACAACCAGTTGTGCCAGCACCATTTGTTGAAAATGCTGTCTTTCTTCCACTGGATGTTTTTAGCTCCCTTGTCGAAGATCAAGTGACCATAGGTGTGTGGGTTCATTTCTGGGTCTTCAATTCTATTCCATTGGTCTATTTGTCTGTCACTATACCAGTACCATGCAGTTTTTATCACAATTGCTCTGTAGTAGAGCTTTAGGTCCGGCATGGTGATTCCACCAGAGGTTCTTTTATCCTTGAGAAGAGTTTTTGCTATCCTAGGTTTTTTGTTATTCCAGATGAATTTGCAGATTGCACTTTCTAATTCGTTGAAGAATTGATTTGGAATTTTGATGGGGATTGCATTGAATCTGTAGATTGCTTTTGGCAAGATAGCCATTTTTACAATGTTGATCCTGCCAATCCATGAGCATGGGAGATCTTTCCATCTTCTGAGATCTTCTATAATTTCTTTCTTCAGAGACTTGAAGTTTTTATTATACAGATCTTTCACTTCCTTAGTTAGAGTCACGCCAAGATATTTTATATTATTTGTGACTATTGAGAAGGGTGTTGTTTCCCTAATTTCTTTCTCAGCCTGTTTATTCTTTGTGTAGAGAAAGGCCATTGATTTGTTTGAGTTAATTTTATATCCAGCTACTTCACCGAAGCTGTTTATCAGGCTTAGGAGTTCTCTGGTGGAATTTTTAGGGTCACTTATATATACTATCATATCATCTGCAAAAAGTGATATTTTGACTTCCTCTTTTCCAATTTGTATCCCTTTGATCTCCTTTTGTTGTCGAATTGCTCTGGCTAGGACTTCAAGTACAATGTTGAATAGGTATGGAGAAAGTGGACAGCCTTGTCTAGTCCCTGATTTTAGAGGGATTGCTTCAAGCTTCTGACCATTTACTTTGATGTTGGCTACTGGTTTGCTGTAGATTGCTTTTATCATGTTTAGGTATGGGCCTTGAATTCCTGATCTTTCCAAGACTTTTATCATGAATGGGTGTTGGATCTTGTCAAATGCTTTTTCCGCATCTAACGAGATGACCATGTGGTTTTTGTCTTTGAGTTTGTTTATATACTGGATTACGTTGATGGATTTCCGTATATTGAACCATCCCTGCATCCCTGGGATGAAACCTACTTGGTCAGGATGGATGATTGTTTTGATGTGTTCTTGGATTCGGTTAGCAAGAATTTTATTGAGGATTTTTGCATCAATATTCATAAGGGATATTGGTCTGAAGTTTTCTATCTTTGTTGGGTCTTTTTGTGGTTTAGGTATCAGAGTAATTGTGGCTTCATAGAATGAGTTGGGTAGAGTACCTTCTGTTTCTATTTTGTGGAATAGTTTGTGAAGAACTGGGATTAGATCTTCTTTGAAGTTCTGATAGAACTCTGCACTAAACCCATCTGGTCCTGGGCTTTTTTTGGTTGGGAGACTATTAATGACTGCTTCTATTTCTTTGGGGGATATAGGGCTGTTTAGATCATTAACCTGATCTTGATTCAACTTTGGTACCTGGTATCTGTCTAGGAACTTGTCCATTTCATCCAGGTTCTCCAGTTTTGTTGAGTATAGCCTTTGGTAGAAGGATCTGATGGTGTTTTGGATGTCTTCAGGATCTGTTGTTATGTCTCCTTTTTCATTTCTGATTTTGTTAATTAGGATGCTTTCCCTGTGCCCTCTAGTGAGTCTGGCTAAGGGTTTATCTATCTTGTTGATTTTCTCAAAGAACCAGCTCCTTGATTGGTTGATTCTTTGAATAGTTTTTCTTGTTTCCACTTGGTTGATTTCACCCCTGAGTTTGATTATTTCCTGCCGTCTACTCCTCTTGGGTGAATTTGCTTCCTTTTGTTCTAGTGCTTTTAGGTGTGTTGTCAAGCTGCTAATGTGTGCTCTTTCTAGTTTCCTTTTGGAGGCACTCAGAGCTATGAGTTTTCCTCTTAGAAATGCTTTCATTGCGTCCCATAAGTTTGGGTATGTTGTGGCTTCATTTTCATTGAACTCTAAAAAGTCCTTAATTTCTTTCTTTATTCCTTCCTTGACCAAGGTATCATTGAGAAGAGTGTTGTTCAGTTTCCACGTGAAGGTTGGCTTTCTATTATTTATTTTGTTATTGAAGATCAGCTTTAGTCCATGGTGATCTGATAGGATGCATGGGACAATTTCAATGTTTTTGTATCTGTTGAGTCCTGTTTTGTGCCCAATTACGTGGTCAATTTTGGAGAAGGTACCATGAGGTGCTGAGAAGAAGGTGTATCCTTTTGTTTTAGGGTAAAATGTTCTGTAGATATCTGCCAGATCCATTTGATCCATAACTTCTGTTAGTTTCACTGTGTCCCTGTTTAGTTTCTGTTTCCATGATCTGTCCATTGGTGAAAGTGGTGTGTTGAAGTCTCCCACTATTATTGTGTGAGGTGCAATGTGTGCTTTGAGATTTACTAAAGTTTCTTTAATGAATGAGGCTGCCTTTGTATTTGGAGCATAGATATTCAGGATTGATAGTTCCTCTTGGAGGATTTTACCTTTGATGAGTATGAAGTGCCCCTCCCTGTCTTTTTTGATGACTTTGGGTTGGAAGTCAATCTTATCAGATATTAGAATGGCTACTCCAGCTTGTTTCTTCATGCCATTTGCTTGGAGAATTGTTTTCCAGCCTTTCATTCTGAGGTAGTGTCTATCCTTTTCTCTGAGATGAGTTTCCTGTAAGCAGCAAAATGTTGGGTCTTGTTTGTGTAGCCAGTTTGTTAGTCTATGTCTTTTTATCGGGGAGTTGAGTCCATTGATATTAAGAGATATTAAGGAAAAGAAATTGGTGTTTCCTGTTATTTTTGATGTTAAAGTTGGCATTTTGTTCTTGTGGCTGTCTTCTTTTAGGTTTGTTGAGGGATTACCTTCTTGTTGTTTCTAGGGCGTGGTTCCTGTCCTTGTATTGGTTTTTTTCTGTTATTATCCTTTGAAGGGCTGGATTCGTGGAGAGATAATGTGTGAATTTGGTTTTGTCGTGGAATACTTTGGTTTCTCCATCTATGTTAATTGAGAGTTTGGCTGGGTATAGTAGCCTGGGCTGGAATTTGTGTTCTTTTAGTGTCTGTATAACATCTGTCCAGGATCTTCTGGCTTTCATAGTCTCTGGTGAAAAATCTGGTGTAATTCTGATAGGCTTGCCTTTATATGTTACTTGGCCTTTTTCTCTTACTGCTTTTAGTATTCTATCTTTATTTAGAGCATTTGTTGCTCTGATTATTATGTGTCGGGAGGTATTTCTTTTCTGATCCAGTCTATTTGGAGTTCTGTAGGCTTCTTGTATGTTCATGGGCATCTCTTTCTTTAGATTTGGGAAGTTTTCTTCTATAATTTTGTTGAAGATGTTCGCTGGTCCTTTGAGTTGAAAATCTTCATTCTCATCCACTCCTATTATCCGTAGGTTTGGTCTTCTCATTGCGTCCTGGATTTCTTGGATGTTTTGAGTTAGGATCTTTTTGCATTTTACATTTTCCTTGATTGTTGTGCCGATGTTCTCTATGGAATCTTCTGCACCTGAGATTCTCTCTTCCATCTCTTGTATTCTGTTGCTGATGCTTGCATCTATGGTTCCAGATTTCTTTCCTAGGGTTTCTATCTCCAGTGTTGCCTCATTTTGGGTTTTCTTTATTGTGTCTACTTCCCTTTTTAGGTCTAGTATGGTTTTGTTCATTTCCATCATCTGTTTGGATGTGTTTTCCTGTTTTTCTGTAAGGACTTCTACCTGTTTGATTATGTTATCATGTTTTTCTTTAAGGATTTGTAACTCTTTAGCAGTGTTCTCCTGCAATTCTTTAAGGGATTTTTGTGCTTCCTCTTTATTGTCTTCTTCCTTTTTAGCAGTGTTCTCCTGCATTTCTTTAAGTGTGTTATTAACGTCCTTCTTGAAGTCCTCTATCATCATCAGGAGATATGCTTTTAAATCCGTGTCTAGCTTTTCTGGTGTGTTGGGGTGCCCTGGACTGGGTGAAGTGGGGGTGCTGGGTTCTGATGATGGTGAGTGGTCTTGGTTTCTGTTAGTAAGATTATTACGTTTACCTTTCGCCATCTGGTAATCTCTGGGGTTAGTTGTTATCGTTGTCACTATTTAAAGATTGGAGCAGAAGCTGTGTTCCACTCACCAGCAGTCCCAAAATCCTGCGGCGGGGGTCGTGGGTAGCTGGCGGGTGTCAGGCAACCCTGCGCTCCCGCTACCCTGGCGCTGATCCGGCCGGGTGAGGCCTGTGGCCCTACTCAGGCTGGTTTCTGCTTCCCTAACTAATGCAGTCTCAGGTCCCGCGCAATTGGATTGGAGCAGAAGCTGTGCTCCCCTCACCAGAAGTCTTAAGATCCTGTGGCGGGTGTTGTGGGCAGTTGGCGAGTGTCAGCAGACCCTGCGCCCCAGCTGCTCAGGTGCTTTTCTGACCGGAAGAGGGTTGTGGCCCTGTGTGGGCCGGATTTCTCTCTCCCCAACCAGAGCAGTCTCAGGTCCCGCGTGATTGGACTGGAGCAGAAGCTGTGTTCCACTCACCAGCAGTCCCAAAATCCTGCGGCGGGGGTCGTGGGTAGCTGGCGGGTGTCAGGCAACCCTGCGCTCCCGCTACCCTGGCGCTGATCCGGCCGGGTGAGGCCTGTGGCCCTACTCAGGCTGGTTTCTGCTTCCCTAACTAATGCAGTCTCAGGTCCCGCGCAATTGGATTGGAGCAGAAGCTGTGCTCCCCTCACCAGAAGTCTTAAGATCCTGTGGCGGGTGTTGTGGGCAGTTGGCGAGTGTCAGCAGACCCTGCGCCCCAGCTGCTCAGGTGCTTTTCTGACCGGAAGAGGGTTGTGGCCCTGTGTGGGCCGGATTTCTCTCTCCCCAACCAGAGCAGTCTCAGGTCCCGCGCAATTGGACTGGAGCAGAAGCTGTGTTCCACTCACCAGCAGTCCCAAAATCCTGCGGCGGGGGTCGTGGGTAGCTGGCGGGTGTCAGGCAACCCTGCGCTCCCGCTACCCTGGCGCTGATCCGGCCGGGTGAGGCCTGTGGCCCTACTCAGGCCGGTTTCTGCTTCCCTAACTAATGCAGTCTCAGGTCCCGCGCAATTGGATTGGAGCAGAAGCTGTGCTCCCCTCACCAGAAGTCTTAAGATCCTGTGGCGGGTGTTGTGGGCAGTTGGCGAGTGTCAGCAGACCCTGCGCCCCAGCTGCTCAGGTGCTTTTCTGACCGGAAGAGAGCCAGGATCAGCTTTTCAAGGCCAGTCAAAGTCATAATTAAACACCAGATTGGCTGATATAGGGAGGAATTCCAGGTGTGATGGGTCTGATACAAACTTTGCTCCAGCTGTGAAAACAAGCTAGTTATAGACGTCCAAAATCCAGCAGCAGTCAGGTATAAGATCAACATTCTATTCAGATATGGAGAAACTAGAAGACAGTAGGGTTGAGAATATAAGTTTGAGGCATGCTTACCTAGAATAGCCTGGGTTTGGTTCCCAAATACTTCATAAACTGGGCATTACACACCTGTAATCCCATAACTCAGAAAGTAGAAACAAGTGGATCAGAAATTCAAGGCCAGTCTTGGCTACATGATACTAAGAGGTAGATGGAGGGGAAAGAAAAAACAATTTGGAAGGCAGAGACAAGATCCAACAGGGCAAGCAAGGCCTTTAAGTATTGGTATTGATTGACAGTTAAGAGCACTGGATGGTCTTTTAGAAGAACTTGGTTCAATTTCCAGCATCCATATGGTAACTCACAACTCCAGTTCCAGGGCACCCAATGCCTCTTCTGGCCTCTGCGGACACCAAACTCACATGTGGTATACAGATATACACACAGAAAAACATCCGTGCATAAAAAAATACTAATAATTTTTTAAAATCACAGAAGACTTTGTGGAATATATTTTTTATCCCATATGCTCTTCTGGTGTCTCTTTACAATGTTGAATGTTTTTCTTTGGCTGGATCTACGCACACACACACACACACACACACACACACACTGCATTGCATTTTTAACTGAATTGTGACATGTTCTTTCTATCTCTGGTTGGTTTAAATTATGTAACTGCATGTGGCTGTTCTTACTCTTGTCTGACGACGCCTATGCTGCAGAGGCAGACTAGGGTGAAAGTGTCCAATATCTTTTAGAGCTCTGGAGTTCCAAGATACTCAGGTGCAACCTGACTTAGGAGAACAGAGAAATTTGGGCAGGTGACGCTGACTGACAGTTTGCTTCTGTCACAGGCACTGGGATGCAAATGGTTGCTTCCCTGTTGCTGGACTGTTGGACAGAGTGGGAGGAATGAGCAGTCACTGACTGTGGGGCTGTTCTTGCTGAGTTTAAAGAATCCCTTCAAGAGCCAGTAATGAGTGGAGCCATAGCCTGATTACAAACCACATCAGAATGCCAACTACCGACCAGTACATGGGACATGGCACATCCCAACCAAAAAGCATAGGAAGAACAGTCAATCAGTGCAGGGCTCGGTATGCAGGACCCAGGACTTCCTAAATGGACATGCAATGGGTAAGGGCTCCATGTACAGGGCTCAGGACATCCCAAATGGAGACATTCCACATGTGGCAACAGGACACCAGGAGAAGGCTTCATCTACAGAACAGATCTTCATGGGGCCTAGCGATATGTTTCCAAAGAAAAAGGCTGTCTATGTGTGGGCCCCAGAAGTTGCTAGTCACCAGAATCAATGTGTTGCTAGGAGAATCGCTGTTGCTACTCAGACACCCAAGTCACTCCTCCCTCCCATCATACACAAGAGCCTGGGAATAGGAGGATCTTCAGAAAAATGTTCCAGGATGGAAGTGCACATAAAGGAAGAGACAGGGGGCATCACAGCAGATAAAATGCTGGAGAGAGACACAGGGTGCAGGCTCCACTCTTCTCTGTGGTGTCTCCAATGCCTAGAAGCTAATGAAAACAGTAGACCAAGAATATCTGTACCTACTCCACCACTGAGCTGAATTTCACACTTCCAGAAAACAGATGCTAACACCCATGCTGACCCAGTAACATAGCCACAGCCAGAAGCCACACTAACACTGATGGTAGCAAGACTGCCAAGGCTCAGTGGAAGGAAGATCTGTTGTGGTGTTCACAAGTGCCATGTATAGAGTCTTGGCTGGCTCTTGGAATGTTCTATACACATTCAGTATGAAAGTATTCCATCCCATAACAGCCTGTGGGGCAGACAGCTGCCATTGTCACATAACCTGCCTTAGCCACATACATGCTAGGAGTCTCCCTGTGTGATCCCTTGTCTCAGTGATCAGAGCCCATGCCATCTTGGTGACAGAAACCAGACTACAAATGAAGTCTCTCATCAATTTTGTTTCCCAGGGTGATCACTGCACAGTGAGACTGGGTCCTACCCTGCTTGTCATTGAACTGGCATGGTTACACAGCCTCTCAAGCTATGAGTCAATCACTCTCAACTCCCTGTCTCTGATACAGACCTCATGGGAGATAGGGTTAGACTTTTTCCAACACTTCTTCTTTTGTAGAGCCCCACTGACCCGTGTAGGGATACATGATGTCAGAGCCCTGGCAGAGAGCACTCCAGCACTGCCCAGTCCCCAATACTGACACTGTGGACTCACTACCTGACTGTGTTTGTGTATATCTAGAAAACAGGAGACGTTGACAATAAAAAAGGAAAAGAAAATTAGAAGTTAAAGTCTTGGCAGCAGGCTTCAACTGACTATACAAAGGGCTCTCCTTTTCCTAGTCTTTGACGCTCATTTTCTCTTGACAGTTTTAGTGATAATATCCCAGAAGAATGGGGTCCTTCAAGGAGGCTGTTTCCCTTGAGTCCACTGCAGGCCGGCCTCTTTGGGCAGTGGGTATGAGATTAGCAGTCGGAATAAGAAGGAAGCTTTGCTCCTTTTGAGTTTTGTTACAGCCTGCCAGAGGCAGCAAGAGCAGAGTCCACAATTCTTTCTCTGCCTTTTGCTTCCTACCTCTCCATCCCCTACCACCAAAAGGAATATTGCCAAGTCTGTGATACAACTTTCATTTCCTTATCAGAGGCACGTATGAGATTGGATCACCGGGGACTTTGATGTTAGCCCCTGTCTCTGTGGAACTCTAAGGGAAGAACACCAGAGAGGTGAGCCTCCAGCAGGGGAGAAAGAATGGCCTCCAGCCCAGAAACCTCACCTGCTGGTGAAAGGAAAAGGACTGTGGTGGAAGGGTTGGACAGAATCTATGGAGCAGCCCAGCGGAGAAGCTGTGCCAGCTTCAGACCGGCTAGGTGGAAAAACTAAACCCAGGCTCTCATTACTTTGGAAATAACAAGAAAATAATTGGAGACAGTGTTTCTATTTTTATGCTGAGTCCCAAGCTTTCCAGCCTGCTGCTGGAGGAGGGAAATAAAAGAGAGTGAAGCAGCTGTGTAGGCTCAGAGCATCAGCCCAAAGCACAGCATGCTGGGTTAAGTGCCACTTCTGACACCGTGAGGACTGTGCACCCGGCTGAAGACACTGACAAATACTTTGGCTTGATTCTTCTAAGGATGTGGGTCCTGGGCATCCTTCTGAGAATGATGGCAGACTTCCTGGCTGGTGGGTCATACATGGAGCCTGTGCTGCCATGTCATCAATGTTGACACTGCACTGAGTACAGTGTGAATTGAAAGTGCTGCCAACTCAGAGTCAAACTCCCAGGTGGCCTCCAGAGACAATTTTAGCATCACCCCTCAAAGGCCTCAAGATTCCATCTGTGTCCCCACTTGTCCTCAATTGTCTCCCAGACACCTGAATGTTCTGGATGAGGAAAAAAGGGATAGCAGAGACAACTGAGGACACATCCATTTCACAGTGTAGCATTATGCATCTGGCCAGTTTCCAAGCCCTGGCAATTAGAGGAGGTCACCTCTTAAAGCCAAGGAGAGGACATAAGACTCTCTATAAGGAGGCTATAAGGTTCAGGCTGTCAGAAGTGGGGATGCAGGGAGGGAGAGCTAGCTTGCGTCCTTCTCCACTCCTCTCACTGCACACTGGCAGACTTGTTGGAGGCCACACCCACAGAGAGCTTTCTTGGCACATTGGCATCTTCCCCTCAATATTTCTGGCTAGAGCAAAAATCTAATCATTCTGTTGAAAACTTAACTAGAACTGACACATATCAATTCATCACTGTAATATCAAAGCTTTCTAAAGAGGGATCATGGTGTGTGTGTGTGTGTGTGTGTGTACAGTGTGTGCACACAGAGGTAGTGTGTTTGTATAGGGGACGGTATATAAGGCTGTGCAATGTAACATTTGTCTATGAAATTGTACATAGTGGGTAGCATTAACAGTTTTATTATATATATATATATATACATATATATATACATATATATATATATATATATATATGGGGTGAGATGTGCAGTATATGTGCACAACACAGTGATAGTGTGTGTGTTATGTTTAGCATGTGTGGTATGCACAGTGTGTGTGATATATGCATGTTTTTAGTACCTATATATGATATGTGATGTATGAGCCTGGTATGTGTGCATGTATATGGTGTCTTCATGGTGTGTGTGTGTGTGTGTGTGTGTGTGTGTGTGTACATATGTGCTGTGCACATGCTGTGCAGTGTGTGCGTGAGTAGCAGGAACACTGTGAGAGTTGGCAAGCAGGTGTCTTATACCTCCCCAGGGCCTGTGTTGCAGTCCCCCTTTCCAGCAGCCCATCCATGCCTCGCTGGGATTTGACAGGGCCCTCTGCCGAATCTTGGTTCCTATAGAGCAGAGCCCAACCATCTCCATTGGCTCTGCAATTCTGCACCAACAATTTTCTATGACCTGTGTTGTTCCCCCGAAGTTTCTGCAGTATGTAATGTTGCTTCTCTTCTCCTGAGGTGAGAGGGTTCACTCTAGGTGACAGATGCAGCCTCGCCTGATCCGGGAAGCAGTGGCTGAGATGACACAGACAAGGTACTATTTTTCTCAGTCATGATGTAGGTCACAGCTTCCTTAGATTGGCTATTGCCATGGCAACCGGAGCTTTCTGCTTTTGTACAGGGACTTGGAATACTATTCCTCAAGATAAAGGAAACATTGAGAATCCTATAAAAGGCCTCCCTGACAGCCAGCACATACCGCCCTGCTCTCCATACCCCCACCAGAGCCAGTCAGTACTGCCTCACTCTGTGAGGCCCACCCTCCTTTCTCAAAGATGAACATGTTGAGCTGCCCTTGGGAGCCTATAGAGCTAGATACGCTTTGGGAGATCAGATCAGCACCAACCTGTCTGGGCACACAGTACCATGATGTCACAGAGTGACGTGCCTACCTCTGCCACTCATCCAGAAGGCCTCCTTCCATGTTCCTCGTCCATTGTCATCTGGACATCTTCTTGTATAGTCTCAGAGCCTTGCAATGACCTGCTTATGGTGTGAAGAAGTCACTCAGCAGCCCACTCTAACAATATCTGGGTTTAACCAGGCCCATTTACTAAAGTTCAGGGGTGTGGCTCCATGGACTTCCCACACCTCTGGCCTTCCTACAGAGCCCAAGCAAGCTATATGAAGCCCTTCTCTCTCAAAGCGGTGTGCACTTCAGTCTTGATGTGTCTGATCTACAGGAATGAACAAGGAGCCCATAGTAAACAGACCAGAGAACTGGGGTGGCCAAATATGACAAACATCCACCAAGTTTTGCAAGGATAGACCTACGTCCTGTGATTCTGTTAGGCTAAGCAGAAACGTTTGGCAGAACCCTAAGGAAGATCCAACCTCCACTGACACAGAACTGGGCTGATGCTTATCACTCACAGTGTGAGAATGGCTACTCACCTGTCCTTGTTTAGGAAATGCACCAAACTGCACATGGCTGCACTCCAGAGCTGGATCCTGAGAGCAGGTATGCTGGTTAGGGTGCAATGAGGGAACATGTCGCCTTGCTCAGGTATACAGACCTGTACAGAACTGCACCCCACCATACTAGTAATAAAACTAGTCTCAAAATTAGGTTGTGTCTGCAGCAAGCTAAGGGATTTCAAAGATGTAATTGGAGTCCCCAGTGAGCAGGCTTTCCATCAGTCCAAATGCAGACTGCCTGGGGCTTCCAACCTCTCCAGGTGAGTTCAGACACAGCCTGGGATTCTCTTTCAAGCTGGATGCAGAGAGGCAAGGACTTGAGTTTTACAGCTGGGAGAAGAGGAACTCTGCAGAAAGGCATAGGAGCTTAGGCACATCCTTGGTTGTGTGGCTCCTGGGGTCCCAGCAGAGTAACAGCTCATTTGACTGGGATCTGCTGGCCTGCAGGAGCAGGGACACCACACAGATGAACTGTCCTCAACACCTGGTGTAGCAATAATTCGTTATACAGCCATAGAAAACAAATGCATGGGCCATGTCTTTGTCTGATGCTAAGGCCCTGTTCTTGTGAAACCATCAGCTACGTCACTCAGAGTGGAACTTTCAACAGATTAGAGTTGTGCCACAGTAAGATACTGCATTCTTGCATTGAAAACACCTCAGCATTGCCGGGCGTGGTGGCGCACGCCTTTAATCCCAGCACTTGGGAGGCAGAGGCAGGTGGATTTCTGAGTTCGAGGCCAGCCTGGTCTACAAAGTGAGTTCCAGGACAGCCAGGGCTATACAGAGAAACCCTGTCTCGAAAAACCAAAAAAAAAAAAAAAAAAGAAAACACCTCAGCAGATGCTACAAGTGTCTGTAACACCAGGAGGGCTGGGTTGGTTACAACATTCTTCTTAATTCAGCTTTTATGGCACTACTGAGAACAGTATTTTTCTTAATTTGAGACGCTTAAAATAATCCATGGATCCATCTTCTTGTAAAATCCATATAGCAGAAGTCATCCTAAAGCTTAGAAGCTAAGCTAAACCGAAGCTCAGAAAATAGGAAAGCAAGAATTGACTAGTTACTGCTATGCTACAGTAACAAACAACCCCATTTATGGTGATGTGACAGTTCTTTTATCATTACAGATCACCCTAGATGAGGATCACCAGTGCTTGCATCGCCATCCAGGTAGCCCTCTGGTCCAGGATGAAGACCTTCTGTGTCTCTACTGTACTTTTTCAGGGTGTCTTTGTCCCCTGTGGCTTACTTGCATTTTGGACTTTGAGGGACTTGATTCTAGTTCTAAACTACCAAGTAAGCTCCAAATGCAGGGAGGATGCAGAGGTGATTAGAATGTTACTGCCATGGTCCATAGTGCTCAAAGGTGGTGTCACTCAAAGACTACATACCTCTTAGCCTGGAAGATGCCAGCATGCTTCAGTGGAGGAAAAGCTGAATAACCTGAATGATCCATGCAATATTTAAAGATTATCAGACTCTTACAGAAGTTAAAACAAAAAGTCCTCTTCAAGTGAGTTTCCTGAAGCCAGAAGTGTAAGAAGTAAGTGTGATTAGTTCAGACCTCACAGAAACATAGGAATGTACTAGAGATCATAGCTGCCTGCTGAGACAGGAATCCATGGAAGAGACAAGCATACAGGGAAGTGGCTGGTGGGGAGCAGGAATAGGCAGAGTAGGAAAAGCTATAGAAAAAAAAATCCATCTGCTAGCTTCTGGGAGAGGTCAGTGAGGGTAACTGGAAACTCGGGGGGAAATGCCTGAAAGAAACCATGGCTTTCAACCTGAACTTCAAAGACAAATACAGACATGCTAGCTAGGGAAGAGTAGGCGGTCCCAGGCAGGGCAATGTTGGGGAAAGATGGCTGATATGAGGGAGAAGCTGAGCCAGGAACACCTGGGATCCTGATGCAACTTAAGGGTGCATTCCCAACACCCTCTGTACCCCAAGAAGCCGTGGAACCAAGAGGTTCCACAAAGAGGTGTGAGGGCGAGTATGAGTCTCCATGTAGAAGTATTCCAGGCCTCCAAAGGTGGCTGAGGCACAGTGTCACTCACTGGCTGATAATAGTTTCTAAGGACACAGCTTCAGCTCCAGGGTAGCAGAGCCAGCTTCTGTTGAGATTGTGAAGGTGGAGCTGGCCCTGGTTTACCAACTGCTATGGCACCGGCAGCTTCTGGTGCTCTGTGACTTGTAGGACAGCCAGCCAGTACCTTTCTTCATTGTCATGTGGTGTTGTCTCTGTTTGCCTATCTGTGTCTAAATTTTCCTCAAGAGCTGTGGTAGTTTGAATATGATGTCCCCAGGATTTTGGGTCTTTGACTGCTAAGTCAAAGTTGATGGCTCTACTTGCAGAGGATAGGCCTTGCTGAAGCCAGTCTACCATTGAGGGTGGCCTTTGAGAGTTTAAAGATCATTTCGAGTTCACTCTGGTGCCTGTGGTGAAAGGCATTTAGCTTGCCGTTCCAGTCACCATACCTGCCTGCTGCCACTCCTCCTAGCCATGATGGTGACACACTCTTAGCCCTCTGGAAGCATAAGCCAAATGACTCCTTCTTTCTGTAAGTGTGCACGGCTGTGGTGTTTTAGAAAAGTAACAAATAAAGAGATACACCACCACACTGCTCCAGCCTGTGCTAACGACCCCATCTTAATTTAACTTCCCACCTTCCAATGAAGCTATTTCCAAGAAATGACACATCCTAAGGTACTAGGGGTTAGAACAACAATGTAAAACTTTGATGTCATCAATCAGTCAAGAACTCACACTCAAAGTAGTGACTATTACACAGCCCACCCTACTGTCCCTCTACCTGTGAAATATTTGTCTGTGTCCTTGTTATAGCCTTAAATGAAATATATCATTAAATCTACCTACACACACATCCTCAACTTAATTCCATTTTCTGATTGCAATTTAAAATAAAATGTAATTTTTTAAAAAAAATATGCCATTTAATGTGTGTTAAGTGCTCAACTAACATCTATGCTGATAGGGCATTGTTAAATCCCAAAAGAGACAAACATTTCCATGTGTCTGAGTTTTGAGACACTGCACCTCAGAGCATCATCTGGGATGTGATTAACCAACCCAGGAAGACTAATGAAACTGGCCCCAAATAATCAGAGAGCAGGTTCTCTTATGCTCTGTCCTTTGACCTGGCTTGATTCAAATGCTAATAATTTTGTATGCTGTACAGGTTCTTAGAAACCCATATGCAAATTTGTTTTACATTTTCACTGTTAGAAACATTGTGTAAACAATGTTCTTGTGTGCAAGTGCATACTTCCCACATATTTATGTTTCTGTACCACAACACCATTGATTTATGCCTGCTAAATCGAGAGTTGAGATCATTTAATATGGTTGCATAAAAGCATTTCAGTAAAAGTATGAACACAAAATTTAGAGAAAAAGAAATGAATGCACCCCTCTCCCATTACTGGGTCCTTGGAGACCACTCTATACCAACACATCAGAAGATTTGAGTGTACCCTGCAGGTGGTCTCTAGCTTCCTCCAGGGTTCTTGCCCTACACCTGCAACAGAAATCCAAATCACAAATCCTCTCTCCAGGTGCTCCATCATCTCTGCCATGTGCTCCATCATCTCTGCCATGTGCTCCATCTCTCTCCATGTGCTCCATCTCTCTACCATGTGCTCCATCTCTCTCCAGGTGCTCCATCATCTCTGCCATGTGCTCCATCATCTCTGCCATGTGCTCCATCTCTCTACCATGTGCTCCATCTCTCTCCAGGTGCTCCATCATCTCTGCCATGTGCTCCATCATCTCTGCCATGTGCTCCATCTCTCTCCATGTGCTCCATCATCTCTGCCATGTGCTCCATCTCTCTCCATGTGCTCCATCTCTCTCCATGTGCTCCATCATCTCTGCCATGTGCTCCATCTCTCTCCAGGTGCTCCATCATCTCTGTCATGTGCTCCATCTCTCTCCATGTGCTCCATCTCTCTCCATGTGCTTTAGTCCTCTCCATGTGTTCTACCTCCACCCCATAATTCTGGTTCCAAGCAAAGCTCAAATGAGGAGCTGAGGTGTCTATCCCCCTATGGTGCTATCTACATCAGATGCCAAAGTCCTGCCCTCACCGTGTATCCTCTACCTGTAGGGATGATAATGAGTAGTTGTGGGTCCCACCATGGTCATACAAGAGAGACAGTGGCCTTGAGAATAACACAAAGGGGTCTGTGGGTGATCTTCTGACAACCTGGACTGTGTGTCATGGTACTCCAGTCACCAGCAGCCTTGCAAAGGCTCAGCTGTCACGGGAAGGCTTCTTGCAAGAACTGCTAATGTGTAGTGTGAAGGCCAAAAAAGCACAATGGTATCCACACCCTGCAATCTTTCTGTGAAAGATGAAGCTGGTGGCAACTTGAGCAGAGAAGTTTCAACGAGCATCCCAGAGTTAGACTGTACTTACTGGATAAGAACACCCCTCTTAGATGTCCTGCTTTCTGACTCTTGTTGGCCCCTCTGGGTGGAGAAGCAAGATTCCTCTGCAGAAGAAAGCTCTGCCACGCTATCTACCTCAAAAAGGTAGTGGATTCTGACATGCTGTGGCATTTAGTACCATCTGTTTCCCTCCCCCTCTGGTGAAGGTAAACAGCACTTAGACTCCCACTCAAACAGAATCAGTGCCTCTCACAAGGACTATGAAGGAAGAAGATGAGGGACTCCTGTGCCCTGTACCTCAGGGACACTACCTGCAAGCCAGAACCAAGAATGTTCTAAAAGGAAGTCTAAGCTTGGGTGGTCTGCTCTTAGCAGACAGGGTGTGAGGGGATGAAGAGAGGAATCTTGAAGGGGACCTTTCAGTAACAGAGACCTTTGCTGCAGCTTAAGTGACAGGTCATTAAACTTGGGAAGAAGACAAGTCCAACCCATCCTGGGCACTGGGGGTGTTGCTCTAATTACAACCTTTTCCATCTGCTAGATGAATTATCTTGCTACTTTCCTGGAAGACTCAGCGCACATGGTGGGCACAATGCATAGAGGGCATACAGCAGCCAGCACACAGTAGATGTGAAGTGGAAGTACAATTTTGTGCCATGAAAGCAGAGGCAGGGGCATGTGTTTGTGCTGTGAAGGGTATAGGAATACTAGGTACTCAATATGTGTCACAGGACAGAGAGTGCAGATTCTATTGGTCCTCGTGCAATCACTAGATGACCCTCGGAGTTTGAGCTGTTGCCTATAAGCATGACAAGGATTTGGGACCCTCTAGCCCTTGATGGAATCAGTCCAAGCACCTGACTTTCTAATATTTGCAAGGAGAGTGCCAGCCACAAGCTTCTCCCCACAGCAGGTCCTAAGATTGATGAATATGAGTTTTAACCCAATGACAGCTTGGAAACACAGGTGTGTAAGAGAAGGAGCCACACAGCTTATAATCAGAAGCAAAAGACTTTAGACATGAGGCTCTCTGTGAGAACAGTTGAAGCTGACACTATGATAGGAAGACTAGCAGAGAGGAGGCAGGGGGAAGGGAGAAGAGAGACTCTGACATCCAGAATGACACATAAGACAGGCCATGAACTACTGCCTCCCACCTACCAACTCCATCTGACTCATCTCTATGTTCTGAGGAGGTGGTACCCTGGTGTACACTTTACAGTAGACAGGTTGAGTTCCAGATACACAATGAATGCTGCCCAAAGCCATTGAGCAAGTGGAACCCATGAAGCTACCATGTGGCCCGTGATACAAAGAAGTTTCCAGAATGGAGGTGTTGTTTCTCTTGGGCACAAGCATTTCTGGCTCCCCAGAGATTTTACTATCTCATTCTAAAAGCAGATCAATCAGGGAGTTGCCAGCATACCCACTCCTGGTTCTGATCTTCCCCCAGTGACTGTGGTCTGGCAGGAATTCTGGCCACAGGGGCACATGTTCCGTATGATTACTTGTATGCTCCCAAATTGATAGCCCAGAAGGGATAGTGCTAGGAGTGAGCCTTTGAGGGAGGATTAAGTCACAACAGTAGCCCTCATAATGGGAGTAGTGCCTTTTAAACAATATCATAAGCTCAGAGAAAAAGTCCTTACGGAGAACGTGTTCACCAGCATCTTCTGAGACACTTAGGTTGTGTTACTCTGCAATTGAAACTGATAGACTGAGACACTGAGGCCAATCTCAAGATACAAAGACCTGTGCCAAGTGGCAGCATGGTCACAATGTGTAAAACACATCCTATCCCCAGGTGCAGACCTGACTGACCTCTTTTCTGGTGTCCTGCCCACATAGGTGGATCCTGCAGAATTCATGCCTCAAAGGTCTACACCATACCATCTCCTCTCCTCTCCCTGGTATTGTATGCTTCTTGTGTGTTAGACAGGCCAGGTTTCCTGCCTGCAGTATCCAGTAGCCCCTCCTGTGTTCCTGTTCCCTTCCATCCTCTCCTCCATTACTGAAACAGAAGTAAATTTGTAAATGTTTCCTTTTGACTCTGACTCACCTTCATCACAGGAATTAAAATGGTTAAGGGTGCTTCCTGATCACCTAGAATTCCCTTTAAAGTAAAATGAAGAGAGACGGCTGATCCCCATGCCAGTGATAGGAAGCCCCCTTGAGCCTGCTGTCCCTCCTGAATTGCGTGGTGAGGCAGGGCTGCCCTCTTCTCCAGTCAGTCTCTCGGTTTGTGAGGCTTGTTATATGTTTTCTGGCAATTCCTTTTCTGTCCTTGGCATGGATAAATCAAGCCACTCAAAAATTCACTGACACAGGATGTTGGCCAAACCTATTTAAATATCTTTAGAAAGGGATGCTATTGTGGACAGTTGCTGTTGTCCTTTTTGCTCTGTTTGTACAAAACCTTCTAACAGTCCATCATTGGTAGAGTAGGTTGAAGACAAATTCCCATCTTTGGGGCCCAGATGTCAGATGTCATGGATATGCCCAATGTCTGCATGAGACATGTCTGTCACTCCGACGGCCTGCTTTGATGAATGGATAATTGCAGTTACTTTTAACCCCCTGTTTTTCTAAAGATCGAAAAATACACTTTTTTAGGCAAAACATAAAAATTTTCACCCATGAGACTGATGAAGTTTAAAATCTCAGCAGTGGGGCTGGGAGGCTCAGGAGATAAGAGCACTGGCTTCTCTTACAGAAGACCTGGATTCAGTTCCCAGCATAATGGCTCCCGACTGCCATTCCAGTTCCAGGAGATCCAGTATTCTCTTCTTGCCTCCTTGGGTACCCCCACACAAATACACAGACACATACATACATACACATAAATGAAAATTAAATGAACTCTTTGTAAATACTCAGCAATGTGCAGCATTTGTAAGCCTCTAAAATGCACTCACTATATGTGGAGTCCAGTTATTCACCTCAGGCTTCGGATGGAAGTATTTTAAATTTCTCTTGTGTGGGGAAAGTATGCGTGTGTGTGCATATGTACGTATGTGTGCTTGTGTGCATGTGTGCATGAGTGGTGGGAAGTGTAGGGGATAATGTATCCCACTCCTGTGTGGGTACACTAGACCAGAGGAGGGTGTGAGTTGTCTTCTATTGCTATCTACCTCACGCTTCTGTGATCCTGGAGCTTACTTTTTGGGCTAGCCTGTCTGACTAGGTAATGCTAAGAAGGAATTTCACCATCTTTGTAAATTCTGAAATTAAAAAGCATTTGACCCAACATATTCACCACTAAAGGATTCACCTTTAGTACTGCTCTCACAAGCAGAAGCTGCAACCTTATGTACTACAGTGAAATAGTGGGAACAGCTGTAATTTGTATAGGGCTACAAAAGAAGCCTGCAAGGTATCAAGGCAGCATCCTGTGACACGGGGATGGTGAGAGGTAACCTCTGTCTACTTCCACAGAGACGCAGCTAAGGAAGCTCACAATGGAACTGGAGAAAAACTTTTTACTATCTTTAGATGACACATGCTAATTATCCATCCACACAGAGCCCAGTGTGACCCTCAGTGCATGTGCACTGTGCATCATGCATAAATCAAGCTAATTGGCATCTTCATCTCCTGAAACACTTATTTTCTTCTAGTAATCCTTGACCTTTCTCTTGTAGTTCTCTGTACACTGTGTAACACATTGTTAACTGCAGGCTCCTCTCCTCATGGTAGATAAAGCAGCATAACTTACTCCCCCCCCCCCCCGGGTTGGAGTGTGTGTGTGTATGTGTGTGTGTGTGCGCGCACCAACAGTGGGTACTTTTTGTCTGTCACTGTAACAAAATTCTTGACAGAAGTATCTTATGGGAGAAAGGGTTTGCTTTGGCTTGAGGTTTCTGCTCAGAGGACCACAGTAGCGCACCCAGCAGGGAGGGTATGATGTGAGAGAAGCTTCTGGATCCTCATAGTTCATCAGAACTCTGCTTGCAGAGACCAGGACCAAAAGCAGGGCCAGCCCAGCCCCAGTGGCCAGCCTCCACCAGCCAGCCCTGCACTCTTTCTAAACTGTGTCACCAACTAGGTACCAGGTGTTTAAACATGTGAACTGTAGGGGCTGGAGCTGCTCCTGTCAAATAGACACAGAGCTTCACCCTGTTCCCAAGAAAGGCACATTCCCCTATGATGGAGAAATGCTCCTACCTGCCCAGCACAATCCATCTAGAGGCTCGTCTCACCAGAGGGAGGTAACAACTCCACTATTGAGAAAGAGCAATGACATGAAAAAGATGCCATCAGAGAGGAAGCATTCAGCGGATAAGGAAAAGTATACAATCTGATGCTCACAATCAAGGCATTCAGAGGGACAAGGGATATTATTCATGAATACAAAACAGTGGCTGACATTAAAAAAATATTTTCCAAGAATCTTATGGATCAGAATTGTCATTGAAAAACGAAAGACCTCGGCGGAAGGTTTTGACAGTAGGAATCAACAAAGCTAGCAAACTAAGGTCACTCCTGAGCTGTGGCTGAGCTGTGGTGGAGCTGTGATAGCAGCCAGTTTCCCAGAGGGAGGTTTACCTAGCTCACACCTTCTGAGAGGGAGATAATAAGTGGCTCATTCCTTGGCAGGTGGTATCATGGCAAGAGTGTGTGCCTAGAAGAGATTATGTCACAAAACAGGAAGCCAGGAAGACCTGGGTCCCATAATCTCTCCTAAGGGAGAGCATCCCCTATAGCCTGAGGATACCTCTTACCAGGCTCTATCTCCCACATTACCATCTTGGGGTCTATACTCTCAAGAAATCTAAACCGTAGCAGTTCCTTTCTCAGAAGACAGTGTAAACGGAATCAAAGACAAGAACAGATGAGACACACTTAGAGCTAACATGGAGATATGCTCAAAGGCACAAAGAGAAGGCTGTAATATGACACATGTTCAATTTTTATACAAGCACAATGGCATGATAAAAGTGTTTTTGAAAGCTGATTTCAAACAATGATTAAAGCTTTCTGAAGAAAATCAGGGTGAATACATCCCAGCAAGCATGAAAACAGAAATGAAGAGAAAATCCTTACTCAGTATGTGTGTGTGTGTGTGTGTGTGTGTGTGTGTGTGTGTGTAAGGCAACAAAAAAGCCCAGAAAGCTCAGACACACACTGGATCAATGAGGGCAGAGCTGGGAAGTCCAAAGGCAACTACTGTAAAGTCATATTAAGACAGGGAACGAGAGGGTGGGGGCGTTGTTCTGTGGACAGAGTGCTTACCCAATGCACAGGGCCCTTTGCATTCCCTTTGCAATCAAATACAGCTTTGATTCCCACCACCATATCAGAACAATGTGACAGAGCTGTTATCTCAGCACCTGGAAGTAAAAGTGAGGGGGTTGAAAGTTCAAGGTCATCCTAAATGGCACAGCCAGTTCAAATTAGAGGGCAGCTTGGCCATCTCAAAAGGAGAAGAATTAGAAGAAGAAGAAGAAGGAGGAGGAGGAGGAGGAGGAGGAGGAGGAGGAGGAGGAGGAGGAGGAGGAAGAAAGAAAGAGGAAGGAAGGAAGGAAGGAAGGAAGGAAGGAAGGAAGGAAGAAGAAGAAGGAGGAGGAGGGGGAGAAGGAAGGGGAGGAAGAAGATAAGGAGGAAGAAGAAATAGGCAATGGAAAAGCAAACAACACAATTTGTAACTAAAATTCCAGATGACTGCTACTGAGTGGAGAGGGTAGTAGGGAGTGAAGAGAGGATGAGATCTCCACAGAAGTAAACAAGCACACACTCTGGGTCACACTTTCAGGGACGAGCTGAGCTGGCTGGTTGGAAACCTTCAAAGTGTTGCAAGAAATGCATTATCAAAGTAAAATGCCATGTGCCTGTGCCAGCAAAGTGTGAGGGGTAGAAGTATGTGTAAACCCTTAAAGCTCAAAAGGAGCAAGGCACTTGAGAATAAGATCCCTTGGGAAAAGAGAGTGGTCCCAGGAAGCAGAGCTAAGTGACCTGCAGACCCTGAAGCAGACTGCAGGTCACCCACCCACGAGGTGGGGAATTCTCAAGGCTGTGCTCTGTGGAACTGCGCTTAGATCCTCCCAGAGCAGGTGATGACAGGGGTGGACAGGGAGGAAGTGGGTCCCCTGACTAGCTCATCACATGGTACACCTGTAGCTGACAGAAAATTGAAGAAAGAATTGGTACAAATCCAATAAAAATGGGGTTTGTTGTCTTTGGAGGGTGGAGTCACATTTGTGAATGCCTGGTCAAAAATATGAAAAAAAGGGCAAGGGTATACTGGACAGTGGTACATTACACTTTTCTGCATCATAAACCAGCTTTAGATGTCTGTTGCATTGGACAGCACTACCTGCTACAACATTACTCTATGGCAGTGCCACAGACGAAGGAGAGCCAGGCTCAGCAGGCAGGTGACTGTGGAGGGATGTTTGCAGGTAGGTGGGTATCACTGGAGGGGAGCTCAAGTTTGGGGTTGATGGCAGCAGGAGTGGTAGGATGAACAGCCATCGAGGTCGCTTCTGAGAGTGACTGAACCGAACCTGGGCATAAGCATGGTGCTCATGGGACTAAAGAAGAGCCCCAGCTCCTGGGAGGATTTTGTTTTAAGAGTGGAGAACTAGGAATTCCTGACACATTACACCCAGTGATGATGAGACAACAGACAGAGGAAGGTGAAAGCTTGGTTTTTAGCATCACATGACACATGGTAGAGAACTGCACACGCAATTGTGAGTATTTCACTCACAAATAAAAATAAATAAATAAGTCACAATGCCTTTGAGCCCTCAAAGATTTGATTAGGGTTAGAAACTCCCCTCCTAGCTCATATACCCACTTCCTTCCATCCACAACAGCAGGTGATCTATTTTTAGGCTTCCTCCAGCTAAATGGTGCCATTAATTCTGAAGATCAGAGGTTGTTTTGTTTTGTTTTTAATCGTTACCACCATGTCTACTCCTTGTCCCAGCAACCCTGAGATGGTAGCTCTATTCTTGGTTGAGATATGCTTTGAGGCTAGTCTTACAGCCTCTTCTCTATTTATAGGGGAAATGTATTTAAATTAAGGTGATTGAATTACAAATAAAGTGTTAAGATGAAGATCATTTGTAATAAGGGATTCGTGTTTCGATAAGCATATTTTAATACAATAATATCCAGCCATGCACTTTGGACCCAATGGTTTAAAAGTGATAGCTGCACATAAATCTTCCATAAAGACGTCTGCACCTGTGAATTAGGACTCAGATTGTTCCTAAGCAGTGCGGAGGCAGAGATGCAATGAGACCCATCAGATACTAGAGTTCCAAAAGGTCCATCCCAAGCAAGCCAATGAGGCAGGGACACAGTTGAGACTGTGTTTACAGGAAATGCCCCATGACAAATGTTACCGGCCATCATGCTGTGTTGACTAGGCTCTTCTGCCCCTCGGTGGATCACCCCACCCACCACACCCATCCTGTCTGTACACCTCAGCACCTCCCCCAGCATTCCTGCACTTTCATACATCTCTATCACTTTTAATGATGCAAGTGGCTTGGCCCCTTTAAGGATGTGTAACTAAGCAATGAAACAATGAATTCCAATATTGATCAATTTGGTAATGGCAGTGGGGCATCAACAGTTCATTATTATATTCTGTTCCTCTTTTACTTCCTCTTACTGTTTCATGGCAAACTAAATAGCTAAGAAATTGCAAATGTGCAGAGCTCATAATTCTTATTATTATGGTAAATTAAATAACACTCTCTGAGACATGTTGTGGTAATTATCCCTTCCCCTCATTTAATTTAGTTCCTAAATTTATTTCTGAACTATGGACTTTAATGAATAGTTGTTTTAATGAGGTCTTTTAAAATGCAGGTGTTGTTGATAAGCTTGGTCTTAAGATTTGTTTTGAGTGTGACAGGAATTCCAGGTGATCTGATGAAAAGCCTAGGATTTCTTGGGAAAAAGAAGGCTACCAAAGAGACTGTCTAGCTCAGATCTGAGCATTTAGGGTTATTTATCTCTTCGGTATTAGTTTCTATCTGTCCGTCAAACCTGGTTCCTTTAGAATCCTTGCCTTTGGTCTGACTGAACAGTTGTAAACCTGTATAATCCTCAGACTGTAGCCAGGACTGGAAGAGATTCCATGGGCATGACCCCAGGACAGTTGAGGACATGGGTCTCTTTATGAGGGCCTCAAGGACAATTCCTTGTCTCTGCATCCCCCCTTAGATGTCTTCCACAAAGCCAGCAACCTCCACTGAATGATCTACAACATGTCTGAGGGAAGACAAGCTCCCAGTCTTGCTGTGTCTCCACAGAGTTTGATTTGCCCCATTGGTTTGCCTTGATTGAGACAGGGTCTCAGGTAGCCCAGGTTGGCCTCATCCTCATTATGTAACTGATGATGAACTTGAACCTCTGACCTTCCTGCCTCTACCCCTTTTCCAGGCCTGGCTTGTTATCAGCAAACAAAAGATACTTCAATTCAGAAAGAAGCAGAGGAATTATTTTGAATGGGGAATTTACACATCTGGGAAAAATAAGAAATCCTATCTCCATTTTATGATTTCAAATATAACTCAACAATAAGCCACTAAAGGAACAGTGCCCACGAGTCAAGTCTCTATTATCCTCCAAGTCACTGCAATGGCGCCTATGATTTCCCCATTGCCCTAGTGCTCAGTGCTCTGAATGCCAACCCTCCTGTGTTTTTGTTCGAATATGCTGCTGGGCTGCATTCGCTCCCAACATTGGTCCTAGGGCTTCTGACTGTGGCCTCCAGCTTCTGGAGACATTTTTGCATGTGACTTTCCTGCCCTCGAGCTTCTTGTTCTTCACGGGTAGGATTTGGAATCTGAAAAACACTCATGTGAATTGTGGCTCTATTCTGGGATATCAGGCACAAATGCTTCCAGTGTGACACAAATAGCAGACCATGTAGCCAGAGATCTCTGCATCTGGGCCTAGGAGTAGTAGTCCAGCCTGCATAAACCTACCAGCTGTCTGTCTTCTTGGTATTGGTTTAGCTTAAGGCCAAATGTTTGCACAAATCCAAAGTGTGCATCTCAATGAGTTTAACATATAAAATAGCTCTGATCCAGAACACACCTAGTTACCCTACAGTTCCCAGAGCCCCCTTCTTGTCCCTGCACAAGAACCATGGGGTCGCAGATGGATGATCTGTATTATTCTTGGATCTGTTGATGGTGCAGTGCCCCAGGATGGTAGATGCTCTGTGCTGTCACCAGCCACAGGTGTCTCTGCTACTGTGGTCACCTGTGCATTGAGGTCTCAATTCCAGGCATCCAGGGCTAGGAGCTTCTGGTGAGCAGAGCCTGAGCCAGCCTGCCCACAGCAGCACTCCAACACTTACTGGGTCATGAAGAATATTTACTCCTACCTTGCCAGAGGCCCATAAAAGATCCCAGAAACAGAGCCATTTGCTCCATTTCCTGTGTCTCATACCCTCAATCCTGGGAATGACAGGCATTGAAGATTGAATCTGAGAGGAGACCAGCTCAAATTCCAGAATTCCTGATTCTGGCATCCCTCACTTGTCTACTCCCAGAATCTGGAGACTGGCCATTTATTTTTCTGTCCAATTGTGGGTGGCATTTAAGCTGAGAAGGCCCAGCGTTCACAGAGATTTGTCTGTGGGGGTGTTTGTTTTACCACTCCCTCTCATAAAGACTGAGCCTCAGCAACAGTTTTGGAAAGGGAATGAAAAAACCACAAGAGAAAGTGGACAGTATCAGAAGACGACATCCTTAAGGTCCCCCAGACTCTGTCCTGTTTCCAAGGTCATATCACCAGGACACCTCTTGCATGTTTGTGGCATCTGATTTTCTCTGAATGACCTTGGTGGCCAGTGAAGTCACACTTTTCCAATCGGTTCTGCTGAAAGCTGACCATACTGACACACTCACGGTGGCATGCTCATCTTGTTCTTAGAACTTGTGTAGATAGAGCTAAAGAGAAGTGTGGCAGCTTGTCCAGTGTACTGACATTTCTGCCTCCAATTCTCTCATCCCATCTATGACATCTTCAGGTGAATGCCTGCAGAGAACAGCACCCCAAGCCACCATGCTGGCTTTGACCAGGCACCAGAGGGGACCAAGTCTCCCATATGTGAACAGAATGGGCTCTGCCATCCTTGTTTTCATCTACTGCACGCTATAAATTTCCAAATGTACCTGAGCCAACATCTTTATATCCATCATCTTAAAAGAAAAATATTAATGAAGAGGCAATCATCTTGCACAGCATCTTTCAATAGTCATAAAGTCCATAGGACTCTAGGACTTTTGGGCTGTGTACATGAGCATTCTATTTTATATTTGAGTGTCCAGATTCTTTGGTTATGAGATAATTAAGAGTCACCCCTACCCCACCTCCATGGGTTTTTTATGTGAACCAATGATCTTCCAGAAGAAATGTACTTTAAAACAATCCTGCAGGCAGTCAGGACCCGAGAGATACTAGTCATTTTCACTAGCATTGATGCTTGTTGGCTAAATAAAAGTTCAGATCTATAGAGGATATTGCATAACACTGAACCACCAATGCTACAGACTCACTGGCCAGGCTCTCTTGGTTTAAGAATGTTCTTTCCGTGCTCCTAAACTAAGCTACTATGTGCTGCCTTCAAGTTAACAACTTCCATGCTCTAAGGAACTGGTCACTTTTCTGAGTCAAATCTAAAAGCAGACTAAGGTTTTCCAGATCCCTCTCATTCCCAAATCCTTTGATGCTCTACAAAGTAAAGGGCATGATTTACTCTCTTCACTTGTCTTATTCTGTAGTTGGGAGACAGAGAGAGGAAACCCAGGAAGAGACTAGGAGGCAGCAAGTGCAGAGAGAAGGGATGGGAGCTATGGTGAGTGAACTCTGACCTCTCCTTTCCCCTTTAACCAGGTCTCCTACCCTTTGCCCAAACACAGCACCCACATTAAAGTCCTCCAGTGTGTGTGTGTGTGTGTGTGTGTGTGTGTGTTTCAAATTCCTGCTGTGGTCCAAGCACAACCAATTCTGCTTTCTTTTTAATTTTTGTCTCTTTTACCTCCAATTTAAACAATGTTTAGGTGGTTGCAATTTGGAATTACTTGATAAATGTCAAATGTCAGACATTTTGAGTTGACCAAATACTTCCTTGCATATCCATTAACCTGGCCGTTTGGTTGTTTGTGCAAATGCATTTAGAGATGTCGTTTCTAAAGAAGCCTCTTTCAGAAGAGATACACAGCTTTGTTGTGTTTGAGGCTCTTGTGGGCTGGAGCCGTGATAAACCTTCTCCATTGATCTTTTTATTCTACATTCCGAGAAAGAGAATGCTATGCTAGACTCTTCCATTATTTCTCTTCCTCCTCTCCCATCCCTCTTCTCTACCCACCCTAGCCTCTTAAAACAGTCATTAGAGGCAAACAGAGGACCACACTTCTGCCTTTTAATTGGGTGTTTAACAGGACAGTGTTTGAAAGCAATTAACGGGGAAAAACATTTTTGTCCTGTTTTATCAATTGGTCTTCAAGGAAAAAAAAAAAAAAAAAAACGCTTACCAAGGTAGCGGTTCTGTGTGAGCCAGGACACTGCTGTCCTTTTCAGTTTTTCCCATGTCACAACTTATTCATTTAATTCAGCTCTCCAAAATTACTGCCATGCCAATTATCTCTGTGTGTGGAAAATGAGTTCGGCTCCTTCAGCTCTCCCTTCATCTGATCCCCTGCTTTTAGCTTTTCTTCTGTGCCTGAGTAATGTGCGAGATGAGAAAAAGGAAAGGGTCTTCAAAAGCACGTGAAGTGGCTGGAATAGCTCCTTGGTACCTGTGAAGGGTCCCCTCGAAGCAGCTTAGGGAACAAAGGCAGGTTGCGTCTGGCTAGGGTTTATTTTGTCCACATGATCCATTTCACACGCACCCAGGCCCCTGATGAATGGGGGATTAGCACACGTTTTCGTCTTATTGAAACGAGTGATTCAAAGCAAACAAATAGGACCAACTGGTTAGAATATGAAATTAAAGATTCTCTAAGTCCCTTTGTGGCCCTGCAAGTCACATTCATACTCAACTGATAGACAGATAGACACACAAACACCATGGGATGGCCTCCGGTTGGCTTGCTCATTGGAAACAAACAAACAAAAAAATGTCCCTGATACAGAATCTATTCTCCCTCACAGAAAGATGGTGTTGGCAACTCACCATCAGAAGGTAACTTAGTCGAGTTGGATTTTTTTGATATCACATTTAAGGTTTTCATTCTCTTCATTACTACAGGTTTTGTGTTAGGCAAATGGAGACTGATGCTGAAGATGATGCCATCAGTTTCATATCTGGTAACTTTATTGGGCACAGGGATTTCATCCTGTTATGGACTAACTCATTGCCCTGGAATGGCCATCTCAAGGAATGGCTCATAAATAAATGCTCATGTCTTTTGCTGTCCTTTCCCCTGAGGAGTTCTGCTCACTCTTCATACTTTCTGTACTCTTATGAGCCCTTCGTAATTCCCTAATATTAGTCTTTCCATGGGGTTGAACTCTGAGCTTGTTTTATACTTGAGAGCAATATAAACAGTTCTGGGGGTTACCTGCAACAGTTTCTCCAAGAGATATTTACTTCTGCTCTATAGGAGCATGCGTTTCTATTCTGCTTCATATTTTCAACTTAATTGTATATTTTTTAAAGATTATTTTTGGGGAAAGTATTCTTTTGTATCATTTTAGTGTTAGTAAGCTATCATTTGGTTAAAAACTGTTAGAAGCTTTCCAAGACAACACACACACACACACACACACACACACACACACACACACACTTCTACAGCCACAGCCCCTGAATTTACTTTGTCTGCCAGCATGAAGCTTACTGTGGACTACTTCATTCAGTAGTTTAGTTTTAAACAGTCATATCCACATCTGCCTTTAATAACGACCTATTCCTTTCTGAACATGCTTCCCAAGTATGCACAGAATGTGGGCTCAGCTTCCTCGCAGCCCAGAACTATCCAGTACGACTTCAATAAACAAAAACAAATGAAGGAAGGAGAAATGACAGCTCCTATTGTGATTTTTATAGTCATTGAAATGAGAAATTATGCAGAGGGATAAAATGTTATTGATTTATTCAAGACTACCTTTGAGTTTCTTAAAGATGCACAGCATGTGGTTATTGAGGAAAATAATACTCTTATTTTGGAAACTCAGAACTCAGTAGCAAGGAAGAGAGCTACAAGTCCAAATGTGTACCATACAGTGTTAGATTGCTGGGTTGACATTCAGCAGACAGGGCCATCCAATGAGCAGATATAGGGTTCTCACTACCCTGCCTGCAGAGATGCTTTTCAAGAGGGAGACTGACTCTACTGACTCTGCTGTGTTTGATAAGAACCCACAGGCAGAGTGATAGATGAAGGGAACTTAGTGAGTCATATCCACAGTGGCTGAATGGAGACTGAGAGGTGTGAAGCACCTTCTCTATCTGAGTCCCTGAATCTGCAGACAGCAGATGGGTCAGCTGAGATCTTAGTGCAGCCTACGGGGAGGGGAAAATGAAGCCAGGGTGTCCGTGTGGAGCCTGTGTTGTTGAAGGGAGTCTCAGCTGAGATGCCAGGGCACAGACTAGGGAAAATGTAGATAATACCAACAACCGACATCCCAGGAAAGTGACCCAGGAAACCCAGGCTGTGGATGTCAGATACTTAGTTAAATCCCAAGGACAGCAGCCAGGGATTCATGTGGACAAGCAACTGAGCAGAATTTGGATGTCAGGGGATGTGTGCAAGGATTGTCGCTGTCTTTCCCTATCACCTTCTGTTCTCACAGCCCTCAGTGCCTCCTCATCTGCCCGCCATCCCACACCCACAGTTAATTCAAGTGTTTGGCTTGGGACTCACATTATACATTACATAATTCCCTTACATTTGGTGAGTGGTGTGTCTTCTTTTTATCTTTGGGAAAGTCCTGCATTAGATGATAGACTTGGGGAAATGGGGTGAGTTTAAGAAGGGAATTCATTGGGCATAAAAGCACACAGCATCAGTTCTGTACTTCTTGCCTTAGCAGTAAGAGATCTATGGAAACAGGAGGATAAACTATAAATACAGCAGGCTGTGTGAATTCCCAAGGTGCTGCAAAGCAAGAAAATTACAGTAAATAGAAGAACCCTTCCCGCAGTCTGTTTTAATAAACATATCTAATGGGGAGAGATAAAATGCATAGTTACATCTTTGGAAAACAATCTACACAGTAAGGTTTTCAAATGCCCACACCACTTTACAAAGGAAATTTGGAAATGTTATGTGTGGAGACCAGAGTTTGCATCCCCAGAACCCATAGAAATGCCAAGCAGGTGTGACAGCGTACTTATAATATTAGAGCTCTGGAGTCAAAGGTAAGGGATCCCCAAAACAATCTAGGTAGCTTTGTATTCAAGGACAGAGCTGACCTCAGAGGAACTCAGATGTCTCATGTCAACTTCTAGTCTCCACATGCATGCACACATGTGAATATGCATGCACACAGTACACACAACAAGTAGTGTGTTGTCATTACTCACTGTCCATCAGAAACTACTGAAGAGTGATTAAAGCATTACTTGTCTTAAGTACTGTTGACCTATTTTGCTCAAGGCTGTCTTCCATACTGCTTGGATGCCCTGTGAGGGAACAGGGCATCACTGACATTGGGAGCTCCCTCATATAAGGCAAAAATCTCTCCACAATGACATCATTCTCCAGACCATAAGCTAGAACCTCAAGCTGTAGATCCACAGAGGACAAGGTATTTCCTAGTAGGTGGAGGTGAGTGTAGGATTATCCAGACCAGATTGAAGCTAATCCTAGAGTTAATTTCAAGTCTTCAGTGTTTGAAAGTAACTGTCTATCATCCACATGTTTTAAAGCACAGGCTGAATCCTGAAAGCTGACCTTCATGCTTCATTACTTGTTCTTTCTACTGGGCCATTGTTTCTGTGAGAGATGTTCTCTAGGAGTGAGGAGGAAGTATAATCCTTCCTAAACCCATCACTGAGCAGTTAGCACTCGGGGCACATGCTGGGTCCCAGATAACCTTTGTGATGGCTTGTTGCTAATATATATGTGGTAGGGTTAGAACCACCAAGAAGACACCTTTGGACATGTTTGTGAGGACTTTTCCAGCAGTTTAACTGAGAAGGGCAGACATACCCCAAGTGTAGAAGGCACTATCTATGGACTGGGGACTGGGGACTAGGAATGCATAGAATATCAGCATTCATCTCCCTCCCTTCTGTCTGTGGACATGGGGTAATCAGCTGCTCCACACTTCTGCTGCCCCACTTCCCACCTTTACCACATCAGCATCCCAGCCTACCACGATGGTCTATGCCTGCAAACTCTAAGGCCTAGTAAACTTCCCCTCTGGTAATTTGTCGAAGCTACAAGAAATGTACCTCCCACATTATGAAGAGAGGAGTGGTATTAGAGGAAAAAGTTTCAAACTGAACCATGATGGTGAGTCTCCACAGGGATGAGTGCATTCAGGCAAGGCCAACTCTGCTGCGATAGGTGGGGTGTGTATGTTACCAAGTTTTGTAGCAAGATTTTTGTAGTACTATTACACTTTAATTTTCTTAGAGTATGTGAGTCACCTCACCTCTTGATACAACTCTCAATGTGAGAGGCCAGCATCTGGACATTAAACCAAGGTCCTTTAAATGCATAGCATATCTAACACAGACATCCTCACAGGGTACAACAAAGAACTGAAGTAGAGGTGGCTAGAAGACTCCACTCCTTAGACAGAGTTGTGGGAGTTACCGGGAAAAGACCATGTTATAACTTTAAAGCATGAATTATGAACACAGGAAGTGGGGGCAGGTACACTGTGCTATAAGGAGGTCAAAAGACCCAGCTACAGGGGAATCCTGAGAGGATGTCTCTGTGTTAGATTGTTATGCACCAAGACATCAACATGGCTCCCATGACCACAGACCCAGATGTGGCCTTTGGGCCTTGGTGGCAGCATGGACAACTCACATCAGCATGGCCTCAGGTGGCTGCACAGTTCACAGACATCAACATGACCCTGAGTGGCTGCACAGATCACAGACAACAACAAAGTCTCGTGCAGTGACACAGACCACTGACATCCACAGGGACATGGGCCACATATATCAACATGGCTCCCAGCCACATCAGGACCACAGACCACTCACATCAACATGGCCCTTGGCAGCAGCATGGCCCACAGATGCTCATTGTTTGATTTCCACCTCAAGATCTGGAGGACGATGCCTCCCATTAAACCCACTTAACTAACTATTCTTTCCCTTGGCTTTCTAGAATTCTACTTCTTTGGCATTTTCTCTCATCTTCCAGTTGCTTGGGGTGACTTCTTTCTCTTAAAAAGAATTAAAAAAATTTTACCTGTATATAAGTATGTAAATATACCACATGTATGTCAGTGCCAGTGAAGGCCAGAACAGGGCATTGGATTCCTTGGAACTAGAATTACATGTACATGAACCACGAGAGTGCTAAGAACCAAGCATAGGGATGCTGCATGAGCAGTGAACACATTAACCATGGAGCCACCTCTCTGGCCTGCTCTTCTGCTTTTAACAGCTTTGAACATCTGTGTGTCTGCATTTCCCAGTCCTTTCTCCTGTGAGATCTGCCATGGATCCTTCCAGGACATTTCTCCATCTCAAACATGACAGACTCATGACAGACATAATCCATTTGTGTTCTTCTGGCTCTCGTGTCCCTCCTTGATTTTGGGGACCTTTGAAAAGTGGCTTTGATGTCCCCACCAAACTGATGTGCCATCCTATCTGGGTTAGGACTGACTGGCCGCCCTCATCACTGTGCCTTGTCCCTTGCAGTCCTGCTCACCTCTACTTCACAGCACATACTGAGCACCCCTTTGCCAGGTACTGTTCCTGCATTTATCCACATAGCCTGGCCTCAAACTCACTCAACATGGCATATTAGCTTCTAATCTTCCTGCCTCCATCACCCGAGTTCTAGAATTATAAACATGCCGTACCATTCTCGGTTTATATATTGCTAGGAATCAAACTCAGCATGCCATGCATGCTAGGCTAGCACCATATTAACTGAGATGTATCCTCAGCTTGTTTGGATATGTCTGTGAGTCCTCTTGAACTTGTGGACAGAGTTATCTCACAAGGAACTCCTCACAAACCACATGGGTTCCAGTCCTTATTCCTTTAGGAGTCCGTTCTTTGTCCATCTGGTCTGCTTGGGGTCAGATGACCTGGCTTACACTGGACAAGGAGCAGGAGAGGCTTCAGGGGTGGGCCAACACAAGGTCACTACAGTATTAATAGCTAGGACTATCACTAACCTCTAGCTGTCCTGAGATACATTCCTCTGGCTGGCTGGGTAGTTTCCTTGGCACCATGGCCTAGAATCCAGAGCAAGGAAAGAGGAATGGATAAAATTGTAAAAAATACTTGTGAGACGATGCCGGGGCCTAGCAAACACAGGAGTGGATGTTCACAGTCAGCTATTGGATGTATCACAGGGCTCCCAATGGAGAAGCTAGAGAAAGTACCCAAGGAGCTAAAGGGATCTGCAACCCTATTGTTGGAACAACATGATGTACTAACCAGAACCCTGGAGCTCTTGTCTCTAGCTGCATATGTATCGAAAGATGGCCTAGTCGGCCATCAATGGAAAGAGAGGCCCATTGGACTTGCAAACTTTATATGCCCCAATATAGGGGAATGCCAGGGCCAAAAGAATGGGAATGGGTGGGTAGGGAAGTGGGGGGCGCTATGGGGGACTTTTGGGATAGTATTGGAAATGTAATTGAGGAAAATATGTAATAAAAATATAAAAAAAAACAAAAAAAACCAAAATAAAGCCTTTTATCAATTAAAAAAAATTGTAAAAAATATCCCTTCTCCATATATTGCTTCCATATTCTCAGGTCTAGATGCCACCTCTTATGACTCTGTCACTATCTGCCCAATGAGGTTGCTTGGCATTGGCCATGGAGGACCTGCTTACAGTTTCCCCTTATCTCACCCTTTATCACCAGCACTGGCTTTGGGCAGAAGGCCCAGGCGACCCCATTTGCCCTTCTCATCCAGACTTGCTTTTTTCTCTTGCAGATAACTTAATTATTTAACTGCATGACTCTCTTGAAATGTAACTCTAAACTTTTATTCATGATCTGACTCCAATTGGCAATCAACGAGTAGAAAATGTTCCAATTAGAAAAATCAAATTAATGCTTTTTTTAAATAAGGAGGAAAACTACTTATTCTATACTCCTGGGAAGCAGAAATTAGGTAGAAGTCTTAAAATGAAAGGGACAATTATATCTCCTTCATTTGGATCATTCTCTCCTACCCTCTCTTTTCCTTCTGTGTACCCTGTTCCCCAAAGCCACAGAACATCGTGGGGGAGCAATCAATCTGCATATTATACACCTGCCAATGTTCTTCCATAGCACCTTCCCTGAGTGGCCATAGTATGGAGCATCAACTCTATGAAGTCAGGAAGCTGGAGTTCAGGCAATCACAGAGGATGCTGCCCAGTCTGACTGGAGGGGTAAAGATGGATGCACACATCCCTGCTTCCTGCTTTTTGGTTTCTGTTTATGCCTCCCTGTGAATGGGCTTTCCTTTACAGGGTGCCATTCTTTTAAACCATGGGTGATAAAAAAACATTTGAAATTTTGTTAAGACACAAGCAGCAGAGAGCTGTAATTATCTCAGTCAGGGTATTAGCTGACACATAGTCATCTTTTCAACTTCACAGCTGTATTCAGAAACAGAATTCTAAGCCAGGCATGGTCGCCCACCTGTGATCCCAGCACAGGGGAAGCTGATTCAGGCATGATGGCACACCTGTGATCTCAGCACATGGGAGGCTAAGGCAGAGGAGTCAGTACGAGTTTGAGCCTAGTGTGGGCTACAAGGTAAAAAGTGCCAGATTTGCTTGGGCTGCAGTGTGAGAAGGAGGGAGAGGAGGGAAGAGAGGATGGGGAGCCCTGAGTAGAGTCACAGTCCCTGTAAGTGTCAAGGGCCCTGTCCTAGAGTGTTAGCTCACAGCTTGCAGTAATTGTCCTGTTCCCCCATTCTCACTGGATTCATTTCTGCAGTCTTCTGATAGCCTTGGTCCCAGATCAAAAAACAATCATAGAAATCACCATTTTGGTGAACTTCTATGAACCCATTTTTGACTTAGTTGCTAACGATGCTGTCTCATCTAAGTACCTGATGATGTAGCATGTAGAACTAACACACTGGACTGCACCTTAAACCACCAGAATTCCTGAACAATGAATTGAAAATGGCCATTGAGTATCTTAGCTACAGGGGACTTTGGAGACATGGCAAACTAGAGGTTCAGCATTCCTCTTCTTTCAAGGCTAGGGAAAGGCACTGAGCCAGCACAGGTATACCAGAATCATTACCATAAATGGCAGCAGTTGAATTTTTCAGGATTATGACAACCTGAGATAACTTGGAGAGGAATAAATAACACTTGGAGAAAGGAGAGAGAAAGGAGAGAGAAAGGAGAGAGAAAGGAGATACAAACAATTAGGGAATACAATGTATGACTCCTAAATACAGTGAGTGTGAAGACATTTTCCTGTAAGGCACTTCTGGTGGAAGCCCCATGGATGAGCTGTCCGTAGATAGGTGTCTTGATTATCATTGGCTGTGACACTCAAGTTTCTCAAGGTAGCTTAGCATGGAGACAGCAGGACATAGGTCCAGAAATGCCACTTTTAACTTATTTGGTACTCTAAGCCCTGCAAAAATGTTTTCTAGTCCTGAATGCCTGCCCTGCTGAGGACAGGCATGTCATGGATCTAGAGCCTCTATGACACATTTACTGTCTCCCTGATTCCTGAAGTATATATCTAGAGACCCCATAACCTGTTCAACCTCCTTTGATCTCCACTGAGCTTCAGGAGGTAAGCCAGGACTTGGTTCAAATTCAGCCTAACCAGTCTTAGAGCTGGAGTCCAAGCCCCTTTCCCCTTTACCATACTGAACTCTGTGATCACAATTCATTTTGGGCAATTCTAATCTCTATCATCACTAGGCCTCTTAGTATTACCTTCCATCTTCCTTCAATCCACTGCTTTCTGGTGATTAAATAGTTATTAAAATAGGATTCCCTCTTACCTGATATCAGGATTTGCTAAGGAATCTAGTTATTTATCTTGCTTGACATCCCACTGAACAGCAAGAAGAAATTTCCCTCCTTAGGATGTGCATGTCCAAGAATATGTGGTTTTGTTAGGTAACAGAAAAAGAGGTTCACAACAACAACAAAAAAAAGCAAGTTAGCAATGGGGGTTACGGTTTTGCTTTAGATGATCATACACAAAGGAGCGTGTTCTGGATAGCCAAGTGAGCCCAATGCTAACAGCATAGAGTATCAAGAAACTGGTGGCCTACACAGTGTAGAGTTGGTGTTTAGGACACAGGCTGCTTCCTCATATGTTCAGGAGCCAAGAACTCATCTTACCTTTCTAGAATATCACTGGACGTTCTTCGTGCAGATAGCAAACAATGCAAGACTTTAGCTCTATATAAAAGAGCAAGCAACGTTGGGACATCCGTAGGGATAAACCATCAGAAATGCTTCTCCTAAGCAGGAACCCCATCAAGAGAGGATATTATGGAAGTAAAAACACCCACAGAAGGGAAACAGGTGCCAGCAGGGGTGTCGAGCACAACAGGGACAGACAGAGGCCACTGCTATGAGGATCTAGTTCTACACATTATGATACAGATGAGGCGTAGACCAGCTATGGAAACAACACTGAGCACCAGGGAAAACACAAACAAGGAAGATAAAAATGATAATGTGATAAATTAATCCAAAGAATGCAAAAAAGCAAGCAAGCAAACAAGTAAGAAAGGAGAGGGGGAGGGAGGGAGGGAAGCGGGAGGGAGGGAGGGAGGGAGGGAGGGAGGGAGGGAGGGAGGAAGGAAGGAAGGAAGGAAGGAAGGAAGGAAGGAAGGAAGAGAAAGGAAGGAAGGAAGGAAGGAAGGAAGAAAGAAAGAAAGAAAGAAAGAAAGAAAGAAAGAAAGAAAGAAAGGAAGGAAGGAAGGAAGGAAGGAAGGAAGGAAGGAAGAAAGGAAGGAAGGAAGAAAGACTGAGCAGAGTGAAGGGGAGTTGAACAAGAACCAACAAGATGGAGGACTGGAACATACACAAGGAGTCAGTGTGTAAAGTATGAAATGTCCACCACTCAGTGGAATCCTGAGGCCAGAAATAAGCCCTAACATATATAGCAAAACTTGACAAAGGGATAAGGCAATTCAATAAGGGGAGGCGAGCCTTTAACAAAGGGTGGAAAGCAGAGATCAACACACTGAAGATGAAACTCAGCCTTCATTCCATGCACTGAATAAACCTTAACTTGGAATACAGTACAAATTCTGAGTGAAAACAATGAGACAGAAGGCCCTGGTGCAAACCTTTACAACACCGAGTTTGTTAATAACTCCTTGGCTACAACACCAAGTAAAAGAAAAAGTAGGTAAGTTAGAATCCATCAGAGGTAAAATCCTTCATGCATTAAAGGATAGCCAACAGAGTCAGAGGAAACATTTACCAATTATACATCTAGCAAGATATTAATATCCAGAATAAGTAAGGGATCATATACCGCTCAGTAAATAAATACAGTCTTCAAGGGAAACCCTTCTACAGTGAGCCTGTTCAAAAGATCCTCCTCCCTGAATTCTTCCAACATCTCGAAGGAAACAAGAGCAAACATTAGGGTCTGAAGATGATGCTTCTTTACTCCCAGAGTGAAGATATTTCTGCAGGCAAAATAGAACTCAAATCACTACCTGAACTCACTAACACAGAGGCTTATACAAAACGTCAGTTATACTAAGTACAATGTTGCTTTACTACTTAAAGACCTGATGTGAGCTGGTGTGGTGGTGTACATCTGTCACCCTGGCACTTAACACTTGAGAGGACTGAGTTCAAGGCCAGCCTGAACTACTTGGCAAGATACTATCTCCTCCCATCCTACACCACTAAAAAAAAAAGAAAAGAAAAAAATGGAGGGGCATTTGTAATTCATCTACTTAACAGACTAAAAGCCAAACTATATGATTATCTCACAGAAAAAGCATCTGACAAAATTTAACAATCATTCATGATTAAAAATCAAACTCATCAAAGTAGGGGGAATGAACCTTTTCAAGCTGATAAGGGCATTTGTGAAGAACCTTGAGCTGACATCAGACTTAATGTGACAAGCTAAACGCATCCTCTGAATTCAGGAGTGAAGCACTGATGACTGAGGTCTGCTCTCTCTGGTCTGTTCAGCTCTGTGCAATTAACCAGAAAAAGAAGTTTTAAAAAACAGATCGGAAAATTGGGGATTAATCAGAATTTACCACCATACAAGATGATCCTCTTCCAACACATTCTGTGGACTTCAGCACTAAAACGACAGTTGCTTGGGAATTGTGTGCTTCCTGGGGTAGATTCTGTTACCCCTGCCCCATATGCCACAGTTACAGTCCCAAGCCCAGTACCTCAGAATCTAGCTGCATTTGAAAATAAGGACTTTAAAAGTCAACTGTGCTGAAATGAGTTCTTTAATGTGGACCCTAGTCTAACCTGATCATGATGGATTTTAACACAGACATGCACAGAAAAACGATCCCATGAAGACAGAGGACAAAGAAAACTGTCACCTGTCCCACCAAACCTTGAACTTGGATGTCTCTGGAACTGTGAGGTGGTTTCTGTGGGCTAAGCCACCTTGTACCCTTCTGTTATGGGGGCTTTAGCAAGCAAGCTGATGGACTGCATATTTGTCTCTTTCTATTCCAGATATTTACATGGAAGCTTTCTCTACCCTGAACCATAAATGAAGGGAGGCTCTGAACTCCGTATATACTCTCTGTTCTGGACATCAAAATGGGAATACTTAAAAAGGTATGGTCACAGTTTCACCAACATTGTTGAGTTATAAAACTGATACACAACTCAACATATGTAAAATGTACAAGAAGACAAATTCCATGTGCATACTTGTCTGTGGGTTTGGGGGATAGAATTCTCTCTCTCTCTCTCTCTCTCTCTCTCTCTCTCTCTCTCTCTCTGATTTTTTGTTTGTTTTTTGTTTTTTTGTTTTTCAAGACAGGGTTTCTCTTTGTAGCCCTGGCTGTCCTGGAACTCACTCTGTAGACCAGGTTGGCCTCAAACTCAGAAATCCGCCTGCCTCTGCCTCCCAAGCGCTAGGATTAAAGGTGTGCGCCACCATGCCGGGCCCTAGGTTTTACTCTCTTTGTCAACTCTCCAACCCTTGCTTTGCTCAGCTCTTGAATTTCATTTCTCCAAGGTCCCTTTTCCTTTTATTGCAGAATGGTCTTAGAGACCAAGATGTGGGCCTGGGGTGCTCACTGCTTAGGGATACCAGAATTTCATTGCAGAAAACGCTGGAGAACACATGCGATAGAACGCAAGTGCTAATGCGCATGTGCAGCTAGCCAGCCAGTTACCCCACCATGTACATTAGTAACCAAGTCCACGCTATTGCCTTCCATTCCATTAGGAAGCTACTGCAGACTTTACGGGAAGAGTTTCACTTTGAATCCACTCTATGAAGCAAAGAATACTGTCAATAGAGTACCGAGGCCCTAATACCCATGGTCCTATGGAAGGAGAAGGATCAGGAAGTCAACACCCCTGCTTCCCTTCCTCTGTGTCCACAGAGCACAGGCTGTTCTTTCTCACCCACTGCATGGAAAAGAGGCTGCTGTCTCTCAAGTTCAAAAATGTGCCTGGGGAGAAAATTCTCCACTCTTGGGGAATACCCACTATAGCCAGTAAGAGCCAGGGACGGAGGCTGTGAAGAAGGGCTTAGGAAAAGGCTTGCTGAATAATCAGGAGAACATTTATTCAAACCCTAGCACCTCAATGAAAGCTGGGGAAACAGACAAAACAATCACTGAGCTCATTGCTCAGCCAGTATACCTAGATTGATGCGCTCTGGGTTCAATGAGAAACTCAGTCTCAAAAAAAAAAAAAAAATAACGTTTAGAGAGACTGAAGAAAACATCCAATGTTAACCTCTAACCTCCATATTAACACATATAAGTACACATATATTCATACACACATGTGCACATACATACAGAGAGGGGGGGTTGGGGGGAGAAGAAACACAGACACAGAGGCAAACAAAGAGAAGGGATGAGGCACACAGAGAAACATGCATACAGGGAGAACTGGGACAGGAAGGCAGACATGGCATAAACTTTCTGACTGAAGGAGTGGCCTTAGCTGAGCTGAATGCTACAAAGAACACATAGCACCTAACACTCAGTAAGCCCCTGGGAGACAGGAAACCCCAGTCCAGTTGTCTATGGAGAGCCTCTGTGAGGAGGAAGGCAAAAATGAAGCCATGTAGTTAGGCTCCAGTGAGTGTACCTCTCTGTCAAAGTCAAGCATAAGTCCCCTGTGAATGCTGAAGTCTCACCTCATGGCAGTCCTTGCCCCTATCATGATCCTACTCTTTGATATACCATGTCCTGCCTTGAAATCCAAGGGCTTGCAGACCCTGTACCCTGGGTGCTGCTATTCATCTCTCTAAGAAGTGGTCTCAGGGGTTCTCAAAGTATGAGTGTCACTCTCAGCCACTGTGCTCAGGGCCCATGTCTCAGACCCTGCCACTCTTATCTAGAGCTTGCCAAAACAGAACCAGAAGACTAGAGGCAGGTCCAACATGGCTGCAACCTAGTGGTTGGATCTTCTTAGAGCTGATACTGCCAAGTGCACAAAAGGAGGAGAAAGTGGGACCCCCACAGTCATTGCACTATCCTTGGTTAGAGTGGGGTCCAATGCGGGAGAGTATGAGGGCAACTCTCAACATAAGCCAGCATGAAGCACAGAGGGAGAATGAGGTTTCACTGGGACGCTTCAGAGGGGCCTTATGGGAAGAACACCCTGGATTAGAGTGGACCTAGGTTCTGATCTCTAACTGCCTCTCATCACCAGGAAAATTGGAACATTTGTCAGATCACATCTGAATTCACACAACCTTGACGGTGCTGTGTACTGACAGTGCAGCAGCCATGCGTGCCCCTGTGGTACTCGGTGATTTATTTTTATTTGCCCATTTAGTTAGCTCACCCATTTGTTATTCAGTGGTCACAGACCACTTGAGAATGTGATGAAGGCCAGCAACCCTCCCTGCAGGCTGCCCGTGTGCACACAGCTACAATGAGAATCCCTAACAGACAACACTGTCACTGGGGCCTCTCTTCTAATACATTTGTGTCTATCATTTTATCTTGCCCTTGTCTTAAAACAAAATAAGCATTCAGCAATTGAAACCTAACATTCTAGCTAACTTCAAGGTCCTCAAATCCAATAGAATGAAACACTCCTTATACTAACACAGAGAACATAACCACTGGGCTTAAAGGAAGAGACAGGCCAGGTCCGTAAGGAAGGGTTTCGATTCAGTTCTCCAGCTCAAAATCATTCAGAGCAGAAAAGTTTTTGGAACAATAAATCTGGTAAAGAGAAAGCCACCCAAGAGCCAGCAGGCAGCGTTCCTTGGAACTTCAGAACTGGGGCTAAGCTCAGAGTAATCACATGCAAAGTGGAGGACACACTGGAGGTTGAGGGTTGAGCCCCAGGAGTGCAGGGGCCCAGCCCCCCCCTCACCCCCCCCCATAGCAGCCCAGCACAGGGCCTCCAAGGGAGGGCTGTGAGGTCTCATTAACACCCCAGAGGAAGAGGTTGGATTATAGGGTGGCCAGATGAATTCAAAGGCAGATGATGATGGATCCCCCTCATATCGGGAGCAATCAGCATAATTTATTTCCAAATCAGCAGAGTGGCTCAGAGGCAGGCGGCCTGACGTGTGGGCAGCCGGTGTGACAGAAATTGTTTTTTAAGTAGTTGCCCTCTGAAAATATTACCCTCTGCCTGACACCCAGTATAATAAGGCCTTGATTATCTGTCAGGCCTGTAAAATCAGAAGTCCTTATCCGGGACACGTGAACAAAGTGTGCTGTTTGCTCTGAACAGCTCTTTGTTCTTCCTCTCAGTGCCATTTCCTGGGCCCCTTCTGAAGGCCTGGTTCTGTCATCCCACTGGTACTGTGTAGACAGGTGACCACCACACACAGGTTGTAAGAAAATTCAGCACCTGGAGGCAGAGGGGACAAGACAGGGTGAGGGTCAACAACAGAGGTACAGGCTTTCTCTGACATCCCCAGCTCCTTCAGTGCTAGGGGACAGAGACAGGAGGGATGTGCCTATGGCCCTAGTGTCCTTGTTCCTTTCCCAGTCTCTTGTGGAAACTCAAGATAAGAAGATTAGAAAAGGCTTTCCTCTTGGGAGACATGTTGTCTTGCATAGACAGAAGTTGGATTAGGGAAGTCTCACACTCATGGGACCCTCATGCCTTCTAGACCAAGATGTCCCTTGAATGGCCAGTTGCCCAGCATCTATGCCATCATCCCCACCACTTGCACACTGTCCTATCAGCACAGCAAGTCACCTGTGGGCAGACCTGTGGTGGCATTAAAATGCCTGTCCTAAGTAGCTAGGGAGATGGTTCAGTGCATAACAGAATTTACTGTTTCAGGATCAGGTCCTGACTTTGGATCCCCAGTGCCTATGTAAAAAAGATGGACATGGCTGTGGACATCCATAACTACACTGCTGAGCGAGACAGAATACATGGGAGGTGTCAAAAGGATTGGTGAAGCTGGCTGGACAGCCAAGCTAACCCCCAAACAGAACTTAAGATTCCGTGTTTTAAGGGAATAAGGAGGAGAATACTAGAGGAGACATTGATGCTCTCCTCTGGTCTTCCACATGAGCACAGAATGTATACACATACACACACACGGGGGAGGGGGGTTCGCAGAATGCCAATCTCTACTTCCCACCCCAATTCTCTCCCTGGTCTCCTCAGGGCCCCTCCTTTGCCTCTAAAGGAGAATCCATGCATTCATTTCTTTATATAGGGTCTATGCTTACACTACCCATGGGCCTGGAAGAGATAAGAGGGTGAATCTGTAGCAGATTCTGCCATGGAGAAACCTCAGTGTGTTTGGGGAAATAGTGCACACCTCTGTAATCCCAACACTGGGATGGCAAAGCAGGCGGATGGTGCTTTCCAGGCCAGCATGGGCTACACTGAGAGACCCTGTCCCCAAAGAGTAAGGGCTAGGGAATGCAGGTTAGTGGGGAAAAGTCCAAGTGCATGAAAGATGGAGCCCCACATGCTGGCATTGTGAGGCATTGTTAGAGTCTCTCTCTATGGTGACATGTTGAGGCTACAGCATTTGAATGTGGACTTCGCTCTTCGCTGAGCTTTGCTAAGTGATTAACAGGCACCAATTTAGGCAGAAAGGTTGAAAAGGTTTCCTGGCAGCAAAAGAAAAGGGAAAATATATACAGATAATGACTTTAACATTCTGTTATTCCCAAACCCATACTGGTGCCTGAGAATATCATCGTTTGCACAAATGAAACCCTGTTAGTGAGCCCCACTCAGGAAAAGCAATGCGGTGTGTGGGTTCATGGCCACTCTCCATCTAGATGTTGCAAAGCCGTGAATGAGCAGTGGGTCTTCAGCTTGAAGTCACAGCAACCACGTGTCCCACCCAAAACTCTTACGGTGGGATCCTCACCCTCTTAGGAAACATGCTCACTGTTGACTGAACCAAAGATACAAAATGCTAAGTCTCTCATGGTGGTCCAGTTTCCCCCTGCAGCCAAGTGGAGGGACAGAGACATCACAGGACACTGCAGTGACTGACAGGGCAGAAACTCCTTCTTGGGCAGGGATGTTGTTCTGCGCTACAGACGTGAAGGTGTGACAGGGGAAACTTGCCAAGTGCCCTTCTCACAAGCGCTGTTGAGGCAAGACAGAGAGTGTCTCCACCCTGCCCCATTCTAAGCTACAGCATCTTACCTGCTTTAGTGAGGAGAAGTTGTCATCCTCAAACTTGGAGGGAAATAGATGAGTGACATGTCAGGTTCTCACCTCACATAGTCAGCTCAGAGAGAGCTGTTAGGATGTATGTATTCTTGTATCCTACCCCAGTGCCGCATTAGAGGAACATACACCATGCTGTGCACTAGACACCCAGGTCCTGTTCATCCTATACCTCTGAGACACTGCACCTTTCAGCAGACACCTCCTCTATAACCACCATTCTGCTCTCAACTGCCATGAATTCTCTTGGCTTTCACATGCGTGTCCTCTGAGTTGATGCATATGGTCATAGCAGCCTTGTTTTTTAAAGGCTGAATGCTGTGCACTTAGGTTTCATGTTGTTCTTGTTGTTGTCGTCATTGTTGCTGTTTTGTTTTGTTTTGTTTTGTTCTGTTTTTCCACTCACCCATGGAAGGGATTCAGTTGTTTCCATGTTTTAAAATGTGATGCTTGTTGTCATAATAAACATGGAATGGACAGTTTCCTTGACACAACTGGTCTGTTTCCTTCTGGTGTGTACAGGAAGTGGGATTCCTGGGACTTCTGCCTGTCATTTCTGCAGAGCCTCCTTGCTGTTGTTGCCAGCACGGTACAGAGGAATTCCTTTTGCTCCCACACCCTCTTGGTGACAGCCATTCTGACCACAATGAGATGACATGCATCTCATTGGTATGCATTGGTTTGGTATGACATGCATTTCCTAGATTAGTGGTGTTGAACACCATTCCTTAGACCTGTTAGCCATTTGTATGTCTTCTTTGGAGCAACATATATTCAAGTCCTTTGTCCATTATTTAATCAGGTTATTTGTTTGATTTACTTTGTGTTTTGCTATTCATTTGTTTCATACACTTGGATGTTAATACTTCTCAGATATGTGGTTTGTAGATACCTCCCACTTCCTCAGATCTCACCTTTACTCTGTTCTGAGCTTCTTAGGCTGTATGGACACAATAAAATCTTGGGTTTTGTCCATTTTCAATGCCATGAGCCCAAAAGTCACTTCTTAGACTAATGACAAAGGTGCTTTGTCTCTACATTTTCATCTGGTAGTTTTACAATCTGGGTCTTTCATCTATGTCTTCCCTCCAGTTTGACTTGACTTTTGGATCCTGTTAGGTGAAGGTCTATTTTCACTAGGGATATGGATAAGAAGTTCTGCAAATGCTGTTTCTTAGGAAGCCTATCCTTTTCCTGAACACATACTCAACACATTTTCCAAAGATCTCTTGACCTGAGGTGTGTGGATTGGTTGCTGGGCTCTCTATTCTGTCCCATTTTTCTTTACAGTCTGCTGTAATGCTGGTAATATGTTGTTTTGATTACTGCCATTTTGTAATATATCTTAAAGGCAGGTAATACAGTGTCTCCAGAATTGTTTTTGCTCAGGGTCATTTTGACTGTCTGGGACTTTGCTGAATTTCAGAGCTGATTTTCTACATGTCAAAGAAGCTGTTGGCCAGAGGGTCAGGCAGAGGCAAATGTAGAAACAGACCTGGAAATCTCCAAGCTTTATTTCTGTTCTCACGCTGTCTAGAACTGTGTGAGGTGTGCTTATGTGCTGAACTTTTTGCTAGTGTTGCCTTGTACTTAACTCAGTTCACTTTTCTTTAGTCAAAGATCTTTGGAGGGCCTTAACATCTGACCCTCCACATCATATTGCTTCCATTGTGACTGTCCTTACATACATTTCCTCCCTCAGTGTGCAGAGTTCCCAATCTCGACAGCCTCACCAGGGCTTGCCTCCTTTCATTCTGACAATGTCGTTCTCAAGGGCGTGAAGTGGTATCTCATTATAGTCCAGATTTACAAAGTGATTAAGGAAAAAAAACGAGGAAAAAATTATCACATGATCCAGAATATATACTAAGTTATATCAAAAGAAACATGGTATATCCAAGAGACTTGTATCTTAGAACAACAAATAAATTGAAACCATGTTAATCAACTGCTAAATGAACACAGACATCATGGTACATGTGTGCCATAGAACACTAGGTGGCCATAAAAAGAAAATAGAGTCCTGTCATTCACAAACTAGAGAGCCTTGAGCTAAGAGAACAAGCCAAGTACATTTCTACAGAAGGTGGTGTCACAGAAGCAGAGAAGTAAGTGGTGGGGACCAGAGGAGGTCTGTGAGGAAAGGGTGGCAAGAGGTAGTGGGTTACAATTACACAACAGCAAGATGTCCTGCCATGTTATTATCCAGCAGCACTGCAGCAGACAATGCTCTGGGTGTTTCCAAGAACTTTAAAAAGGGATTTTTAAAAAATATTTTCAGCATGAAGAAATGATCAATGTTTGAGGAGATTTATTTGTTTAATATGGTTTAAACATTATGTGATGTAAACATGTATTGAAACAATGTGTGTTCATTAATATGTAAAATTTTGTGCTTTTATATATCAGTTAAAATACTTTCAACTCTGAAAATTCATTCAAGCAGGCACAGTGGCTAATACCAGGTGTTTCACCTGTGACAAAAGCATTTCTTAATATGTTTGTTTCCTTTTCTGCACTAATCCCTTAGAGTTATTCAATTTACTGTTAATAAAAGACTATCAAAAGGCCATTTATAAGTCAGCACAGTGGCAGCTGGGGATTTAACTCCACCATCTCTGAGAATGGGTTGTGAAAAGCTATATAACTGTGTGTGCACATACATGGAGAGCCACATGAACACACAGACTTGGGGTTTTGTTTGGTTTAATGCTATAATCTCACTGAGGGGGGAACACCTGCACAAAATAAAAATCTCAAAGAATGGGTCAGTGGCCATTGAGAAGAGTGTTGGAACAGGTGTTGCATGAAGATCTTTGATCTTGCAGACCCTTTTTAAAGTGTCAGAAACAAAGTACATGTCTATGTCAAAGAGAAAACTCATGTGCATTGCTTCCTACAGGAAGAGGAGATTTTTTTAAGTCCAACTTTACTCTATCTTCTGATATTTTGAAGGACACATTTGAAGGGATGAAAGGCAAGTGAGTGAGACACATGGTCCATGGGGCACTATAACTTCCTACACAACTGAAGTGCCAGGACAGCAATGGTAAAAGTCAAAGGAGAAGCCATGCACACTCTAGAAGGAAGCTAGACAGTACACACACTTCTGTCATGATACCACTGCAACAGCCTGAGACTGTTTTGTGTTGGCTCGTGAGTCAGCCTGGAAATGAAGAGGGATAGGAGAGAGGTAGGGAGTGTAGAGAAGGCTCTGTCTGATGGAATCTTGAGGTACTGCTGTCTCCAATGGTTTCTTAGTACAAGTTAAAGGGCCAAATAGTATGTAGAAGGTACATGTAATCCAGAGGTAGGTGCCCCGAGGTGCAGGGGTCAGAGGCAGACATGAATGGCATCCACGTGTCTCAGACCTCTAAGCATTATTTTCAGAACTTAGGTTTACAGCTCCTTCTCACTCTGGAAAACTACAAGGACACACTGGGAGATCTTTGATACCTCTTTGTTGGTCAAAGCCTTGCCACAATGATGCAACATGTGAAGACACTGTTGACAGCTATATTTATCAGTGCTGATGCACAGGTACCCTGTGTGAGACAGACATAAATGTATGCAGTAGCAACCCCTGCCAATTTCAGGGGAATGTGCCTAGCTGTCCTCAGAGGATCTAATGGGGACACATTGTAGTCCTGCCATCCTCCTTCAACCACCTTGGAGCCTCAGGCTGTGTTTGTTTCTGTCAGCCTTGATTCATAAACAGGACCCTAGTATAACTGCCCTTTGAGAGACTCCACCCAGCAGCTGACTGAAACAGATGCAAACTCTGAAGAACTCAGAAGGGATAGGAGTCCACAAGAAGACCAACAAAAGTTAACCAACCTCGACATTTGGGTGCTCCAAGAGACTGAACCACCAACCAAAGAGCAAACATGGGCTGGACCTAGGCCCAAACACATCTAGCAGATGTGCAGCTCAGTCTTTATGTGGGTTCCCAAGATCTGAAGTGAAGGTTTACCCTGACTCTGTTGCCTGCCTGTGCATCCTGCTCCCCTAACAGGCATCCTGCTCCCCTAACTGAGCTGTCTTGTCTGGCCTCAGTGGGAGAGGATGTGCCCAGTCCTGCAGTGATTTGAGGTGCCAAGGTGGGCTGGTTCCCTGGGAAGGGCCTTCCTCTTCTCACAGGTAAGAGGGGATTAGAGGAGGTGGTCATATAGAGAGGATGAACTGGGAGAAGAGGGAGGGCTGTAATCAGGGTATAAAGTAAATTAATTACCAAAAAATAAAAGAGAAACATTTCTAATTTTTAATTTTTAAAGATATTTTTATTATTACTTTAAGAATTTATTTAATAAATTTTGATCATATTTAGCCCAACGCCTCTCCTTAACTCCTCCCAGATCCACCCTACCACCCTAGCTCTCAACTTTGTGTCTTTAAAAAAAAATAAGGCATTCTATTGTGTATTGTCCAAATACTCCTGGGTATGGGTCCATCTACTCGAGCCTGGTGGACCTACCAGCAGCCACACCCTTAAAACTGACTCTGTGGGAGTTTTGAATGAAAATGGCCCCTACTGGTACATGTATTTGAAAGTTAGGTTAACAGTTAGTGAAACTGTTTGGGAAATATTAGGAGTTGTGGCCTTGACGGAGGTGGTGTGTCACTGGGAGCTGGCTTTGAGATTTCAAAATCCCATATCATTCCTTGTGCCTGTAGATTAGGATATAAACTCTCAGCTGCTGCTCCAGCCTCATGCCTACTTGCTGCTGCCATGCTCCCTGCCATAATGGTGTAGACTCACCAGTAAAACTGTAATCCCCCAGCAGACTGTACTTCTGCAGGTTGCCTTGATCATGGTGTCTTACCATAGCAATTGAAAGATAATTGAGACACTCTCTCTTCCAGAAGCCATCAGTTGTCCATACATATTACTTAACAAATATTCCGAACTAGCACATCCTTTGATATTTTAGGATAGCCATTCCTACTAAAGTGAGATGGCGTGTCAGTATAGTTTTGACTTGTGTTTGCCTGGTGGTTAAGGGTGCTACGAATTTTTCGTATGTTCACTGGCCATTTGTGCTTCTTCTGAGACACTTTCATTCATTTGCCTATCTGTCCATTTGTTTGCTTGTTCACTGTATTGAGCAAAACAATCCAGATAAGTTTCATATGTATTCTCTCAAACATGAATCATATATATATATATATATATATATATATATATATACATACACACACACACACACACACACACACACATATATATATATATATATATATATATATATATATATATATGGTGATGTGATGTATGTTTCTGTGTGTGCACACAGGCAAGCACATGGTGAGAATACAACTGACTCTAGGTGGGGAAGGAGAAGGGACTAGCAAAAGGAAGGAGGGAGGGGGATAGATACAGTCAAGGTACTTGGAACACTTCAGTAGATTGTCTTTATGACTCATCGCTACACCTGTCACTACACTCATCACTACACCATCACTATCATCACTACATCCATCCACAGGAACATTTGTGGGGTATTATATTGATTATGAATCGATATAAGAGGGCTCAGCCTACCATGGATGACATCATTGGTTCTAGTTTGACACTCATTACTATAATAGATGCCATGACTAAGAGCAACATAGAGAAGGAATGGTTTATTTCATCTTACAATTGTCAAGTCACACTCTGTCATTGAGGAAAGGCCAGACAGGAACTCAAGCAGGAACCTAGAGGCAGGAAGTAAAGTAGAGGACATGGAGAGACACTGTTTACTAGCCTGCTCCTCATGGCTTCCTCAGCCTACTTTTTAATACCTTCCAGAACCTCTGCCTGGGGTGCTACCACTTACAGTGAACTGTGCCTTCCCTAGAGGCCAATCAGATGGAGGCATGTTCTCAGTTGAGGTTCTCTCTTCTCAGATGACCTTAGTTAATGTCAAATTAACAACAACAACAAAAAAATTACCCCATAAATCATTATTTGGGCAGGAGATCATGGGCTGTATAAGAAAGCTAGCTAATCATAAGGCTATGAACAAACCAGCAAGCAGCATTCTTCCATGGTTTCTGCTTCAAGTTCCTTCTTGAGTTCCTGCCGTGGATTCACTAAATGATGGGCTGTGACTTGGGAGTGTATGCTTAAATGAACCCTTTCCTCCCTAAGATGCTTTTTCCGAGTGTTTTTTATCATCTTGACAGAGAGTAAACTGGAACAGAGCCCTTCTTTATCTAACCTCTGGATCAAAGGACAAAGAATTTGAGGTGAGTACTGAGCTCCGAAGGTTTAGTGGGACCTTGGCACTCGGTGAGATAAACCTACGCCCACTACTTCTGAATTAGCAGCAGAACTTTCAGGAACAATCTTGCCAGTTCCTGGTTTTTTAATAAAAAGCACATTTGATTTAAGTCTTCATGTTTGTTCTTACACTCCAAATGGCTTTACATCACGGAGAGCCTGTCTGTTCCTTCCATTGTGGAAGCATTAACCTAAAGAAAATAGATGTTTGGAGTCATAGAAGAGATGCTTGCAATATACTTTCCTCGGCCTGGGTACCCTACCCATACTGTTGTCATGAGCCAACTATAGTTCTCTCTCTAAGGCTCAGTGCAAACGTGTTGCCCTCTGTGAGGTTGTCTATAAGTCTTATAGGCAGAATTAATCATATGCAGTTTTATGGTTCCAAAGACCTCTGGCCTTGATCGTGAACAAACTGCTTCTCCTCTGTGACCATGTAGCTTTGTAACCGTGCATTTGTTCTGCAGATGCTAACCGCATAAACTTTTTAGAAGTTTGTATTTATTGTTGGTATCAAGATCATCTCTGAACCGGGTGACATCACACCTAGGCAGCAGTGCAACCTGCGCACCTGTTGCTTAGACAACAGTCACCATATTCCCAGAATCCACTTGGCTCACCTCCCACCTTTACCTGAGGATACATCACTATCCATATAAAAGGAAGACCCCTCTTATCTCTCTCCACCTCTCTCTTCCCCACCCCCTTTCTCTTTCACCTCCACCTGACAATAAACCTCACATGGAACTGTTTGGCCTGGTATGGTCTGGCTGGAGCCTCTTGACGAATACATTTATAACCAGACTGTGACTTTCCTGCAGTTTTGTTTCTCCCAGCAAACAAAAAGCATCTTACAAAGTAGATGCTCCAAGGGCATTTTCTAAATTGCAATAGGTTTCTTTGCATTCAAGAACCAGAAATGTGCTAGGGCCAGCATTAGCACTCAGACCTTGTAGCACAGTGATGTTTCATGTCACACACACAAAAAAATGAGCCCAACTACATAGTTGGCTAAATGTTCAGCAGCTAACACTGTTTCCCTCTCATCAGTTAATGGGTTACATGGATGGCCAAAGCACCAACCTCTGGAAGCCTCTGTTGAGTTATACACAGTGACTACTCCTCTGAATGCACAAGATTGCATATGGCAGGCTCAGCCAGCTCTATGCACCCTGTGATGATTAGTGTTGATGGCCACCTTGACAAAGACCTGGGAACACCTACGAGACTAGCGCAGCAGTGAGGGTAGTAGAGGCCTAGGTTAGCCTCTGAGCATGCCTATGGGGTATTATTTTGAGTAGGTAATTAAAGCAGAAAGGCTTAGCCTAAGGTAGGGAGGGAGCAATCCCTAAACTCACATCCTGGACTATAGTCTGAAGCTAATGAGCATAACCATTACTGTCCTCTTCTTCCTGACAGAGGGCACATGCGACCAGCTGCTTCACACTCCTGCTGCCTTTATTTTCCCTTCATTATGGACTTTGGACTATGAGCCAAGATAATGCCCTTTCTTCTTTAAGTTGCATTTTTTTTCAAGGTATTTTATCAGAGCAACAAGAAAAGTAACTAGGACAGGACTCTCACTAATAGATGCCAAGAAAAACTAACAGATACCATCAGGTACCATCAGATACCATCACACACAAATGGATACTACAAAACACCAACAGATACCATGAAACACCTGTAAGGTTCCACAAGATACCATCCCAAGTTTTCACTCAAGGCCACACTGTTGCCTAATGAAAGAGCTCACCCCAAAGCTGCCCTTTTAGGGCCTTCTCTATGAAGGTTTGTCCTGGCTGCAATCCCAGGACCAGCAGCAGTTTGCAGATTTTTTAAGATAATTCACTATCTATACCACAGTGACCTACACAGTTCTTTACTACAGAGCTGCCCAGTCTGCTGGCCATGGAGAATAAGATTCAGAACATGGTGTTTGTCCACCTGAAGGCTCACCTCAGAACTCTGCTCTGCAGACACTGCTCTGTCAGGTTTCAACAGAGTGCTCTGGGGGGTGGGGAGTGTCACTGCATTGAAGGTGTTCTGTTGTAAAGTTAATTTCCAGCAGTGAGTCTACAGCTTCATGCTAGAGCAAAGATCTGGACAAAGCCAAATTTCCAGAAGCCACCAAAGGCTCCAGGTACTGCTGTTCAGCATTCCCAGCAGTGTCTTATGAAAACACGCAGCAGCTTAGCAGGGCACTTAGTTTGTAAAGAGGCTTGTCTCTGCAGCCTATGTCTGCAATAAAAAAAAAAAAAAAAGCATTCAACATCTCAGGATTACAAGAGCAACAATTAAGGCTGGGCCTGAAAGCTGACCTCCTCCTCAGAGGCCATGTGCTCTTGCTTGGGCTGAAGAAAACTATGTCAGACTTAGGTGCTGGTTTTTACATAAGCCCCAATCTCCCTTTAGCAAACAAAAGCTAAAGAAAAATCCCAGGGCCTCCCTGGACTGGGGAAGAACACAAACAGGGAGGTGGGGGAAGGGCACATGATGAAAGCGGGGAGGGAGGGAGGGACCCACCCCTCACTCCTCAGCCTAGATCCCTCCAACCCCTTTCAGGCTGAAAAGGAAAACATGAAGCTTTTCCACACAATCCCTTCGGTCAACTTAGCCAGGATGGCACTTTGGGGACTCCTTTCACACAGTCCTGTGAGAGGCCTAACTTGAAAGTGTTCTTTAATGTCTTGAAAGCAGAAAGCAAATTGGAGAAATAGTTGCAGACACTTTGATGGGCCTGGGAGCTGTTCTGGCCTTTCAGGACAAGGTGCAGTCATAGGAAGAAAAGCCTTTTGTGGTTAAGCGGCCTCTCTAAGCCAATGCTTGCCATCCACATGTCAGATCACAGGGGAAATGGAAACTCATGGAAGACTTGTCGCCTTCTAGAGCTGGTTTGTTTTTGACTGCCCACAGCAATTAACAGGAAGGGGGAAGGCCTCCTTCATCTGTCTAACCAGAGAAAAACAACAACGAATAATCCCACCATTGATAAAATCCATGCTTTAGAATGGCTTCCTCTTGTCACTAGCCTAGTGTGCTTTATGTGTTCTTAAACTAAGAATGGCCAGAATAAGGAATAGAAAAGTGAATGCTCTCACAGTCACAGAAGTGAGTGAAGGAGCAGGTTTCTGAGACACTAAGCCAAACAGAGGTGCATGAGGTCCTTCGGCTCACAAGGCATGACTCATGCCTCTGAAGAGACACATGCAGGCAAAGTGGAGTCATCTCCTGGCTCCTCCCACAGGCAGCCATTTTCACTGGCCAGTTTCTACTCCCAGCACAAAGGATGAGATAGTACTTCTATCAGCCATGATCTTCTGTCTTCTGAGCTTTAAATCCTTCTTGATGACCTCCCATTGCCAGGGTCCAGATGTCCCCGCTCTATGTGGTAGGCAGGTGTGCCAGCCTGTGGCATGGGTGCAAACTTTAGTCTCTGGAAAGGGCATTACTAAGCCTTATAGTTGGGCCATCCATGCATTATCCATGCATTATCACTGAGATTGGTTCACTGGACAGCAGTATCCTGACCTTAGCTTGATACTAATATCCTTGGTTGCAGATATCCAGTTTAACCCCTGAGCCCTAATGGTCACCAGAGCTCTGAATATCCCCTCACTCTCTTCAGTGCCAGGAAACTCTCTGCCATCCAGTAAGCTGCTTGGAAAGTCCAGAGGCTTTCAGCCTAGGCACATCTCTCAGGAAACTGGCATTTGTCCTGAAGCAGGCTCTATGAGTTCTTTCCCAAGGAAGCCCTGGCCATCTTTGAGTCTGCAAGAACGTGCAGCAGGAACTCGATGCAGACATACAAACTGTCTTCATTTCTGCAAGATGAATGGCTACTCTGTACTCAGAAATCCCCAAGAGCATCCAGCATGACTGCCTGTCATAGAGAGCCCTGAGGAAGATTATGTAGCCTCTCCCTTTACCTGAAGTGACGAAATGAAGGTTGCAGGTAGTCAGGGCACCTGCCAAGTAGCTGATGGATGCTGACCACTCCCCCCTACACCAGAATGTGACCTGCTCAGAGCCTTTTCTCTTTACAGCCACACTCAGTCACTGCAGCCTGAGCCCTCCATGACTTAAAGAGAAAACCTATAGCCTTTAGGGCCACCATCTTTAACCCTACAAAGGGCAACATCCAGTGGACCTTTCACCAATAAAAGGAGAAAGGTGAACTTTTCTATGTTCATATCAGACCATAATTTTGAAGTGTGACTTCTCCACAACTGACAGGATGGTTTATTTAATGGCAGTGATTCTGCAGCCATTGGCTGATGGAGGCATTCCTCAGGGGGAAGGCAAGCCTCCTGCACATCCTTGGATCACACTGATTTGGGTCAAATGCAGCAGAGATGAGTTCTGACATGCACAGCTTCAAGCTAGGGGCTTCTTTGGGGGTGGGGGGTGGAAAGCCATTGATTTTGAATCTCACAACTTTCTTTTCTATCACATGGTGGCCCATGTTCTTTTTGGCATTCACGAAAATATGGTAGGCCTCGGTTCATCAAATTGGACTTTGATGACTTAGTTATTTTGGTTATTTTCTATCTCTATTCAGTAGACATTTGTTTGCTTTTTCCCTAGAAATAGTGTCACACAACAGGTAGATGTCCAGAAGATTGAGTTGTCACCACAAGCTGAGACAGGTGCCATATATCTGCACCCAGAGCAGCTGCAGACAGAAAAGGTCCTGGGAGGGCATCATGGCTTTACAGTAGATGTGCTCAGTCTATGAAGCATGCAAGGCAAGCATTGTGAGCCAGGGCTCTCAGACCAGCCTGGTATTTAGTATCTTGTGGCTGGAAGCCATAGAGCAGGGAGACTCACCCTGTTGTGCTCTCTGTAGCTCTGAGAGTCTCTAGTCATGTGTCTCCTTGGTTGATTGTGCCCTGACTCTGTCTACACAAAATAACAGACCCATGGGTTATCTGGCCTCTTCTAGATTACAGCACCCACAGTCTTGGGCAGCACAGATCCAGGCTTCAGTAGCTCTAAAGCTGTCTCTGTGTGGTAACAGCAATCACATTTATTCAGAGCCTAGTTGCATGTTGACAGTTTTTACTCATGAATTACAGGGCGACAGATGCCATTCAAAACCCTGTGATTTAATATTCTCAAACTATCTCAAGTTACATGTCATACTGTATACATTGTCACTGCAGCCACTGGCACCAAACACAATGCTGTGTCCACCCCTCTATTAAGCCCACGACCATAACCTGGCATGCAGAATGTCCACAGAAACAAGTATCCCTATTGCTGGCCAAACCTACATGGCCTTTTGTTTCCAGGGGCAGAGTGGCAGGCAAGCATTGCTGTCAAGGAGGGAGATGGTACAGTGCCTATCAGTACTGCAGCCCTCTGCTTTCTCATCAACTCAGGTCCCAAGGAGCCCAAGTCTTTCTTTTCCTTTTTATTCCTTTGTTCTCACTAAATTGCAACTGGTGGGCATTATTTTAGATGTCATGAAACTTTGGTTTAAAGAGAACCATCATGCAATCCATCCTTGGATTTTCTGCTGATTTTCTAGCAGAGTCTTGCCTGTCTTCTTCTTTTCTGCTAGGCCCCTTCTTCCAACTCACTATTTAGTAATGCTCTCCTTCAACCACAACCTATAACCTATAACCTGTAACCTATAACCTGTAACCTGTAACCTATAACCTACAACCTATAACTTATAACCTATAACCACAGGGTCATACTGTGTCTTCCATACTTTTCATCTACATTGAAAGCAGTCCATTGCATCTTTGAGATGTTCAACACAGCCTGTCTTGAATGCCCACTCATAGAGCAGTGGATGAGTGTTGACCTTGGATCTGCTGAGGTAGTTCAGGATGTGCCCTGGGCAAAAGAGACATATAAAAATGTACTTGCTTTCTGTACTGATGTACACCAAGGTAGCAGTGTCAGGGGCAATGAATTTGGGTCAGGTCAAATGCAGTATCAAAGCAATTTTTATTTTTACAGGAAACTGTTTCTAGTACCTGCTATGAAATTTAAAGCTGCAGGAGTGCTCATGCTTCACACCAGCCTTCGACCCAAATCATCATCTCTATGGTGAGAAAGAGAATGCCTGGGTCTTGGCAAAGAATGAGGCACCAGCTGGCAAGCCTGTGGGAAAACTACCCGAGGAACTAGTTCTGGGGACAGTGGTCTCACGGATGAACTATGTCTCCCAAGTGCTAATGCTGTTCTCAGTGTCCCTCTGGAAACCCAAAGGTGAGCATTATCAAGCCCAGGTTTGAAGTGGAGGTCAGGGAGCCCCAGCCAAGTCAGTGAGGACATGGCAGGTGGCTGGGGCAGGATTTGAAGGCAAAGCTGAACTAGGAAGAATCTATAGATACCTGATCATGTAGTCTGAGTAGTAGGTTTAACCATGGATCTTTTCATGGAGGCTAACAATCACTGTCAAAACACACACTGCATATCTTGGCAGTTATGGAACTCAAGCTCTGATTATACTCACTGATGTAAGTGATAATTCCAGACTTCTCTGTGTGGAAATTATTTCAGGAGCCTTCATACATATGACAAAATCATTTTTCCAAGAAATTTATACCAGTCAGAGTACTGATTTTGTTACCACTGACATCTTTATGTTGCTGTTTTGATAGTTTAATAGGCCGAAAGTGTTACTGTAGTACTTTTCTCAGTAAAATTAATGCTATCCTTAGTAGTTTCTGCACATAACTCATGTATGCACTTTGTAATGTGTAACCCTGATTCTTGCTGATGCAAACAGTATTATTTGTGTGTGTTTATGTGTGTGTGTGTGTTTACGTGTGTGTGTGTGAGTGCGCACATGTGTGAGTGTATGTGTATGTCTATGCATGTTAGGGTGGACATGTATGAGCTATGCGTATTTATATGCATGTTTGTGCATGTGGAGATCAGGGGACAACCTCAGACACCATCTGTCTCTTTGCCTTTTTATGAGATGGTCTCTCAGTGACCTATACCTCACCAAGTAGGTTGGACTGGTCAGCAAGGCCCTCATAGCCATCTATCTCCACATGCCAATGTTGGGACTGGGCCACCACACCCAGCCCCTGCACACAGGTTGTGGGGATCAAACACAGCAAGTACTTTACAGACTGGTCCATCTCCCTAGTCCAATAATATTATACTGACCTCAGTTTCCAATTGCTTCTTGCCAGCATGCACAAATTGGATGCTCTTATAGCCAGCCCACTTGCTAAATGTTATAAATTCTAATGCATTTTTAGAAATTCTTTTATGCTTTCTACATTGGTGATCATGTTAATATATAAAGCTGACTTATGCTTTATATCGTATATGAGTGAGTCATTAATTTTATATATTTCAATTATAAGCTCAATGTTGAGTAGAAAGCAAGCCCTTGCATTTGTCTGGCTCTAAGAGAGAAAGCACATATACTTGTCAGCTCAGGTTTTCTCCCAGGGCCCTTTTCCAGACTTCAGGTCTCTCGATGATACCTTCATCTAATTTTAGATCTATTATCCATGCCCATTATCATCATTATCAGTCAAAACTTTATTGGCAGTTCTATTCAAGTCAATAAAAATAAAAATAGTGGCAATCTTAACAGAAAATTCTGTTAGATCAGGAAAGAAACAAGGGCCTTTCTGGAGAAAGACAAGTGGCCAGAGTTCACAGAACACCCACCTTATTGCCTCCAATACCAGCTCACAGCAAGGTGATATGACTGTGTCTCTCTACTAGGCAGAGGAGATAGGCCTTTTCTCTGCAACAGCACTCCTGCAAACATAGGGAAAGTTCTAAAACCCACCACAGTTCCAGTGAGAAATGAAGCAAGCATTAAACCCTCCCCAAAGTGGAAAATCCAGGAAGGGCAAGTATTCTCATCTGCCCAAGGAGAGCAAGGTCATGACAGAGAGCCGAGTAGCTATAGTAAGCAGACCAAACTACCTTCCAAAGCAAAGGCAAAAAAAAAAAAGATAAAAAGATTGTGCTGAGGCTCCGGGGAGTTGGTCCCAACAGCAGATGCAGGAGAAAATTGGCCATTAAGAGATGTGAGCATCGTGAACTGGGAGAAGCAAAAGGAGAAAGGACTGAGTGACAGTTCTAAGTTGATGTTGTTCTGAAGACAACAAAACTATGAGATCACAGTCACTGCAATAACAACAATAATATTTCATGATGTTAAGCAAATGTGGAAACATAACTGTTACTGCTCTCAACTTTTGGAAAAGAAACAGAGCCAAGAGAATAAAGAAAAGCTAAATCAATGAGTAGCCAGCCACAGAACTTCATCAAAGTTAACTGCTGCTCCTCAAAGGACACTATTAAGGAAAATAAAAAGGCTAGCAACCAACTGGGAAAAGATTCTTGGACAACACAGATCTGATGGAAGCTTGGGCCAAAATCTATAAAGAACTCTTAGAATATAATAAGAGTTAAACTATGATTTTTTAAGAGAAGGGATAGGCAAAGAATTGGAACACAGGCTTCACAAGAGATAATACAGGTGATCCATGCAGAAGTGCTCACTGCCATCCCCATTCAGAGACTGCAGCTCACCCACACTGAGACACCACTGTCTACCCACTGCCAACGTGTGGAATGCTGGCAAATACAGCTCACGAGAAGGAAAATGGTACCTCTGTTTTAGAAATGAGCTTATATCTTTTTATGTGAAATTAAACACACATCATATAATCTCACTCCAGGCATTAACTCAAGATAAATAAATGCAAATATCCCCATGGAGAGTCCCACATGGAAATTTAGATGGACTTGGTTCATTAGTGTTTGCTGTCCCAATCAAGCAAGTGCCATCTTCAGAAATTTATTATAACTGCTTGCAAAAGATTGTCACAACTGGGTTTGTTGACTGCTGATGTTCCCTTATTGAAGAAATGGGTATGGAGGGTCATGGGACTCTCACAGGTCTGTCTTAATTTCAAAGGACCTCTAGGTCTGGCAGGGATAGGGGACAGAATATATTGGCTGGGCAGGAATAGGGGAAAGAGGCTCCATTTTGTCAAGCCTAAGGGAAGCTATCATCCTTGTCGGATGCATACCCTCCAGTGTGGTCACTCCAGGGTTATCTATGTGCATGCTCACAAGCTTTCACCAACGCTCTGTAAGTAAGCCTAACAAACTCATTGGTTCCCCAGGGTGAACTTTGGTGCAATGAAACTTTGTTTTGTCATTGGGACCTTAGTAGTGTGGATAGTACATACTGCCTAGTCACCCTCAAAGAGAAAATTCTTGCAGCAGTGTCCTAAACTAAAAAACAGCCCATATGCTCGCCAACTGAACAACTGATAAATAATTGCCAGGAGCTGGGCACAAAGCCTACCATGAGTGGTTGTTGTTAGAACATAGAGAGAGATCTATCAAGGCAGGGTCAGAAGAGGAAATTTATTGCAAAAGGCATGAGTAATTTATGGGCATAGTGGGTTCATACTCCATATTTGCCATGGTTAGAGTGGTTACATGAGGCAGTTGTCAAAGCTCCTATCACTATTCTCCTTAAGAGCTGCACGTTACCCACACTTCCATAATCACTGCCCAGGAAATAGAAGGTCAGAGTTCAAACATAACCAAAGGGCTTTTAAATTTTACCTAACATTCTTTCTTATGAATTATATTAAAGGACAGATACACTGACAGTGTGGGAAACATAGAAATGTCCTTCACCAGGGGCTAGGGAGACAGCTTAATTAATAAAAAGCACTGAGTGCTCTTCCAGCAGACCCAGGTTCAATTCCCAGCACCACATGTCAGCTCACAATCACCTGTAACTCCATTCCCAGGATATCTGCCCTCTTCTGGTCTACATGGACACTACACATCATACACATATAAACATACAAGCAAACATTCATACACATAAAAAAAATCCTCCCTCTCTTTGAGACAGGGTTTCTCTTTGTAGCACTGGCTGACCTAGAACTTGTTACACAGACCATTCTGACCTCAAGATCACTGCCTCCTGAGCACTGGCATTAATGGTATGTGCTACTATACTAAGCATAAAAATGAAATATTTGAAAACTAAACACTCCCTATGTAAGCTCTGGAAAACACTGGAAAAAAATAAGAGCACAAAGATAAAAAAAAAAAACCAAAAAACAAAACCCTTGATGGAAGCAATCCCAGTCTAAAAGGAGAGACATGGGCCACTCACACCAATGAGATTTGAGACCCCAGGGGAGCTCAGGAGGGCTCCAGGAACCATGTGAAGTTTTTGCTGTGAGTTCCAACAACTCCCTCCTCTTTGCAGGCCTGGTATGAAATGTCATCAGAATGACATCAGCAAGGTGAGACCAGAAGAGAAGCAGCTGTGTCTGCAACAGGGCTTTGTCATTCAAAGAACAAAGTCTAGTTCCAGCCTGAGGGTGCACCATTTACTCTGCAGCCTCTCTGATCCTCTCATACATACTTCCACATTCATAAACCTCCATATTGACATAGTCGCACACCCTCTTACCCTCACACACACAAACTCACACAATCATACTAATCTGTTCAGTCATACAGTGTCATACACACTCACATGGTCAGATAAATTACAGTCAGTCCCATCAAGTCCCACAGTCTTTCACCTTCACACATATCCACATACACATAGTAATACGGACATAATCACATTGACACAGTCGCAGTCTCACACACTCATACGTCACACTTACAATCGCAGTCACATTGACAGGATCACATGCTCACCCACACACATACATGTTCCCATACATATGCACATGATCACATCAATGCACTTTCACAGTCACCCTGCCAGGCACACCTTCTCACACACTCATTCTCTCCTTAGCATCTCTTCCTCTTAACACACAAGACAGTTATCTGGATGACAGCTGTTCTCCCTTCCAGACTGAATCACCATCTACTAAGGTTGGAGCAGGGAGCTACCTCCTGCTATGGGACAGATGAAAAGCTGTGGCTTTGCTCTGACTTTTGCTTCTGAAGGCCAGTGGTGGCCTTCACCCACAAGGTTACTTGTGCCTACTCCTCTCTGATGGAGTCATAGCCCACAGCTTCCAGCAAGCCTCACTCCACTATGATTCTACAGAGTGCTAGAGGCAGACATATGAAGGAACCCCCATTAGAACCCAACTGAGTAACAACAAGGTCACTGGACCTTGGTAACAGGTAACAGGACCTCTCAGGAGCCTAATCCAAAGACAGAGTAGAGCTGGGTCTGCCTGGCCTGGCCTGGCCTCACTGGCAACTCTTTGGAGCCTCACATGCAGTGCCTTTTCCCAGGGCATCTCTTACCAGCCTTGGCATGCCGTTTCACAGTGGTCAGACCAAAGGAAGCTCTCTGGGCAGAGAGCTCATTAACTCCATTCCTTCTGATCTCAGCCTTTCCAGGTGGCTAGCACAGGCAGACAGTAGGTAAACATGTGTGGGACAGATTACTGCAAGGATGTGCGGATGCCGGTGCTGTTGGTCCCTGAGTGGTGAGACTCATGGCTCCTGATGCTGGGGAGATGGGAAATCTGGACGTGTGCCTTTAGTCTCCACTCTAACCTCAGAACAGGAGGAGTGGGGACCGTGTCGTCCTTTGCTCACTTCAGCAGTTGTGTCTAGAATCGATGCTGATCTCCCCTCCCCTCACCAGGACTAATAAATTGCATGTCAGGAGAACCAGGGAATGAAAAGATGGAGGCGTAGGCTGAGGGACTAGATGCTCTTCAGGAAGCAAGGTGGAAGACTGGGCCCACTCTCCAAGCAACCACACCAGAAGGTTCTCAGGGGGAATGCTTCCCTTTCATCTAGGACTCAGTTGAACCCTGCAGCTGGGAGCCTTTGTCAGAACGTCTGCTGAGACCGGGGAGTGGGCGAGCCTCAGAAGAAACCACTTGAACCATCTCCCACCACACTGGGCATCTCCACCTCAAACGGTGTTAGCAAGCTTCATTAATTAACACTCCGAAAGTGCTTTGGGCTCCTCGGATGAAAGGGAGCTCTCCAAGTGCAACGTGTCATTACCATTAAAATGATATTTAGTATTGGCAGGCGGACCAGATGCTAAGCACAGATATGCCTTAGCCACAACAGAAGAAAGGTTTGTGAGGATGTTTCAGAGCACTGCTAACAGGCTCTCCTAAATTACCCCTCCCTCCCATAATGATGATTTGAAGAGAGATAGGATCTTAACCGCTGCAGAACCCAAGGGTATTTCCATGGTGCCTTTCAAGGACCCAGAGCCTGGTGCACAGCAGATTTCCAGTCTTGCCCTACCTTGCCTCACCTAGAATAGACTGTGTCTTAATGATAGCAAGGGAAACCAGGTTCCCCCAGACTGCATTTGGGGACAATTCCACATATTCATATGTCACTCTAGCTTCCACACTTGGCTGTGTGCTGCTATTTGAAGGTGACTCTAGAGAGCAAAGAACAATGAAGAGTTAAAAGTCTAGGTACAGCGAGTCGGCAGAAAAAAAAAATCCCTGGCTGCACAGTCAAAGGCCTGCGCCTCAAGCTGCCAGCCACATACAGAAAAGTGCCGGCGAGCAAGTCCCAACACGCATGTCTTTATTAAATCTTTCTTTTCAACACAGAAGTAACTGTCTCCTGAAATATGTGGGGTGTTTAAACATGCCACAGCTGACAAAAAAGTAATTTTTTAAAGTCTCAGCACACGGTTATCCATGGAAACAACATCCTGATATCCATTTCTGCTCAGTGTGTAGTAAAGTGGTAAAGGCGGCCTTTGAGGCAGCCTGCCATGTCACCCCACATGGTCACCCTACATGTCCACACCATGTAGAAATTATCCAGCCAATTTCTCCATCCAGGAAAGGACTAGGTAGAAAGTGTACTATAGCAGCAGCTAGTCAGCAACAGAACAGAGGTATAACCAGGACTTGGTGGGCTTGACTTTAAGGGGAGCTCTTGCCTGTCTTTGCTCCATTAATCAGAATGCCCAGGCTAGAGATCCTAACAAACAAGATGTAGAGGCAAGGTCAAAGGAAGCATCTAGTGAGGGCCTTCTTACTGCATCAACTCACAGGACAATGAGAGTCCAAAGGGCTTAGAGTAGAAGGGCTGGAAGATGAGGGCTGAGCCTATCTTTTCATCAGGGACTCATATTTGTGATGACAGCATCCATCCACTGTCAAGGGCAGAGTCAACATGGCCTGGTTCCCTTCTAAAGGTCACACTTGTCAATGTCACTGTCCGTGGCCTAAGGTTTCGAGCGTGTGGATTCCAGGGAAGGTGCTCAGAGCATGGGTGCCCTCCTTTGCTGTGTTAAGAGCATAGATAAAGGGAACAGAGCTGGGGCTAACTCAGCAGCAGCACCAGAGGTCATTTGTGCACATGTGTATAGCTCAAGGGCTGCACCATGCTTGAGTGGCCTTGACCTTGGCCCTTGAGATCAGGTATAGGCTCACTGACCCTCCCCGGGGAAACTTTGGGTTCCAAAGCCCCACATAGCCACAGCAGGGTAGAGCTGTGAATAGGCTTACAGTGCTCCTTGGGTGTGTTATCACTGAGGTCTAGCCCCCACCCCTGTTCCCACTAGAACACACCCAATTTACCCAAGATCACCATCAGTCCTGATCATAAGTTACATGGTGGCAGGTAGGGGTTATTCTTTTTTTTTTTTTTTCTTAAAGAGACCATCACAACCAAGCTGCATACTCTTATTTTCTAATTGTCAACACTAAACTTCTCACTGTTTGTGTAGACACAGAACTGGGTTTTGTACTTAGGTTTACTTTCAAGTGGAAACTGAATGTAGGGGAAGTTAAGTAACCCTTAAATAGTCACAGCTAGAACAAGAATTCACAACGGTATTTAGAATTCAGTTGTCAGAACCTCCTTTGTAGGAATGAGGGCCATGACTCAAAAGCCATGGTGCGTATGGGCTGCATGATCAGTACTTGGGTCAAGCCAAGACCCAGGAGTCCAGCACAGAGTCTATCATGCCTAGATGGCAGCAAAGTTCCAAGCCATGCCCTGGTAGAAGCAGCTTTCAGAAGTAAATGCTGGAACAAAACTTCTGGCGTGTCCTTGTTTAACCAACAAAGTGAATATTGTCTGCTTTCTTGAATTAAAGCATCCAAAGAATATTGGAAAAGGATACAGAAGTAAATTTCCTTGGGACGTGGATTGCCCTCTGGGCTTGGCCATCAGTCCTCCCCAATTTCCAGAAGATAAGAGTCTCAGAGTATCCATACTGAGGCCAGTGCTACAAGGCAAGCATCCCAAGAAACATGATACCTGTGCTGCCCTGGATAGTCAGAGGTGGGACGTTTGTATCACAAGTTCTTAAATGGGACTTCACTATAACGATGCAATCATCACTGAATCATCAACAGAATGAGGAGATAATGGGGATGGTAATGACACAGATGGCAGCTCTTAGAAGATCTGTGGAAAATGTTTAAGGGTTAAGATCTTTCAGATGGATTACATTCCTTTTCTTTTCACATTTAAATTTTTCTGTTGATTAAATATATTGATATACACACTATTAAAGGTAAGGTGCTGTATGAGTTCCAGAGACTTTGGGAGCAGGCAGGCAGCAAAGCTACAGGCTAGTCAGAAGCAGGGTCTAGATCAGTGCTTCTCAGCCTTCCTAATGCTGTGTCCCTTTAATATAGCTCCTCATGTTTTGGTGATCCCCAAGCATAGAATTATTTCATTGCTACTTTATTACTGTAATTTTGCTACTTTTGTGACTTGTAAACATCTGATATGCAACCTTCAAACAGATTGCAGCTCGCAGGCTGACAACCACTGGTCCAGACAGTTGCCTCCTCTCCCCCATCCTACCTGAGGCCTCTATGACATCTCCCTCCCTAAGTGCATTGAAGTGGGAGATTTTTTTTTAATTTATAGGAAGTATAGTATTAAGTGGAAAAATCTCGTATTCAGAGAGCGGGAAAATATTTCTGTAGTCTAAGGATTAGACAGTAGAGCAAGTGCATTCAAGCTGCTCCCTCCGTAAGTGATCTGATTCTCTGTTGTAGTCACCCCAGGGCAGGCCAACAGCTTCATCCTTCCCATCATCTTATCACCATGCCCGGATGGGGAACTGCTCTTCCCTGTGGCTGCATAGGCACATGATGGCATCCTCCTCCATCTCTAACCCTTTTGGTTAGACTTCCTTTAATGCCTACCCAGCCAATCAGGGCAGGCAAGGGCTCTACCACTAAGCCATATGCTTGGTCCTTGCTTTACTTTCTGAGACAAGGTTTCATTAAGTGAACCCCTTCTGCCCTGTACAACCCAGAAAAGCCATGAATTAGTAATTCTCCTGCCTCAGTTTTTTAAGCGGCTGGCGTTACAAGTCTGTACTGCCAGGTCCAGTTCATAAGCCATCTTTCAAGAACTCCCCATCACCCCAAAGCCAAACCCAAACCACTGTGCCATGCTGGTTGCCACAACTTCTTGCATGTATACCATACCATCTCCAAGTCTAAAATGCTCCGAGTCTCATCCATCTGTGAGTAACTCTGCACATATGTGTGCATGTGTCCTCACCCGCACATACTAGCATATGCATATTTATGCATACATATTTGTCCAGCTAACTCCTTAAGCAAACATCTGCTTACTCTTTGAGCTTGATAGCCTGTTCCGGGCCCCTTCCCTAGGGGTGTATGCCTCTGTGCCCCATATAGAAATGGTGTCCACACCTCTTTCAGTAGTGAGGCCTCTCTTTATAACTACACTATCTACATACACAGTGTTGGTACAAGTCCTAAAGTAAACTAAAGTAAATAAAACCAAAAACAAGCAAAAAAAAAAACCCCACAACAACGACAATAAAAACCTCTTACAAGGTCTGCAAAGAGGGTTCAACTCATGAAGGTTGTAATCTGACCACCACATACACACACACACAGAGGGAGGGAAGGAGGAAGGGAGGGAGGGGGAGGGGGAGAGGGAGAGAATAAAATGTATACTTTCATGTGTTTCCCTAAAGGAAAGCAGGATGGATGTAAGTTAGTTGTAGAGGTAGGAGCTATAGACCCAGAGTGGGGAAAGGCCTCCGCTGGACGCAGCCCACTGCTCTGCTTTGCTTATCTGACGTGGAAGCTGTCTAGTCCTGCTTCTGTTGGTTCTGTCGCAGAATTTAAGACTCTGCTACATAGCTAGATGGAGAACTATGCGTTAGCATCACCCTAACGACTCTGCCCATTTCATTTGGCTTACCCACCTGTGTAGGCACTTTTAAAAGGCTGAGATGACAATTGTGACAGGTGCAAAATAACCAGTTTTGTACCGTCTCTGAGAGGATCTGCCCAGGGCCACTCACAGCCCCAACCCACACTCTGCTGCCCAGCTGCTAGGAGAGCCTGCTTTGATGTCCTCAGGTTTCATTTTGCTTTGCTTCATTCAGTGAAATGTCATCTGGGGATGTGCCCAGAATCTTGACACCTTTGAGATGTGAGTCTTGCTTCCCTTCTCACCCGATGATGCTACTTTTGATCGCTCTGGAATCTGTTTGCTGTTTTCATCCAGCCCTTCTTACAAGATGGCTCCTATGTGTTCTAAATGTAGTGACTTTTTTTTTTGTCTATATTTGTCAAAAGAATGATCTTTGAACAACTTTAATTTTGCATGTGCAGCCTCTGGTTGTTAGCAAACTTCCCCATGAGAGTTTAACTTTCCTCCTTCATAGGTTGATGGCTTTAGTCTGTAGCAGCCCCTACAGACAAGTCCATGTTCTGAGCTCCACTGAACCCAGAGCTGAGGTTGGAGCTGAGCTTGCTTGAGGCGTCACCCAGGGCTGTTTACTGCCGGAGCATCAGCCACTGCTTCACTTTCCTCTTGCAAATCCACACTGTTGACAATATAATCAGATAAACTGAAACAACCCACTAACACACTGAGATGAAGCCCAAGTGTATAAGGTTCTTGTGTGCAGTGCCTGTATGAATGTGTGCTTTAGAGAGTGGGTTCTGGAAGCTAGGCATAAAACTGTAACATCCTAGGCCACATGTGATTGGCATTCTACTCTTCTCAGGACCATGCTAACATAAGCTGAGCTTAGAGATCCATTCTGTGCCCAGGCTGGCTTGGTACCTTCTTGCATGTCCAGGGTGGACTGTTCTGGCTCGTACCCTTGCGTTCTGGCCCAGGACCCTTCCCTATGCCCACTCTTCATGCTCTGCCCTGCTTCAATTCTGATCCCCTGGAGTTCCCTGATAGGCCACTTGCCTCTGGGGCCTTTTGTGCACAAAGTTGGGTATGGCTCTGGGTACCCTATGGCAAGTCCATGTACTTTCTCCTGTAGATATATGAATGGGTTTTGGATTGAAGAACTCAAACTGGCCATGAAATGTCTGAGTACACTTTCCCACTGTCCATTTCATTAGTTTCATGAAGGATTTTCCTCCTATGACTGCCTGCCCATAAGCCAACATAAATGCAGACTCCATTCTCTGGTTGTCTCTGGTGGACAAGCTGCCTTTGAAGCCTCTACATTTACCTTCTTGAGTTTGGGGGCTAAACTCAAGGATATAAACTATCTTTAGTAGGCTCTGTGCCCTTTCTGAGGCCAGGTTTAAAATGTATGCATAAACCCACATTCTAAAGTCTGCATTCTAAACAGACTGGAGATATTTCAGTTGAGTTTAAAGGCTATGAGACAACATGTGCTTACTTTGATCAACTCAAGGACAAGGTCGAATATTTTGAGATCTCTTAAAAGAAAATGAATGTTCCTATATTCCTATTTCCACTGCCTCTGGGTGACATTGGGTGAATACTCACATGGCTTTCTTTGCAGGAAGCCTTCCCAGAATAACCAAGGGCTGGGTGGCATAGCTTGCAATCTGAGCTATCTGCCTGCCTCACCATGCAGCGGGCGCAGTGGAGACGCACTCTAAGCACACGCAAATGGACATCTTGGCCCAGGAAATGTCAATGTCAGCAGTGGCAGAAGAACCTCTGAAAATGAAGGACAATGATAAAAACAAGGATGGAGGCAGGAGGCAGAGTGTCTCCAGGGCCTCCCAGAATGCTCTGGACCATGCTATTGGGGTAGTGTCCATTTCTTTCTTCTAATGGTTTCCCATCCCTCTGGCCTTTCTCACTGGTCTATTTGGAGGACTGTTTACCGTGTGCCAGATGTCTCGCTATGTTTGGGTAATTATAACTATTTGAAGAATTTCAAGAAAATGCCAGCTCATTAGTGGCCGAGAGTACTTGACATTCTCTCTCTGATAAAACCAAGTTTGTTGGAGGGTTTAAAATTCATACAACACATGGCACAAAGTAGGATTCAATTCAACAGAATCACAATATGAGTGATCAAGACTGGGCAGTTCAGACTTTGGCATTTTCTAATGAATGCGGTCATGCTCTTACAGGACCTAGTGTAAAGATATTCAAGTAACAACTGGACTATAAAGTCGGAGAGCTACCCCTTTGTTGAATAATATTGGAGAAAAGACTAGTCTAACTAGCAAGAAGCATGATACTGGCCAGATGGTGACCAGGAGAAGCTTTTTATTCTTCTGTTTGTCACTGTTCAGTGAGTCAGAATCATCATTGAAAATTTAAATGGCATCTTTTACTGAAGATTTACTGTGTGACTCAAGGTCACTGTTCTCAGGTCACACTATCTATGACTTGATCAAAGACACAGACATCTCTTTCCTGCCCTAGGTCCTGTTATAAAATATAGGGACAGGGCTCAGCCTACAAGAATCCCAGGAGAGTGGGAAATAAGTCCTTTTTAAAAATTCTTTCTCCTAAGTACCCAAGGAGCTGAAGGGGTCTGCAACCCTATAGAAGGAATAGAAATATGAACTAACCTGTACCCCCAGAGCTCGTGTCTCTAGGTGCATATGTAGCAGAAGATGGCCTAGTTGGCCATCATTGGGAGGAGAGGCCCTTGGTCTTGCAAAGTTTATATGCCCCAGTACAGGGGAATGTCAGGGCCAGGAAGCGGGAGTGGGTGGGTTGGGGAGCAGGGCAGGGGGAGAGTATAAGGGACTTTTGGGATAGCATTTGAATTGTAAATGAAGAAAATATCTAATAAAAATATAGTTTCTCTTTAGCTTTAAATTAGTGTGTGTTGTGACTGGTAATACCAGTATATGTAAACATGTACACTCCATGAAAGAAAATCCAAACGGAAGGTTTTAGAGGAGTAAAATAATATTAGTCTCCAATCCTTTTCTTATCAAGAACACTCTCAATCTATCAGTCAAAGACACATCTATTTCTTTGTATTTTCCAAAAGAAGTGGTAGAGTAACAAGTTGTTGAAAACACACTCTATACTTACTGGTTCTTGACACCAATTCATGAGTAGTAAACATGAGGGTTATAAGCTAGGCTTCACAGGTTCAGGTCTCGCTATCCCCACTTCTAGTTTGTGATGGGGGAAGTTCTTGGGCTGCTGTAAGTCCCAGCTTCCCTAATTGTGACACATGGACAAAGGCACTCACTATGGAGGATCCAAGGATCCTCTGAGAACATTTTAACACATAGCTATTTGGAAGGTGGCAGTTCCCTGATTATTGGCATCTTGCATCTGCATGCTTGTGCATGCTCAGAAGGCTTGCTCATGTCAGTGACACAGTGTGCAATGGTGAGGTGTCACTGGTCTGGGCCCGAGCTGGATGAACAATCTGTGCAAAGGCACATAGATGAGAATCACTGTGGGGAGGGTAACAAATGAAATTCTTGGATAAATGGGTGTATCTGGAGGATATCATCCTTAGTGAGGTAACCCAATCACAAAAGAAATCATTAGATATGCACCCACTGATAAGTGGATATTAGCCCGGAAACATAGAACACCCAAGATACAATTTGAAAAACACAAGAAAATCAAGAAGAAGGAAGACCAATGGGTGGATACTTCATTCCTCCTTAGAATAGGGAACAAAATACCCATGAAAGGAGTTACAGAGACAAAGTTTGGAGCTAAGACAAAAGGATGGACTATCCAGAGACTACCCCACCCGGGGATCCATCCCATAATCAGCCACCAAACCCAGACACTATTGCATATGCCAGCATGATTTTGCTGAAGGGCTCCTGATATAGCTGTCTCGTATGTGGCTATGCCAGTACCTGGCAAATACAGAAGTGGATGCTCACAGTCATCTATAAGATGGAACACAGGGCCCCCAGTGGAGGAGCTAGAGACAGTACCCAAGGAGCTGAAGGGGTCTGCAACCCTATAGGTGGAACAACAATATGAACTAACCAGTACCCCCAGAGCTCATGTCTCTAGCTGCATATGTAGCAGAAGATGGCCTAGGTGGCCATCACTGGGAAGAGAGGCCCCTTGGTATTGCAAACTTTATATGCCCCAGTACAGGGGAATGCCAGGGTCAAGAAGCGGGAGTTGGTGGGGTAGGGGAGCAGGGCAGGAGGAGGGTATAGGGAACTTTCAGGATAGCATTTGAAATTTGAAATGTATATAAAGAAAATATCTATTAAAAATTGAAAAAAAAGAAAAATAAATAAACAAATGACAGACTTTCCATGAGTTCATCTACCATGGCAATGACTTTGAGGCTGTCTTTGACTGAAAAAAGCTGCTTGGCATGGTGGTCAGAGTTTCCACTGATGGTGTTAGAGTCATGGAGTGCTCATGTGTAGTCTGTAAATGCTTACCCAATGGGGCAACTGAAGAAGAAGAGTGACTGAACTAGACCAGTATCGTTTTACTTATCTGTTCGTTTTTATTTTTATTTTGTTTCTCAAGACAGGGTTTTTTTGTGTAGCCCTGGCTATTCTTGGCTTCACTTTGTAGACCTGCTGGCCTCTGCCTCCCGAGTGCTGGAATTAAAAGCAATTGCCACCATACCTGGCTCTGGCATCAATTTTTAAAATTAAAGTATGTTCAACTATAGTGCAGATGACACACCAAGTTAGGAGAGTCAGTGGTGGGATTAATGGTGGACTGAAATTCACTGATGTCCACAAGCCAGATGCCTGCCTAAGGACATGCCTGTAATGCAGTTGGAAAGAATGCCAAAGCCTGCCTTGCACGCTAGAGACCACGTACCACAACGATGCACAGGAAGCCTACGTTATCTCAGTCCTTCAAACAAAAGCCTGGGGTTTTTAGTTAAATGAAAAATTAAAAGGCCTGTACTATAATGCCATAGAAGCCTGCTGTTGGTGTGTGGACACCAACCTATAACTTTAGGGAAAATAGGAAATAAAGACCACTGCTTTTACTAGCTGTACTGGCTATTTTTGTGTCAACTTGACACAGCTGGAGTTATCACAGAGAAAGGAGCTTCAGTTGAGGAAATGCCTCCATGAGATCCAACTGTAAGGCATTTTCTCAATTAGTGATCAAGGGGGAAAGGCCCCTTGTGGGTGGGACCATCCCTGGGCTGGTAGTCTTGGGTTCTATAAGAGAGTAGGCTGAGCAAGCCAGGGGAGGCAAGCCAGTAAAGAACATCCCTCCATGGCCTCTGCATCAGCTCCTGCTCCCTGACCTGCTTGAGTTCCAGTCCTGACTTCCTTTGGTGATGAACAGCAGCATGGAAGTGTAAGCCGAATAAACCCTTTCCTCCCCAACTTGCTTCTTGGTCACAATGTTTGTGCAGGAATAGAAACCCTGACTAAGACACTAGCCTAGTGTGTTGCTTGGAGTTCTCTAGGAAATGGAACTGATACAATGAATAAATATTAAGCAGGGATTTTAGACTGACTGACACAGTAGAGTGGGAGTATTCCAACAATGGTCATCTCACACTGGAGAGACCAAGAATGTTGTAGTCACTTGGTTTATGAGGCTGATGTCTCAGCAGTCCTAATCTGGTACGGAAGGCCTGGAAGATTCCTAGAGAGCTTCTGATCTTGATTCTATATGGGAAGCCTGAAGAAACTGGTTCTAACCAGTGAAGGCATGAAGCTGTGGCAGCAGCAGAAGAGAGAAACTGGCCAGAGAGGACAAGGGCAAGCAGGCAAGAAACAGAGGTCTTCTTCTACTTGTTTTTGTCTGTACTCCCACCAGAAAATGCTACCACACTGCAAATAATCCAAGCAAGAAATTCCCTCTTGGGAGTATATGCCCAGTGGCTGCCTGTAAGCTGATTCAGATCCATCACACCTGAAATTCAATGGAACATGCTCAAGAAAAAGTGAAGTATTTTAAAAGAGGTGGTGAGCAACTAGATAGTCCTCATAGCACACAGAGGAGCTCACTGATATCACTGCTGACCCATTCACAGATCACAAGACCTGATGGGGGCCTAGATACATGGTGCATCCCCATGGACATACTCACAGAGGCTTTCCTGAATCATATTCAGAAGAATCTTAGGAGATGAGGATTTAATATCAATTTTGTAAGTTTAAAAGTAGATACCAGTGGCCTCAGAAACTTCAACAAGCCCGCTTAGTCTCAGGCAGCTCGGCAGCAGCTCAGCTCCACTGATTCCAAAATCGAAATGCTCTACTAAGTAAAATATTGTCGCAGTAAGAGAGGCTGAAGAAGACAGAGAAGCATTCAGAGCCCCACCAGTGGTTTCCAAATTTCCAAGGTGCATTTTTATGGCTCCAAGAGAAAGTACTAAAAGGATTATTAAAAAGAAACTGAAGGCAAATTTTATAATACAAGGAAATGCAGTGTAGCCAAGCTTGCCCAAGCACAGTGACTACATTTGTAGGTGGTAAGGATAGAATTGGAAATAGCCACCAATAAAAACCATCACAACAGAGAGCCTTCGTCGGATTTAGCATGGGTCACATGACTAAAGAGAACCTTGTAATTCTCCTGGTTCCATATTGAATTTCACAGACTAGAAGGAATCTGTGCAATGCTGCTGTCCTCTGCAGCTAGTAAGCCAATGAGATGAGAGGAAGCAGGGCATGCCAGCCCTGCTACAACTAACACATCAGCAAAGGGAGCAATTCTTATGAGTGTTTTTCTAAGCGTTTAAAATAAACACAATAATTAACGGTTAATTTTCTTAATGCTGTAACAAAATGATAAGAAACAATGTAGAAAGGATGTCCTGGGGGTTTGAATGAAAATGGTTCCCATAGGCTCACATATTTAAATACTTTGTCTCCATTTGATACAACTGCTTGGAAAAGAGAGGAGGCCTTGTTGAAGGAGGTATCACTGGAGGCATGTTCTGAGGTGTCAAGTGCCTACACCATTCCCAACCTCTCCCCCGACCCTCTGCTTCCTACTTGAAGTTCCTACATAAGTTCTCGGCTACTATTCCAGTGTTATGCCAGCCTGTACGCAGCTGTGCTCCAACCATGATGGTCATGGCCTAATCCTCTTAAACTGTAAGCCCCCAATCAACTCTTTCTTCTATAAGCTGCCTTGGCCATGGTGTCTTACCACAGAAGTTGAAAAGTAACTTTGGCCCATGGTGAGAGGCCACCATGTCAGGGAAGACACTGTAGCAGGAATATAAGGCAGCTGTGCATCCACTCTTCAAGAACAGAGAAGGGCTAGAAATAAGGCTGGGCCAGAAAAAGTCAAGGCCTATGTATACCCAGTAACAGTCTTTCCCTGGTGAAGCACCACCTAGGTGCTACAACCTTAAACATCCTCCCAACTAGACACAAACATATGAACCTGAGGAACATTTTATATTCAAATCACAATTTCTCAAACTCAGTTCTCTGCTCTAACCACATTCTCAGTCTGAACGTCTGTTATGAGACCCCCTCCTTGAAATTAGACACTTATCCCATTTTGTTATAATCTATGCTAGGATCAAGTTAAGCCACTTTTCAAGTAAGGCTTTGGAAGGAACCAAACAGCTTCTACAGAGACAGCACACAAGACAAATAGACCTGGCTGGGCACATGCAAGAGTGATCTGGAGTCCTGAGCCCCTGTGTGTGCTGGGTTGGGGGTCCTGGAGGATGGATAGAAGCTGGGAGCTGCACCTGGATGAATCCCTCCATCTTCAGTGCCTTCTCCTGCCCAGAACTCCATTCTGTACTGCACCTCATGCCCCCTTCCTTGTTGCCTGTGCCTTTCTGATACCTTCCTTCATCCAGGAAGAAGACAGAGAAAGAGGGTGTTCCAGACATGAATCCTGTTAAGAACAGGGGTTCTTGAAGGTGACAGGCAAGTGAGAGAGGGAAGAAGTGACATTGCCCTCTCTCACCACTAACTCTGAGTTTCCCCAGAGGTCCTAGAGGAGGCAGCCTGGCCCCTCTAGTCATATTAAAGTACTGTTATAGGACACAATAAGCACAGAGTTACTGAGTACTAAGACTTGAAAAAGAGGGTTTGTGAGAGAAATGGGAATTAATTTTCCCATCACTTCCCTTTAACAATGGGTATGTCCATTACAGCATGCAGATGAGGGTGGCCTGAGATCCCCAAGACAGGCATTCAGAAACATGTACACAAAAGCAAAGGCACCCTCTGTATATGAGATCCCACACTGGGAAAACAAAAAGTGAAGTGGGGGGCCAGCTGTACAAAGTAAACCCTTCCCTATTTGCAGGCATCAGGTGAGAATCTACTATGGCCAGATGATCTTCTGGGATCCACATCAAAGAGTGGCTTCAGAAAGGCACTATGGCAGAGACAGGACTATCATGACACCATAACAAACAGACTACACATGGTGTGTGTGGAGAGAAGAACAGCCCATATCATAGGAAACAGACCAGGTGCTCGTAGGTTTATTCAGGATTAGAAATCTGTCCTGATGACTCCATTGAAAAGTGGAAAGTCTGGCTATTCTCCTCAGAAGCAAACATTAGAGGTTTATTACAAAGGACTGGCTTACCCAGCCACAGGACTGGCATCCAGAGCTCCTGCCAGGTAGGAAGCTAGAACCTAGAATATGCTGACGCAGCTGTCCTGAGAGAGAGAGTAGCTTTTTTTCCAGGAACCTCAGCTTTGCTCTTGAAGCCTCAGGTAAAATGGAGGCCAAGACACATCAAGGAGCTTTGCTTGTGTTGACACGTGTCGTTCTTAGCCGCATCATCAGAGGAGGAGCTCCTACTCTAGAGCTTAATCAGGTCCCTGGAGGCTGGCCTGGCCAAAGGGATGGGAAGGAAGGAACAAAAGAAAGGAAGGAAGGGAGGGGGAGAGAGAGAGAGAGAGAGAGAGAGAGAGAGAGAGAGAGAGAGAGAGAGAGAGAGAGAGAAAGGGAGGAAGGAAAGAAGGAAGGGAGGGAGGGAGGGAGGGAGGAAGGAAGGAGATGGTTGAGAAGCAGAAAGGGTACCAGTGGAGGCAGGAGCCATTTGACTCAATCTTCTGGAGGAAGTACAGATAGCCACCTGTGACACTCAGATGCCCAGAGAGACCTCAAGGGAAGAAAACCTTGGTCCAGGAGGCTCCAGCTGAAAAAAAAAAAATGGTCCTGGGGAGAGTCAGAAAAAGGAACCTAGTTAAAGAGTAGATACCACAATAACCCACACAACAGGAGAGGCTTGTGACAACGGGACCGAATGAGCTGCCACTTTACTATAAAGCATAAGAAAAAGAACTAGGCTCACAGCTAAAGATAAGCTAGGGGCTCTGTTCAACAGGGCTGAGCTACAAGGAGCAGGCTAAAGTGCCGTGAAGTGAGCCCGGGTATAAGGCAAGACACATGAGTAACAACAGCTAGCAGGCTTAAACAACCATCCATGCTTCTGCCTTATGTAGGAATTTGGGGAGGAGAGAATCTGTGGGTGTGAATCTGCAAGGATTGGTAATTGGTAATCATTGGAGGGAACACTGACAAAGCTGATAGACTCATCTGTCTGTTAAACCTTGTTGTCAACTCTGCAACCCCAGGACAACAGGACTGTTACCTCCTTGTCCCCTGGGAAGTATCCTGAGGTCTATTCTTCGACCTTCTTTTCCAGCTCAATTATCTGCAGCAGGAACCTGAAGATTCTGCTTGGTTTACTAGGAAAGGTCACACTGGTGCAACCCTTTTTGCAGTGACCCTGGTAAGTATGTGAAGAATTTCATTTCAAAACTGATTCTCAGTGTTTCCTCCAGTTATCTTCCCAGGGCTGAGATGCAGCTCATGGCTAAGGAGGTTGTTTAACAGGAAATAAGCCCCATGTTCGATACCTGGCACCACATAAAATAAGAGAGTAACTTTTCAAGCACATAGAGCTTGTTTATTTGTCATTAAAGGACTCACATGGGGATTTTAATGTCCTAGCAGCTGATGCTGATCGAGAATCAATTCCAAAATTAGGGTTAGGTTTCCTTTCTGTGATGATTATTAAAGCCAATAGGGAAATGTGTTGAGATTTTGGAAAATTCTATTTCCAGGCAACATTTAGAATGATATCATGGCCATGGGTCAACACTTGAATCACAAAAAGCACTGAAGATAGAACTTCCTAACCAAGCTACTCCAGGCTGTGAAGAACTCTCAGTTACCTTATAAAATAGAATTTGTGGGATACACTACATGAATAAAACAGGTTACATGACAATTTAACTTCTGATACTCTAGAAAATATCCCTGGGCCTACCAGTTCTTCAATCTTCCTTTCTAGTCCACAGTTCCTCCAAACTTAATTAACTGAGAAGACATATTGCAAATCTAGGCTTCCTCCTGCAGGAAGAAGGGGTGGGGGATGGTGCGTGAAGGCCATGAGGTCAGCACAACCATCAATCTGAAACCAGAATACACTAGGATATAACTTACCACAGAGCCAGAACACACCCACCATAAAACATCCCATAAGATGCATGCCATCGTGGAGCTAGACTGAGATATACCCCACCATGGAGCCAGGACCCATCCTACTATAGATCTAGGATATACTCTGCTGCAGAGCTAGTACCCATCCTACCACCAGGAAAGCACATACCCTAGCATGGTGCCAGTATCCATGCAGCCAACAAGTCACAAACACTATGGAGCCAACACACATCCTACCATGAGTCCAGTAGAGAGATTTCAGGGAGTCAGCACAGACACACCTCCATGGAGCCAGTATCATCTCATCATGGAACAAACCTACATCAGCATTGGATCCAGCACACATCCCATCTTCCCCACAGGGTTGAAGCTTTTGCTACACTGCCCCTGACTCCACCCTGCACACCCTGGCTCTATACTGTCATGCCTGATGGGCAACCTTGAGCAGTGTGTGTTTCCTAGTCCCTGTCTTGGTCTATTAGTATTCTGTCTTTGCTTTACTCATATACTGAGCTATGTTCCATCTAAATCAGGTCACCTGAGGCCTACAGTGCTCTGGAGTTGGTGACCTCAGGTACTTATGTATCCTATATTAGGCACAATGATAAGATTTCAGTTTTCTACTTGAAAACATCATATTATAGTGGACCTCGTTCCAGTAATTGTTCAGACTGAGTCAGGAGGGAGCATGAATGCTGGAGTCACTAGGAAAAAAAAATGCAGTTCCAGCGGCCAGCAAGTTCATTCAGCCACAGAAGGGAGCACTTTGTGAGTCAGAAGCAGAGAGGAACACTCAAGCTCAGAGGGAAGCCATATCTGTTTCTTGTCCTCTAGTTCCTATCCTAGGTTCCTGACATGATTCAACTCTTGCTGGAGAATTGTTCATAAAGGGAAAATAACTTCATTTGAGGCACAAAATACACACACACACACACATGTGCCACACACATATACTATAAACACACACTACATACACACACACACACATACATATACACCACACACACTGACAACATTGAGGCCCTGTATGCACAGGGGCCAGAACTAGGCCAGCCTAATGTATCTTCAGCCCCAGATCCCATGAGGATGGTAGTCAATGAGGGTCCAGTCTTCTCATAGTGCCTCACTGCTTGGCTGTCATCTTGCTTGGGGAGATTTCAACCAGAGAAGTGGCACAGCAGCTGTAAAGGTGTCAGAGCACATGAGGGAAAAGATTCACCCTGGAGATGATGTCAAGCCCATCAGGATTCCATGGTAGGAAATGCAGAAACTGGGGGCTGCAGCTCCAGCTGCGGAATCCCTGTATCATCTTGCAGCCTATCCTGACCTCAGTAAGGCTTTTCCAGCTGGAGCCTTGAGACCACAGAGAAGTATTCTGTTCTGTTCCCTGGATGACTTATCTTTTGTCCTGGCTCAAAGTGTTGACCATGGTGGGACACAAGTGTCATTATGCCTATCCTGTTACTTAATAAATTCCATATCTATTAATTAAACATACAGAAGTACACAAAGGACACCTCTAAACATCAAAGTGGCAAGTTTCATGATAACAGAACTTTGGGCAAGAATCCTCTTTTATGAGATTCTCTTTATAATATTAAGTTATTAATTGTTAGTTATTAAGGGAAGAGGCCAGAGAAAACAGAGAATAAAGCCCAGGACTCAGGCATTCTTTATAAAGCATGTCTACAATTTTCCAGTCTCACCCTTCCCTCCAGAGCAGGCTCTCCTCCCAAGCAGACCAGGATACGTGGTGTCACTCACACATGGGCACTCTGCCCAAAGTCTCCACTGTTCTCCTGAGATATTCAGACACTGCTCTGACACTCTCTCCCTGAGGCCAGTTCTCTGGCCTGATTTGCCTTGATGACTGGGTGACTGCAGTCTGCAGAGACATTGTCTTCAGTCTTTTCATGGCAGCCTCACCTTGCTGAGATGCCACTTTGTTAAGAACCACTGACCCAGGCCCTGATATCTAATGAGCTATATAGATTCAAGTTGTTCTTTTTAGAGTTTTCTGTGGACAGCTTTTGCATATGTGCTTTTTCTCATCTTTGAATGAGCTCAGGCACCACTAAGCAATTTTAAAGGAGCTCGCCGATGGCCTTCCACCAACAAAGACAGAAAAAAAGCAACAAGGAAAAAAATGCTCCCAATGGCACTCCCAAAATATTGCCCCACTGACCTACCTCTCCTGCTCCACTTTGTCCCCTCAAATGAGAGCTCAGAACAACAATGTGGAGCCTGAATCCTTTCACATCCTACATTGAGCAATAGCATGATTTGGTCTGTAACTGTGTGACTATATTGGTAATTGATTAAGCTCACCGAGTCTTGTAATTCAGCATCTGTTCTGTTGCCAGGCAATATTCTCTGACATTTATCCCAGAGGCCATGGAATTCTCAGTAGAAAAATCTTAAAGGTAAGAAGGCCTGGGGTCTGAACTCTTGGAAATCTTCAAAGCTTGCTGCATTCCAGTTTAGGACCTAGTCAGGTTGAAGGACCAGATTGTAACTCAAATCCTAACCTCAGTGGTGCCTGCACTGAGGGGGATCCACTCAATAGCTGTGTGAGGAAGATGCCTGATTCTTGGAAAGAGGAACACTGATGCTCACCTTAGAGCAGTGACCTCTAAGGAGGCTAATCCATGCCAAGGTCCACCCAAAGACTCCCAGGACATCCCACGCTGCCACCCTGCCACCCTGCCACCCTGCCACTCACCATCTTAGCCCCCTGGTCCTTTCCTTACTTCCATTTAAGATGAGAATAAATAAGCCTGCCCTGCCATTGCTGCAAGTCCAGTTAGATGATGGTTCTACTTTTGCACCTTCCTCATATGAGACATTCATGTCACGACGAATACAGGCTTGGTGGCAGAGCATGACACAGAACACAGGGAGTGGCTCTGCCTGGATACATTTTCCACAGAGCATGGAATGAGATGGGCCTCATGAATGGACCTAGGAAGAGAGGGGGTGGGCATATAAGGGGTGGCAGAAGTCAAGCTGTGCAAGTCTGGAAATGCAGAGAATGCTTTGGGGACTTGAGGATCACTCTGCTGCTTGGCAACAGGGATGGGACATGGATGTGAGTTCAGAAATATCCTGCTGGAACCATTGCCAGTTAAGCCAGGACTGTCAATCTCTTCATCTGCAGCAGATACACATGCTGACATGTTACCCTGAAAAGATCAGTGGCATTATAAACACCTTGAGAGTATCGTGCAGCCTCTAGGTGCCCAGTAGTAAATGCCCCTCCCCTGCATGTACAGCCCTTTGGACTGTATACAAATAGGGATTCCATGAGTTCCTATGAGGAAGGCCTTGTATCTACTATGTACATACAAGGTATATTGCACAGACACTAAGTTTAACATGAGAAAGGCAGCTTCATACATGCAACTCCAACACCAACCAGTGAAATAGGCCACCCTTCACCACCCTCATTGCTACCCACCTCCCAAGCCTGCCTCTCCTTCAGAACTTTTCTAAAGAGTTAAGGTGCTGGTAAGTGGTGAGTGTGCCATTTTTTCACATTTTTTTTTCTGTGCTCTCTCACACAGAATTCAGGACACTTGAACTCGAAGAAGTCATGAATATACTATTGTAACTGGACTCCATCTCCAATGTACCAGTGAGACGAGGAAAGCAGAAGGACCTCTCCTTTAGGCATGATATTCCCTAGCACTTGCCATTCAGCCTTGTTCATATCAGAAGTATGTGTTCTCTCCAATACACAAATCCATGACTCTGAGTAATTAATTGTGTGTGGAATTGCTAATGAATAAAGCCTCCAAGCTGTGGAAAGCAACTTTCCCTGGACATGGGTCCCTCTGTTCCCAAATGTAATCAGTACCAAGCAGGATAGTCTCCTTGGATGCTCTCCATGTGACTGTCTACCCCCAGCAAAGGCAGGAAGCTACCCTTGGACCTCAGCTGCAGAGCAGACTTGGGGATGGTTCTGTAAGTGGTGGACATACTTCTCTGGGACAGCAGTGACAGCTTACCCCTCTGAACTCACACTGACTTTCCACCCTTCCTCGGACTTTTAGAGGCTTCTAGGCACATGGTGGATGCTCACTAAACAAAACCTCCACTGAACAGAAGTCTTCATTTTGTCAGTGTTAGATTTGGGGATATTTCTCCCAAATTCCTCAACAATCCCACTGCTCGTTCTCCAGATATCTGACTCATTTTTACCATTAACCCTAACTGTTGGAAATGAAAGAAATTAAGACATTGCAGGCTGGGGATGTGGCTCAGTAGCAGAGTACTTGCCTAGCAAGTGGATGGGGATGGAAAGAGGAATGAAAGGAAAAAGAAGGGGAGGCCCTTCCTGAGATCCTCCATCTGTGCTTAGTAGTTGCTCAATATCCAGAGCCTGTGGGCCATCATGGACCAGTTGCTCCCATTTCTTCAATATTTAATGGGGAAAAAATAACAACAGAGTTTAGATGATTTATCCAAGGCCTTCAGCCAGTGAATAAAGGTTTGAACAAAAGTCCAAGCCTTCTAATTGCCACTGTTACCTTTGGGGAACAATATAATGTTATCATTTAATGTGCCCTTAGCTGGGATAGAAGTCTCACTCATAGCTTGGAAGATAAAGCAGTGAATAACAGAGGAGTGAGAAGAGAGAGTGGGAGAAGAGAAGACAGGAGAAGGGAAGGGGAGGGGAGAGGGTAGGAAGGGTAAGGTGGGGAGGGGAGGGGAGGGGAGAAGGAGGGAGTAGAAAAGAGAAGAGAAGAAAAGATAAGAAGGCCACATGGTGCTTCCCAAGTTAGGCATTAGTAGTAACTTTAAAGTAAGGAATGGGTATATTCAAAACCAATTAAAAGAAGATGAATGCAATTCACCTTGTAAGCAGTGACTCAAAGGCATAGCTTACCTGGGCAAATCAGAGTGCTCACCATCTGATGGCAGTTGTGCTGGGAAGTCGTACATACCCACAGCAGTTCAACCACATCAAGGACCATTTGCTACCACGCAGCTGGAAAGTGAAGGCTGGACTGAAAAGGCAGGATCTGTGCCTCAGCCCATGCTTCCAGAAACATGAGGCCAGAGCAGAAGGGGTGTATAGTCATTAGACACTTGGAGAGGCTGGTTAGTGACAAGAAAATGGATATTGTGGGTGATAGTGACAGAAAAAGCATGAAATGACACAACTCAGCTAACCAGAGTCATTAGAGATGCCTGCAGATAAAAAAAAAAAAAAAAAAAAAAAAAAGAGCACATCCATGGAACTGCGAGAGAAGTGTCCTGACTAGCAAGGCCTCAGTACCTTCTTCTCTACCATTAGGGAATTTAACTGAATCACACTAGTTCCATGCCTCTACTCTGTGAATTCCGGGACCACTTGGTGGGTGAAGTGAGACCCAAAATATACAAGGAGAGGACATTACTCTATTGACAGTCATTACTCTATCCAAGTCCAGAGACATAACTAACACAGATTTAGGGGTCCAATTGTGATGACATCAGGCAAATATAATAAAGCTCTTAGTTTTTCAAAAGTCTCCTCTTCTCTTCACTTTCTCCTGTGTATGAGCAGTCATTGTGAATACCAAGTAGGACTGCTGTACAGAAAGGAGGGGATGTCAGGGGGACTGCACAGGTGCTAGGGACCCTCCCCATGGCCAGACTTGTCTCTTTCCTCTCTGCCATCCATCTGGTAGGTGCAGCCTAGTCCAACTCTTGGAATAACCTAGTCTTGAGTAGAGACACAGCCAAGAGGTAGGTTTCTTGGGGAGAAGGGCTATGAAGCTTCAGAGTGCAAAAGACCTTCCAGGCCTTGCCAGGGGCTGAAAACCTCTTCTATCTGCTTTCACTTTTAGAGCAACTACATGTCTACACTACAGGTCTACACTGCTTGTTTCTGTCCCATGCTTTAACATGGAGACCTCCAGAGCAATCATGGAGAAACCACAGCAATGGGAAGAACACACAATAGCAGTGATCAAACACAAAGGAAAGAGTTGAATAGGGTCAGACAGAGATTACACTCCCACAATGCTGCAGAGAAGCAGGCACCTGGCACGTGGTGAGCCCTGTGTAGTGTTCTCCAAGGGTGCCTGGCAATCAGCTATTAAGACCGTCACTGAGCCATCACTGCACCCGGCTTCATCACAGAGACCATGTGGAATACATTAGAAAGGGTGACTTAAGGAGCTCATCACTTAGCAGGGGATTAAGTTGTGCAAATCAGAAGAATCTGAAGAGCAATTGTCATAAATAGGAATTCTGAAAAAGGAGAGATTAGACTTCTCTGAAGTTGTTGAAAAGATGTAGAAGAGAAAAATGAGGCTTATGTGATCTTGAAAAGAAAGCATAAAATGTGACTCTCCTAAAAGAAGACAGGGGCATGCTGGTAGTGTAGCCTAGTGCAGAGGTCGCTGAGAGGAAGAAGAGCATCTGGACTGGGCTTCTGAGGTTCATCTGCATGAAGCAATGGTAAGTTTACCTCAAGGGCAGTGTGAGGCTTCACAAAGGTTCACAAAGAGGATATTAAAGGACCCACTCGGTCAATCATGATGGTTTTTGAGTTATTTATGCAAACAGGAAAAGATGGCATAGCCTCGGGGCTGTGAACTGAGTTTCCTCACTGCCTATGACAAAGTACAGGGTGCTTTTATGGTAATGTAGAGGAAGCAGGAGTGTGGTTGAGAGGACATGAAAGAAGTTACAAACAGATGCTAACATCTGGCATCTGAAGAAGTGGTAAGGTTCCAGGAACACCTCAACACCTCTACTATCTGCTTTGTCCAGTGCCCACCATCATCCATCGTAAGAACACTAGTCCATCAGCCCTGCAACTGTAACCCCAATAAGTAGCCCCTGAAACAGTGATGCCCAAACTGTCAAAACTCAATTTGTGCTTTGATATGGAAAAAAAAGGGAAGTGAGTAGATTAAATCAGAAACTGGGCCACATAAGGATCTTAAGTGGCAATCTCTTGTAAACATGAGTCACAGAGTTAATGCCAAGCCATTGATGTCTGGATTCTGTGAGCAAACTTAACTACATCTAACTTCAGGGCTCACCAGACTGTCCACACTCATTGAAAATATTCTTATTGCAAGCTCTGTAGAGATGTACTAACAGATAAAGGAACTTGCTGCTACACCTGATGACCTGAGTGCAGTCTCTAGGACCAGCATTTGGAAGGAAAGAACTGACTCCCACAGATTGTCCTCTGACCATCTTATGTGTGCTATGGCACACACCCTCCCATCCCAACCCTGTAACACATATATATGTGTCATAAAATCTTTACATATTTTCTTCAGTGTATAGGAATTATACAAAATTGTGGGCTTCACTTTGACATTTCTGTTGCTGTACACATGCTTTCACCATATCTATCTTTCTTACTCTCTTCCAGTGATCTCCAGTTGTGTGAATTTTCCTGCAAATGACATAATTTCATTCTTCTTTATTGATGAACAACCTCCCCGCTTTTGCGCATTTATCCATTGATAATCATCCAGACTGATTCCATAACATGGGAATTATAATATAATTTCTACAAACACAGATGTTCAGTATCTCTGTAGTGTGCTGACTTAGATTTTCTTGGGCATAGACCCAGGAGTGGTATAGGTAGGTCACAAAGAGGGCACATGTCAATTTCTTAAAAGGATGGGCATACTGACCACCATAGAAGTTAGACTAATGTACATTCCTTAGCAGTGTATAGACCTCCTTTCCCCTGGGTTCCCAGCATGTACTCTTTCTTATTTTATAGATGATAGTCATTTTGCCTAGGGTTAGATGAAATCCCAGCATAACTTTGTGTTTCCCTGATAGCTTCAGATGTTAACAACTTTTCATACTTGCACTGGTTATTTGTACTTCTGAGAACTGTCTGTTTAGCTCATTTGGCCATTGTTAGAAGGTGTGGTCATTTTGGAGGAGGTGTATTGCTGGAGGTTGACTTTGAAGTTTCAAATTCCCACACTGTAGTGGCTATTCCTGGTTGTCAACTTGACTATATCTGGAATGAACTACAATCCAGAATTGGAGGCTCACAAGTGATCCTAATCTGGAGGCTTGGAGATAGAAGTTTCTGAGCTGGATCTTGGCATGGAGATCTTGAGGCATAGCGGCTATGAATTCCAGAAGATTCAGGGAGACCTCTGAGTTCTAGGTCATCTGGGATTAATGGTATAGTGGCACACACCTTTTTTTGGTTGGTTGGTTGGTTGGTTGGTTTGGTTTGGTTTGGTTTGGTTTGGTTTGGTTTGGTTTTTTTTGGTTTTTTCGAGACAGGGTTTTTCTGTGTAGCCCTGGCTGTCCTGGAACTCACTTTGTAGACCAGGCTGGCCTCGAACTCAGAAATCCACCTGCCTCTGCCTCCTGAGTGCTGGGATTAAAGGCGTGCACACACCTTTAATCTGGGCTACACCTTCTGCTGGAGACCTACATAAGGACATTGGAAGAAGAGATTTACACTCTTTCTCTCCTTTGCCTGCTTGCAGTGTGATCCTTGGACTTCCATTCACAGCTGCTGCTGACCATTGTTGGCGGTTGGACTGCAAACTGTAAGTCATCAACAAATTCCTTTACTATATAGAGACCACCCATAAGTTCTGTGACTCTAGAGAACTATGACTGATACATACACCAATCCTATTTAGCTCTCTCTGCCTCCTATTTATGGACTGAAATGTGAGCCCTTATTTATTGCTCCAGGGCCATGCATACCTGCCTGTTGCTATGCTACCTGCCACAATGGTTATGGACTCTGACCTTCTGCAACTGGGAACCTCAAACCAGGAACCAGGAACCCCAAATTAAACTTTCCTTTAAGTTTTCTTAGTCACAGTTTTGTCATAACAATTGAAAATTAACTAATACATAAATATACTATAGATAGAAAATGGGTAGATGTCTTAATAGATATGTAATAGATTGATGATAGATAACAAGTAAGTAATAGATCAATGATAGATGATGGATGCATAGATGAATTGATGATTGATACATGGCAGATAGATAATGGATGGATGATGGATACATGATGGATGGATGATGGCTGGATGGATAGATAGGTGATAGATAAGGTAGATAGGTAGAGAGATCATGGTAGATAAAAGATGTTAGGTAGGTAAATACTGATCCTTCAAGACACTGTTTACTTTCTTATGTGTGAGCAATCTGATAACTATGTACTCATCTTTTACACAAACGTTGGTAAATCTCACACACTACTTACTGTTCATGCTGTTTTTCTGCTTAAAACCAGGGGAAGCTACTTCTCAAAAGTATGTCTTAACTCAAACTGTGGTACAAAATCCCATGTGCTAATTGGCATTTAAAAAATAAAAGAAACAAACAGGAAGTCTAGGATGAAGGTGCCAGCAGATAGAACTTATCTTGAAGTCTTTTATCAGCATGTATGAGTCCACTACCTTTCCGTGTTCTCACATGTCCTATTGCACATACAAGCTCCCCCCTTCCTCTGAGAAGACTTGAAGCACTATCAGGCAGTAACCCCATCCCCCGAACTTTACCTCTGCAAAACATGTCACTAAATCATGGAGTCATTGGAGCTTAGGACTTCAACATATGAATTCAGGGACAAGACAATCAGGAGTTAGAATCATAGGTAGAACCAGCTTGGGCATTCAGATTTCAAGAGGAGACCCATAGACACCAACCCTCAATGAGCAAAGTGTTAACGACTATCACCTGTGTTGTAAAATGGACACAGTCTTAAGATGACTTTTGTCGGGTTTTTTTTTTTTGTCTCTTGAGTGGCATATGGACATCATGTCATTCATTGATGTGGCCAACCTTTGTTGGTGTTAACTTGACCCCTAGATCTTGAGGCATCTCTCATCTGCATTGAAGTGCAATGACACTCAGAGACCTGCTTCCATATGGTTGTACATCAGTCTTTATTATTATTATTATTATTATTATTATTATTATTATCATTATCATCTCATATATTATATCCTGACTATAGTTTCCCCTTTCTCTCCCAGTCTCTCCTCCCTACACCCCCTCTTTTCCAGACCCACCCCTCTGTGCCTCCCCTCAGGAAAGAGCAGCCCACCCAGGGACACTTAACCCTATAGTTTCTGCTTGTTGAATTATTCAGCTCCTTTAATTTTAGAGCACTTTCCTGAATTGTACTTTTAATTTACTTCATAACAGATGGGTACTTTTTAGTGCTTCTGTGAGTCTTTCTCCTCTGAAGCTTCCAGCATGAACTGTTCATGACAGCTCCCGAGGCCCCGCAACCTACAGTTGATTTCATCTGACTGTGAATTGTTTATGAGATCTTCTATCTTGTTTTGTAAAGTAAGCTGCTTCAAGATTCTTAGATGTTTATGGTGAAATATGTGGTCACCTTTTATTTTTATTCCTCCTGGCAGTATTTTTCAAATCTATTCATCCTTTGAATTCAATGAATTTTCTTTTGGTATCTTAAAGAATACCTCTTAAATCCAAACTGATCATTGAATAAGAAGATTCTTCCTACATACAATTTGATAAAACACATGTGGCATTAAGTCCAGGCCATAAGGTAAGCAGGGAAGAACTGACCAGATCCCTCAGGTTACTCAAGTAGATAAGCTCATTTACATTAATTTGACTTCAGCCAATCATGGCAGCTGATCTGTGCAGAATTTTTCTGTACCCTGCCTTGGCAATACACCAGTTTTTCTTATTTAGAAGTATCAATTACTATATAATTCCCCATCTCATCCCCGCATCCTCTGTTTCCTGGGACTCTGGGGCAAGCTGCCTCAGGACACCTGCTCCTAGCCCAATCATCTTCTTGCCTCTTTCCATACCCAGTGGCTGCTTTTCCCTGGGGCTGGGTCACTGAGTTTCCAACTCTGCAGCTGCGGTGTCCTCCCAGCCCTCCTGGGCTTTCTTGGCCCTCTCCCTTGTTGGCAACCTTCCCTCCTATATTGTGTTTCAGACTTACAGATGTCTCCGATTTTGTTATAAAGACAGAATTTGCATTTTTATTCTCATTCTTCTTGCTGCTTTTGACTGGTTTTCACGAGGACAGGAAGGAAAAAGCCATCTCTGTGTGGCAATCCTACAAAGGAATCTCTCAGTAAATCCCAAATATGTTTTAAAATACAGACACAGGGTAATGGGAAGAGGTCTGACTCATAAACACCTTTCAGCAGAACAAGGAGGCAGAGCTGAACCTGTGCTCTCCTGGGAGAGAGGAGGAGGGGGGCTTCTCTTCCTTGGGACTCAGGCTCAGGGAGCAGCCAGTAGCCCCAGAAGCTTTGTTGGGATCAAGTGCAGCTGCTCAGGGGTTTAAAACATACTGTGATGATCTCACTCCAAAGCCACTGAAAGTATATCCTGACAAGGGCCCAATGGCAAAGCAAGCTTGTTAACATAGCTTCAAACTGGTAGTATCTAGAAGTCCAGCCCCAGAACCCACATGCCACGAGAGCTGGGGCATGCCCTTGGAACTTCCCTTAGCTTTTTATTACCTCTGCTTGGAGTAAAAATCCTTTTATAAATAAATGGCAGCCTCCCTCTTTCTCAACATCACTAGAGTGAAAAAAGAAGATGACAAACAGAATTTCTGCTACTTCATCCATAGGTCAGCTAGGAAAAGATTAAAGTGGAAAGACTGGGGCTGGAGAGATGGCTCAGCGGTTAAGAGCACTGACTGCTCTTCCAGGGGTCCTGAGTTCAATTCTTAGCTCATAACCATCTGTAATGGCATCCAATGCACATTCTTATGGTGTGTGTGTGTGAAGACCGCTATAGGGTACTCATGTAAATAAAAATAAATAAATAATATTGGAGTGCAAAGACTGACTGGTTTTAGGAAAAGAAAGAACTATGCAAAGCTGCACACCCAACTGCTAATGCATGTGCCTACGGATGTGTCTGTGCATACACATCTGTTTATATGTCTGGTATGCATTTTTGTATCCTTGCACATTTACGTGAATGTGTGAAAGTGTGTGTCTGCAGGCCCTTTTGTGCATAAGTTGGGGAGAGAGGAGGGAGACTCTTTGCCTCTCCTGACCACACTTCCCCACATCCACCCTGCCTATCAGGACACACTTGACAAATAACTGATCTACAAATGAGCAAGGTAGGGTGCAGGTGAGAGATCGGGTTCTTCTCTGCTGGAGGAACAGTGTTCAGGAATGAAAGAGGTGCAAGCCCAACCTGACTGTGAATTAGAGAGGCATTTAGTATGGCCCCTGCTCTTTCTCTGGTTGTCCAGCACCCTTCCTCTCAGAGATGAGCAAGCTGAAGTAAGACTTATGTGTTCCCATGCCTCCTTCCAGAATTGAGAAACAGGATCTGCACTTTCACGATCTTTCATTGTGCTGCTGGCTCCACCAGGCCATCCATTCCTGATGCATAATTAATAATGGGAAAAATGTGGAATCCATTTTCCAGGATTTTTGATTCCCAAGTGGCACAATAATGAACCTTTTTTCCAAAGGAAGTGTTTCTTTCTAAGATGACTATCTCTGGGATGCAGAGAAGGGCTTTCTAGACAAGGGACTCCCTCATCCGGGGCTGGAGAGTTTCCACTAGGGATGATTCCTGCAGACCCAGACTGATATTTATAAGTGTCTCGTGAGGCTGTGACACCACAGTGACACCCAGCATCCTTATCTCCCCATGGAAACTCTGCTTGCTCTAGGGTGTTTTAATGAAGAAAGGCCAGGATCTTTCCTGAATTCTCAACCCTTCTCTCTCTCTCTCTCTCTCTCTCTCTCTCTCTCTCTCTGGCTAAAGACAAGACAGTTGACTTCTCATCTCTCTGAGACATGTCCTTTGAAGCAGCTTGCTAAAGGGCAGTGCTACAAAGGCAGGAAAGAGTCCCAGGCTTTGTTATTGTGGTGCCCTCCATTAGATCACAGGGAGGGGCCAGCCAACCAGCTTCCTCCCAGGCCAGCTCCTCCTGTACAGTGATTCCTCATAGTTTCTCTCTGAACCAAAAGCTCAGAGAGAGAATATTGTCCTCACAGAATGGCTGCTGTGGTAGGTAGCTATTAGACCCCTAAAGCACAGGGTTTCACAATGAGATCACATTGAAAAGCCAGCTGTCCCCTCCTCTATCTGGGGACGAAGCCCACCACTTAGGATACACAGCTATAGTGGAGTTTTCAACATAAATTATTTGTGTATTTTATCTCGGTTGATTCAGGAAATTACAAGTGTCCTAATACTTCAGTGACAGAAGCTGGCATATCAAAGGATTCCGGGGAACATAAACAGACATAAATCACCTTCACACTGCCCCTCCCGAGAACTAAATTCCCCATTTCACAAAGACCATGTAATCCTTTCGTTTTCAAACAAATGCCACCGCAACACTGTGATCCCAGCATAAGCCAGCATAAATCTTGCAACAAGGGGCATGTTCAATGTGTTCTTTAGTAGTCCACTCCCAGGTCTCCAGCCTGATATCACTGGAGCCAAGTCAGAGGGGATTACACGTGTCAGCCACTCAATTGGTGGCAGTCATCACAATGGACTCACCTGACAATCTCCACAGGAAACTATGTGCCACATTTCCCTGACTTGTAAAAGGCAGAATTTAAAAAAGAAAAACAGCCATTAAATTAATTGGCACTAAAAGCATGTAACAGTTATCTAATCTACTAATTTTTAGTTTAATATTAACCCCAGTGTCTGCTATGACACTCATTTGACCTGCCCAGGGAGCCGACTCATTGCTTAGGTCTTTGAAGAGAGGCAAGAGGTTGGGGGAAGGACAGGGGTTGGAATTCTTTCAGTCTGACCTTGTATTCGAGAACTGTGTTTGCTCTGAGACAAGTATTGACTTTATGTGAGGCCGTGCTCGTTGAGCCTGATGTAGCATGTTCCTCCGTAAATTTTAAAGGACCACAGGTTCAAGAGGCAGCTTTTAACTCACGGATGCTTGAATTGGCTAAAGTGATGCTATCTCTCTTCAAAGGAGGAGAAGCTTTAGGTCCCAAGGGAAGGATCGCCCAGGGTGGAACAGATGCTGAACTGGGACTCCAAGTCTTTGTTTTCCACTCTCTACCATTTTTGTTTTGTTTTGTAATTATGGAGAAAACCCTTGAAGTTTCCATCCTGTATGCAAGAACCACGTGGACTCTGGGAGGAAAGTCTTGCAATGAAGAACATGAAATTTGCCTATGGTTTGAAAATGGGGTATCCAAAAGTGCAGACTGTCCAGACTAACAGCAGTAGCTGCAGGTGAAGCATGGTAAGAACATACAATGTTCTTGTGATGGTGACCTCCACGTGAAGACTTCTGGTTGAACCGTTTTAGGTGCTTGGATGAGCTGGAATGACCACTGACCTGACAAAACTCAACAGGACCTGGTTACTTGCTCTCTATCAACTGTAACCATACATGGTCCAGGGCACCACTTCCTCTGCTTCTCAGTCCTGGGTCTCCAAATTTCACCATCTTAGACTTGCAGGAAAACAGGCGTTTAAATTTTTCATAAAATGAAAACTGCTCAGTAGGAGTCTTACCCAAGCATTACATTGTGACAGCCACATGCCAAAGTGATCTTCTACAGCAGACAGCAGGACATGGAGTCACCAGAGGGCATTGTGCTGTACACTCCAAAAGGAAAAAAGGGAAGATAGATTGCCTGCTCTTTGGGGTGGATTATCTGTAAGACTGTGCCTGAGGAAGCACCATCTGCAGGCTGTCTTTCTAGAGGTATCCATTGGAGACATACCCAATATGATGGTTCTGATAAGTTATGACTTTCTAAAGAAATCTGTGTCTTTCTACTGGATCTGTCTGTGGTGTCAGGGCAGAAGGCTCCATATACATGAACAATGTGGCATGAAGCCCCTGGGCTCTGTATAACAGAACTGACTCTAGTGCCACCCATTCTCATTTTCTTTAAGGAAAGGCCCATGTTGCTGAAATCAGAATCCTTTGTAATATGTTTCCCAGCAGTCATTTCTAACCCTCGATCCCTTCCAGTGAGGACAGATGAAAGAAACCAAGGGAGAGCCCACAGAATGTCCCATATTCTCACATGTAGTGTGGCCACTGAAGGTGTGCTTGCAGCATAACAAATGACATCTTTAAATCTACCTGATCTGATAAATGAGTGTCATGGTGATGCATATTGTTGCTTTAAAGTTTTGCCCAGTTGTTTTGAGTTTCATAGACACACATCCCTTTGTTCTAAACAAACAAGCAAACAAAATGTTCTAGAGATCAGTTCTACTCATGTAGTTGTTGCCAGCCCTCAGGAGGCCCAGTGAGGGCAAAGCTGCTGCAGAAACACTTGACTATCCAGAGCCTAAGAATGGATGGCACTGGACTCAGCTCTGTTATCCAGAACCCATAGGCTTCATGCCACATTGGTTCATGTATATGGAGCCCTCTGCCCTGGCACCACAGACAGATCCAGTAGGAAGACACGGATCTCTTCATAAAGTCCTAACTTATCAGTGCTTTGTCCTCTCACACCCCTCAAACCTTCCTTGAGAAAAGAGGGAACAGAAGGCATTCATGGAACAAAACTGCAGCAGTCACACTCCCCCTGTTGTGATCCCCTCTGCCTAGAGTCTCTGAGAGTGCACCTCTCTTCTGGTCCTATGTTTTTATTTTGTCTGGCATTCAGCTTTAGGTTGTGTAGAAATATCTGACACAGACTATTGAATAAGATGAGACCAGCTTCCAGAGGTGACTGTGCCTTGGAACTGGTAACATATACAACCATGAATTTGAGTTACATCATTTACTCCTGTCCAAGACTGGGTTTCTGCTTTATACAGCTATTTACACAGTGCATTGTTCATTTGATAACAACCAATTTTTTCTCAGTAAAAATTCCAGATATTCTACTAAGTGTTTTGTATGAACTAACTATGGAAGTGTAGGTATTGAAGATGAGATTATGTTTCCATTTTTTAAAATAAGGAAGCTGCTAACTTGTGAGGAGGTACAATAATACATATATTGACTCAGGTCTTCCTGGCTTTAGAACCTGAGTGCCTAAGTAGCTGCTACTATATTAGGGGGGCTGGGATATGTGTATGTACATGATGGACGAACATTTGAGCGTTTGCTAGATCAGCTTCAGTGGCTTCACTGCTGGATGCTATGGCCATGGTTTTGTGTGGAAGTGCCTGGGGATGCACACAGCTGTCTATGGTCCTCTTGTTCTGCATCACTGGCCACAGGAAATGTTTTGCCCCCTCCTAAGGAAGAAGTCTCCCTCTGCCTTGGAACCTCCAGATCTAGGCAGTCAATAGTCTGGCTCCAGGGCATGGCATCAGTATGGGTTCCCTCAATCTTTGTTCCTAGTATGCTTAACACATGTCAAAGGTGCCTTGCTGGGAAAAGGTGGTGCCTGTTGCCTGTGCTGAAAATGATGTGGCTCATGTATTGCGTAAGTTGAAGGCGTTGCTTTCTAACCTGCCTCCCAGTCCCAGCACTTCTTCTGTATGAATAAACCTAATGAATACCTCTCCTTGCCTTCCTTGGGCTGTGTGTTGTGAATCACTTTTTCTCAAAGTATAAGACACATTCTCGCCATCTTCTGTAGAAGATAAAGTTCCCATAGAGTGCTGCATGGCATGACTGTGACCTCTTTCTCTCCCGGACCCAAACTCACCATCTACTGTGCCCCAAACTGCTCTAGTAATGGGGAACCAGTGAACTTTCAAAGTGCTGCTGGCTACTTAGGTACCCAGCTAGAAAAGGCCTGAGTCAATATACATATTGTACTTCCCCACACTGAAGCCTGTCTCTTACCAGGTGGTTCTGAAGGCCATGGAGATGCCTATGGCTTTGACTGAGTCCAGGTGGAGCATGGGTGGAACATGCACTTAAGTGTCAAAGCTAGCACTCAAGCCAGCAACTGTCTCTTCTCTCTGCAAGTTAGGACCAGTACTCAAAATAGCTGCTATCTCTTCTCCCAGGCAAGTTTAAATGAACGCATCCTTTTCTCAGTAGGGGTTGACTATAGTGGCACTAAGACATATCCATCAGGTGTCAAATGCAATGAGCTTTTGTAAAATCAAGATGGTTCTGTAACTTACCATGAGTGCCCCTTCAAAGTTGGGTAGCTGTGCCCACAGTCATTGTAATTCACTCTTAATTTGGACCATGTTAAAAGATGAAGCTGAGGCTTAGTGAGGCCTGTTCTCAAATCCTTCTGATAGAATGAATAGCGTTGCACTTCAGAGATAAGAGAGGGAGTGGGATTCTTAGAAGACCTGGAGATCCCAAAGTATGCGTGGAATTCAAAGCCACTATGGAGATGATGGAATTCGTGCCACTGGCAACACAAAGCCCTTCAGAGTGGAATGAAGTGCCAAGCAAGGAACAAACACATCTCTTTTTACTCCTGAGAGAGGAAATGCATGTGGTAGCAGTTTCCTTGCAAAGGAAGGCCTGTCACTGTGGATGTCAATTGTCAAGCCAAAGCAATTCTCTGCCCAACAGGGAGCAACCTTCCCACAGTGACACCATGATAACATTGAATAAAAACCACATTTTAACAAACTGCACCAAATTTGTCATATTTTCATCTCTGTAAAAGAAAACCAGTCTGATTTTGTTGTTGCTGTTGGATTTGTTTGTGTTTGTTTGTTTGTTTGTTTGTTTGTTTTACTAAGTACACCTTCTCTGGGTGGCCCCTGGTCACCTCCCCTTCCTCAGGTACAGGCTGAAAAGTCTACACTGTGGGACAAGAAGCACATAGATGCTGAGAGCATCCACAAAATCTTACCCTGAAAAGAGCCTCCAACCCACAAGTCTTTGAGATACCTTTAAGACCTGAACAGTTAACAAACAATGCATCTGAAAATTGACCAGTTTAGTCATTTTGCAATATATATGTACGCCAAAACACTTTACAAAATAAACCCATATAATTTTATATGTTAATTTAAACAATAGGTAAATTTAACAAAATGAAAGACAAAAATATCATTGTCATTGGAACAAAAAGAACAAAGTTAGGAAAAGACTGTGAAGCAGGAACACACTGGCCGAGCTCACCCTGCTAACCTGATACATTTGCATCGCAGCTGCAAAGTGGCTCCTACCTTCCAGCAACAAAGGTGAAAGGCAGTCCTGGCTGTGATTCATGTGATACTGCAAACGAGGTCAGCAGACCACAGACAGTGTCCATCTCTCTTACAGACTGAGCTATTTTAAGCTACACACTCAGCTGTCTATTGCTAAGCACAACTCAGAAAAGAGCGTTTCCAGTCTTTCACCCAGTCTGTATGAGTGACCAAGGCATGAGGTGAAGAGAATGATCAGGACCCTTCTGCATCATGTTTAGAGCTTAGCAGGGAGAAAGCAACAGAAAACAAGCAAGCAAGTGTGCAAAGAGCAATAAATGAGCAGAGCTTCAAAAAGAGGGCACGGACAGAGAAATGGGGATGGGCTGGGAAGTGATATTAGAGCTGAAGAAGTGGGAAGGCAGAGCAGGAACTCCCACTTCCTGCTCCCTAGGCAGCAGAGGGGGTGAAGGCTCTGAGGAGGAAACAGCTCCACTGAGCACAGAGGTGCAGCTAGTACAGGAAGAACAAGACACCACAGGTTAAGTTTTGAGGTCTTCACCTTGCCTCAGCCATCATCACAGGGACCATGGAGAAAACCAGAGGTTCTGTGGAAATAAACAACTATAATCTTTTTCTTTACCCATGCATATAATCAATACATGCACCAATCAGTCACTTATCAATTGTCACCTCACATGGCACTCAATGAAGTCATCTCAAAATGCCATCTAGGCTTGGTGCTTTTTCAGATTTAGAGTACCTGTTACTAGGCCTTGCTTAGCATGTTACCTCTACAACCACATATATTACTACAGCACCGGCCTGTTTCAAAATTTGAAGACACGTGTTGTCCTTGCTATAACACATTCTAAAATACTTTCTTTGTTTAGCTCAAAATCACACTGTCCTATTTTATACACTGAGATTTTTGTTGTTTTTTTGCTGTTCCTATCGTTGTTGTTGCTCTTGCTGTAGTTTTTCTGAAAAGGCGTTCAGAGGCTATATCACATCTCAGTGGCAATCAGTCAATCAATTAAACAAACTACCAAAGCAACTGTTTATAATGTTCTTAGAACAATGAGTGTAGTGAACACCCTCCACAGATTACTCCAGCTGACATTTCTATACGGAAATCCACCAGCATGATCCACTACATAAACAAACTCAAAGGAAAAAAAAACACATGATCATTTCATTAAATGCTGAAAAAGCATTTGACAAAATTCAACACCCCTTCATGATAAAAATCTTGAAAAGATCAGGAATTCAAGGTCTATAGCTAAACACAGTAAAGCAATATACAGCTAACCAGTAGCCAACATCAAAGTAAATGGAGAGAAACTTGAAGCAATCCCACTAAAATCAGGGACTAGGCAGAGCTGCCCACTCTCTCCCTGTCTATTCAATGTAGTACTTGAAGTTCTAGCTAGAGCAATTAGACAACAAACAGAGGTCAAAGGGATACAAATTGGAAAGGAAGAAGTCAAAATATCACTATTTGCAGATGATAGGATAGTATACTTAAGTGACCCCCAAAACTCCTCCAGAGAACTCCTACAGCTGATGAATTAACTTCAAAGTGGCCGGATATAAAATTAACTCAAACAAATCAGTAGGTTTCCTTTATACAAATGATAAGCAGGCTGAAAAAGAAATTAGGAAAGTGACACCCTTCACAATAGCCACAAACAATATAAAGTATCTTGGTCTGACTCTAACCAAACAAGCAAAAGGTTTGTATGACAAGAATTCAAGTCTCTGAAGAAAGAAATGGGAGAAGACCTCAGAAGATAGAAAGATCTTCCGTGCTTGTAGATTGGCAGGATTAATATAGTAAAAATGGCCATCTTGCCAAAAGCAATCTACAGATTCCATGCAATCCCCATCAAAATTCCAACTCAATTCTTCATAGAGTTAGAAAGAGCAAGTCTCAAATTCATTTGGAATAACAACAACACCAACAAAAAAAACAGGATAGCACAAACTATTCTCAACAATAAATGAGCTTCTGGGGGAATCAGCATTCCTGACCTAAAGCTGTACTACAGAACAACAGTGGAAAAAATCTGCATGGTATTGGTACAGAGATATACAAGTAGAACAATGGAATAGAGTTGAAGACCCAGAAATGAACCCACACACCTATGGTCACTAAAACTTTGACAAAGGAGCTAAAAACCATCCAGAGGGGGGAAAAGGCAGCATTTTTAACAAATGGTGCTGTTTCAACTGGTTGTTAGCATGTAGAAGAAAGCAAATTGATCCATTCTTATCTCCCTCAAGTCCAAGTGGACCAAGGACCTCTACATAAAACCAGATACACTTAATCTAATAGAAGAGAAAGTGGAGAAAAGCCTCAAACTCATGGGCACAGCGGAAAAGTTCCTGAACAGAGCAACCAATGACTTATGCTCTAAGATCAAGAATTGGCAAATGGAATCTCATAAAACTGCAAAGCCTTTGTAAGACAACGGACACTGTCAATAGGACAAAATGGCCACCAAAAGATTGGGAAAAGATCTTTACCAAGCCTACATCTAATAATAGACTAATATCCAATATATACAAAGAAACCAAGAAGTTGGACCCCAGAAAACCAAATAACACTATTTAAAAATGGGGAACAGAGTTAAACAGAGAATTCTCAACTGAGGAAACTCAGAGGGCTGAGAAGCACCTAAAGAAATGCTCCACATCCTTAGTCATCAGGGAAATGCAAATCAAAACAACCCTGAGATTCCACCTCACCCCAGTCAGAATGGCTAAGATCAAAAACTCAGGTGACAGCAGATGCTGGCGAGGATGTGGAGAAAGAGGAACACTCCTCCATTGTTGGTGGGATTGCAAGCTGGTCCAACCACTCTGGAAATCAGTCTGGTGGTTCCTCAGCAAACTGGACATAGTATTAACTGAGGATCCAGCTATACCACTCCTGGGCATATACCCAAAACATTCTCCAACATATAACAAGGACACATTCTCCACTATGTTCATAGCAGCCTTATTTATAATAGCCAGAAACTGGAAATAACCCAGATGTCCTTCAACAGAGAAATGGATACCGAAAATGTGGTACATTTACACAGTGGAGTACTACTCAGCTATTAAAAACGATGAATTCATTAAATTCTCGGTCAAATGGATCGAACTAGAAAATATCATCCTGAGTGAGGTAACCCAATAACAAAAGAACACACATGATATACACTCACTGATAAGTGGATATTAGCCCAAAAGCTCTGAGTACCCAAGTTACAATTCACAGAACACATCAAGCTCAAGAAGAAGGAAGACTAAAGTGTGGGTACTTCAGTCCTTCTTAGAAGGAAAACAAAATACTCACAGGAGCAAATACAGAGATAACATGCAGAGCAGAGACTGAGTGAAAGGCTATTCCGAGACTGTCCCACCTGGGGATTCATCACATATTCAGCCACCAAACTCCGACACTATTGTGGATGCTAAGAAATGCTTGCTGAAAGGAGCCTGATATAGCTGTCTCCTGAGAGGCCCTGCCAGAGCCTTACAAATACAGAATTGGATGCTTGCAGTCAACCATTGCACTGAGTGCAGGGTCCCCAATGGAGGAGTTAGAGAAAGAACTGAAGGAGCTGACATGGTTTGCAACCCCATAGGAAGAACAACAATATCAACTACCCAGACCCATACCCCACTGGAGCTCCCATGGACTAAGCCACCAACCACGGAGTACACATGGCTCCAGCTGAATATGTAGCAGAGGACAGCCTTGTCAGGCATCAATGGGAGGAGAGATCCTTGGTCCTATAAAGGCTCGATAGATGCCCCAGTGTAGGGGAATCGAGGACAGGGAAGCGGGAGTGAGTAGGTGGGTGGAAGGACACCCTCATAGAAGCAGGGGGAGGGGGAGGGGATAGGGAGTTTCTGGGAGCAGGGGAAACTGGGTAAAGGGATAACACCTGAAATGAAAATAAATAAATTAAATTAAAAAAAATTTTAAAACTTCCTTGAATACAATGGGTTTGGAAAAGATCATTTCTTTTAAGTATACTTATAGATTTTCCATACTCACCCCCCAGTTCTACCCATATGCTCTCATCTCCCCTCCTAGCCTTCATTCTACTCTCAATTCAGATATAAATGTCTTTATATCTCTCTGTAAAATCTAGAATGACATATAAGAGGAAATATATACAGTATTTATCTTTCTGAATCTGTTTTGTTTCTCATAATATGAAGACCCTCGGTTATAACCCTGTCCCAATAGATGATGCATTTCTCTCATCTGCATGGTAGGTAAACACTCCACTGTGTATGCATGCCACATTTTCTTTGTCTGTTCAAATGCCAATGGACATCAGTGAGATTTCTTGCAAATAACCTTTTTTACAACTGTGTACCTGTGAGTTCCAGTGTAACTCTTCACAAGAAAGGGTAGATAAAAAGAAGTACTGTAGAAGAACCACAAGAGTAAAATTAAATGTCTGTTTGTGATCAGAAATTTTCTTAGCAAACTGGAAGTAGAAGACTTAGCCCAAAGCTGGGTATGGTCTTGAAATCCACAGCCTATGTTCTGCTTCAGTGAGGGAGTGTAAAAACTTAATAAAACAGAAGAAATCACTGGTTCTTACCATTTCCCTCCAGCACTCTCCTAAAAGATCTAGATCCCTCATTATGGTAAGAAAATGAAATGTAAGGTACAAAGCTTGGAACACAATAAAAGCATCATTATTCAAGGTGATTAAGCTAGGAAGGTTAAAAATTCCAAAGGAATATATGGATAATTATTAGACTGTCTGGCTGAATTTAACAGATTAGTAGAGTGTGTTCAATATAAAAAGTCAAATGGATACCCATCCAGTGACAGAAATGAACACAGTGGATTTAGGGCAGCAGCAGCAGCTGTGCCTGCACTCCCTCCTCCTGCCAAGCTGACTTCAGCACATCTTGAGTGGACAGCTCCATGCTCAGCAGCCTTACAGGTTGAGCAGTCTCTATTCTGCAGCACTCACTCAAGTCATGGTGTCCAGCCTGTGCAAGGGGATTCTCAGAAGAATGGGAACATTAGGTCTCCTCAGGTAGCCCTCAACCCCACTGGAGGATGTGACTTCTAGCAAGTCCCCTAGTCAGTCTTCTCCAGTTCCTGTGCAACTATCCCACTGTTATACTCTGAATCTTGGGATCACTGTCCAAATGAACTGTCTGCTCCTGTGGCCCTGCGTAAGGCTCTTCTTTTGAGAACACACTGAGGATATTCTCACAATAGATCTCACAGGAACTGTTACTAGAAGAAGTTAAAGAGTTGAGTGAATTGGTGCTTTGGAGAACATATGGTGAAAATATTAACTCACTTCAAATTGATCTTCATTCTAAATTCAATTCCAATAAAAACAGGGTTGTGGGGGGGGGATTTGGCAAACTGATCCTAAAATATTACAGAAATTCAAAGAGCAAAGAATGTTGTGAACTCTTGATCAATTCCACATGAATGGTGCTTAAAATACTCACATATTTTAAAGTTACCATAAATATAATGTGGGATGGGTTAGAACAGGTAGTGGTCAATTATTCTTGATTGTCAACTTCATAGAACTTATAATCACCATGTATAAGCCTCCTGTACATGGTTTTCAAGGGTTTGCAGAGAGGCTTAACTAAGGAGGAAGAACGCCTGGATATGAGTGATAGCATCTTGTGGTCTAAGACCCTGGGTTGCAAAACAAGGAGAAGGAGAGAGAAGGCTAGCCTCATTCTTCTTTCTGACTATGGACACAAATGACCAGCTGCTGCAAATTCCAGCCATACCTTCTGCACCATGGTAGACTGCAGGGCAAACCCAACCTTCTTTTACGTTGCTTTTGTTAGGCATTTCACTGTGGCAGTGGCAAAATTAATCAACATGCATGACAGATGAATTGAGATAACAGAACCTGTGGCCAGAAATGATGTCCTTATTTAACACAAAGGCCAGGAGATATTATCACTAATAAAGACTATGGACAATTAGATAAAACATGTTATTTATAAAGAATATATGATTAATATGTCACTTCATGCCCATAAGTTAATTTTACAAAAATTATTGAACAGGAAATATTCAAAACCAGGAGAGACCATTGAAGGTGATGAAGGAAAATATCTTTATGTGATTAAGACAGGAAAAAAAGGCTCACTAGGAACCCCCTCTTTGTGCAGCAACATGAGTCATGCAGTTTTGACAGAATGAGCTTCATTGTGCTTGACTTCTGATCACCAAAGATCCCATCAATGAAGTAAGGTACCATCAGGAGGGGGAGGCCCAGAAAAACACACCCATCAAAGACAGGGAGCATGAGGCACGGTATGATGATCAAAATGCCATTTACATAACCATAATTCAATAAACTGATGTGATTGTGTGTACAAAGATGAAATGATACAGCACAGCACCATGAACCTCCCTGTTCCGTGAACCTGGGAAGAACCCGACTACAAGGAGAAAGCATAAGTCCATGAAGATGGTAAGGCAATGAGGTTCAGATCCTCACTACCCCCCCCCATCCCAGGATTGTCCCAAAATGCAGTCCTCAAAAAAAAAAATTCTGCAAACACAATGAAAAGACCTGTGTGGTTTAAAAACAAAATTCAATCCATTACCAGCAGGTTAAAAAGTAGAAAATTAGTAAAGTCAAAAGTGCTGCAAAACTAACAACTGACATAGAGGTGATGTCATAAGGAAAGAACCACAATGTCCAGGCAGATGTTATAGAAACATGCTAAACCTACTGATGCTCTAAGGAACTGACATTGCAGGTAATCCTTCCGTCGGGCTAGTGTTTGAAAAACAGTCAGTGTACCATGTTGGGAATCAGTTGACTTTCCAAAGGCCAGTCTGGAAACAAAATGGTAGGGAGAGCTTCTAAAACATCATCAGTCCTATTAATGATCTGGAACTGTGGTCTCCTCTTTATTCTACTGAGTACCAGAAAGTTTCAAGGTTATACAACAGAGCAAGGATCCTAGCACTGAGCAATATACAGAAAGAGCAACTGAGTTTTGGGGCACATCCTTACAAGAGTCACAGCACACTCTAAAGAAGCACTCAAGCCCTTGGGAAATGACAAGAACAGATTTAGGAGCAGAAGTAGCATTCTGATATAGAAGGAGAGGATAAAGGGAAAGGTAGAAAGGGAGAAGGACAGAAGAAAGAAAAAAGAAAGGAGATGACAGAGAAGAAGGAACAGAAAAAGAGAGGGAAGGAAACAGAAGGGAAGGAAAGAGAAAGATCTGACCATTAATCATATAAGTGGCCATAATTGTTGCAGTAGATTTTTTTCTTACAGTAAACATATACAACTAACCCCCTAGGGATATGAGTAGGACTTTCCAGAATCCATAGTGTGCTAAAAGTCTGAAGAAAGCAGGTGGGGGAAATGAGTAGATAATAAGCCAGACAGACAGGGAGGAATTCTGGGAGGAAACTGGGGTGAAGGTAGCTGCTTGAGACATATGAGAAGCCAGGCTTTTAGTCACTGTTCTATTGCTGTGAAAAGACACATGACCAAGGCAGCTCCTATAAATGAAAGCATTTAATTGGGGCTTGCTTATAGTTTTAGAGGTTTAGGCCCTTACTGCCATGTCAGGAGCACCAGCAGCATGCAGACAGGTACTGGAGCAGTAGCTGAGAGCTACAACATAATTCATAGGTAGAAAGACACTGAATTTGACATGGGCTATTGAAACCTCAAACCCCACAGTGACACTTCCTCCAACAAGGCCACACCTCTTAATCCTTTTAATCCTTTCAAATGGTGCCACTCCCTAGTGACAAACAGTAAACAAAATGAGCCTTTTGGGGGGCTCATCATTTTTTTGTGAAAGAAAGAAAAAGTTCTTTATTTAAATCTAAATTTTATTAGATAATTTTAATTATCTTTTAATTAATTTATTTATTCACTTTACATCTTGATTGAAACCCCCCTCCCTCCTCTCCTCCCAGTGTCACCCCCACAACTCCCTCCCCCCATTACCTTCTCCTCTTCTCCTCAGAGAAGGGAAAATTCCCCATGGGTACCAACCCACCCTGGCACCTCAAGTTGCAGTCAGGACTAAGTGCATCCTCTCCCAGTGAGGCAAGACAAGGCATCCCAGCTACGGGAAAGAGATCTGAAGGCAGGCAACAGAGTCAGAGAAAGCCCCCCGCACCCCCATGGGGCTCTACATCTGTTTCCATCTGCTGTTTGATGAAACCATTCAGAATACAGTTGTGCTAGGCTCCTGTCTGCAAGCCTAACGGAGTATCATTAATAGTGTAAAAGGTTGGCTTTCCTCCATGGGATGGGTCTCAAGTTGGGGCAGTCATTGGTTGACCATTTTCTCAGTCTCTGTTCCATCTTTACCCCACACATTTTGTAGGCAGGACAAATTTTGGGTCTACAGTTTTGTGAGTGGGTTGGTGTTCCCCTCTCTCCTCTAGAAGTCCTGCCTGGCTACTGGAAGAAGTCACTTCTCTCTCCATATTCCCAGTTGCTAAGAGTCTCAGCTTGGGTCACCACTATAACCTTCCAAAAGCCTTTCCTGTTCCAGGTCTCTGACTTGTCCCAGAGATGCTCCTCCACCCATTTCCACTCTCTTTCGCAGTCTTCTCTGGAACATCCCACTGCCCTGCTCTCCTGACCCCTGATCCCTGCCGCTGTCCCACCCATTTCCCTCCCTCCACCTCCAATGTCTATTTTATTTCAAATGGTGATCACTCTCTATTCAAACTACCACATTGGCTGTATCTCTAACACTGTCCTGGCTGAGTCTCAAGACAGGACAAACAGCTGCCAGGAGTGTGACTTGGAACAAGGACACCGAGGGACCAGCAGAGTTAAGACACAGAACGCTATATTTCTTCAGTCACCTTAAAATATGAAAATTAATTCTACTTTGGAGCTTCCCCCAAAAGCATGGGTAGCAGCACTAAAGATGCAAAGAAGTCAAGCAGGTTGTAGGACTCAGGAGAGAATGAGGCAGTGAGGGGGGATTCTTGTTCAGCCCCAGTCAGAATCCTCACGGAGACAACAGAGTCATGAAGCTAGGTGTGGTGAAGACAAGCACTGGGAGGCTCTGGTGGGTGACACTGTGTTTCCTTCAGATGCTAAGAAGGCAGGGGGCGGGGAAGGGGGAAAAACAAAGATGATTACAGTGGTGAGTCAGATGTAGTTTCTTACACATACCCTCTCAGTCATAGGCCAGGCAAAGACACACCGAAAGGAGTGGAGTGCTCACCTGCTCTCACCCAAAGCTGCCAGATGACTCTAAGGAGAGTTAGACTTCAAATCGCTCCACTGAAAAATGGGTATGGTACTTCCACAGGCCATGCCAAAAGCCGTCACCTTACAAACAGCACCTGCTCTCTGGTCCCTCTTTAAAAAAAAAATGCATGTGTGTGTATCTATGTGTAGATAGATGCATGAATGAAGTACCTGCAGAAGCCAGAAGAGAGCATCATATTCCTTGAATCAAGAGAAATCAGCTACTGTGAGCTGCCCAAAGTGGGTTCTAGGAACATAACATGGGTACTTGGTCCTCTAGAAGAGTAGTGTATGCACTTAATTACTAAGCCTTTTCTCCAACTGCAGGGGCCACTTGTTCTGTTCTGTTCTTCTCTCCCCACCCCACCTCTAAAGGATTTCTTAACCTACCTTTCTAAAAAGTAATCACCCTTTCCTTTTACTGAACAACATTTTCTATAAAATGCTGTGTGGATTCAAGACAAATTTTGGAAATTTAGAAACCTATTTAATGACAGTTTTATAACTTAATTTTCAGAATTGGCTCTTTTTACACAACAATACCTTGTAGATATTCTTGGTCCTACTTGATGGCTTCTATGCACAAGATTATACACAGGATTATATGCAAAATCCCTAGGCTAATGGGTAGTGCTAAAAAATGTCACTCCAGGTCATCCCTGGAAGTACATGCTTAGAGTCATGGGATATCTATAATCTATAATATACTACATATTATAGATAGATAGATAGATAGATAGATAGATAGATAGATAGATAGATAGATAGAGCCTCGCTGTATTTCTCAGGTCTGACTCCAATCTTGCCTGCTACAATTTAAGCCCCTGCAAGTAATGCTATGGAAGAGTGCTGTGCTGTGTCCCAACAGGAATATAAGGTGACAAATGAAAGTCAGAGCAAGACCACAGCTTAACATAGAGCTGTGCTGGCGCCAGCCTCAGGCCCTTAATGCCTCCAAAATCCAATAGCAAATTTGTAAATCAAATCAAAAAGCACATGCAGAGAGACAGAGTGGGAAAGGTAAGTGGGGTGAAACCAAAGAAGAGAGGCAGATTGCGTTTTGGTGCTGAATTTTAAAGCAAGAGACTCTTGGAGTGAACTAATCACTTTTTGGCAGAAGTTTCCCTCCAGCAAAAGTTCCTCTCCAGACTATCAAGTGTTGTTGAAAATAGTCTCAGCCTCTTATTACCCTTATCCCGACCTTTGAGATTGTACTGAGATCTGCTCAGCTCCCATTCACACTGCTGGAGAAAATGGGACCCATTAACTCAAACACTGGTAAGGACAGAGGTACCCCCCTCCCCACCTGTGCCAAGCCTTCTACCTTCCTCCCTACCTGCTCTAACTCAGCCACCTTCCTCACCACTTGCTTCAACTCCTCCACTCCTCATAGAAGTTAGAAGTTTATACACCAAAGGTCATACCCAGCATCTCACATCCCATGTGTTCACATTCAAGCAGAATTTCTTCACAAAATATTTTTCTGAATTTTTTTTCAAAACATCAATAAACAGTGAAAGATGCCTATGATTCCCAAATCATGAGCCATCACTGCTGTTCTTCAGATCTAGAAGCCTAAGAGTGTCATGGAGAGATGCTGGAAGAGCAAAAACCCCAGAAGCCAGGAGTGGTACAGGACTAGAGTCCATCATGTCACATGTACACATAAGCCTGACATGTGTGTACACCTCAAACTGAACAGGCCTCCATAATGAAGAGCACACAAACTGAAGACAAGTTACTGTTTTAGAAGTCTGGTGCTTCTAAATGAAAAAAAAAGATGGAAGCTTATCCACCCACAATGTGCCCAGGCCTAAAGGATGGATTAATTCCTTGGGAGTTGGAGGCTCTTCACATGGAACAACTTGTCTTTTCAAGTTGTACTTATGACCTGAATGTTGGCATTTGAAGCCTACACACCAAAGCAGAGCTGAAGTGTAAGTCCTGATAGCTGTGGGTGCTATCCTCCTCTAAGAAGCAGCGGATAGAGCTGGTGCACCTGAGACGCAGCATTCTAGGTGCTATTCACTGAGAGTGCCCTGCTGTCAAGCTGCTATGCCTTACACTTCCAACTCATGAAAACAACAAGTCTCTTGTTCCACACAGTGCTATTCTTTCCCCATCTCTGCCATCAGCACCTTCTTCTGTGAGTGCAGCCATGTTCATAAACATGGTGATGTTTCCCAGCAGCATCACATACCATCCTGTCCTTAAGAGAATCAAAGGATGCTCTGGGCCACAGGTCTTGATTTATGCCATTCTCCCCAGGCATCTCCAGCATCCACATGAGGGCACAGCAGGAGCCCAATGAGTATTTGTTGATTAATGGGACTTGAGCCATGAAAGACAGCCCTCTTTGGGGAGCTCTATTCGTTAAGTGGGTCAATTAGCTTGTCTGTCCCCCTTGTGACTGATGGGATATTGTGAATTCCTTATGTCTACAATCAGCAGATTTAGACCCTCATCACCGAGAGTGGCTTTTTACTGTTCCAGCTACAAAAACAGCTGTAGGGTAGACTGCCATTCTGCAGGAGCTGGTGAGACAGTGTTCTGATGAATTAAAGATTCTGGTCAGTGAGAAGATCACGTATGCACAAGACTGTCCTTTGCATGAACTTACACCCAAATGATATAATTTCATCTCTCAAAAGGAACCTGAAGACCCATTCTGGGAGTGTTGTACCAGAGGCAAGGCTCCCTTCATTTGGGGACTACTATGAGGGACAGAGAATTTAAGAGTGACTCTCTCCTGACTCCCAGAGAATTCAGGATCTCTCTCTATCTGAGACCTAGTATCACATACATGCCATGGCAGAACCAGTAACTGGTTACATTGACTCTATATTTTCATTTGGGAAATGGGATAATTTAAACAGGATAATTAGGGGGTGGTTAAATGAATGACAAGATGCTTCTCAACTAAATTTGTAAGGCATTTTAGTTCCCCACTCTCAGGGCTCAGGCTTGCTTTGTAGGCCCCCTCCCATTTAAGGCCTCCCTTTTAAGGCCTACCCTTTAGGTCCACTTCTTTAAGCCTTCCCTTTATTTTTTTTTTTTTTTAATATTTTTATTACATAATTTCCTCAATTACATTTCCAATATTATCCCAAAAGTCCCCCATAGCGCCCCCCACTTCCCTACCCACCCATTCCCATTCTTTTGGCCCTGGCATTCCCCTATATTGGGGCATATAAAGTTTGCAAGTCCAATGGGCCTCTCTTTCCATTGATGGCCGACTAGGCCATCTTTCGATACATATGCAGCTAGAGACAAGAGCTCCAGGGTTCCGGTTAGTACATCATGTTGTTCCAACAATAGGGTTGCAGATCCCTTTAGCTCCTTGGGTACTTTCTCTAGCTTCTCCATTGGGAGCCCTGTGATACATCCAATAGCTGACTGTGAACATCCACTCCTGTGTTTGCTAGGCCCCGGCATCGTCTCACAAGAGACAGCTATATTTGGGTCCTTTCAGCAAGATCTTGCTAGTGTATGCAATGGTGTCAGCGTTTAGAAGCTGATTATGGGACGGATCCCTGGATACAGCAGTCTCTAAATGGTCCATCCTTTCATCACAGCTACGAACTTTGTCTCTGTAGCTCCTTCCCTGGGTGTTTTGTTCCCAATTCTAAGAAGGTGCACAGTGTCCACACTTTGGTCTTCATTCTTCTTGAGTTTCATGCGTTTATCAAATTGTATCTTATATCTTGGGTATCCTAAGTTTTGGGCTAATATCCACTTATCAATGAATACATATTGTGTGAGTTCTTTTGTGATTGTGTTACTTCACTCAAGATGATGCCCTCCAGGTCCATCCATTTGGCTAGGAATTTCATAAATTCATTCTTTTTAATAGCTGAGTAGTACTCCATTGTGTAAATGTACCATAATTTCTGTATCCATTCCTCTGTTGAGGGACATCTGGGTTCTTTCCAGCTTCTGGCTATTATAAATAGGGCTGCTATGAACATAGTGGAGCATGTGTCCTTTTTACCGGTTGGGACATCTTCTGGATATATGCCCAGGAGAGGTATTGCTGGATCCTCCGGTAGTACTATGTCCAATTTTCTGAGGAACCGCCAGACTGATTTCCAGAGTGGTTGTACAAGCTTGCAATCCCACCAACAATGGAGGAGTGTTCCTCTTTCTCCACATCCTCGCCAGCATCTGCTGTCACCTGAATTTTTGATCTTAGCCATTCTGACTGGTGTGAGGTGGAATCTCAGGGTTGTTTTGATTTGCATTTCCCTGATGATTAAGGATGTTGAACATTTTTTCAGGTGCTTCTCTGCCATTCGGTATTCCTCAGGTGAGAATTCTTTGTTCAGTTCTGAGCCCCATTTTTTAATGGGGTTATTTGACTTTCTGGAGTCCACCTTCTTGAGTTCTTTATATATATTGGATATTAGTCCCTTATCTGATTTAGGATAGGTGAAGATCCTTTCCCAATCTGTTGGTGGTTTTTTTGTCTTATTGATGGTGTCTTTAGCCTTGCAGAAGCTTTGTAGTTTCATGAGGTCCCACTTGTCAATTCTCGATCTTACAGCACAAGCCATTACTGTTCTATTCAGGAATTTTTCCCCTGTGCCCATATCTTCAAGGCTTTTCCCCACTTTCTCCTCTATAAGTTTCAGTGTCTCTGGTTTTATGTGAAGTTCCTTGATCCACTTAGACTTGACCTTAGTACAAGGAGATAGGAATGGATCGATTCGCATTCTTCTACATGTTAACAACCAGTTGTGCCAGCACCATTTGTTGAAAATGCTGTCTTTCTTCCACTGGATGTTTTTAGCTCCCTTGTCGAAGATCAAGTGACCATAGGTGTGTGGGTTCATTTCTGGGTCTTCAATTCTATTCCATTGGTCTATTTGTCTGTCACTATACCAGTACCATGCAGTTTTTATCACAATTGCTCTGTAGTAGAGCTTTAGGTCCGGCATGGTGATTCCACCAGAGGTTCTTTTATCCTTGAGAAGAGTTTTTGCTATCCTAGGTTTTTTGTTATTCCAGATGAATTTGCAGATTGCACTTTCTAATTCGTTGAAGAATTGATTTGGAATTTTGATGGGGATTGCATTGAATCTGTAGATTGCTTTTGGCAAGATAGCCATTTTTACAATGTTGATCCTGCCAATCCATGAGCATGGGAGATCTTTCCATCTTCTGAGATCTTCTATAATTTCTTTCTTCAGAGACTTGAAGTTTTTATTATACAGATCTTTCACTTCCTTAGTTAGAGTCACGCCAAGATATTTTATATTATTTGTGACTATTGAGAAGGGTGTTGTTTCCCTAATTTCTTTCTCAGCCTGTTTATTCTTTGTGTAGAGAAAGGCCATTGATTTGTTTGAGTTAATTTTATATCCAGCTACTTCACCGAAGCTGTTTATCAGGCTTAGGAGTTCTCTGGTGGAATTTTTAGGGTCACTTATATATACTATCATATCATCTGCAAACAGTGATATTTTGACTTCCTCTTTTCCAATTTGTATCCCTTTGATCTCCTTTTGTTGTCGAATTGCTCTGGCTAGGACTTCAAGTACAATGTTGAATAGGTATGGAGAAAGTGGACAGCCTTGTCTAGTCCCTGATTTTAGAGGGATTGCTTCAAGCTTCTCACCATTTACTTTGATGTTGGCTACTGGTTTGCTGTAGATTGCTTTTATCATGTTTAGGTATGGGCCTTGAATTCCTGATCTTTCCAAGACTTTTATCATGAATGGGTGTTGGATCTTGTCAAATGCTTTTTCCGCATCTAAGGAGATGACCATGTGGTTTTTATCTTTGAGTTTGTTTATATACTGGATTACGTTGATGGATTTCCGTATATTGAACCATCCCTGCATCCCTGGGATGAAACCTACTTGGTCAGGATGGATGATTGTTTTGATGTGTTCTTGGATTCGGTTAGCAAGAACTTTATTGAGGATTTTTGCATCAATATTCATAAGGGATATTGGTCTGAAGTTTTCTATCTTTGTTGGGTCTTTTTGTGGTTTAGGTATCAGAGTAATTGTGGCTTCATAGAATGAGTTGGGTAGAGTACCTTCTGTTTCTATTTTGTGGAATAGTTTGTGAAGAACTGGGATTAGATCTTCTTTGAAGGTCTGATAGAACTCTGCACTAAACCCATCTGGTCCTGGGCTTTTTTTAGTTGGGAGACTATTAATGACTGCTTCTATTTCTTTGGGGGATATAGGGCTGTTTAGATCATTAACCTGATCTTGATTCAACTTTGGTACCTGGTATCTGTCTAGGAACTTGTCCATTTCATCCAGGTTCTCCAGTTTTGTTGAGTATAGCCTTTGGTAGAAGGATCTGATGGTGTTTTGGATGTCTTCAGGATCTGTTGTTATGTCTCCTTTTTCATTTCTGATTTTGTTAATTAGGATGCTTTCCCTGTGCCCTCTAGTGAGTCTGGCTAAGGGTTTATCTATCTTGTTGATTTTCTCAAAGAACCAGCTCCTTGATTGGTTGATTCTTTGAATAGTTTTTCTTGTTTCCACTTGGTTGATTTCACCCCTGAGTTTGATTATTTCCTGCCGTCTACTCCTCTTGGGTGAATTTGCTTCCTTTTGTTCTAGTGCTTTTAGGTGTGTTGTCAAGCTGCTAATGTGTGCTCTCTCTAGTTTCCTTTTGGAGGCACTCAGAGCTATGAGTTTTCCTCTTAAAAATGCTTTCATTGCGTCCCATAAGTTTGGGTATGTTGTGGCTTCATTTTCATTGAACTCTAAAAAGTCCTTAATTTCTTTCTTTATTCCTTCCTTGACCAAGGTATCATTGAGAAGAGTGTTGTTCAGTTTCCACGTGAAGGTTGGCTTTCTATTATTTATTTTGTTATTGAAGATCAGCCTTAGTCCATGGTGATCTGATAGGATGCATGGGACAATTTCAATATTTTTATATCTGTTGAGGCCTGTTTTGTGACCAATTATGTGGTCAATTTTGGAGAAGGTACCATGAGGTGCTGAGAAGAAGGTATATCCTTTTGTTTTAGGATAGAATATTCTGTAGATATCTGCCAGATCCATTTGATTCATAATTTCTCTTAGTTTCACTGTGTCCCTGTTTAGTTTCTGTTTCCATGATCTGTCCATTGGTGAAAGTGGTGTGTTGAAGTCTCCCACTATTATTGTATGAGGTGCAATGTGTGCTTTGAGATTTACTAAAGTTTCTTTAATGAATGTGGCTGCCTTTGTATTTGGAGCATAGATATTCAGGATTGATAGTTCCTCTTGGAGGATTTTACCTTTGATGAGTATGAAGTGTCCCTCCCTGTCTTTTTTAATGACTTTGGGTTGGAAGTCAATCTTATCAGATATTAGAATGGCTACTCCAGCTTGTTTCTTCATGCCATTTGCTTGGAGAATTGTTTTCCAGCCTTTCATTCTGAGGTAGTGTCTATCCTTTTCTCTGAGATGAGTTTCCTGTAAGCAGCAAAATGTTGGGTCTTGTTTGTGTAGCCAGTTTGTTAGTCTATGTCTTTTTATCGGGGAGTTGAGTCCATTGATATTAAGAGATATTAAGGAAAAGAAATTGGTGTTTCCTGTTATTTTTGATGTTAAAGTTGGCATTTTGTTCTTGTGGCTGTCTTCTTTTAGGTTTGTTGAGGGATTACCTTCTTGTTGTTTCTAGGGCGTGGTTCCTGTCCTTGTATTGGTTTTTTTCTGTTATTATCCTTTGAAGGGCTGGATTCGTGGAGAGATAATGTGTGAATTTGGTTTTGTCGTGGAATACTTTGGTTTCTCCATCTATGTTAATTGAGAGTTTGGCTGGGTATAGTAGCCTGGGCTGGAATTTGTGTTCTTTTAGTGTCTGTATAACATCTGTCCAGGATCTTCTGGCTTTCATAGTCTCTGGTGAAAAATCTGGTGTAATTCTGATAGGCTTGCCTTTATATGTTACTTGGCCTTTTTCTCTTACTGCTTTTAGTATTCTATCTTTATTTAGAGCATTTGTTGCTCTGATTATTATGTGTCGGGAGGTATTTCTTTTCTGATCCAGTCTATTTGGAGTTCTGTAGGCTTCTTGTATGTTCATGGGCATCTCTTTCTTTAGATTTGGGAAGTTTTCTTCTATAATTTTGTTGAAGATGTTTGCTGGTCCTTTGAGTTGAAAATCTTCATTCTCATCCACTCCTATTATCCGTAGGTTTGGTCTTCTCATTATGTCCTGTATTTCTTGGATGTTTTGAGTTAGGATCTTTTTGCATTTTCCATTTTCCTTGATTGTTGTGCCGATGTTCTCTATGGAATCTTCTGCACCTGAGATTCTCTCTTCCATCTCTTGTATTCTGTTGCTGATGCTTGCATCTATGGTTCCAGATTTCTTTCCTAGGGTTTCTATCTCCAGTGTTGCCTCATTTTGGGTTTTCTTTATTGTGTCTACTTCCCTTTTTAGGTCTAGTATGGTTTTGTTCATTTCCATCATCTGTTTGGATGTGTTTTCCTGTTTTTCTGTAAGGACTTCTACCTGTTTGATTATGTTATCATGTTTTTCTTTAAGGATTTGTAACTCTTTAGCAGTGTTCTCCTGCAATTCTTTAAGGGATTTTTGTGCTTCCTCTTTATTGTCTTCTTCCTTTTTAGCAGTGTTCTCCTGCATTTCTTTAAGTGTGTTATTAACGTCCTTCTTGAAGTCCTCTATCATCATCAGGAGATATGCTTTTAAATCCGTGTCTAGCTTTTCCGGTGTGTTGGGGTGCCCTGGACTGGGTGAAGTGGGGGTGCTGGGTTCTGATGATGGTGAGTGGTCTTGGTTTCTGTTAGTAAGATTATTACGTTTACCTTTCGCCATCTGGTAATCTCTGGGGTTAGTTGTTATCGTTGTCACTATTTAAAGATTGGAGCAGAAGCTGTGTTCCACTCACCAGCAGTCCCAAAATCCTGCGGCGGGGGTCGTGGGTAGCTGGCGGGTGTCAGGCAACCCTGCGCTCCCGCTACCCTGGCGCTGATCCGGCCGGGTGAGGCCTGTGGCCCTACTCAGGCTGGTTTCTGCTTCCCTAACTAATGCAGTCTCAGGTCCCGCGCAATTGGATTGGAGCAGAAGCTGTGCTCCCCTCACCAGTTGTCTTAAGATCCTGTGGCGGGTGTTGTGGGCAGTTGGCGAGTGTCAGCAGACCCTGCGCCCCAGCTGCTCAGGTGCTTTTCTGACCGGAAGAGGCTTGTGGCCCTGTGTGGGCCGGATTTCTCTCTCCCCAACCAGAGCAGTCTCAGGTCCCGCGTGATTGGACTGGAGCAGAAGCTGTGTTCCACTCACCAGCAGTCCCAAAATCCTGCGGCGGGGGTCGTGGGTAGCTGGCGGGTGTCAGGCAACCCTGCGCTCCCGCTACCCTGGCGCTGATCCGGCCGGGTGAGGCCTGTGGCCCTACTCAGGCCGGTTTCTGCTTCCCTAACTAATGCAGTCTCAGGTCCCGCGCAATTGGATTGGAGCAGAAGCTGTGCTCCCCTCACCAGAAGTCTTAAGATCCTGTGGCGGGTGTTGTGGGCAGTTGGCGAGTGTCAGCAGACCCTGCGCCCCAGCTGCTCAGGTGCTTTTCTGACCGGAAGAGGGTTGTGGCCCTATGTAGGCCGGATTTCTCTCTCCCCAACCAGAGCAGTCTCAGGTCCCGCGTGATTGGACTGGAGCAGAAGCTGTGTTCCACTCACCAGCAGTCCCAAAATCCTGCGGCGGGGGTCGTGGGTAGCTGGCGGGTGTCAGGCAACCCTGCGCTCCCGCTACCCTGGCGCTGATCCGGCCGGGTGAGGCCTGTGGCCCTACTCAGGCCGGTTTCTGCTTCCCTAACTAATGCAGTCTCAGGTCCCGCGCAATTGGATTGGAGCAGAAGCTGTGCTCCCCTCACCAGAAGTCTTAAGATCCTGTGGCGGGTGTTGTGGGCAGTTGGCGAGTGTCAGCAGACCCTGCGCCCCAGCTGCTCAGGTGCTTTTCTGACCGGAAGAGGCTTGTGGCCCTGTGTGGGCCGGATTTCTCTCTCCCCAACCAGAGCAGTCTCAGGTCCCGCGTGATTGGACTGGAGCAGAAGCTGTGTTCCACTCACCAGTAGTCCCAAAATCCTGCGGCGGGGGTCGTGGGTAGCTGGCGGGTGTCAGGCAACCCTGCGCTCCCGCTACCCTGGCGCTGATCCGGCCGGGTGAGGCCTGTGGCCCTACTCAGGCCGGTTTCTGCTTCCCTAACTAATCAAGCCTTCCCTTTAAAGCCTCCCCTTTAAGCATCCCCTCTGGTGCCACACACACACACACACACACACACACACACACACACACACACACACAAGCTTACTGACTCAAGGTGACAACATTTAAATTTTAGTATTTTTATGCAGCTTTTAAAAAATTAGATATTTCCTTTAATTACATTTCAAATTCTATCCCAAAAGTTCCCTATACACTCCCACCACCCTGCTCCCCTACCTACTTACTCCCACTTCTTGGCGCTGGCATCCCCCTGTACTGGGGCATATAAAGTTTGCAAGTCCTTGAGGCCTCTCTTCCCAGTGATGGCCAAATAAGCCATCTTCTGCTACATATGCAGCTAGAGACACGAGCTCTGGGGGTACTGGTTAGTTCATATTGTTGTTCCACCTATAGGGATGCAGACCCCTTCAGCTCCTTGGGAACTTTCTCTAGCTCCTCCATTGGGAGCCCTGTGTTCCATCCAATAGATGACTGTAAGCATCCACTTCAGTATTTGCCAGACACTGGCATAGCCTCACCAGAGACTATATCAGGGTCCTTTCAGCAAAATCTTGCTTGAATATGCAATAGTGTCTTGCTTTGGTGGCTGATTATGGGATGGATCCCCGGGTGGGGTAGTCTCTGAATGATCCATCCTTTCGAATTAGCTCCAAACTTTGTCTCTGCAATTCCTTCCATGGGTGTTTTGTTCCCTATTCTAAGGAGGAATGAAGTATCCACACATTGGTCTTCCTTTTTCTTAATTATCTTGTGTTTTGTAAATTGTATCTTGGGTATTCTAAGTTTCTGGGCTAATATCCACTTATCAGTGAGTACATATCATGTGAGAAACTTTTGAGATTGGGTTACCTCACTAAGGATGATATCCTCAAGATCCATCCATTTGCCCAAGAATTTCATAAATTGATTGTTTTTAATAGCAGAGTAGTACTACATTGTGCAAATGTACCACATTTTCTGTATCCATTCCTCTGTTGAGGGACATCTAGGTTCTTTCCAGCTTCTGGCTATTATAAATAAGGCTGCTATGAACATAGAGAAGCATGTTTCCTTATTACCAGTTGGAACATCTTCTGGGTATATGCCCAGGAGAGGTATTGCTGGATCCTCCAGTAGTATTATGTCCAATTTTCTGAGGAACCACCAGACTGATTTCCAGAGTGGTAGTACAAGCTTGCAATCACACCAACAATGAAGGAGTGTTCCTCTTTCTCCACATCCTCGACAGGATCGGCTGTCACCTAAATTTTTAATCTTAGCCAATCTGACTGATGTGAGGTAGAATCTGTGAGGTATAATCCTGTAAGCAGCAAAATTTTGGGTTCTGTTTGTGTAGCCAGTCTATTAGTCTATGTCTTCTTATTGGGGAATTGAGTCCATTGATGTTAAGATTGATTAAAGAAAAGTAATTCTTGCTTCCAGTTATTTTTGTTGTTAAAGTTGGGATTCTGTTCCTGTGGCTTTCTTCTTATAGGTTTGTTGAAGGATTACTTTCTTGCTTTTTCTAGGGTGTAATTTCCATCCTTGTGTTGGTGTTTTCCCTTTATTATCCTTTGAAGTGCTGCATTCGTGGAAAGATATTGTGTGAATTTGGTTTTATCATGGAATACTTTGGTTTCTCCATCTATGGTAATTGAGAGTTTTGCTGGGTATAGTAACCTGGGCTGGCATTTGTGTTCTCTTAGGGTCTGCATAACATCTGTCTAAGATCTTCTGGCTTTCATAGTCTCTGGTGAGAAGTCTGGAGTAATTCTAATAGGCCTGCATTTATATGTTACTTGACCTTTTTCCCTTACTGCTTTTAATATTCTGTCTTTATTTAGTGCATTTGTTGTTCTGATTATTATGTGTCTGGAGGAATTTCTTTTCTGGTCCAGTCTATTTGGAGTTCTGTGGGCTTCTTGTATGTTCATGGGCATCTCTTTCTTTAGGTTAGGGAAGTTTTCTTCTATAATTTTGTTGAAGATATTTGCTGGCCCTTTAAGTTGAAAATCTTCATTCTCATCTACTCCTATTATCCGTAGGTTTGGTCTTCTCATTGTGTCCTGGATTTCCTGGATGTTTTGAGTTAGGATCTTTTTGCATTTTGCATTTTCTTTGATTGTTGTCTCCATGTTCCCTATGGAATCTTCTGTACCTGAGATTCTCTCTTCCATCTCTTGTATTCTGTTCTTGATGCTCGCATCTATGGCTCCTGATTTCTTTCCTAGGGTTTCTATCTCCAGCGTTGCTTCACTTTGGGTTTTCTTTATTGTTTCTACTTCCCTTTTTAGGTCTTGGATGGTTTTGTTCAATTCCATCACCTGTTTGGTTATGTTTTTCTGTAAGTCTTTAAGGACTTCTACCTCTTTAGCAGTGTTCTCCTGTATTTCTTTGAGTTATTAATGCCCTTCTCAAAGTCCTCTACCAGCATCATGAGATATGATTTTAAATCCAAATCTTGCTTTTTGGGTGTGTTGGGGTATCCAGGACTGGCTGAGGTGGGACTGGTGGGTTCTGATGATGGTCTTGGTTTCTGCTAGTAAGATTCTTATGTTTGCCTTTTACCATCTGGTAATCTCTGGAGTTAGTTGTTACAGTTTTCTCTGGCTGGAGCTTGTTCCTCTTGTGATTCTGTTAGCCTCTGTCAGTAGTCCTGGGAGTCCAGCTCTCTCCTGAGTCTCAATGGTCAGAGTACTCTCTGCAGGAAAGCTCCCCTCTTGCAGAGAAGGTGCACAGAGGTCTGGCATTCAGACCTGCCTCCTGGCTGAAGATGAAGGTCTGAAACAGGTCCTGTCCCATAAGATGTGTTGTCTCTGCAATCTGTGTGCTCACCTGCATAGACTGGTTTTTGAGGGACCTGGGGCACAAGATGGCTCCCTCACCAGCTCTGGCAGTCAGAGAGCCCTTCCAGGAAGCCACCTCTCCTCTGGCGGGGTAGGTGCCTGGATGTCTGGAGCCAAAAATGGATCTGTCCCAGAAGCTGTGTAGCTACTGAGTCTGCACTCTCACCTGTGCAGACTGGTCTCTGAGGGGCCCAGGACACAAGATGGCTCCCTTACCTCTTTGATGAAACTTTTATGTAACTCTAAATTTATTCATTCAAAACTTCTATCATAAATAGAAAATCAGTTATGGTTTCCATTTATTCTTTTAGGAGATTAAAAAAATATTTTTTTGCTTTTATTCTCAGAAAGAAGTCTTCTACTAGTGGGGATACTTTTTAATGAACAGTCAGCATTAAAGCAAATTGCAATTCAGCAGCTCCACAGTTGTTCTAAGTCTACTCCACCAGCTCAGCGTCCTGGAGCCTACTAGATATACTTACCTAGCCCACAGGAGGGCATCTCAATTACCATTCTTTAAGTGATCTAAACACACATTGGGCAGCTGTATTTCTAAAAGTTTGAGAGATCTTGACCAAAATAAAAATGTAACTGAGCTTCTTAACTGAATTGTATTATTATGAGATGTGCAAATGTTGAGCAAGTTGGGAGCAGAAGGCTTACATGTGCATCTAAGGTATATTCTCCTCGATCTTCCCAGCACACTGAGGACCTACCCTCTGCTAGATACCATCTGTGAACTCCTTGTTTGACTTCCCACTTAGCAGGCTTCCCTGACCTACACAACCTTTGAGAAAGACATATAGACAGTCTTTCTCTTTCTATTAATTCTGCAGTGGGCAGATACTACAGACAGCCTTGCAAACAGAGGCACCAAACACTGGCTCCTGACTGTTTACACTAGGCACACAGGCTGGGGAACCAGACAGCATCTCAGGATGGATCTGGAAGGAGGGACACCAAAAGCTTCATATCACAACATCAAAGCTTGAGGAGATGAAAGGGCATCTTTATATTTGCATCATAAATACGTTTTACATACTCTGATATTCCAAGAATCTTTCATTTTAGCAGGTGGAAAAACAATGGCAGAGGCACCTATGTAAAACACAGAGGCCGGCTTGTAGCTGGCGATTAAATTTTACGTGGCTTTGATATAACCACTGCAATTAAGTGCTCTGATGAGCAAGGACTTGTTGGGTTCTTTACAGGGTACAAGTTGTTTACTAATCTCCAGTTTATATGATAAATCCATCATCATTGGCACAGCTGCAAATGAGTTTTTAAAGGGATAGTTTTTGTTCAGCACAAAAAATTTCAAATGTTTTACCTTTCTCTGAAGATTTTTTTTTTTTTTTTTTTTTTTGCTAGTGAAAGGTGACTAGGTAGATTCTAGACTTTCTGGCTGAGTACTAGGGCATGCTCAGCCTGAAGATGCAGGGTTGAAAGTCCACTGTCCAGCTGGTGGAGGGAGAACATGAACAGGTACACTCAACAGCATCCATACAGTGAGCAGGCTCATATATTTGAATGCTCTGAGACTGAGGTCACACAGGGACCAGGTACCTCAGGGCTGGGTCAACACCAGTTATATGCCTATTTTTCACTCTGTTGGAAAGGACAAATACCAAAGACTTTAAGGAAGAGTGATTGAGGAGTATATTGGGTTTGGTTTGGTTTTTTTCTGGGCTAGGTTTTATGTAGCCTTAAAGGTTGGCCTCAAATTCTCTAGGTAGCTAAAGATATTCTTGAAGCCCTGACACTCTTGTCTCTACTTTGTAAGAGCTAGAATTATGGGTGTGTACCAATTACTCAGCTTATGTGGTACCCTGTTAAACTCAAAACTTAACAAATTGCTAGGCCAGCAATTTATCAACTGAGCTAAATCTCCAGTTCTCGTATTGGTGATCTTCTAGTTGTATCTAGCAATTTTTAAAACATCTTGCTCAGTTTTATTCAAATTATTTGTGTGTGGGGGGGTGTGAATGTGTGCATGCATGGGGAAGCTAAATGATAACCTTGGGTACCACTCCTCGGGAGCATCCACTTTGCTGCTGCTAGCATTGTTTGTTGTACTTTCTAATTGTTTTTCTTCTTGTTTTAGCTTTCTTTCTGTGTGCTTCTCTGGTGGGGAGGCACATGGACATGCCGCATAATAACCTCAGACGCCATCCACCTAGTGTGGATGACAAAGAACAGGGTTTCTCGGTGGTCTGGAGCTCCCAAGTTGTCTAGGTGGGCTGCTGGTGAATCCCATGTGTTCCTGTCTTCCCAGGGCTGGAACTACAAATGTACGCTGTCATGCACAGGTTTTATGTAAGCATCCTAGGCTCAAGCATAGGCCTTAGACTTGCATGACAAACAGTTTACCAACAATCTCCCCAGACACTATTTACCTTTTAAAGAGCCTTGCTCAGTTTAATTCGATTTTTGAATTACAGAAATACTTCATTTAAAATGAGTTCAGCTCTCACAGCAACACAGACATTCATTGTACATTATGGCCAATTTGCCCACATGGCCAAAATCACTCGATGTTCTAACATACTATTACAAAAAAAGAAAATGGCTTCTCCTTTAAAAAAAAAACATCTTGTACTTTAACAACAGTTCTTTTAAGACATCTTTTAAAGATGATGAACCTATGCAGATTTCAGTAAATCAGTGGTCTAACGACACTGAGGAGAGATACATTTCCCATCAGCATCACTGATGGGAATGAATGAAGACTGAACCACACACTGCTTCACAGGGTCCTCATCACTTCTGAGAAGATGTTGGGAGCACCAGCTGAGAGTGGGTAGATCTGGGGCTGAGCATGCCTCAGTTATGAGGACTTACCATCATCTCTGAACATTCTCTCAATCAATTAATCTGGGTCAATTGCTACGAAGTGGATGCATATAGGAAAGTCTGCTATCTTCAGACTCATCTCCTCTCTGCCAGAAAAGTTGGGATAGATGCACTGGCCCACAGCTAAGCCTGAGAGGCCATCAGGGCTCCTTACACATGGTTAAGTGCCAGCAGAGGAAGTGTGTGCTTCCAGGCTGGAAATGTGACTCAAGGCCATAGGTCAAAACACAGGCCTCTCCAAGCTGGTCACTTTTCAGTCAATGTGTCATGCTCCTGAGGGACATGTGGTCTTATGGTACCAGAGCAACAATAATGGGATATGCCTGGTGCCTTTCAGGGTCAATGCCCTGAAGACTGAATGCAGTCCAAGACACTGGGCCCTCATTATAAATCCCTGTAGAAATAGCTTCTCTTTGTCCTAGCCCCTGGCCTCTGCTTGTACACAGGTCAACAGGTATCTGTAGTTTCTCAGAAGAGTACAAGGGATATCTAGGTTCCCTTCCCCTTGCAGCGAACATCTTGTTAACATGTCAGCTGGCACCACATCTCTTTGCAGTGCCATTTTGAATGTGATACAAGTTCCTCTATGTAGTTTGATTAGGTATAATTGTTTCATGGATATTGCTTTATGTGCCCTAACAGACTTTACCCATTCCCAGGTTATAGAAATGGTCCCTAGTATTTTCTTGTGAAATCTTCATAATTCAGTTTTACTTTGATTTCTATGATCTAAGTCAAATAGATAAGTGGTTATGATAGTTTATTGAGTTTTTTGGGGGGTTGTCTGCTTGTTCTGTGATATATAAATATCACATTATTCCAGCAACACATATTTACATTCACTCTCCTTGTTAAATGTCTTAGGTACCTTGGTTAATAGTCAATGACCCGTATTAGTGTAGGCTCGCTGCTTCAACCACAGGCTGACCTCTTTACTTCCTAACACATGAAGGCAGCAAACATAAACTCACTTACTATCTATTTAGTCCTAACAACATCAGTATCAGAGGCAGCTATTTAAAGTCTTATGGAATTAGGATTGTGACTTAGAGAATACAGAGATCCCAGCAGAGACAGCTGCCAGCCATTCACGAATATGGTGTGTGGCTTAACCTCTCTCTTGGCAGTGCCTTATAGTTTTGAATGTAGATGTATTCCACGTCTTTGATTACTTCTACTTCTAAGTAGTTCATGCTCTTTGAGGCTATTTCACATGAATTGATCTTATTTTTCATTTTTGCTGTTGATTAATAAATTAAAATTCAGGGTTTTTAAAACTTTGAAACCTATTAAAACTTATTAAATTGCATATTTTTTTTCTAACAAGACTTTTCCATTGCTTTGTTTTCTTGTTCTTGTCAATAATCAGAGTCTCCTGTGTGAACAAGACAACTTTACTTCTTGGCTTCTAGTCTGTGTGTGTGTCTGTGTGTGTGTGTGTGTGTGTGTGTGTCTGTGTGTGTGTGTGTGTTTTCGCTTGTCTTTATGTTCTATTTGGATTCTGCAGCCCCAGGTTGGGTAGAAAACAGAGAGAACCTTTGCCTCATTCCCAGGCTGAAGAACGGACACTCATGAAGGTTTGTCTGGTGCCTGCATCATGACAAGAAAGTACAAGCTCTTCTGCATGTCTCCTCTTCTCTGTTCCTGATTTCCAAGCACATCTACCTTGCATGGATTTAAATGTCTGTCGAGCACATTCTCACTGAGATAAACATGCAGCTTTACTTTAGGGGATCATGCTTATTTTCAGGCATGGAGCCAACTTCATAGGATAAAGCCTACTATATCTTTTTCTATATGACTGAGTTCAGTGGCTGAGATTTTATTACAAATGTCAACATCTATGCTCATCATTTTCTTGTTCCCTTGTCAGATCTTCATGACTTCACAATATTCATTGGGAAATATTCCTTTCCAATGTTTAGAAAATAATATTATATGATTGTTATGATTTCTTCTTTGGAAATTACCTTTAGGAAAGTTATTTTGATAGAAAGCTTCATTAGGTATTTGGCATTTAAATTTTATCCTGAATCATTTCTTTTGCAAGTGAAAAATTTTTTTAAGGTTTGTTTCTATGTTCACCTGTCATTTACCAGAAAATTACCAATAAATAAGTGTGGATGTTCATATTTCTTCATATTTTGATGCCGGTCCAATCTAAAACAATCCCCTCTTTGCAGCACTGTTAGTTTTGTTTTCTATGTTTCCTCTGAGTTATTTTTGGGGAAATGCTGAGATGGGCTGTGACTGTTCTCAAAAGGCCATGCTGGGTGTTATTTGTCCTTCCTTGCTTGTGTTGTCTCCTATCTTCTGCATCTCTACTGTGATCTCCTTAGCCTTCCTGCAACTTCCTGTGCATCTACTGTGCTCATCTGCTTGACATTTCTTAAAGTGCAAGATCAGGTCCTTGCTTTAAATCATATAAAATTAGCATTTCAGAACTAAATACTTTCATCAAAACATGACTTCAGTCATAAAATTTTATGTCTATTTTCATGTTCACTCAGTTTAACTTACTTGGTTTTTTTCATTAATAGTTCTTCTTTGATATATGTGACTTACAGAAGTTCATAAACATGAAAACTGATTGGGGCTTTTCCTGGATCCCTCAGGGGTTCTGCCCAGAAGGTCTCAGACTTGTGGAGGCTTGTAAGGATGCACATTCCCGTGACTACCAGCTAAACCATTCAAATTCTGGAATTGAGACTAGTTTTTAACTTTACATTCATATATACATACATATGTATGTATGTATATCAATTACAATTTAGATTATCATGTGCTTACTGATTTTTTGTATTGCTGTTTTATATCAAGTATTGAGACTAAGATTTTTGAGTATAGTGTAGTGTATATCTGTCTATCTCTTCCCTCATTGTTGGCTTATGTAATTGTTACTAAGCTGACACATCTTACATCCTACTGAATGGGGTGTTCTATCTTTCCCTTTGCCAGAATGCTTCATCACAAAGTCCACTTTGTCTAATATTTTGTTTGTCTTCTTGTTGTCCTGATTTTTTGCTCATTTGATACTTGTTTTGCTTTGGGTTTGATGCCACAATTAAATCCAGAGCTTCCCACATGCCAGGAAATACTCTCCCACCAGCCACACCCTAGCCCAACTGCTTGATCAGCTATGTGTAGACATGTGCAGCCAATTCTAATTGATGTGTTAATCCTTTTATGTTTCCTCTAGTCATTAATAAGGCAGAGTTCAGGTGCTACCATCATTTTGCTTCTTATTTCTCTCTCTCTCCCATCTTGTCTCTTTGGGATAAGCAAAGACTTTGGGTGTATTCCTGTTATCCCTGTACTACATTTTTAGATATATAATTTTAAAATCTGGTGGCTTCTCTAAGGATTAAGATATATACCTACAATATGCTACACTGTCTTTTCAATATTGTATCACTTCATATAAACTACAGTTCATTTTTTTATTCTTCTCTCATACATTAACTTTCTATCGGAGTTTCCCCTCCCTCTAATCCTCCCAGTGCCTCCTTTTCCCCAGGTCCACAGCTCACTTCTAAAGGATGGTTCTGTCCAGTTTTCCATTGGGAACTGCTTTCGTGTGTGCTGAATTTACATATGTGCACTGCTCCTCTAAGACTGCTCCTTTATGACTGCTCCTCTCAGCTTCTGCTGTTGCTCTCAGCTGCTTCTTTCCTGAAAAGGATGAATGTGTTCCTATTTCTCTTGCAACTAATTATTTGTTACTACTGTCAATAGGCACAAATCACTATGAATGAACCGCTGGGGGGATCCTGGACTCTTGCATCTCTGAAAGACTTTTCTTTCAGCAGGCAGTTGACTTGGGTCTTGACCCAAATATTCTGGAGTGGGCAGCAACTTCTAGATGAGGTCTTCCATAGCATCTCCCAGCTCTTAAAACCAAGATATAGTGCAGGGTTTAGACACTGATTTGAGGAGATTATGCATGTAGAATTTGGCTCTTCTTCTGGTCAGATCTTTTTTCAGATGATCTACCAACTTCAAATTCCCTTCATTTCAACCCAGGAAACCTGTTTGTTTCTCCTGTGTTAAGTCATGACTGTAAAGAGTTCTGAGACATTTTCATAAAGTTGGGTACCTGTGTTTAGGTGGATGTCTACTAGTTTCTAACTGTTGGAAGGCTCTCACGGGCTTCAAAGCATGCTGCTGTGATTTTTCTAAGTGTTGTGATAGTCCCTGGTGGAGGTTGTTCAGCTAACCTGATGTTGTTGCCATAAACCTTAACATCTGCTTTTGATGGACTGTCCTGCTTCCAACAAAGGTAGAAACCACATGTGTCTGATAATGATCAGAACTAGCATCAGATATTTCTCTTTGTTTTTCCCATTAGAAATTCTCACAATATTCAGAGAGGACTAGTGTCAGATCAGATTGACTCCATGCATCTCAACTGAAGGGCAATGAAATGAAAAGCATCATCAGAGAACCCACCCCAGCTAATCACACTGCTCCTCAGAAAGATACACTTCCCATGAAACAGTAACTTCCTGTGTATATGGTCACTTCCTGTGGACACAGTCACCGCTTGCAATGGTTAGTTTTAAGTGTCAACTTGAGACAACCTAGAATTATCTGCCAAGAGAGTCTTAATAAAGAATTATTTAGATCATGTTGACCTGTGTGCATATCTGAGGGGTTGTCTTAACTGTTAGTTGGTGAAGGAAGATCCAGCTGAGAATAAGCTAGCAAACAAAAATATGTTTGTTTTCTCTTTGTTCTTTACTATGGATATAATATGACTAGTTGCTTGAGCTCCTGTTGACTTCCCCAGAATGATAAACTATATATAACTTGGAAATGTAAGCCAAATAAGTCTTTTTCTCTTCTAAGTTGATTTTTTGTTTAGGGCATTTTATTAAAACAACAGAAATGAAATTGGACATCACTTGTGGACATATTTATTGTGTATGCAGTCAATTCTCATAGGCACAGTCACCTTCTATAGCACTGATACCTCCTGAAAGACATGAACACAGTCATCTCCCATGGCCACACATCTCCCATAGACACAGTCACTTCCTGTGCCACTGTTACTTCCTTGTATATAGTCACTACCTGTCATGCACAGCATTATGAAGCTCATGTTGATATCACATTCCCTCCTAAAGCTAATTTGTGGAGAATACCGCTGAGGATCCAGAAGTCTTCAAGCAGTACCTCTGGCTCTCAGGCCCTCCCCTGCTGGAATGACAGCAGCTGCTTGGTTCAAGCTCTTCTGTTTTCAAGTTGTAACTTTAGTTTTACAGGAATCTGGACATAGAAAAGGAAAGGAAATCTTTTTCACATGTCATAAGGCAACTGGCCCTGGAGGGAGGAGGCCCAGGCTGTGCCTAACCTCAAGGTTCTTTTCCTGTATAGGGCTATATAGATGTAAAATGAGCAAAATGATTAATATTTTAACTCTGACAGTCAAAAAGGAAGCTAGATATTGCTATATGTCTGAGAAAGATAAATAAATGTCACTGCTGGTATTTATGAAAGCAGTCACACTCAATTCTGGAAAATATCTTATCACCATGCCTGACCTAAAGCTGTACTACAGAGCAATTGTGATAAAAACTGCATGGTACTGGTATAGGGACAGACAGGTAGACCAATGGAATAGAATTGAAGACCCAGAGATGAACCCACACACCTATGGTCACTTGATCTTTGACAAGGGAGCTAAAACCACCCAGTGGAAAAAAGACAGCATTTTCAACAAATGGTGCTGGCACAACTGGTGGTTATCATGTAGAAGAGTGCGAATTGATCCATCCTTATCTCCTTGTACTAAGGTCAAGTCTAAGTGGATCAAGGAACTCCACATAAAACCAGAGACCCTGAAACTTATAGAGGAGAAAGTGGGGAAAAGCCACGAAGATAAGGGCACAGGGGGAAAATTCCTGAATAGAACAGCAATGGCTTGTGCAGTAAGATCGAGAATCAACAAATGGGACCTCATAAAAATGCAAAGCTTCTGTAAGGCAAAAGACACCGTCAATAAGACAAAAAGGCCACCAACAGATTGGGAAAAAATCTTTACCAATCTTAAATCAGATAGGGGACTAATATCCAATATATATAAAGAACTCAAGAAGGTGGACTCCAGAAAATCAAATAATCCCATTAAAAATGGGGCACAGATGCTCCAACATATAGCAAGGACACATGCTCCACTATGTTCATAGCAGCCTTATTTATAATAGCCAGAAGCTGGAAAGAACCCAGATGTCCCTCAACTGAGGAATGGATACAGAAAATGTGGTACATTTACATAATGGAGTACTAATCGGCTATTAAAACAATGAATTTATGAAATTCCTAGGCAAATGGATGGATCTGGAGGGTATCATCCTGAGCGAGGTAACCCAATAACAAAAGAACTCACAAGATATGTACTCACTGATAAGTGAATATTAGCCCAGAAACAGAATACCCAAGATATAATTTGCAAAACCCATGAAACTCAAGAAGAACGAAGACCGAAGTGTGGACACTTTGCCCCTTCTTAGAATTGGGAACAAAACACCCATGGAAGGAGATACAGAGACAAAGTTTGGAGCTGAGATGAAAGGATGGACCATCCAGATACTGCTCCCCCCGTATCCATCCAATAATCAGCCACCAAACGCAGATACTATTGCATACACCAGCAAGATTTAGCTGAATGGATCCTGATATAGCTGTCTCTTGTGAGGCTATGCCAGTGCCTGACAAACACAGAAGTGTATGCTTACAGTCAGCTGTTGGATGGAACACAGGGCCCCCAATGGAGGAGCTAGAGAAAGTACCCAAGGAGCTGAAGGGGTCTGCAACCCCATAGGTAGAACAACAATATGAACTAACCAGTACCCCCTGAGCTCATGTCTATAGCTGCATTTGTGGCAGAAGATGGCCTAGTCAGCCATCATTGGGAAGAGAGGCCCCTTGGTCTTGCAAACTTTATATGCCCCAGTACAGGGGAACACAAGGGCCAAGAAGTGGGAGTGGGTGGTTAGGGGAGCAGGGTGAGGGGAGGGTATAGGGGACTTTCTGGATAGCATTTGAAATGTAAATGAAGAAAATACCTAATAAAAAATTGGAAGAAAAAAAAGAAAATATCTTGGCATTACTCTGTGCTGTTAAGTATATAAACACCCTACTACAGAACTACTATAGAATAATTAACTAGAGTTACACTGACGGGAAAGTATACTATAGTGGCACAAAACATCAAAAGTTAACCTCATTCTCTCACACAATACTCAGCAAGAAACAACAGAATGGAAAATGTCACAATACTGGCTGTCTCCTATCCACAACTGCCCCGCCCAGAGAGTTTCAGGAGTTGATGACAAGCCCATCTCTGCATCTTTACATGCAGCCTCTCTCTGCATCCTGACATGCTAGGTTCCTCCACTGGAATCTGCCCAAATGGCTGTTTTCTATAGACTCCCAGCTGAGCCCTTACACAGCGCTGGTGCCTGATTGGCACCAGAATGGAAGCAGGATTGATTCCTGGCCTCTCAGTTCTGTGTCACTGCAGTAGGAATCCCAGGAGTACTCCAAATGAAGAGCTTTCCTACAGATGAGGAAGTGCAAGTGAGCAGATAAGGAAAATACATAGCTAAAAGGAGAGCTAGGCCAAGTTTGAACACTACAAACAATGTGCTGTCCACTTCACTCCTCTACACTCCATTGGCACATTGACTCATGGAAGAATGGAATGTTGAGGACCAAAGGCAAGATCACATGATACCTGTATGACTTTGGCTGATCACAAGTCCACCTGTATGACTCTGGCTCCTGCCAGAATCCATTCCATGTTGTAAGGAGTGACAAAAGATTCCCCCAAACATGCCAGACCAGACCAGACTGAGGTTGTCTGAGTGCAGTTGTCACTCAGGCCTGCACCATCCATTTGCATCCATCCAGAAGAGCATTTGCCAATGCAGCAGCTTTTACAAACCTCAGATGTCATCTCTAAGAGCTATAATACAGTCTTAGAGGAAAGTAATACTATTTCAACAAACTGTGCATTTGTAATTCTCAATGCCACCCCCCCCCATAAAACCCAAACAACCCAGGAAAACACACTGGGGCATCCACTGTGCTAAGGAAGGCTCGTCCCTACCAAGGGTCTCATCTCCGTAGGGATGGTCACTCAGTAGGGATTCACCCAGTGAATCACTCCCCCCAATTCTTTTAATACATAAACTTGAAAACTGGTTGAAAAGGTGGGGGTGTTCTGTTAAATCCATATAAATACCCAAGCCAGGCAAAGTAATGACATTTTAAATCTGCCCCCCTGCAAAGTTATACACTTGTCATTAGAAAATACAGATGCCCTCAGATGCTAGCCCCACAGGTTGAGATCCATAATGTGTGAGAACTGAGGCCTGACAGAACTGCAGCCCTGCCTGAACTCATGCACCCTGACAGGCCCCTGAAATGACTGGGGTGTGTTCTGAATTTCATATCTCCACTGGGTTTATTCCCAAAATTAGCTCTCAGGCTGGAAATGCACACATAGTGCCTCTTCCCTTTGAACAGGGCTTTTAATTTCTCCAGCTCAATTATAATTAGAAAGTATCTAAACTTTACCTTTGTGGTTTGGCTTTTCCACTAATAACTGAGTCTCTTGTAGAAACCCTCCCTCACATCCCTACTTCCAGTTTCTGAGGACATTACACTGACAGGTTTCTAATTTCTTCTGAAAGTCCATAAATGAGTCTAGGTTTGGGTTGGAGTGCTGACATCTCCCACACGACAGCAGTGGTTGTAGCCACTATTCCTTTGATGTATGATAGCATCAGTGACCATTACTATTACTGTAAGTTGACCAGTCTATTAGCACAAATCATAAGGTATATTAACTGTGATAGGTTTTTATTGCTGCAACAAAATGCCTGATCAAATCAACTTAAAGGTAGAAGGATTTGGGGTGAGCTTATGCTTTCCGAGGTTTCAGAGCATAGTTACTTGATGAGGAGATAGACCAGCACAGCAGTAGGGGTATGGTGGAGCAAAAATGCTCACTTCACAGAGGTACCAGAGTGGGTAGAGTTCTGATCACACATGTGAAGAAGCTAGCCACCGAGGGTCAATGCTGGACACACACAGAGTCAGTGCTGAGCTTATATGGTCAATGATGGCCAAACAGACACAAGATGGCCACACAGAATCAAAGTGACCACACAGGGCTGAGCTGTCAGCAGAGGGGTAATGCTGACCACAGAACTATTATTTCTGATCAAAGTAACAAAAAGTTTCACCTGCCATTGTATTGCAAGGAAAGGTAGGCAGGTGTAATATAGGAAGGTCTTAACTTCATGCTAAGATAAACTAGGGAAGATACAAAAGAAATGAAAGCCGAGCATAAATGGGCTAGCTCTGGTGCTGCTGATTGTCAGACTGCGGGGCTGTCAATCGAATGACAGAGTCCTCCTACAGAAACTGAGTTAGAATTAGCCCAAGGGGGTCCATTTTGGTTACAGTGAAAGAGAACTTTCTCCAAACACAGAACTGTTTCCCACAAACCATCATTCTTTCTGGTAGCATGGGTGGAGTGGCAGGGAAGTCATAGAACAGGGCTCTTCTTGGAGCTCACTGGAACAACATGCTCTTTCATGGCGGGAAGAGCATGCAGAGAAAGGCTGGAAGAAGATGAATACTTTTACAAGTGTCTCTATAATTGCTGCAGTGCAGAGAGATGCCAATGGGGGGACCAGAGGAAATGAGAAGTTGGGAGTCTATCAGTTAGATGCAGAAACTATCTTTTTTTTTTTTTTTTTTTTTTTTTTGGTGTCAGGGTGTATGGTGGCATGGTAACATGTTTGAAAGACCTACAATTTACATGGGTTTAGCCAAATGTTCTAGCACAGGAGACCTCAAAGCGCTTCCCACCAAGTAGCAGTTAACATCTCAGGAAATTTCTGCTTCAAGTCTGTGGCTCAGACACATGGATTGCTATTTGAAGTCTACAGCGGAGGAGATAATTCCCGAGAGAGGGGTGGGCGGGGATTAAACCCTTCCAGATTCATGGATTAGCTCAGCTCTGTAAACTGGCTTTAGCATGGAACTGAGACAGTTTTATAACCTTTTCAAGGGTATGAAAAGCAATTTGAAAGACAGCCATCTTTACCTGAAGAATTGTTGATTTTGTAAAGACTCATTTCTTTTGAGTCCATTCATGCCTTCTGTGTATGTTCATGTTTGTTTCTGTGCATACAGATATGCATACAAGTACACAACACACACACACACAGAGAGACAGAGAGAGAGAGAGAGAGAGAGAGAGAGAGAGAGCTGGGGGCTTGGGGGTTCCCTATGGGCTGGTGTTTACGTAAGTGCAGTCTAATTGAAATGTAACTCAGAAAGGCTCACTACAAAGGTTTCAGACTCAACCACTAAAAAGACTTTAGGCTAAACCTGGAAAGGGGGGGGGGGCTGGGGGAAAGTTATTATGCAACAGTTTCTTGTCTTTGCCAAACACTGGTGCTTGGAAGTTAAGAAGAGACAGCCAGCACACCTGTGTCCATTGGCATAGAGTTAAATCAATACAAAACAGTAGGCAAACAGCCAATTACCTGTCACCCAAAGACTCACTTGAAGGGTTTAAAAACAATTTTTACAAGCAGGAATTTAAAGCTTCCATTTTATAAGGAAGTCTTTCTCAGACATATAGAAACATTAAGATTGTATGTAGCAAATTAGGGAGTGACTTTCCTAATATTGTCTGGTAGCAGAACTGAGCATAGCCTAGGGAACCCTGGAGGGGTCTAATGGCTGACCCTTTGCCACCCTCCCACTTGCTTTTGTTTTGGTTGGTTGGTTGGTTGGTTGGTTTTGTTTAAACCTCATTATCCTGGCTCCACAGTTATGACAATCAGGTGATCACATATCCCATCAGTCTTACTCTCAGACACCCACTGGGATTCATTCTTGTGCTAGTCAGCAGAAAGATATGGAACAGTTTCTAGCCACACTTTAAGTATTCCTTCTGGGGTACGGAGATGAGTGAGGCAAGACCCAAGCCACCTGCTCTTGTGAATTTATATGCCAGCAAGGATCTCAACATGATCATAACATTTGCTCTGTAAACACAATGTTATAATCCAAAATTTTCAAAGCAGAAAATGAAATAGCTGGAACATGTAGGCAACATCCTATCATTCTCATTGATGACTTGAGCCTACATATCCTGAGACATGTGCTCAGAAGATAGTGTGGTTGGGATTTTCAGCATCCCCAGAGGCCCGTGTTGAAGGCCTGATCTCTAGCCTGTGATGACAGGTGGTAGAAGCTTTAGGAGGTGAGCCTAGTGGTAGAGGTATGCCTCTGAAGGTGATACTGGGATCCCAGTCTCTCTCTCCCTCCCTCCCCCCCTCCCTCTCCTGTGTGGTGGATTAAATATGCTTGGACCTAAACTGGGTGGGATCTTGCCCCAGAGTCACCACTTCCTTAATCTGTTTATCTCCTCGAATCTAAGTTCAAGGAGACTCAGCTCCATTCCACTTCCTGGTGCCTCATTATTACTTGAACATTTTACATATTTCCTTTCTCAGCTTGCTCCTTTTCACTAAAATGCTCTTTATAAGAGTGAACTTTAGTAAGCACACAAAAGAATATATACCAGGCTGTTTTGAGACTTGCTTTGTGAAAGCAATTAATCTAAATCTCTTCACCTTAGCCTCAGGCACATTCTTCAGACAATGGCAAAAAGCAAACATGTTCTTCACCAAAATATCACCAAAAACAGTCTCTAGGTCACATACTAATATTCTTCTCCATTGAAAGCTCTTGGGCTAGCATGCCTACACAGTTCAAATCACCCGCAGAACCACTGTTCTACATGTTCCTGCTAAGATGGCCCATTAAACTCTTCTTAAAGGATTCCACTGCTTTCCAAATCCAAAGTCCCAAAATCCACATTCTTCCAAACAAAAGCATGGTCAGGCCCATCACAACAATACCCCAGTCCCTGGTACCAACTTGTGTCTTAGGGTTTTACTGCTGTGAAAAGATACCATGACCAAGGTAACTCTTATAAGGACATTTAATTGGGGCTCGCTGACAGGTTCAGAGGTTCAATCCATTACCATCAAGGCAGAAGCATGGCAGCATCCAAGCAGGCATGATGCAGGAGTTGCTGAGAGTTCTACATCTTGTTCCAGAGGTAAACAGAATACTGATGTCTGGGCATCTAACATGAGGGTCTTAAAGCCTACACCCTCCTCCAACAAGGCCACACCTCCTGAGAGTGCCACTCCCTAGCCAAGTATATTCAAACCACCACACGTCCCATCTTGCTCTCAATCTTTCCTCTTCCTAACTGCCATGCAAAGCTTTGCTCACCTAACCAAATGATGGCTCCAGATAGCCATGAATTGAAACAACCAGCCCAAAAGGAAACTCCCATGACCAACTGGCAGTGATGGGGAATGAATTCAATTAAAAGTTCTCTCAGTGGCCTTGGGTACTACAACAGAAGAATGACATGTCTTCTGTCCTTTCATGCACTTTAGGAGCAGTTCTAAGATTCATTTTACTTTCTTTGTGATGTCATAACACAGACAATAAGTGTTATTAGGCACTGAATGTTTTCAGCATTTCATTATTACTTGAATACTTCTCAGATTCAGTTGTTTTTGAGAGACATATCACTCTGTGAGGTAGGTATGGTTAGAAGTGCTTCCTACCACACATGCCCAAAGCATACCGACTCCTTGGTTCCAGGCAGGTCACCAGAGTCCTTATTTCATATCCTTGGTCCTTATTTCATATCCTGATGGTTCCGCTTCTCAGGGGAGTCTTACCCCACTCTGAGCTGCACAAAGGCTGCCACAGGCAGGGCAATCTCTGGAGAACAGATTTTCTTCTCACAGTCCTGGAGGCTGGCAAGTCCAAGATCAAGGGACCAGTATCTGATGAGGCCTTTGTGCTACCATCCAAGGAACAGCAGAAGATGGAAGGGCCAGAGAACATCGGAAAGGAAGGAAGTAGACAATGGTGGTACACCTGTACCTAATAAACCAACTCTAAGATAACTAGCCGCATTAACTACCTCATGAAGGCACCACCTTTCAACATGGTTGCATTGAAGATTTTGTTTCAGGGCTGAAGAGATAGATCAGCAGTTATGAGCACTGGCTGGTCTTTCAGAGGACCTGAGTTCAATTCCCAGCACCCACATGGCAGCCCACAACTGTCTATAACTCCAGTTCCAGGGTATATGGCATCTTCACACAGAATTCATGCAAGCAAAAATTGCCACATAAAATAAATAAATCATAAAAAAATTTAGTTTCTGTGATGACTGATCTTCAACTTGGCAGGTTAGAATCCCCTCAGAAACATAACTCTGGGCTATCTTAAAAACATTTTCAAGAGGTTTTACTGAGATGAAATTATCCACTCCAAATGTGGCTAACACTGTCCTGTGGGTCAGCATTCCTGATTGAGCACAAAGGGAAAACAGAGTAAATGAGCTAAGGACCAGCACTTGCTTCTCAAAGCAGGATGGTATTGGCCTGCTTCAGATTCCTGCTGCCACCCATCCCTACCATGATGAGGCGTGCCCTCAAACTGTGAGCCAAAGTCAGTTCTTTGTATTGGTAGGTTTTACTGTTAGCAGAACCCAGCTGAGATCAGCTGGGAAGAGAAAACCTTAGTTGAAGTACTGCCCATATCAGAATGACTGGCCCCTGCCCATTGTGGGTAGCAATACTCTCTAGGCAGGTGAACCTGCACCACATAAAAAGAAAAGCTACATAAAAATGAGCCAGTAAATATGATATAAGTAGCATTTATCTGTGGTTTCTGCTCCAGTTCCTGTTTGAGTACCTAGCTTAGGACTCTCAAAAATGGACTATGACTGGAAGTTATAAAGGGAAATTAACTGTTTTTTTCTCTTAAATTGCATTTGGTCAAAGTGGTTTTGTCTGTCTGTTTGTTTGTTTTTAACAGTCCCAGAGGAGAAAACTAAGAACACCCTTCCCTGTTTTAAAAAATATATTTATTGGTATTATTCTGAATTATGTATAGGTGTCTGTCTGCATGAGTATGTGCACCACAGTTACTGGTGGTTGTGAGCTGCTTTGTCATGAATACTGAGAACTGAACCTGGGTCTTCTAGAAAAGCACTATGTTTTCTTAACCTCTAGCCATGTCTCCAGCTTACACTCTTTCTTCTTTAGATCGCTTTTGCAGATATTTGTTGTAGCAACAGAAAAATTAATACAGTTTCCCATGTCAACTTTGGAAACCACATTCAATCATAGCATCACACTCCTAGGATCTAAAACAGAAGTCCTTCTTACATGTAGTCACTCCACCAACAGTCATAAAGTCTTAACTCACTTCAGCATCAGTTCAAAAGCCCAAGTCCAGAGTCTCACTTTAACAAAAGCTGATGGCTTTAAGATGTGCTATGCCCTGAAATAGCTTCTCCATGCTGTGATCCTACAGTATACAAGCCAGACTTGCCCCAAACCCAATGGTGAGGTGGGTACAGGAAGGACATTTACACTCCCAAAGGAGAAAATAAGCAAGAATGAAGAATCATAGGCCCTATCTAAAACCTAACAGAGCGGAAGCTGTGAGCTCTTCAAATTCCAGGATGACCTTTCAGTCATATGCTGCCACATGACTGCAGCCTGCCAGATCCCTCAGCTCACTAGGCTCAGCCCTGTCAGCTTTCCAGTGGAGTCTTGTTGCTGAGGATCTCCAGGCTGGGGTAGTCCATGGGTGGGTGGGTGGGGGCTTCCTCAGCAAACTTTATAATTTTCATTCTCAGTGCCACTCCTATGGGTCCATAAGATCCTTCCACAAGGATCTACAACAGGGTCCCTGTGACTAGTATCTGCTAGGTCCCAGACTGTCTATAGTGTGCCTAGGAATCTAGGTGGGAACCACCATGGGGCCAACAGCTCTTGAACTCTGTGCACCATAAGGATCAGAACCAGATGAGTGTTGTTTCAGATATGTACTCCAGCCTCTATGCAGGGGCTAAAGCTGTATCCTGTGCCCCCAAACCATGGCTGGGGTGACACTGCCCCATCTGCTGAGCAGAGAGTCTCTCGACAGCTCAGGAAGAGAATCCTAAGGTCCTATGGATGTTCTCTGGAACTCTGGCCCTCTGGTCCTACTCTAGACCTGCAAGAACTGTTTCAAAATCTTAGGTCCCTCTGGTATCTTCCCTGCTGTTGATTAGCACCTAGTCCCTTCTCTTGTGGATGGATGAGGACATATCCCATTAAAAGGTATCCTGCTGTACTCATATCTGTCAAGGACACTGCACTTGACCTTGAGGACAGACAGAAACGCCTCTAAAATGAGAGTCATCTGTAGCCAGATCTAAGTTAAATTTCCATCTGAGAACCAAAACCTGTTTCATTTCTCATAAAGAAGACTTTGATTTCACCTCATCCCCATTTTTATCTTGCATTTGAAGACACTCATTTTCAGATTAGGGAGAAGTACAACTCTTTTCCCCCATTACACATTCCTGCCTGTGCTTCTGTGCTACTTTCCTGCAGACTTCAGACAGAACCAACCCTCTTCCCTACATGTAGCATCCTCATGGCAGGCAACAAGGCCAAGTAGCTAAGGTGGGGTTGGGATAGACTTGAGGTATCTCTGAGAGATCTGTCACCTCTAGCCCTCTTAGTAATTAACATTAAGAAAGAGATATAGACTCTGACATGGGCCAGAGATGTTGAGGCAGAGGTTACGTTTGCTGAGGAACACCCCCACCTAAGCCCCTGTCCTCAGCTTGCAGTCCACACTCTGAACTTTATCCAAAACTGAGTTACCCAACCTCAAAAGCAGAGCTTCCAAGCTGCAGCTATGAGAGATGGCTGTTTAAGAACAGTTATCATTGTTTAGTTAAAGACAAAGGCTAAGCTGAGCCAGATCAGGAGTTTGTATAGATCAGGTCTTGCCTTGATCTAGGAGCCTCAGAAGTGTCATCTCTGGCAACAGAATGCTGGTTATTCAACATACCGTTATTCAACATACCAGCTCTTGGGACCCATTAATACAAGTGGCTGCCTATACTTCAAGGGTGTACTTTGCATAGACAGACTTCTGAGGAAGCAATAGTTCCACCAGGGTTTTTTTTGTTTGTTTGTTTGTTTGTTTGTTTTTGTTTTTTTATCACTGTGACTGTCTGCTTGCTGCCATCTCTGGCAATACATAGCTATAGGAATAACAGAAGTTTCTAACAAAAAACTAGGGAGGTTATAACACATCCCTGGACAAGTTTGATAGCCTATGTTCTCAGTATCTAAAGAGAAGAATGTCAGTAAAGTCGATGAGTCTTCCCACTCTACTTAAAAGTGCAAATCACCAACATAACATTTACCCAGCAGACTTTTACAGAGTCCCTTCTAAGATTCAGTCTGGGAAGCCTTTGTTGGGAACACTGTCATTGAAAGGAGACAGTGATCCCTTTCATGCCATTGAACTTTCCCAAACTCTAATCTGTAAACTAGAAGGTGAAGGCCAGGGGAGTGAGTACAGAATACTGAGGTCAAGCTTAGCATGGCAAGAGTGCGATGCCTTGCACTGCAGCTAGCAAGTGTGTTCAACCTTTGGTCATGAAGCTGAGGTGTTACCAGCCAGAGGTCATACTTCAGAACTGACAATAGAACTATAGACTAAAAACCAAAGCCCTTCATGATGTTTATAATTTTGTGTTGGGTCATATTCATACCTATCTTTGGCCAAATGTGGACTGACCACAGGCAATGGATTCAGATGTGCCTGCTGCTCAAGAAGACTGGCAAAGGTCTGAATTGAGGGTAAGTCGTCAGCATGGACTAAGCATGTATTGCTGGAGTATGAGTTAAGGAAGAACAGAAAGAAGGCTCCATAGAACCTTGAGGTATTTTCAGGGGTGCTTGTGTCCCAACATTATCTTTCAGTCACTGCTACCAACTAATAATTTCCAAGAAGTACAGGGCTACAGAGAAACAAAACCTAAGTTAGACTGTACTTTCAAGCACCATGGTGTACCCCATATGTAATAGCATTTATTGATTACAAAAATGGCATTACCAGGATGATGGAAGAGAATGAAAAAGCCCAAAACATAGTGACAACAGTCTCCATCCAGAGATGCCATTATACTGTGTACACACAGATCGATGTACACATAGATAGAGGTATACATAGATAGAGTTACACATGGATAGAAGTACACATAGATAGATTTATACATAGAAGTACACATAGATAGAAGTATACATAGATAGATTTACACATAGATAGAAGTACACATAGATGGAAGTATATATAGATAGATGCTTTGTTTGCCTTAGTCAGACCTTCCAGACCCCAGTGACAGAGATGACTTTCTAAGCATTAATCATAGCTCATATGTGAGTCAAATATATTAACTAACTGCTCATTGTAATAAAAAATGCATTCTGTACACATTATTTGAATGCCTTCTTAGTTCGCTGTAAGAGGCCACTCAGTGAAGTAGCTCACCATGGGCTCTCCTATGTCTCCAATTTGCCAACTCATCTACAGAACGCAGACCAGTCAAGCTCTTTAACCACATACAGCCATTCCCCATTGTCTGTCTACTATGCATCCAGTTAGCTGTATCTCTGGACGACTCTGGCTACCATACTCTCCTCACTAGCACCCAGTTTACATGCCACCTCCTACAGTCCCTTCAAACCATGGCTCAAAGCTCTACCCTTCATCATCCCAAAATTTTATGCTGCTCTTGAAGAAAGTGATTCTCCAGCCTGTGAACCACCTCTGAACAGACAGTTGTCTCTCTACAAAAAGGTGTTTAGGGTAAAAAATGAAAAATCATGACTGGTCATAGCTAATGAGTTTTCTTTAAGGTAATGTTTTTTATTATAAAATAATTCCTTCCTATTACTTTGGTTTAAAACTTTTGTCTTTCATGGCATTGTCACAAGTAAAAATAAATATTATTTTAATTAATCTTTTAACTTATACATTTTAAAGTTAGATATTTGAATCCAGTTTACATTTTTTCTCTAATTTTTGTCTGTCAAGTCGTCAAATCTGAAAGCCACTGCTCCAAAACCCACTGGATGTTAGTGACATTGATAGCAGTGATGGTTTCATATAAATAGATACTAAGCATTAAGTTGCATATGTTAACCATGCACAGCTCTCATACCTGCTATCATACATGCTAATCATACCTGGGTAAAAAAATGTTTAAATATACAAATACACACATAAAATGTTTATAGTGTGTTACCATTTTGAACTCTAGCTTTTTTGCTCAACTTGCATTTGCCTAGCCATGGCACATACACTGGAAGCTTCCAGCCCAGGGAGGCTAAAGACAAATTAAAATCAACCTTCTTGCAGTGCCACAGCACCATGGTACATGTGGTTGTTTGAATATGCTTGGCACAGGGAGTGGCATTATTAGGAGGTGTGGCCTTTGTGGAATAGTTATGGCTGTGTTAGAGGAAGTGTGCCACTGTAAGTGTGGGCTTTAAGACCCTTTTCCTAGCTGCCTGGAAGCCCAGTTTTTTTCTCTCTCTCTTCTTTGCCTTCAGAACAAGATGTTGAACTCTCAATTCCTCCTGTGCCATACCGGCCTGGGTGCTGCCATGCTCTGGCCTTGATGATAATGGACTGAACCTGTAATCCAGCCCTAATTAAATGTTGTACTTATAAGAATTGCCTTGGTCATGGTGTCTGTTCACAGCAGTAAAACCCTAACTAAGACAGTATGGAAATCTAAATGCTGGTCCTCAGTTATCACACCTTACTAGGACAGAAAGAGGCTGACTGATGGAAGACCCAAAGGCTGGGCATATTAGCCAGGGATGGTGAGGGAGAAGGGACAAAGAATGGGAAATCTCAGAGAATCAGAAAAGTTGAAAACAAACCTGTATATGATTAGAATAGGAAAAGTTAAACTGGCAGACTTCAGACTGATGCATTCACTTGGGAATATGCTTGGGGTACCTATGGGATACCCCAACATCTGTCAGAAGACAAGAGATTGAGATGTAAAGAGGGAGACCAGGAGAGAGAGAGAGAGAGAGAGAGAGAGAGAGAGAGAGAGAGAGAGAGAGAGAGAGAGAGAGAGAGAGATCAGAGTGCCAGTGCCAGTATATGAATGTGGGGGCACACACTGCCTGGTGGCCTGTGCACAGGCAAGAACAAAGTGCAGAGCAGAGGCAAAGGAACCTCAGAGCTAGAGGGACAGAATCACCTCCACAGGATGCAGATGCTGCAATGAGGTGGGGAGCAAGAGAAGCTGGATACCTCAGGAGAAGCTCAGGGTGCCAGATGAAATAATAACTAAAAATATTAGACACTGTGTGCCTAGATGGGGGACTTCAGTACCAAAGCCTGGTGACCACGGACTGAAGCAGCCAAAAGGTTTGGCAAGTTTGGTAACTGTGCACTAAGAAAAATGAGGTGACACATGTAGCAGATGTGCAGCTTGTTCTTCATGGGGATCCCCCAACAACTGGAGCAGGATAGGCTGTCCCTGTCTCTGTTGCCTGCCTGTGAGTCCTGTTCCCCTAACTGGGCTGCCTTGTCTGGCCTCAGTGGGAGAGGATGTTCCTAGTCCTGCAATGACTTGATGGGCCAGGGTGGGTTCATACACAGGGGAGGGGGCTTCCCACCTTTATCAGAGGAGAAGGAGGTGAGGTAAGGGGCAGTGTGAGGAAAGACTGGGAAGAGGAAGAGCTGCAGCCAGGATGTAAAGTGAATGAATGAATGAGTGAATATATATATATGTATATATATATATATATATATATATATATATATATATATATATGGAAAAAGAAACATGGTATGAGCAGGGAGGAAATGGAGTTTCCAGTGACTTTTGAGTTTCAATTATTTTTATTTCCTCTTTTGTTATTAAGAAAATGCTACACGGGCTGCCTTGCCAGAGGAGTCTCTGGACACCTGCAAGGACCCGCACAGGACTCCCCATGGGATCCTAAGACCTCTGGTGAGTGGAACACAGCGTCTGCTCCAATCCAATCCTGCGGAACCTGAGACTGCATTAACTAGGGAAGCAGAAAACCCGGCCTGAAGTGGGGCACAACTCCCTTCCGGTCCACTCGAGCACTGGGGTGCCTTGCCAGTGGAGTCTCCGGACACCCACAAGGACCCACACAGGATTCCCCACGGGATCCTAAGACTTCTGGTGAGTGGAACACAACTTCTGCCAGGAGGCAGGTTCGAACACCAGATATCTGGGCACCTTCCCTGCAAGAATAGAGCTTGTCTGCAGAGAATACTCTGACCACTGAAACTAAGGAGAGAGCCAGCCTCCCAGGTCTGCTGATAGAGGCTAACAGAGTCACCTGAGGAACAAGCTCTAACCAGAGACAACTATAACAGCTAGCTTCAGAGATTACCAGATGAGAAAGGCAAAGGTAAGAATCCTACTAACAGAAATCAAGACTACTCACTATCATCAGAACCGAGCACTCCCAACCAACCTAGTCCTGGGTACCCCAACACAACCGAAAATCTAGACCCGGATTTAAAAGCATATCTCATGATGATGGTAGAGGACATCAAGAAGGACTTTCATTACTCACTTAAAGAAATACAGGAGAGCACTGCTAAAGAGGTACAGGTCCTTAAAGAAAAACAGGAAAACACAACCAAACTGGTAGAAGTCCTTAAAGAAAAACAGGAAAACATATCCAAACAGGTGATGGAAATGAAGAAAACCATACTAGACCTAAAAAGGGAAGTAGACACAATAAAGAAAACCCAAAGTGAGGCAACGCTGGAGATAGAAACCCTAGGAAAGAAATCTGGAACCATAGATGCAAGCATCAGCAACAGAATACAAGAGATGGAAGAGAGAATCTCAGGTGCAGAAGATTCCATAGAGAACATCGGCACAACAATCAAAGAAAATACAAAATGCAAAAGGATCCTAACTCAAAACATCCAGGAAATCCAGGACACAATGAGAACACCAAACCTACGGATAATAGGAGTTGATGAGAATGAAGATTTTCAACTAAAAGGGCCAGGAAATATCTTCAACAAAATAATAGAAGAAAACTTCCCAATCCTAAAGAAAGAGATGCGCATGATCATACAAGAAGCCTACAGAACTCCAAATAGACTGGACCAGAAAAGAAATTCCTCTCGACACATAATAATCAGAACAACAAATGCACTAAATAAAGATAGAATATTAAAAGCAATAAGGGAGAAAGGTCAAGTAACATATAAAGGCAGGCCTATCAGAATTACACCAGACTTTTCACCAGAGACTATGAAAGCCAAAAGAGCCTGGACAGATGTTATACAGACACTAAGAGAACACAAATGCCAGCCCAGGTTACTATACCCGGCCAAACTCTCAATTACCATAGATGGAGAAACCAAAGTATTCCACGACAAAACCAAATTCACACATTATCTTTACACGAATCCAGCTCTTCAACGGATAATAACAGAAAAAAAAAAAAAAAACCAATACAAGGACGGAAATCACGCCCTAGAAAAAGCAAGAAAGTAATCCCTCAATGAACCTAAAAGAAGACTGCCACAAGAACACAATGCCAACTCTAACAACAAAAATAAAAAGAAGCAACAATTGCTTTTCCTTAATATCTCTTAATATCAAAGGACTCAATTCCCCTATAAAAAGACATAGACTAACAGACTGGCTACACAAACAGGACCCAACATTCTGCTGCTTACAGGAAACCCATCTAAGGGAAAAAAGACAGACACTACCTCAGAGTGAAAGGCTGAAAAATAATTTTGCGAGCAAATGGTCTGAAGAAACAAGCTGGAGTAGCAATTCTGATATCGAATAAAATCGACTTCCAACCCAAAGTTATCAAAAAAGACAAGGAAGGACACTTCATACTCATCAAAGGTAAAATCCTCCAAGAGGAACTCTCAATTCTGAATAACTATGCCCCAAATGCAAGGGCAGCCACATTCATTAAAGACACGTTAGTAAAGCTCAAAGCACACATTGCACCTCACACAATATTAGTGGGAGACTTCAACACACCACTTTCAAAAATGGACAGATCATGGAAACAGAAACTAAACAGGGACACAGTGAAACTAACAGAAGTTATGAAACAAATGGATCTAACAGACATCTACAGAACATTTTATCCTAACACAAAAGGATATACCTTCTTCTCAGCACCTCATGGTACATTCTCCAAAACTGACCATATAATTGGTCACAAAACAGGCCTCAACACATACAAAAATATTGAAATTGTCCCGTGTATCCTATCAGACCACCATGGACTAAGGCTGATCTTCAATAACAACATAAATAATGGAAAGCCAACATTCACATGGAAAATGAACAACACTCTTCTCAATGATACCTTGGTCAAAGATGGAATAAAGAAAGAAATTAAAGTCTTTTCACAGTTTAATGAAAATGAAGCCACAACTTACCCAAACCTATGGGACACAAAGGAAGCATTTCTAAGAGGGAAACTCATAGCTCTGAGTGCCTACAAAGAGAAACTAGAGAGAGCACACACTAGCAGCTTGACAACACATCTAAAAGCTCTAGGAAAAAAGGAAGAAAATTCACCCAAGAGGAGTAGACGGCAGGAAATAATCAAACTCAGGGGTGAAATCAACCAAGTAGAAACAAGAAGAACTATTCAAAGAATTAACCAAACGAGGAGTTGGTTCTTTGAGAAAATCAACAAGATAGATAAACCCTTGGCTAGACTCACTAGAGGGCACAGGGACAACATCCTAATTAACAAAATCAGAAATGAAAAGGGAGACATAACAACATATCCTGAAGAAATCCAAAACACCATTAGATCCTTCTACAAAAGGCTATACTCAACAAAACTTGAAAACCTGTACGAAATGGACAAATTTCTGGACAGATACCAGGTACCAAAATTAAATCAGGATCAAGTTAACGAGCTAAATGGTCCCATATCCCCTAAAGAAATAGAAGCAGTCATTAATAGTTTCCCAGCCAAAAAAGCCCAGGACCAGATGGGTTTAGTGCAGAGTTGTACCAGACCTTCAAAGAAGATCTAATTCCAGTTCTGCACAAACTATTCCACAAAATAGAAGTAGAAAGAACTCTACCCAACTCATTCTATGAAGCCACTATTACTCTGATACCTAACCCACAGAAAGATCCAAAAAAGATAGAGAACTTCAGACCAATTTCCCTTATGAATATTGATGCAAAAATACTCAATAAAATTCTCGCTAACCGAATCCAAGAACACATTAAAGCAATCATCCATCCTGACCATGTAGGTTATATTCCAGGGATGCAGGGATGGTTTAATATACGGAAATCCATCAACGTAATCCAGTATATAAACAAACTCAAAGACAAAAACCACATGATCATCTCGTTAGATGCAGAAAAAGCATTCGACAAGATCCAACACCCATTCATGATAAAAGTCTTGGAAAGATCAGGAATTCAAGGCCCATTCCTAAACATGATAAAAGCAATCTACAGCAAACCAGTAGCCAACATCAAAATAAATGGTGAGAAGCTTGAAGCAATCCCACTAAAATCAGGGACCAGACAAGGCTGTCCACTCTCCCCATACCTATTCAACATTGTACTTGAAGTCCTAGCCAGAGCAATTCAACAACAAAAGGAGATCAAGGGGATAAAAATTGGAAAAGATGAAGTCAAAATATCACTTTTTGCAGATGATATGATAGTATATATAAGTGACCCTAAAAATTCCACCAGAGAACTCCTAAACCTGATAAACAGCTTCGGTGAAGTAGATGGATATAAAATTAATTCAAACAAGTCAATGACCTTTCTCTACACAAAGAATAAACAGGCTGAGAAAGCAATTACGGAAACAACACCCTTCTCAATAGTCACAAATAATATAAAATATCTTGGCATGACTCTAACTAAGGAAGTGAAAGATCTGTATGATAAGAACTTCAAGTCTCTGAAGAAAGAAATTAAAGAAGATCTCAGAAGATGGAAAGATCTCCCATGCTCATGGATTGGCAGGATCAATACAGTAAAAATGGCTATCTTGCCAAAAGCAGTCTACAGACTCAATGCAATCCCCATCAAAATTCCAACTCAATTCTTCAACAAATTAGAAAGAGCAATCTGCAAATTCATCTGGAATAACAAAATCATAGGATAGCAAAAACTCTTCTCAAGGATAAAAGAACCTCTGGGGGAATCACCATTCCTGACCTAAAACTTTACTACAGAGCAATTGTGATAAAAACTGCATGGTAAGGGTATAGTGACAGACAAGTAGACCAATGGAATAGAATTGAAGACCCAGAAATGAACCCACACACCTATGGTCACTTGATCTTTGACAAGGGAGCTAAAACCATCCAGTGGTAGAAAGGCAGCATTTTCAACAAATGGTGCTGGCACAACTGGTTGTTATCATGTAGAAGAATGTGAATCGATCCATTCCTATCTCCTTGTACTAAGGTCAAATCTAAGTGGATCAAGGAACTTCACATAAAACCAGAGACACTGGAACTTATAGAGGAGAAAGTGGGGAAAAGCCTTGAAGATATGGGCACAGGGAAAAGATTCCTGAATAGAACAGCAATGGCTTGTGCTGTAAGATCGAGAATTGACAAATGGGACCTCATGAAACTGCAAAGCTTCTGCAAGGCAAAAGACACCTTCAATAAGACAAAAAGACCACCAACAGGTTGGGAAAGGATCTTTACCTATCCTAAATCAGATAGGGACAAATATCCAATATATATAAAGAACTCAAGAAGGTGGACTCCAGAAAATCAAATAACCCCATTAAAAAATGGGGCTCAGAACTGAACAAAGAATTCTCACCTGAGGAATACCGAATGGCAGAGAAGCACCTGAAAAAATGTTCAACATCCTTAATCATCAGGGAAATGCAAATCAAAATAACCCTGAGATTCCACCTCACACCAGTCAGAATGGCTAAGATCAAAAATTCAGGTGACAGCAGATGCTGGCGAGGATGTGGAGAAAGAGGAACACTCCTCCATTGTTGGTGGGATTGCAAGCTTGTACAACCACTCTGGAAATCAGTCTGGTGGTTCCTTAGAAAATTGGACATAGTACTATCGGACGATCCAGCAATACCTCTCCTGGGCATATATCCAGAAGATGTCCCAACTGGTAAGAAGGACACATGCTCCACTATGTTCATAGCAGCCTTATTTATAATAGCCAGAAGCTGGAAAGAACCCAGATGCCCCTCAACAGAGGAATGGATACAGAAAATGTGGTACATTTACACAATGGAGTAGTACTCAGCTATTAAAAAGAATGAATTTATGAAATTCATAGCCAAATGGATGGACCTGGAGGGCATCATCCTGAGTGAGGTAACCCAATCACAAAGGAACTCACACAATATGTACTCACTGATAAGTGGATATTAGCCCAAAACTTAGGATACCCAAGATATAAGATACAGTTTGCTAAACACATGAAACTCAAGAAGAATGAAGACTGAAGTGTGGACACTATGCCCCTCCTTAGAATTGGGAACAGAACACCCATGAAAGGAGTTACAGAGACAAAGTTTGGAGCTGTGACGAAAGGATGGACCATCTAGAGACTGCCATATCCAGAGATCCATCCCATGATCAGCATCTAAACGCTGACACCATTGCATTCACTAGCAAGATTTTGCTGAAAGGACCCAAATATAGCTGTCTCTTGTGAGACTATGCGGGGGCCTGGCAAACACAGAAGTGGATGCTCACAGTCAGCTAGTGAATGGATCACAGGGCCCCCAATGGAGGAGCTGGAGAAAGTACCGAAGGAGCTGAAGGGATCTGCAACCCTATGGGTGGAACAACATTATGAACTAACCAGTACCCCGGAGCTCTTGACTCTAGCTGCATATGTATCAAAAGATGGCCTAGTTGGCCATCACTGGAAAAAGAGGCCCATTGGACATGCAAACTTTATATGCCCTAGTACAGGGTAATGCCAGGGCCAAAAAAATTGGGAATGGGTGGGTAGGGAAGTGGGTGGAGGTTATGGGGGACTTTTGGGATAGCATTGGTAATGTAATTGAGGAAAAGATGTAATAAAAAAATTTAAAAAAAAGAAAGAAAATGCTACACAATATATTTTGATCATGTTTTTTCTCTCCCCCAGCTCCTCCTGGGCCCTTTCTATCTCCTCCTCACACAACTTCATATTCTCTCTCTCCCAAAAGACTAAAACCAAAATCAAAACAAACAAACAAACAAACAAACAAGACAAAAATCACAACAGAAAAGCTTATATTTAAAAAAATGAAGTTTATTCTGTGTTGGGCAGCTACTCCTAGGCACAAAGCATGTCCTGGATACGCCATTGAAACAACTGGTTTTCTCTTTACTGGTGGCTATCAACTTCAAATAGCTTTGTGATAAGGGTTGGAGCTCTGTGTCCACTTCCCCTTTTCAGTTCCGGGACCCCTTCTGGCTTGAACCTGTAAAGGCCCTATGCTTGCTGCCACTGTCTCTGTGGGCTCATATGTGCATCAGTCCTACTGTGTCTGGAAAACAGTTTCCTTGGAGTCACCCATCACTCTGGCTCCTCCAATCCTTCCATTTCCTTTTCTGCATAGATTGCTGAGCATTAAGGGAAATGCTATAATGAAGATACCTCATTTGAGACTGAGTGTTCCAAAGTTTCTCACTCTCTGAAAATTGTGTAGTTGTGAATTATTCTGTTAATTCCAATTGTCTTAGTCATGGTTTCTATTCCTGCACAAACATCATGACCAAGAAACAAGTTGGGGATGAAAGGGTTTATTCAGCTTACACTTTCCACATTGCTTGCTGTTCATCTCTGAAGGAAGTCAGGACTGGAACTCAAGCAGGTCAGGAAGCAGGAGCTGATGCAGAGGCCATGGAGGGATGTTCTTTACTGGCTTGCTTCCCCTGGCTTGCTCAGCCTTCTCTCTTATAGAACCCAAGACTACCAGCCCAGAGATGGCACCACCCACAAGGGGACCTCTCCCCTTGATCACTAATTGAGAAAATGCCCCACAGCTGGATCTCGTGGAGGCATTTCCCCAACTGAAACTACTTTCTCTGTGATAACTCCAGCCTGTGTCAAGTTGACACACAAAACCAGCCAGTACACCAATCTACTGCAAGAATAAGCCTCTCTGATAAGGGTTAAGCAAGACACTGATCTGACTCCCAGTCTAGTGTCTGAACTCTTTCTTTAAAAAAAAAAAAAACCTGTATCCAAGTATTCTTTATGCACGTATATCTGCATACCACTTGCATGTCTGGTGCCTGATGAGGCCAAGATGCATAAGATTTCCTTGAACAGGACTTACAGGTGGTTGTGAGCTGTCATGTGAATGCTAGGAACCAAACCAAGGAACTCTGTAAGAGCAACAAGTTCTCTTTGCTAATGACCCATTTCTCCAGCCCAAGCAGCCTTGGTGGAGCACAGGGGATAGATGAGTGACTCTGGTTGGTCACAAGAGAATGTCTAAGCATACAGAGTGCACAACCATGGAGAGCTGAGGTTATCTGATAAAAGCATGTAGAAAAGGTGGTTATATGAGAAGTTCAGGCATATATGGAGGGTAGGACTTCATCACCTTGGGGAGAAAAAGCAAAATGATAAGAGTCCCGAGAAACATGAGGCTCCTGAGTATATAGCACAATCTTGCAAGTTTCTGATACAATTTCCCCTCTCCTTTAGATAATGTCTTGTGACTAAACCCTTAATAATCTGTCTGTCCCCAAATACCTGCCCTTTAGTCAAGATGAATGGAGACATGCAAGCTTGTTCCTCAGGAGCTCAAACACAATCTAGACAACTTCACACCATCTTTCCCTTCTCAAATAAATCACAACCCTCCAACCTAAGAACTCAGCTCTTCCCTCATGCATGCAGGGATGTGAAGCTACCATGTAGGGCAGCAATATGTTCCCAGGTGCTCTAGGCTGAGGTCCACTGTGTCAGAAATAAGGACATGAAAATAGATGGCACATTAATTAAATCCTCAATGGTGCTCTGAGCTATTGCTGAGCACAGAGCCAGACTAGCAGAACTTGGAGCCTGGCCAGAGCCATATGGGATAGCTCTGTGTGTGTAACCTTCTAGGCTCCACTTGCTCCATATGTCTGAGGAAACCTGAAGGTCTAAGATCCTGTCTGAGAATGTGGACCTAGAATCTTCACATTGCTGGACTATGGGCTGATCCCAGAACAACACACCTCAGACACATTCTTTTCTACAAGACAGTGCTCAGCTGTCTAAGCTGACTACTAGGCAACTAAACTGTAACCCATGGAGTTTCTGTATTAGTTGCTTCTGTTGCTGTGATAAAACACCATAACAAAAAGCAAATTATGGAAGTGTTTATCTAGGCTATAGTTGAAAACGGGTAAGAGTTAATTATTGTGATCATATATTTAACTGCAAGAATGAAGAAGAAAAATAGATTAAATAGATTAGATAGATAGATAGATAGATAGATAGATAGATAGATAGATAGATAGATAGATAGATAACTAAAAAGAGTATCAGGCTATAAAACTCTCAAAAGTTGTCCCCAGTAACATACATCCTCCAGTAAAATCACATTTTCTAAACCTCCCCAAAGACTGCAACAAACTAGAAATCAGCTGTTCAAATGGCCAAGCCTGTGGCAGGTGTTTCTCAATCAAACCATACAGCTGAATTTGGAGAGAAGCTTGGAGTGCTTGTCCTGCAGTGACACCTGTCTTTTGATAGAGTAACTCTGGAAAGTTCACCTGTGTTGTGCTAGGTGGATGAGTGGGCTGTAATGAGCTAGAGACTCCCATAAGGTCTCCCCATCAACCCCACATAGTCTGCCACACTTAGCTGTGGAAAATGAGACCAAACCTACATACACTCTGTATATGCTATGAAAGTAGATCTGCCAGAGGTGCTATTAGCAGTATCCTCACAATTATTTATTTTCTTTTTCCAACTTTTTATTAGGTATTTTCTTTATTTACATTTCAAATGCTATCCTGAAAGTCCCCTATACCCTCCGCCCGCCCTGCTCCCCTACCCACTCACTCCAACTTCTTGGCCCTAGTATTCCTCTGTACTGGGGCATATAAAGTTTGCAAAACCAAGGGGTAGAGTAGGCTGGGCTGGCATTTGGGTTCTCTTAGTGTCTGTAGAACATCTGTCCAGGCTCTTCTGGCTTTCATAGTCTCTGGTGAGAAGTCTGGAGTAAATCTAATAGGCCTGCCTTTATATGTTACTTGGCCTTTTTCCCTTACGGTTTTTAATATTCTATCTTTATTTAGTGCATTTGTTGTTCTGACTATTATGTGTCTGGAGGAATTTCTTTTCTGGTCCAGTCTATTTGGAGTTCTCTAGGCTTCTTGTATGTTCTTGGGCATCTCTTTCTTTAGGTTAGGGAAGTTTTCCTCTATAATTTTGTTGAAGATATTTGCTGGCCCTTTAAGTTAAAAACCTTTATTCTCACCTAATCCTATTATCTGTAGGTTTGGTGTTCTCATTGTGTCCTGGATTTCCTGGATGTTTTGAGTTAGGATCTTTTTGCATTTTGCATTTTCTTTGATTGCTGTGTCCATGTTTCCTATGGAATCTTCTGCACCTGAGATTCTCTCTTCCATCTCTTGTATTTTGACACTGATGCTGGTATCAACGGTTCCTGGTTTCTTTCCTAGGGTTTCTATCTCCAGAGTTGTCTCCCTTTTGGGTTTTCTTTATTGTTTCTACTTCCATTTTTAGATCCTGGATGGTTTTGTTCAATTCCATCACCTGTTTGGTAGTGTTTTCCTGTAACTCTCTAAGGGATTTTTGTGTTTCTTCTTTAAAGGCTTCTAGCTGTTTACCTGTGTTTTCCTCTATTTCCTTCTTAAAGTCCTCCATCATCATCAAGAAGTGACTTTAGATCCATGTCTTGCTTTTCTGGTGTGATGGTGTATCCAGGACTTGGTATGGTGGGATAGTTTGCTTCTGATGATGTTGGTTTCTGTTGCTTCTGTTATTACACTTGTCTCCTGCCATCTGATTATCTCAAGTGCTTGCTGTCCTCAATATATCTGATTGCAGCCTGTCCTTCCTATAATCCCAGTTGATTCAGGACTCCCCAGAGTCCAGCTTTCTCTGTGATCCTTTGATTGTGGACTCTTGTGAACCTGAGATTCTGAGTGTGTCAGAGTTCTTGGCAGTCAAGCTCCTCTGAGACCCTGAAATACTGGTGTGATCCAGCTCCTGTTATCCTGGGATCCTGTTATCCTAAGATCCTGGGCATGTTACAGTGCCTGGAAGTAGTGTCTCCTTTGAGGAGCATGGAGCTGTCTGGTCTGTTCAAAACCAAGGTAAACCAGAACTGATCAAAAGGAAGGGTCAGGAAGGGCTCCAATGTCCTTGTTCCTGCTGTCACAGGCCCGTCACAATTGGATTGGAACTGATGTTGTGTTCTGCTCACCAGTTATCCTAAGATCGCGTGGAGAGTCATCTAGGGACCATGGGGGTTTCTGCTGACCCTGAGCCCAAGGTGTCCTGGTGTTGGCGCTGACCAGAAGGGACTTGTGCCCCTGGTCAGGCCTGTTTTCTGCTTCCTTAATGCTGTCTCAGGTCCTGCGCGATTGGATTGGAACTGATGTTGTGTTCTGCTCACCAGTGAACCTAAGATCGTGTGGAGAGTCCTCTAGGGACCGTGGGGGTGTCATCTGATTCTGCACCCAATGTGACCCAGTGCTGGTGCCAACTGGAAGGGACTTGTGCCTCCTCACAATTATTAAATTGGAAAATAAACATAAACACATGTGTTGAATTTCAACATTCATTTATACACCAAGATAATACTCTAAACCTGAAGGAGACAATTACTTTCTTCAGAGCACCTACCATCCTAGAAGGAAAAAGGCAGAGGGTCTGTGTCCTTGAAAATACTACAGGTTGTGTCCTGTCACTTAAAGAGGAAGGAAAGGTCTGATTGTGGGGATGCTGGCCATTTCTATAAAGTTGGTGCATTTTAACTGAGCCATAAAAGTCTAATAGTCTGACTAACAGTTCAAGGATCCAATGGAAAAGGGTTGAACAGAGCCTTTCTGTAAGAGGGCAGTGATCCATGCAAAGACCATAAATGTAGGGAACTGGAGGAAGGTAAGGGAAAGAGTTTGGGGAGGTTTAGAAAGTGTGGTTTTATTGTAGGATGTATGTTACTGCGGACAAGTTGTGAGAGCTTTAGCCTGGTCCTACTTTTAGTTATCTATCTATTTATCTGTCTATCTATCATCTAGTCTATTTAATCTATCTTTCTTCTTCATTCTTGCAGTTAAATATATGATCACCATGATTAACTCTTACCCGTTTTCAACTATAGCCTAGATAAACACTCCCATAATTTGCTTTTTGTTATGGTGTTTTATCACAGCAACAGAGTCCAGACCCACTGTGCCTGAATGCCTTTTCATTTTAACCATACACAATTAACTGGTTAAGCAGCCATTTACAGCTCAACACAAATTTAACCTTCAAGACAAGAAGAAAGTAACATTTCAGAGAAAACACCAACTAAAGATGAATGACTATAGATGAGCCTGGTGGTGCATACCTGGAGGTGGAGTAAGGAGGATCAGGAAGCCAATATGTTGTATACACAATAAAATAATTGCATCTAATTAAAACTATGTCATCAAAAAAAAATCCTTGTCACCTTCTTTCAAAGATGAATAAAAGAGGTTAGGTCAAGACTGCTGTGATTTTTGTGTATCCCCAAAGTTCACATGCTGGAAACTGGATCCCCAAAGCAGCAGTTTAGACTGTAGGCTGTACAATGAGGCCATCATGGATCACTCATGCCCTGTTGCTGGAGGGGTTATTATGAAATAGTTTTGACCTGCTTCTCTCATCCTCTCATGCCTTCATTAGAGGAGAGCCTAGGGAGAAGGCCCTGGCCAGATGCAGAGCATCACTGAGCCAGAGACACACACACCAGTCACCATCAGTCACCCTATTCTCTGGAGATGTGTCACCATGGTATACAGGCTGCAGTTCCTTTGATTAAGCATTATGTCAAGGACAGCTGGGAATTATCCTTCCATGAATGTATCACACAGCCACCGTTCTGTACTGGGTAGTGACACCCTCCTCCCCCAATCATCAAGTCCTCAGAGCAGCCTAGAACATGGATGTCAGTACCCTTCCTCATAGACAAGGAGTCCAGGAATCAAGGCAGATGTTCTGTTTATTCCAGAACACAAAACTAGTAAGTAATGAAGACTACTACTGCCTTATGAACCAAAAGTATGTTGTTGAAATGAAGGAAAATTCTGAATCTTAATTCTTTTAGCTCTGCCCTTTCTTCATCAGATTTTGTTGGGTTTTCCTAGATCAGCCTTTATGGTTTAGGCACAATGCACATATTGCTCAGACCTAGTTGTTGTCTTCAAGAGAAATCCAAGTTGGCATCCCATAAGATGCTGTCTGCCTAGTTTGTCTTGTTTTTCTGTGGGAAGGTTTTGCTGGCAAGACCCAGAAAGAGGATGAAGTCATGTCCCTGTTGCCACAATCCCCACATTCAGCCTTCAGCACCTTGGTTCTCACAGGTAGAATTCGTGGAGATAAGACTAGAAAGTTCTTCCATCAAGATTGCTGTAAACACCAGCACATCTGGTTATGAGAGTTCCTTACCCCTCACTCTTCTTTCCCTACAGGAGCCCAGGCCTCTAATTCACCTTGCCATGGAAAGGCATGAGCATGCTGAAAAGGAACCCATTGAGAGCTCATCTCTGACCAGCTGTGTAGCCACTTTCTCAAAACGGACACATTCCTTCTTCTAGGCACCAGAGCATCTAAGACAACTGACAAGGCTCAGGAAATACAGAAACTTACAAGACTCACAAGACCCCCACCTACCCCAGGAGTATACAAGAAGTAGCAGTTGCTGGGGAGGAGACCAGAGCAGATATGCAAGTTGTGAGAAGACGCTACAAATGCTGTTTTTCTGACTGGTCACCCAAGCTGAGATGGGCTTTTAGTCACACACATCCCAGCAGGTAACCCCAATAAACTATATTTCACCAGATAAATAGGTGAGATTATTTCTGTGGTCTGCTGTCATTTCTCTGGGGCTAATAGCTCATGAGATATCTAAGAAAAAACAAACAGCACAAGGTAAGAGTGCACCTCACCCTGTTCCCTGTTGTACACAGCTCTAGCCTGGCCTTAGGGTTGCAGTGTGATCCCAGAGGCTTCTCTTCCAACATGGGCCCTGAGGCCCCAATGTTGAAGGTCTCCCAGCCTTATTTCCCTACATTGTGCCAAAGCTAAAATCGTGTTTTTTGCCTCAGAGCTAAAAATAATTGGTGAGGCTTAAAGTGGTTCTGCCCCAGTTTATTTAAGGCGTAATCTCAAATATCCCTTTGTCCTAATTATGAGATGTCTCCGAAGGCAGAACTCAGGGAGACTCTGACAGCAGTGTGACATTTTATTTTTTGATCTTAATTCAACTATCAGATATTTACAAGTCCCTGCTGAGTGCCCTCCACTGGCCAAGTGCCTTTGATTTCACTGTATGGTGGAAATTCAAGGGAATGGATGGAAGAAGGACAAATAAGAATCAGAAAGTTACATACCAAAAAATTAAAGATAACTAATATGTTGATAGACTGGAAGTTGTCCAACACTGGTCACCATTGCTCTGACCCTGAACTAGGCACTTGTGGGGCTCCTTCCTTCTGTGTCTGAGTGGGGCTCCTGGGCCTGGGTGCTGTTCTTCACAAGCCTGCTGTAACACTTGACTTTCTTACCACAAAATCAAGATCATGGAAATCTATTTTTAAAGTTATGAATAAATAAACACTTATAGAAAGGCTTAGGAAGACAATTAGTTTCAAGGTGCTTGACTGAGCTATAAATTGAGCCAGATGTAAGCCTTGGGCCTCTGCGTAAGATGCCTACACTAGGCCAGTCTGCATGATTGTAACAAAATGCCTGACAATGGCTATTATATGAAGAAAAGGGGTTTATCAACTCAAGTTCTGGCCCAAGATGGAGAGGCCACTTTTAGCAGTGACCTTGTTGGCAGAGACCCAGCTATGGTGAATGTCACATGGCAAAAGTCATGGCCTATGTCTTCCTCTTCTTAGAAAGCTACCTGGATTGTAATAGGAAGCTCTACCCATAACCTTACCTAATTGCTCCTAAGGACCCCACCACTATACCTGACAGTGAAATTAAATTCCCTTAATACCTCATGATGGAAATTAAATTCAACATAGAAGCTTTAGAGGATCCTTCAAAAGACAGTGTGGAACAGAGGAATGTGTTCCTGGAGCACCAGCCTGAGGTAGGCTCCCCAGAGTCCCATACTGCTTTTTATTTGTGTGTGTGTGTGTGTGTGTGTGTGTGTGTGTGTGTGTGTGTGTATACAGATAGAGGTCAGAGGTTAACCTCAGGAGCTGTCTAGAGGTGCTATCCATCTTGTATTTTTGAACAGAGTCTCTTTGCTACTGGCCAGAGACCCCCGAAATCCTCTTGTCTCTTATTTCCTCAGCACTGGGATTATCAGTGTGTTCTGTGTTCCCAGTGTGCGCACAAGCCTGCTCCACATTGAACCTACAGCTTCTTGCTTTCTTGGCAAGCACTTCATCAAATGAACTATCTCTTCAGCCCCAGAACCATCTTTTTCTGAAAGACTGAAACAGTAAAACATTAAAAATCAAAAACAAAAATTTTTCCCTTTCAAGCCCACTCCAAACTAACATGAGAGTCAAACTTTGAAAAGTAGCTGCTTAGGCCATGGCCAAGCAGCAGATGAATGTGTCACTGGCTCCACTAGGGAGAAAGCTCCATCCTGGGGGCTGAGGTAGGCTTGTGGGCCAGTAAATTTTATAACAATTCATTTTTTCTGTGTCAAGGATGTTTTATAAGGTCCTCAGAGTGCTCTGTGGGGAGGAGTTCTAAGCAGTGGCATGCCAGTCAGCAAGAATTCATCACTTCTATAAATCACAAAACACAAACAAGAACATTACTTAAATGAGAAGTACTTTACTTACAGTTATTTTCCTTCATCTTATTAGATTTAAGCTTTGTTCGGGAATCAGGAAGTGAACATGAGCCTGTTGTTCTAAGGTCAAGTAGACTGTGATCAACAGCAGGTTCCATGTCTGAGTTATGGAGCTGAGTTTCCTAGGTGACAAAGAGAGGAGGGGAGGAGGAGGGAGGGAGGGAGGGAGGGAGGGAGGGAGGGAGGGAGGGAGGGAGGGAGGGAGGGAGGGAGAGATCTGTCCCATTGTAGCAATGTGCTCTGTAATGGGTGGCAGCACATTTCCACCTCTGTCTCAGGGAGATTCATTGATGTTAACTCAGGAAACGCAGCACATCTGAGATATATAAATTCAGATGCTGCACTGAACGTCCTAAAATAGAACACTTTAAAATATGCATAATGACTTCTAGAAGTTAGTAGAAATTTCTGAAATAACTTTAAAAATAAGGTACTACAATTCCCAAAACAAAGCACCTTAATCTACAAGCTGGAATCACAGCTGAGAGCCAGAAGGGTGGTCTAGAAAAAAAAAACACACGTAAGGAAATAATGTTCTTAGAGATGTGAAGTGTGCCTTGGCAGAGCCTGTAGCAAGGCCTGCAACCTCTTGAATGAATGGCAAGGCAAGCTAGTGAGATGCCTTCAGACACCTTGAGAAGATCACAGTTCTGTCCTGTGCCTACTGAATTCAGTACTGAGCTTGGAAATTGTGCAAAAAAAAGTGCAACTTTCTTGTTTATGGCTTGTAAATGCCCGTTGATAACGTATAAGAAGAACAGTGTTCAGGGTATACTGGTCATTTTGGGGAAAAAAAGAATCTTTAAAAGAGTTCCACATGTTTTTTAGTGCCATATGCCATATGCAGCCTGAGGCCTTTCTGGACTTCCTAAGGAAAGCACAGCTGGAAGGGTGGAAAAGAGCTGGGTTTCAACAGTAGGTGGCTGTGCACATCTGGGCAAGCTTCTGCCATGCTGTGCTGTGCTGTGTGTGTGTGTGTGTGTGTGTGCTTGTGGAGGTCAGAGGTCAGTGAGGGCTCTCTTCCTCCAATTGCTCTGTACTTTCCTTTTTGAGACAGGCTCTTTCATTGAACCCGAGCTTGCTGTCTGTCTGGAATCCTTCTGTCTCCATTTCCCCAGCACTGGTTACAAGTGCATTGCCTATGCTGCTGTGCCTGGTTTACTGCTGTGGCTTTTGATGGTTTAACATTAGGTCTAGGAGACTGAACCCAGGTCCTTATGCTTGCCTGGCAAACACTTACAGGCTGAACCATCTTTCCAGCCCCGTTAGTTACTCACAGAGAGACTTTTTATGGCTTTGTTGGGACATAGTAGGCATGTGGCCAGTAGCATTTATATAAAAGCAAAGATTCTCATGTAAATACTTACACTGAGTTTCCTGGTGGGAACAGGAGCCCTGTGTGAGGATTTCTGTCCCCAAGAGATGACCCTGGTGGTGGTGATGGCTCCTGTTCCCCCTGTACCTTTGCAGTCAGCAGTGGCCTTTCCCTATCTGACTACCTAGACTGCTAGCCCAGAGCCCCTCTAGGCCTACTCCAATGAACATACAGGCATGTGGCACACTCCTTTCCTGATTGGCCATTCACTCATAAGGTCACAGGCTATTTTGAGATGAAAAGTGACCATGCTAGGTCCTCAGTACACAACTCTCCGTGTAGAAGGATAGGTAGGGTGGATAAGGAGAAGACTTAGATAGCACAACACAGAAACCCCAAATGCCCTCTAGTCATGCTGAGGAGAAGCCACCCTTCCCCTTATGCATCTTCTTCTTAAGAAAGAAAAGGGAGTGGGAGGGAGAGGGATCGAGAGCAAGTAAATACAACGCCAACACTTTGCTGATCGAAATGTCTGTCTAAGAACTCTAGGGTCACTTGACTGTGTGATCTTAGCTGTGACAGTTAATTATTAAAGAAGTTAGGTACCCTCCCCACAGACTCTCTTGGTGAAGTGCTCCCACTTGCCTCTACTCAAGGAATGAAGAGGGAGAAAGAGGACAGGGAAATAGGAAGGAAGGGAAAAAGGAAAGAAGGAATGGAGGGAGGGCAGGAGGGAGGGGGGAGGGAAGGAGGGAGGGAGGAAGGGGACAGAGGAACAGAGGGACAGAGGATATGAAGTAGGAATAGGAACAAGACAGAGGAAGAAAAGGGGAATGAAAAAGAGGAAGTAGGAAGAGAAAGGGCAAGAAGAGAAGGAGGAAGGAGGAAGGAGAAAGGAGCCTCCTGCTCGCTAGAAGGAAAGTAGGTGGTATTTTTAACAACTGGTGCCTATTTCCTTCCTATCTAATTATTTTCACTTTTGAATCCCTGTGAGATTCCAGAACCCATTCATTGCATGCAGAGATTAGTGATGCCACTTACAAGCATGTCCAGCTCTTCCTTCCAACAGCTGGTCTAGCTTCTGGCTCTAAGCTCACCTCAAAGACACTGTATGCACTGTGGTTACATAGGCCAGATATCAGTGCCACTCCTTGGACACACCTCAGTATCATGCCTAGATCCAGTTCACCTGCCACAGGCTCTGACAGATCCATTCCCAGGCTCATCTTGGTGTGTACCCCTCACTGTCCCCAACATCACTGCCATCCTAACAGCTCCCATTAGGATGGGAGAGCAGGAAGAGCTGTGACACCCCAGCCATTGTCAATGACATCAAAGCATCTAAGACCATCACCATGCCTACTTACAATAGCTCTCCAGAATCCCCTAAATCAATACCCAGTCCCTTCCTAACCTCTCTGATTGCATCCATAGTTGCCCAGCACTATGACCCTGCCATCCTGCCTTCCTCCCATCCAGTGTGCTCACACCCAGACTTACACACTACCCACTATGCTCTTCACATCACTTCATCCTTCTCCTAAAAAAGTTACACAGTGAGGCCTCTCTAAGGTCTGGAGGTGCCCTGCTTACCCTCCACAGGGCATTGCTGCAAAACCTGAGGTGTAATGTAGGATGGTTTGCCTTATGTTTCTCTCACGACAAGGACAAGCTCCTGACTCTTGTCTTCTGGTCCTAGTGTGGCTCCACCATCTGCTAACTAAATGGATCAGTAAGATAAGATTCAAACCATATAAACTTCTACACACACAAGACCCAGGAGATGAGTTCCTTCAGAAGTCTGAGCACTTCTCAACCCATGCTGGGAAGACAGGATCAGGGCTTCCCACAGACAACATTGGCCAGAACACACTCCAAGCAGCAGGACCACTGCAGAGCACAGGCAGGCAGCTACAGATGCACAGGAGTGAGCTGTTGTACCCCTGATGGTTTTAACAGAAGCTATGACCTACCGACCTAACAGAGAAGCAGCTGGAGACCCAAATACCAATTCCCTCCTCAGCCTTGTGGTCACTTGCTCAAGTCTTACCATAAGCAAGGGCCAAAGGTGGAAACCAAAAGAGCACAACCAACACACCATCATAGGGACTGAATGGCAATGGAAGAGACCCACTTCCAAGACAGAGGGGATCTGTTTTTTTTTGGGGGGGGGGGAGGGGGCAGGAGGCTGGAATAAATGGCTTGTTCTCTGTAGAGGATTATATACTAGATTCAGATAAGCAGCTAGAGCTCATGTGTCCCACAAAGGGATCCTGGATGCTGGGTCTCATAGCAACTCCTAGGGCCTTTCACCCTGTTGATTGACGAGCCATACCTGGATGACGCAGAGTTCAGTTCCAGTGAGTATGACTGACTACTTCTCCTTACTTATTACCTCTTAGGATATAAAAAATGGAACTAGAGGCATCAAGAGCATACCATGCCTGCCCCTTAGGAAACATTTGGCTTCCAGACCACCATGTGGCATTCACCATAGTACAGCAAGGAGCTATTTAGCAGAACCAACACAACACCAGCCTCCACCTGCTTCCCTGCTCCACCTCCTTCAGTGCATTAAGACATTTTAGAGTTTGCTTGCAAGTTCCAACCTTAAAATCCTGATCATTTATTTATGCCCTTTTTGTCTAAGAAGTTAAATCCCCAAAGCATCTCAATTTAGATCAAAAGCAATTTACCAAACTTCACCTGGCACACCTGTACCTTATGACTTGTTAATTACCTGCTTAGCATTTCTAGAGCTGTGAGACAGATATGCAGCCCCATTGGCTGCAGGGAGAAACCTCTGATACTAGCCTCCTGTGCCAGAGTGTTCCAGAACGCCTGAGGTGTTCACAGGCAAAGCTGCTCCACAGCTACTGAGCCACATGCATTTCTCCAAATTGCTCTTCTTTTCCCGACACTGAGCAAACAAGCACATAAGTGTAATGAAGTTGCTGACATGTTCCCTGGCTACCTGGTGAAATTATATAATGGTGCTAATATATCTTATCAACAGTGTTCCACCATGCATGGGATCAGCAAGCCTGACACCCACTTACTCCCCAGCAACTAGGGTTGACAATTTGGCATTGGGATATTAGGAATGACAATAATTACTTGCTTTTACAATTGCTTCAAATGAAAGAGATCATTAACATACACACTTGAAAAGATGACCTCATTTCTGAGATGCTCTGCATGTCTGTTTTTCCTGGTGCTACTGAGTTAGCAAAGGGTAGGTTTGATCACCCAGCAGGAGAGAAAACATGGAGTCGGTTACAACAACATGGTGCACTGGAAGCTTCTGTCCTTTTAATTTTCTGGTTTTCTTTTCTTTTCTTTTTTAAATCCCTTTTATTATCCTTTGAAGGGCTGGATTCATGGAAAGATATTGTGTAAATTTGGTTTTGTCATGGAATATCTTGGTTTCTCCCTCTATGGTAATTGAGAGTTTTGCTGGATATAGTAGCCTAGGCTGGCATTTGTGTTCTCTTAGTGTCTGTATAACATCTGTCCAGGATCTTCTGGCTTTCATAGTCTCTGGTGAGAAGTCACATGCACAATGAAGATTTCTCATCAAGGTCTCAGGGGTTTAACCACTTGGACACCAGGCTAGAGTCCAATTGTCTGCTGCTGACAAGAAACCAACCAAATCAGGCAATGGTCCCAAAGACATGTGACACATCTCTCCCCAATAAGATTTCAGAGGTACCTTAAGCATGGAGCTGAATGTTTGAGTAAATCATTCAAGAGAGTCAAGATCCCAGACTCCTGCTCTCTGCCTATCAGAAAGTCACTCTGTATTCATTACCTATGACTACTAGACCAAATGGCACCAAACTCAGAGACTAGAAGCAGTAAAATTGCATGCTTTCCTAACCTTCAGGATGGAGAGCAGAGGGTAAGGTGACCCAAGAGAGAATCAACTCCATACTTGCCTCCCCTTTCTGGCAACTTCCAACAAGATTTGATGTTCTCTGGCTACAGATGCCCCTGCCCCTAAACCCATCATCTCACAGAAGACTTTTAATCTGTTTATATTACAGGATTACTGTTCATCCAGGATCCTGCCTTGAGAGCCTATGTGATCTCAACTACAAAGAACCTTCTCCTAGTTCTGTTCCAGCTCACAGAAGGTACATTGAGGTAGGAACTCCACTCATCCCAACACACATGCTCTGAGAAGTAAACTTTAAGGCAGGGGATCCCTCTATTTCCACCTCCTTCATGTCTATCAGTGAGCCTCACACAACCATGAGTTCTTTGGCAGCATCAACAACAGTGCTCCTCTGACCTGTTCAAGTTCATCAAAAGAAGAAGCAATTAGTTTAATTGTTATAAAGCAAGCACATTTGGGAGCCTAAAGTGTAAGTGGACATCAAATTCCTTTTACAGCAAATAAACCCTTCTTGGAATAGTTTCTGGTTAGACCATCCCATTTTCCTTGATACTGGAATGCTATAAGTTTGTATGGGATATAAGAGAGAATTAAACCAGAGAATTATTATCTTTCAGTCTTTCATTCTGCAAACTGAGTGGCCAGCACTGAGAATGGAGAGGGGAAGCAGGGGCCTGTTCTCCAAGACCTCACAGCTCAGCTGGTGACCAGAGAAATGCTCAAGTCCCATCACTCCCAGAGACCAGGCAATGACTAACCTTCAAGTTTGAAAGTATGAGTAGGAGGCAGCACCCCAGTGTAAGGACCCAGCTATCAGAAGCAGCAGTCTGTGGTAAGCAAGCATGGAAGAAAACCCAAAGCAAAAGCTATAAAAACATACAGTCCTGGGAACTTGCAGACACACATTGCAGCAGAAAATAGACATTGAGGCTGAGAATGGCGATGGAGGCTGCTTTGGAACCTCCTCAGAGGCCACCCTGAGCTCTTGTCTGTACACAAGGGCTATCAGAAAGCTATCAATGTCAGCTCTCTACTTCCTGTAGTTTGGCTATCCAGGCACAGCCTGTGCACTGAGAACTGCAAAGATGGCTCCTGCCATCCAACCCTGGCACAGGGCCAGGCTGGCCTGGCCTTTACACTCATGCCCACTCCCCACCCCCAGCCCCTCACATGAAATGCAAACTTTGTCAGTCAGATATTTTGGGACTAGAAAGTAACACCAGCACTACATTAGAACTAATCCGAGTGGAGCTTGACAGACTGTTATGTTGCTTGCTTGAAACTCCTGCTCACATTTACAGCATATAAATAAGTCATAGACATTGTAGTGAGCAGAAAGCCATGATGAGAGGACAAATGAGAACATTTTGTCCAACTGGGAACAGGTTGGCCAACTGGGAGTGCCTATTAGGGTATTGTAGGAATTAGTTTAGGAAGAGAGTGTAAGAACAGATTTGTGAGCTAGAAAGAAGCTCACAGTACACACTCATGCAGTTGGGGAAAAATGGCCACTCTGTGAAGGGAGGTTAAGTGAGAGCAAATGGGACCAAGAACAGAAGCAAATGCTCTGGACCTAGGCCATTGGTATCCCTCTTTCCAAGCCTCAGATAATAGCAACTACAGAATGGGGCACTTAGAGGCAGCATCCCTAGTATGCAGTGCTGCTGTCATGATCTTACATGCAGACTCTTAGGAAAGCATCTTGTATCCTGTATCATGTCAAATACAATTACTGTTGGGATTGAGAACAAGAAGACACTGAGTCCTTGGAAGACTTCTGCAAAAGTTTCTTTCCTATACCAAAACCTCTCCTCCACACTAGTATTTAGCCTCTAGTAAGTTGAAAGAAGAGCAGCCATCAATGCTGGAAGAAAAAAAATGAAATTTATAGAGCACAGAAATCTAACTTCTGTATGCAAGTGGAAATGGGTAGGAAATGGATGTGAGGACCTTGGACTGAAGAACACACATGATGCAGGATGTGCAGCATCTAGACTCCTATCCCAGAGCCTCCAGCTTTGAGGGCCAAGCACTCGATACAAAGAAGGTAGGTTTGGAAGAGATTCAGAGATGAGCAGGAGCAACAATATTAAGGTGCTGGTTTCCAGGGTTGATTTAGGAAGGAAGATTAAATATGTACAGGCTTCCTAATCACCTACTAAGTGAAGACACACTGAACATCAGTGGATGTTTAAAGGTATGAGTGGTGAGGATAGAAAGGATTACATAAGCAAAGGTCTCAGTTTATGAACATCAGTAAACTCTCTTAAAAGCTATGGGGGTGAATACTTGGCTCCTCCTGTGGCTGAGCTGGAGAGAAAAGATCTTGAGCTGAGCTTCTCAAAGGGAGGAGAGACTCTTTTTAGACAGAGATGGCAGGAAAGCTGAAGCTGTTCTTTGCCTATGAAACAATGGATTGTGTTCAGAGCAGTAGAGCAGGATTTGGGCAGACAGTGGGCTGGCCTACGTGAGATCAGCAAAGATGCCATGTGCCCTCACCAGACCCACCTCTTCCTAGTGCAGCAGTGTAGGGGGAAGCCAAGCAGAGCCTTGGGACCAGCCCTGTCCACCAGTGTTGAATGGGGCCTCAGTGGTTTGCTTCCCAGCTTGCCTCCCTTCCTCAGCGTGCTGCTCTCTTGTATTTTACTTCTCTCAGAGAATGATGCTGGCTCATCAGTTCTTACCACCACTAATGACAAGATGGGCTGTTTTATGAATTTATGTGTTTGCTACTTCTTTTGGACAATTCTCTTGGTAGTTCAGTTTTGCAGTGGTAGTAGAGGTAGTGTAGATAGTACTGATGGTGGTGATGTCGGTGAAATGGAATTGGTATGATGATGGTCATGATGACATTGCTGATAGGGAAGAGGAGGTGGTGGAGGTAGAAGTGGTGATGATAACTGAATCAGGAAGATATGTTGTGGGAGTGTGGTGGTGGTAATGATGAGATTGTGACAGTGGAGGTAGAAGTCATGGTGTACGTAAAAGTGATGACAGTGGTGCTAATGATGGCAGAGGTAGCTATGGTGAAGTTGGTGAGATGCTGATATTGGAAGTGGTGGCCATGGTGATGGAGGTAGAGGTAGTAATAGTGGAAAAGACAGTGGTTATGGTGAGATGGCAGTAGTAACAATGGATATGGGTGTGGTGGTGATGGTTTTGGACTGTGGCAGATGTGGGTGGCAGGAGCAGTATCAAGAGATAATGGAAGCATTGGCGGAAGCCATCTTGGATGCGGGACTCTGACAAAAGTAGTCTTCACAGGTGATAGTGTGCAATACAGAAGCTAACAGCTTCTGCGACAGGTGGGAGCCACAGAGCTTCTGAGGCAGCCCCCTTTTCGGGCTCCAGACATCCAGGCAACTTCCCGGACAGAGGATAGGTGTCCAACCAGCCCGGGAGGGCTTTACTTCAGCATCGGCGGGAGACATCTTGGTTCCAGGACTCCACCGAAAGTAGTCTGCACAGGTGAGAGTGTGGACTACAGAAGCTAACAGCTTCTGTGACAGGCCAAAGCAACACAGCTTCAGGGACAGGTCCTGTTTTAGGCCTTCATCTTCGGCCAGGAGGGAGGTCCAAACACCAGATATCTGTGCACCTTCCCTGTAAGAGGAGAGCTTGCCTGCAGAGAGTGCTCTGACCACTGAAACTCAGAGGAGAGAGCTAGTCTCCCATGTCTGCTGATAGAGGCTAGCAGAATCACCAGAGGAACCATCTCTAACCAGAGACAACTATAACAACTAACTCCAGAGATTACCAGATGGCGAAAGGTAAACATAAGAATCTTACTAACAGAAACCAAGACCACTCACCATCATGAGAACCCAACACTCCCACTTCCCAGTCCAGGGCACCCCAAAACACACAAAAAGCTAGACCCGGATTTAAGAGCATATCTCATGATGATGGTAGAGGACATCAAGAAGTACTTTAATAACTCACTTAAAGAAATACAGGAAAACACTGCGAAACAGGTAGAAGACCTTAAAGAGGAAACACAAAAATTCCTTAAAGAATTGCAGAAAAACACGACCAAATAGGTAACAAAATTGAATAAAACCATCCAAGACCTAAAAAGGGAAGTAGACACAATAAAGAAAACCCAAAGTGAGACAACGCTGGAGATAGAAACCCTAGGAAAGAAATCTGGAACCATAGATGCAAGCATCAGCAACAGAATACAAGAGATGGAAGAAAGAACCTCAGGTAGAAAATATTCCATAGAGAACATCAGCACAAAAATCAAAGAAAATACAAAATGCAAAAGGATCCTAACTCAAAACATCCAGGAAATCTAGGACACAATGAGAGAGCAAACCTATGGATAATAGGAGTAGATGAGAATGAAGATTTTCAACTCAAAGGACTGGCAAAAATCTTCAACAAAATTATAGAAGTAAACTTCCCAAACCTAAAGAAGGAGATGCCCATGAACATACAAGAAGCCTAGAGAACTCCAAAAAGACTGGACCAGAAAAGAAATTCCTCCAGACACATAATAATCAGAACAACAAATGCACTAAATAAAGATAGAATACTAAAAGCAGTAAGGGAAAAAGGTCAAGTAACATATCAAGGCAGGCCTATCAGAATTACACCAGACTTTTCACCAGAGACTATGAAAGCCAGAAGAGCCTGGACAGATGTTATACAGACACTAAGAGAACACAAATGCCAGCCCAGGCTACTATGCCCAGCCAAATTTTCAATTACCTTAGATGGAGAAACGAAAGTATTCCACAACAGAATCAAATTCACACATTATCTTTCCATGAATCCTGCCCTTCCAAGGATAATAACAATACAAGGATGGAAACCATGTCCTAGAAAAAGTAAGAAGGTAATCCCTCAACAAACCTAAAAGAAGACAGCCACAAGAACAGAATGCCAACTTTAACAACAAAAATAATAGGAAGCAACAATTACTTTTCCTTAATATCTCTTAATATCAATGGACTCAACTCCCCAATAAAAATACATAGACTAACAGACTGGCTACACAAACAGGACCCAACGTATTGCTGCTTACAGGAAACTCATCTCAGGGAAAAAGATAGACACTACCTCAGAATGAAAGGCTAGAACACAATTTTCCAAGCGAATGGTATGAAGAAACAAGCTGGAGTAGCCATTCTAATATCTAATAAAATCGACTTCCAACCCAAAGTCATCAAAAAAAGACAAGGAGGGACACTTCATATTCATCAAAGGTAAAATCTTCCAAGAGGAATTCTCAATTCTGTATATCTATGCTCCAAATACAAAGGCAGCCACATTCATTAAAGAAACTTTATTAAAGCTCAAAGCATACATTGCACCTCACACAATAATAGTGGGAGACTTCAACACACCACTTTCAAAAATGGACAGATCATGGAAACAGAAACTAAACAGGGACACAGTGAAACTAACAGAAGTTATGAAACAAATGGATCTAACAGATATCTACAGAACATTTTATCCTAAAACAAAAGGATATACCTTCTTCTCAGCACCTCGTGGTACCTTCTCCAAAACTGACCACATAATTGGTCAGAAAACAAACCTCAACAGATACAAAAATATTGAAATTGTCCCATGCATCCTATCAGATCACCATGGACTAAGGCTGATCTTCAATAACAAAATAAATAATAGAAAGCCAACCTTCACGTGGAAACTGAACAACACTCTTCTCAATGATACCTTGGTCAAGGAAGGAATAAAAAAAGAAATTAAGAACTTTTTGGAGTTTAATGAAAATGATGCCACAAGATACCCAAACTTATGGGACACAATGAAAGCATTTCTAAGAGGAAAACTCATAGCTCTGAGTGCCTCCAAAAAGAAACTAGAGAGAGCACACCTTAGCAGCTTGACAACACACCTAAAAGCTCTAGAACAAAAGGAAGCAAATTCACCCAAGAGGAGTAGACGACAGGAAGTAATCAAACTCAGGGGCCAAATCAACCAAGTGGAAACAAGAAGAACTATTCAAAGAATCAACCAAAGGAGGAGCTGGTTCTTTGAGAAAATCAACAAGATAGATGAACCCTTAGCCAGACTCACTAGAGGGCACAGGGAAAGCACCCTAATTAACAAAATTAGAAATGAAAAGGGAAACAACAACAGATCCTGAAGAAATCCAAAACACCATCAGATCCTTCTACAAAGGCTATACTCAACAAAACTGGAGAACCTGGGTGAAATGGACAAGTTTCTAGACAGTTACCAGGTACCAAAGTTAAATCAAGATCATGTCAATGATCTAAACAGTCCTATATCCCCTCAAGAAATAGAAGCAGTCATTAATAGTCTCCCAGCCAAAAAAAAGCCCAGGACCAGATGGGTTTAGTGCAGAGTTCTATCAGACCTTCAAAGAAAATCTAATCCCAGTTCTTCACAAACTATTCCACAAAATAGAAACAGAAGGTACTCTACCCAACTCATTCTATGAAGCTACAATTACTCTGATACCTAAACCACAAAAAGACCCAACAAAGATAGAGAACTGCAGACCAATTTCCCTTATGAATATCAATGCAAAAATCCTCAATAAAGTTCTCGCTAACCGAATCCAAGAACACATCAAAACAATCATCCATCCTGACCAAGTAGGTTTCATCCCAGGGATGCAGGGATGGTTCAATATATGGAAATCCATCAACGTAGTCCAGAATATAAACAAACTCAAAGAAAAAAATCACATGATCATCTTGTTAGATGCGCAGAAAGCATTTGACAAAATCCAACACCCAATCATGATAAACTTCTTGGAAAGATCAGGAATTCAAGGCCCATACCTAAACATAATAAAAGCAATCTACAGCAAACCAGTAACCAACATCAAAGTAAATGGTGAGAAGCTGTAAGCAATCCCACTAATATCAGGGACTAGACAAGGCTGCCCACTCTCTCCCTACCTATTCAACATTGTACTTGAATTCCTAGCCAAAGCAATTCAACAACAAAAGGAGATCAAGGGGATAAAAATTGGAAAGGAAGAAGTCAAAATATCACTTTTTGCAGATGATATGATAGTATATATAAGTGACGCTAAAAATTCCACCAGAGAACTCCTAAGCCTGATAAACAGCTTCAGAGAAGTAGCTGGATATAAAGTTAACTCAAACAAGTCAATGTCCTTTCTGTACACAAAGGATAAACAGGCTGAGAAAGAAATTTGGGAAACAACACCCTTCTCAATAGTCACAAATAATATAAAATATCTTGGCGTAACTCTAAGGAAGTGAAAGATCTCTATGATAAGAACTTCAAGTCTCTGAAGAAAGAAATTAAAGAAGATCTCAGAAGATGGAAAGATCTCCCATGCTCACGGATTGGCAGGATCAATACAGTAAAAATGGCTATCTTGCCAAAAGCAGTCTACAGATTCAATGCAATCCCCATCAAAATTCCAACTCAATTCTTCAATGAATTAGAAAGAGCAATCAGCAGATTCATCTGGAATAACAAAAAACCTAGGATAGTAAAAACTCTTCTCAAGGATAAAAGAACCTCTGGTAGGATCACCATGCCTGACCTAAAGCTTTACTACAGAGCAATTGTGATAAAAACTGCATGGTACTGGTATAGTGACAGACAAGTAGATCAATGGAATAGAATTGAAGATCCAGAGATGAACCCACACACCTATGGTCACTTGATCTTTGACAAGGGAGCTAAAACCATCCAGTGGAAAAAAGACAGCATTTTCAACAAATGGTGCTGGCACAACTGGCAGTTATCATGTAGAAGAATGTGAATTGATCCATTCCTATCTCCTTGTACTAAGGTCAAATCTAAGTGGATTAAGGAACTCCACATAAAACCAGAGACACTGAAACTTATAGAGGAAATAGTAGGGAAAAGCCTCGAAGATATGGGTACAGGGGGAAAATTCCTGAATAGAACAGCAAAGGCTTGTGCTGTAAGATTGAGAATCCATAAATGGGACCTCATAAAGTTGCAAAGCTTCTGCAAGGCAAAAGACACAGTCAATAAGACAAAAAGACCACCAACAGTTTGGGAAAGGATCTTTACCTATCCTAAATCAGATAAGGGACTAATATCCAATATATATATATATCTCAAGAAGGTGGACTCCAGAAAATCAATTAACCCCATTAAAAAATGGGGCTCAGAGCTGAACAAAGAATTCTCACCTGAGGAATACCGAATGGCTAAGAAGCACCTGAAAAAAATGTTCAGTATCCTTAATCATCAGAGAAATGCAAATCAAAACATCCCTGAGATTCCACCTCACACCAGTCAGAATGGCTAAGATCAAAAATTCAGGTGACTGCAGATGCTGGTGAGGATGTGGAAAAAGAGGAACACTCCTCCATTGTTGGTGGGATTGCAAGCTTGTACAATCACTCTGGAAATCAGTCTGGCGGTTCCTCAGAAAATTGGACATAGTACTACCGGAGGATCCCGCAATACCTCTCCTGGGCATATATCCAGAAGATGTTCCAACTGGTAAGAAGGACACATGCTCCACTATGTTCATAGCAGCCTTTTTTATAATAGCCAGAAGCTGGAAAGAACCCAGATGCCCCTCAACAGAGGAATGGATACAGAAAATGTGGTACATTTACACAATGTAGTACTACTCAGCTATTAAAAAGAATGAATTTATGAAATTCCTAACCAAATGGATGGACCTGGAGGGCATCATCCTGAGTGAGGTAACCCAATCACAAAGGAACTCACATGATATGTACTCACTGATAAGTGGATATTAGCCCAGAAACTTAGGATACCCAAGATATAAGATACAATTTGCTAAACACATGAAACTCAAGAAGAACGAAGACCAAAGTGTGGACACTTTGCCCCTTCCTAGAATTGGGAACAAAACACCCATGGAAGGAGTTACAGAGACAGTTTGGAGCTGTGACGAAAGGATGGACCATCTAGAGACTGCCATATCCGGGGATCCATCCTATAATCAGCTTCCAAACGCTGACACCTTTGCATACACTAGAAAGATTTTGCTGAAAGGACCCAGATAGAGCTGTCTTTTGTGAGGCTATGCCGGGGCCTAGCAAACACAGAAGTGGATGCTCACAGTCAGCTATTGGATGGATCACAGGGCCTCCAATGGAGGAGCTAGAGAAAGTACCTAAGGAGCTAAAGGGATCTGCAGCCGTATATGTGGAACAACAATATGAACTAACCAGTACCCCCCTGGAGCTCGTGTCTCTAGCTGCATATGAATCAGAAAATGGCCTATTTGGCCATCAGTGGAAAGAGAGGCCCATTGGTCTTGCAAACTTTATATGCCTCAGTACAGGGGAAGAACAGGGCCAAGAATTGGGAGTGGGTGGATGGGGGAGTGGGGGGGGTATGGGGGACTTTTGGGATAGCATTGGAAATGTAAATGAAGTAAATACCCAATTAAAAAAAGAGAGAGGTAATGGGAGCAGCCACTGTAATGGTGATGATCATGGAGGTACAGGTAGTAGATGGAAAGAGGGTCACAGTGGTGGAAGTGTTGGTGGCTATGCTGTGGAATATGTGTGATGTGGTAGAGGGAACAGCAAAGGCAGTGATGGTGGAGGTGATGGGGAAGACAATGCCACTTCTGGTAGTGGTTGTGATGGTAAGTAGTTATGGCAGAGGTACAGGTTATTTTGAAGATGGAGATCATGGTGGTGGTAGTGGAAGAGGCAATAGTAAAGGAGACAGCAGGGATAGCTCCTTTTTTCATAAACTAAAGGGTCGTTAGTGAGAGATGAATACTGTCATCACTCTGAGCAAACACCCTTTCTCCTCTAGATTCTTCATCCTACTCTACTCTGATCCTCTCCTACACAGACACTCATTTTAATGTGGTATATATAATATATATTATTCTCTCATGGCTACATCTCTACTAAGCACATTACTCATTTTTAAACTATGAAAATGTTAAATAGGAGCCTCTAATCCACTATTTCTAAGTAATATTTAGCCAAAAACTCCAAACCAGAATCTTCACGTGAAGCCATCCACCACACGAGGAGGAATTGTGTTCTGCACAGCTCCTAACAGACAGTCTTCTTCAGCAAATAGCTGCATGGGCTATGATGACAGTAATGTACTTAGATTGTGGTGTAGCTTTGTTTTAGATGTTGTATGAAGATTTAGAATCCTAAACATAAAATTAGTTTTTAAAATTGGGTGGGAAATATGTTAGTAAGAGTTGGGGGCCTATATTCTCTTAGGAGGAACGAGTTAAGGAAGGCACTCAGTAGGCAATGCCAGGAGAGGGGGCATTAATGTATACAGATAATAATAAACTAGCTCTTATTCCATCTCTTACTGTTGTGTTGCTGTTGTCTTTCAGGGCTAGATGACACTCAGTGCCACCATCTACTTCTACCACACATTCTACAGGATCCCCTAGCCATGTATGACTTAGCCATTTATTTCCCCTTTTATGGGTACTCTGACCACATTTAACAAAACAAATATAAAACCATTAGCCCATAGACATTCTCCGGGGCTCACCCTGAAGTGGGGTTACTATGTCATGAAATATGTGAACACAAAGGACATGATGTCTATGAATATTTACCTTTACTGTGTAAGTGCAGATTGCTAACAGAATGCCTGGCCCATCCTAGCTGGTAAGTGGTATGACAGAGGCCTTTGTCCTCCATGCCTGCTCACCCAACTGCAGGATTTTGATAGACAGACAGTTAGACACCCATCCGTTCATTGTAAGCACAATGTAACATTCCTTGCAATATGGAATACTTCTGTCATACAACTCGTATTCCCCTCCTGTCTCAGAAGCAGATGCTTTCACTTGTAATTTGCTACACTAAACTTAGTTCACCATTGGAAGAAGCAAGCCAATGATCAAGGTTGTGTCTCCCTCCATATCTTGCTTAGAATGCACCTGTTGAACACCCATAATACTGCCTGTCTGGACACCATGTGAGGATATAACCTCTGGGCTTCATGGTTCAAAGGGAAGGAAAAAACTTTACATGCAATGATCAACTCTTAAGTTTTTAACCCTGTGGGTGGGACTTTCCAACGGATCAAATCCTTTCCCCCTCCAAATCCCTATATGGAAATCCCACCATAAGAGAACAGTATTAAGATGTATAACTTTTTGCATAATATCAGATTATAAGGATAGAGACTCATGAATGGGATTACTGACCTTACAAGGGAGCTCATTAGCTCTGTTTTCTCCATGTGGAGACACGGGGAGCAGGTGGCAAGCATCCTCACCAAAGCCTGACCACACAGCACCCTGACCTCACAGCCCAGGCTCAGCACTGTGAGAGAAGAAAGAAGGGAAGATAGGCAGAAGGAGAGAAAGAGGAAGAAAAGAAAGAAGGAGAAATGGGGAGGAAGGAAAGGAAAAATGGGGTAAGGAGGGAAGAGGGAGGGAGGGAGGGAGGGAGGGAGGGAGGGAGGGAGGGAGGGAGGGAGGGAGGGAGGGAGGGAGGGAGGGAGGAAGGATTTTTCCCTTCTGCTTTCAGATGCACTGAGTCTTCTCTCAGCCTCGGTCTGTGATTTGCACTGCTTGCTCCCTGGTTCTCAATCTGTCAGGTTCAGACTGGAATTGTATTGTATCACTGGTTTTTCTACAACTTCAGCTTGTCCATAACAGATGGTGGGACTTGTTGAGCCCCACAGCCCTTTGAGACAATTTCCCATAATGTCTGCAGAGCTCAGAGCAATTCTGGGATGTTCTCCTCAGATGTACATGGAAGTGATATGATTGTGCAGAAAAAGAAGCAAACCAGCAACATGGCAATGCTAAGGCTTCAAAGTTGTCCAAGACAGCAGGTAGGCTGGGCCTTGTGGCCTCGTATGAACTAAAAGAAGGCGTGTCCGAGGCCAGACTATTCCTTCTCTCTGTGGGTAGAGTCCAGTAAAGGAAGAAGCTGAAAACCCCAGCAACTGAGACATGTGCATCATCCATGAAAAGGAACCTAGGGTGAAAAGGTTTGGAAACCTTTTTTAAGTCATTTAAGTTGCTCATTAAGTCTAGGCCACCACCAATAAGACCTTCTAACCATTTGTAAATTTTCTCCTAAGAAATCCCTAACATATCATTTGCCTGCTTTTCCTATTTGAGTTCTTATGTTTCCTAGTTAATTTGCATATGTGTTTTTAACATATGCCAGCTTAGGAGTTACAGATAACTCCCTAACCACACTACTGCCTTTTATGCCAACTTGAAGGATTTCTGATGTTCCTTCCCTGAAGAGACATCCTGGGCTGGAAGGAAACACCTCCAAATATTCTCTACCTTACAGCTGTGGTATTCCCAAAAAGTCTTCAACCTCAAAGATATCCTACAACATTTTCATTGGTTCCTTTATAAGATGTTTTTGAACAAATTTTAAATCTATTTGTATTATGTGTACAGGCTTTGCCCATGTGCATGCATGTATGTGCCCACGTGCATGCACTGCCCCCAGAGTTAAATAAAAGTGTCAGCATCCCTGAAACTGGAGTTATGGATGAGTGCAAGCAGTCATGTAGAAGGTAGGAATCAAACCTAGAGCCTCGAAAAGAATAGCAAATGCTCTCAACTGCTAAGCCATCCCTTCAGCTCCAAGATAGCTTGGTTCTTCTATGTGTAGAGGCCAGAGGTTTATGCCAGGTGTCTTCCTCAGTTGCTCTCCACCTTAGTATATTAAAGTAGGTCTCTCATTTGGACCCACAGTTCACCAGTTTGACTAGTCTGGCTAGCAGCTTTCCCCAGGTATTTCCTGTCCTCATATCTTGAGCTCTGGGGTTGCAGGAAGGCTGCCATGCCCACGTGACACTTGTGTGGGTCCTGGGAGCACTAAGTCTGGGCCCTACACTCACAGAGTGAGTGCTTTACTCGCTGAGTCATCACCCCAATTTCACTTCTGACAATGTTGGGTTGCTGAGTTCTCTCAAATGGCTTTTGTATACAGTAGTGTATCTTTCATTTCTGTTATGCTCATAAAAAGATGCTTGAACTTGGCCCTTCTGCCTCGTATTTTCTGCCTTGGTATTTTCTGTTTCATAGGTACGGGTCCTGCTGGACATTCAGCTTTCATCTCCATGTCCCATCCTCTGAAGGCCCACTTTGGCCACCCAACGCTGTGCCCTGTTCCTATTCTTATATTGGTACTTTGCGACTTGGGTATAGGGAACCCAGCATCCAATCTTGTGTAAGCTGATCATTTATCTTCCTTTCTTCCTGTTGTACTCATTTGAGACATCACACCTTTGGAACAAAGGAGACAGTGATGACACCATGTGCAGACATTGTAAGTGGTACAAAGCACAAATTATACCACACTAAAGACACTTACAATCACCTAAAATCAATCACAGGGACTCAGAGTCATGCTGTGTGTAGACTCGGGCTTAGGTTTCCTAAAGCAGCTGATTCTGGCATGAATCACTGATACATCTTGGAAGATACTCCCAAATCCAAGCACCTAGTAAACACCTCTAAATCTGACTGCATGCGCAAACCCACCAGAACTTCAACAGAGATATAGAATCAAACCCCGAATGTTCCTGAGTTTGTGTGACATAGCAGGCTTCTTTTTTATCTTCCACAACAGGAAAAAGCACAACAAAAGAACCACCATGGTCATTTTTTTTTTAATTTTTAATATTTTTATTACATATTTTCCTGTTACATTTCCAATGCTATCCCAAAAGTCCCCCATAGCGCCCCCCACTTCCCTACCCACCCATTCCCATTCTTTTGGCCCTGGCATTCCCCTATATTGGGGCATATAAAGTTTGCAAGTCCAATGGGCCTCTCTTTCCAATGATGGCCGACTAGGCCATCTTTCGATACATATGCAGCTAGAGACAAGAGCTCCGGGGTTCTGGTTAGTACATCATGTTGTTCCGACAATAGGGTTTCAGATCCCTTTAGCTCCTTGGGTACTTTCTCTAGCTTCTCCATTGGGAGCCCTGTGATGCATCCAATAGCTGACTGTGAACATCCACTCCTGTGTTTGCTAGGCCCCAGCATCGTCTCACAAGAGACAGCTATATTTGGGTCCTTTCAGCAAAATCTTGCTAGTGTATGCAATGGTGTCAGCGTTTAGAAGCTGCTTATGGGAAGGATCCCTGGATACGGCAGTCTCTAAATGGTCCATCCTTTCATCACAGCTACGAACTTTGTCTCTGTAACTCCTTCCCTGGGTGTTTTGTTCCCAATTCTAAGAAGGGGCACAGTGTCCACACTTTGGTCTTCATTCTTCTTGAGTTTCATGCGTTTAGTAAATTGTATCTTATATCTTGGGTATCCTAAGTTAAAGGAGGAGAACCAGAGACCTGCAGTTGCCAAGAAGCACATAGAACAGCCAAGCAGCCTCCTGTAGGCAGGAGACTCTGATGATGAGAGAGGAGTAGACTGCTCTTTTCAGGTCAGAGCCGACACTGGGAAGAGTAGGCAGACTGGTTCAATCTCATCCCACTCCCTGAGAGGAAAGAAGTCTTCCCTCAGGGTCTACATCTATGCTGTGTTGTGGTTTGAATAAGCCTCTGGGTGCTTTGTACGTCATCTATCTTTATGACCATGGCACCTGATCACTTTGGTTTGTGAATATGAACCTATTCTAGTGCATGAGTTTACACAATATCTGAGCACCTCAGCCCCATGTCAGAGTTGGGAAAGAAATGCCAAAGTTAAGTGACCACAGGGGGTTCTCCTGTGGGGTGGGAGGGTTCTGAATGGGGCAGTATAAACCCTGAAGCAGATAGCTCTTATCTTCTATACATAACTCTTAGAGGAGCTGAATGAAAGCCAGCAAGCATTTGACCATTTCTAGCATGGACCTTTATTTAGAGACTCCTAGCTAGGAGGTCTTCAAACAACTGAATACCCTCCCTAGGAGGGGTACAGTGCCCTGACTCACTGCCCAAATGGACTGGTTTCCAGGATTCTAAGGACCTAAGAATCTGTGCTGTTAATATAGTCACTAGCATTCATTTCTAACTTACTCAGTAACAGTGAATCACCTCATGCCATTTGGAATGTGTCTCTCTTTCCCATATTTTGTGTTTCCCACAGACACAAGGCTGTGTTAAAATGCTTGTAGCCTTTAAACCACACGAGTGCAAGTGATTTCTTCTTCCCTCACCCAGCACATTGTGTCTGTCCTTATGGCTTGGGCTATGTTATTTGTGTACCGAACAACAGATGGTACCATCTTTTAAAGGCGAGAATGAACTCTAACTCAGGCCACTGTGGATGTTTTTTAAGTTCTACAACTTCTTGTGATTTTAGGAAGTATATCATTAATTCACTCAGAGTGAAAATTCCACATTGTCCTTGGTTGAACTTGTCACATGTGTGCAGAACGTGTCCTCTTCTGTCCTCATACACAAGACAAGAAGCTAAGTGACACCGGTCTGTGCTGGGTGATGTCCTCCCTGCACACCTGTTCTCTTCTCTGTCTGATCCTGACTGCAGCATCTACTGTAATGCCCTATACTTTCGAGCATCCCATGCTATCTTAAGATGAGAGCTCTAATGACCGTTCTTCTGTAAGTTTCTCTCTCCTGTGTTCTGATTCTAAAGATGGGATCACTTAAACTTCTATATATATTATTAAATCAACACTTAATGAAGAGCTCTGGAGACCTGGCCTTCCCCAAACATTGTGGTTCCTCCCATATCTAAACCAACAAAAAGCATAATCATTTCACACAACACCCAAGAAGAACTCTGGGTTGTTTCCTTGATTTTATTGTTGGTGGTGGTGGCTTTGGATTTTCTGTTTTATTTTGCTTTTTGGGTTATTTTGCTTTTGTTTTTGTTTTTGTTTGTTAGTTCATTTTGCTTTGTTTAGCTTACATAAAAACTTGGGGACTGGGAAGATAGCTCAATGAGTAAATAGCTTGTCCTGCAAGCACACAGACCTAAGTTTGTCTCTCAACATGCACATAAAAAGCTGGATGTGGTGATATGCCACCTGTAATTGCAGTGCTGGGGGTGTAGATATGGGGGATCCTGGAGTTTACTAGTCATCCAGCCTTGCCTACTTGCTGAGCCCCAGGTTCAGATTTAGACACTGTTTCAGAAAATAAGGTAGACTGCTCCTGAGGAATAACTTCTGTTTTACACACACACACACACACACACACACACACACACACACACACACACGAGAACTGTACTTCCAAGACAGCCTTTCATTTCATGCTTCTGAGCTCCTCTTTTGTTGTTGTCCCAGCACCTTTGTGGTGGCAGGAACTGGATGGAAGAGGTCACTTACTGTGACGACTCTCCATGAGCAGGTGAGGGGACACTGATAGAAGTGTCCTTGAAGCTTTAATGATCTGACTGACCACTTAGCTCCACTGGAGAGGTGACCACAGTACAAGCTCATTTTGGCAATTCTAATAGGATTCCTCAGTAATCCAAAGTTGCTATGGCTTTGAAAGCATAAGCTCAGGATAATTGGCATAGATCTCACAAATGAAGGGATGGGTTTCTTTTTACAGTCTCTTTACAAAGTCTACCAACTTGCACATGATCACTTCAGGCAGTTCACAGCCATACAAAGAAGTTGTAATGCAGAAAATCCCACTCAGTACACTTGGCCCAGCAAGAGGCTGATCTACATGGTGCTAGGTAGACCCATACCTGAGGTCACATGGTTGGCTCCAGAGGAGGGACTGAGAAAAGCCTGGGTTTGGATCCAATATAAACTCTGTTTCTCTCCCAGACCCATATGGTCAAATTTACATAAGTCAGGTGTAAATATGACATGACTTCACTGTAATCCTTTCCCAAACACCATTAGATGTGTTATCTTATGAGTCCCACAGATCCTATGGGTGGATCATAGCTATTAGTCCCTTTTTACAGATGAGGAAACTGAGGCTCATCAAGGTTAAGAAACTTCCCCAAAGGCAACGAGCAAGCTAATGACATAGATGAGAATAAGTAAAAACTCTCAGGATTGCGGGTCTGTGTTCCATTCAGCCAGTAGTGCATTGCCTGACAGCAGTGACCTTGCTCCTGTTACCAACAGGGTGGCAGGCAGAGGCTGAGGATATGCTTATGGGCTCAGAGGCTTAAAACAAATCTAACTTCTTAATGGCCCACAGTTATCAAATAAACATGAAGGAAGGAAGGCTCATGCTTTCATCTCCTATACTTTTGGTCACATTAAAGTGCAGTGTAATTGAACCACATTTGGTGTTGGAAGTTTTCTTCAGCCCAATATCCTAATAATACATACATACATACACACATACATACATAGATACATACATACATGCATTTTAAAGACAAAGAAAGAAAAATGTGGCAGAAGAGGAACGCCCCCCAGTAAGCCTAGCTGATGCCCACAGACTTACCTGGGGAAAGCGCATGCTCCCGCATTTATGACACTAAATTCCAGCTGAGAAAGAGCACAGTAACACATCAGATACCAAAAGACGCCACTGCCTGCCAGACAAGATCACATCAAGAGCGTTCCTTTCTCACCCAGTCTTCAGTTCATCTAAGTCCACTCTCTATTCCCACCCAAGCCATCAGAATTCATGCCTGGTTTGTTGCCAGGGCGTGACTTCAAGGCCCTCATGGGTTAAGGCCATCAGCCACAATGTAGTTTCTTTAATAGCTGAATGCTGTCCAGTCTGCTTTTAACAGATGTAGACTGCCATGCTTCAAAGCTATGACACAGCTGACAGTGAGGGCTTAGAGAGCAGAGCCACAAAAGACACAGATAGTTAAACAAGAGGCCAAGATAAACTGTAAGGGAAGTGGGAGCTGCTGCTCTGAGTCTGAAGTGCATGGCAGGATGAGACGGAGAGATGGCTGTGTCTGAAGGAAGAGCACAGACGAGCTGCAGAACAGAGCCAAGTACACGGCAGGCAGATTCCGTGGGGGAATGGCCAATCCATCTCAAATAGAAGCACTGTCTTCTCCACTCACACCTTTGCCCTGAGGAGGTGAAGCTATCAATTATCATCTATTTTACAGAGAAAGTGCAGCCTTCCTTTTAAGTGGGCCCCTGTGCAGTACAAGTCAGGTTTCCTCTAAGCCAACAATGCAAATGAAAAGCTATGGACTCTGCCCTAAAAGAGATGTCACTTCAAGAGGAGGGCTTAAGTGGAGTGGGGGCCATTGGAGCTACCCTGGATCTGTGTGAGAAGCATAAACATAAACAAAACATGTGTGGAAAACAGTGACTTCAGCCTGGCCTCTGAAGACTTAGGGAGGAGGAAAAGACACTTAAAGGAGGGACAGTGGAGGCCCAGTTCTCTGCACCGGCAGGGTAAGTGGGGAGGGCAGTCTCCCTGGGAAAGCAGTCAATCACAGAACAGTGTAGCATCAACAGGAGAGAAGTGAGATCTCAGAGAAGATCACATTGATGCCCCCACATGGAGAATGAGAGCAAATGGGCTGCATGTTCAATAACAAGTGTCACAGGACCATATCATCAGCCAGGGCTAAGGAGAGACATAACCTGGTAGGCCTGAGAGATGAGAACAGAGAAGAGCCCAGACATGAGGAAACTCTGTGCAGAAGAGATTTTAATCTGAGGGCCAAGAACTTTCTAGATTTTTTTTTAATTACTGGGGAAGAAATTGTGGCTGAAGTCATTAGGATTGAAATTACAATATTAAGAAACAAGAATCTGAAAGCTATTAATATAATGATCTGTCTGTCTCACCATCTCAGGTTCCTGTCCTACAACTAGGGTGACTTAACTCCCTACCACACCCATTCCCAGCCTGACACACTGCTCTTCACAGTTTCTGTAGAAAAAAAAAATCTCCAAATGCTGAAATCTGCCAGCCCTCGGCATTGAAATGGCTTTGCACTGTGGCCTCCAGAGTCATCCTGCTTTCTTCCTGGTCATTGAATCCATCCCTGTGCCTCTCTTGAATCCTAGCACAGTTCCCACACGCCCCACAGGCAAAGCATCTATTCAATGAGATCCAATGACTCGAAGCCAGGTCCAAAGGAGGAGACACATTTACCTAGCTCTGTCCCGACAGGGATTAAACAAGTGACACAAGACGTTGAGTGCTTCTACACTGTAGTCATACTGACGTCACTCCTACCCTTCACTGTAACACAACTTCATCATGGGACCAGAGGGAGAATCTCCAAAAAACATTTACTAAGGAAAATCTGAGCTGAGCCTTTGAGAATGGAATAATGTTTGAAAATTTGGAATGGATTAAGAATTTTTCAGTAAGAACAATTAACCCACCCAATGCCATTATTGAATCAGGACAAACCCAGATATTTCTGGAGAGTTTGGTCCCTTTTCTATCACGTTCTATGTACAGGAAGTCAGTTACAGTAGCTGCAGACTCACCCACAGAACCCTGCTTACCCCCTGCAGAGCCTCACTTTTTTTTTTTTTTTTTTTTGGTTGGTAGTCCACATCCAGGAGACAAGGACAGCCAAACTCAAGAACTCTATGTGGGAGTTCCTTGTTGCCTTTCAAACATTTCTGCACTCAACAAGAACAGAGTTTAGGTAACTGTTCATTTTTGTTTCACTGGTAAACAGCGACTGTGTTCTCCCCACTTGGCAAGTGAAATGCTCAGGGGTGTGTGTGTGCACAGCCCCTGTGTACTTGGGTCTGACCTCGAAAGTCACACTGAAAGAGTAGCAAGTACTTGTGACTTGTGGAAAGAACATCAAACTGCCAGAATCATTTCCTTCCTAAATCCCCATGAAAACAAGCACTGGGAACTCACTCACTGAAAGTGTAACGAGATGGCATGCATATGACTATCAGGCTACCATCAAAAAGAGAACTTGGTGAGGTAGAAGGCCCTCCAGGGTTCAAGAAAGGTGGGGGCTATTTCTCCCTCAGTGACCTGGTGAAGAAGAAAAGCTCCAATCCCAGGCAAGCCTTAAGGACAAGTCTGGCTTTCCTCAGTCTATTTTTTCCTATTGCTGTCCCTACAACCTAAACTCTTTTAAAAAAAAAAATTTAATTTTGTTTTTATTCTTTTGCTTATTCATCTTACATCCCAAACACAGACCCCCTCCCTTCACACCCTCCCACATCCTTTCCCCATCCCCCATCCCCTTCTCCTCTGAGCACGTCCAGCCCACCCCAGGTTTTACCCCTGCCCTGGCATTTCAAGTCTCTAAGAGGCTAGGTGCTTCCTCTCCCACTGAGTCCTGACAAGACAGCCCAGCTAGAAGAACATATCCCACCTACATGCTTGGAGATAGCCCCCATTCCAGTTGTTTGGGACCTACATGAAGACCAAGTTCAGTCCATGTATGTTCTTTGGTTGGTGGCTCAGACTCTGATAGTCCAAAGGGTCCAGGTTAGTTGACTCTGTTGGTCTTCCTGTGGAGTTCTCATCCCCTTCAAGGCCCTCAATCCTTCCTCCTATAGGAGTCCCCAAACTCCATCCACTGTTTAACTGTGGGTGTCTGCAGAGCTGTCTGAGTCAGCTGTGGGGTGGAGCCTCTCAGAGGACAATATGCTCCTGCAACCTAAACTCTTGTTTTGTTTTTATGGGTTTGCTTTTGTGCTACATCTCCAGCCCAAAGGTTCAGGTTCTTGTTCTCTCTATCTCATTTTCTCCCTCTACCTCTCCCCTCTCCTCCCCTCTCCTCTCCCCCATCCCCCCTCCTCTCCTCTCCCCCTCCCCTCCCCCTCCCCCTCCCCCTCCCCCTCTCCCACTCCTTCTGCCTTTTCCTCTTTCCTTCTCTGGATTAAGCACATCGGGAAGGTGCTACAACACTGAACAATATTTCCAGCCTTTATCAGTCATGCTGTTAAATTTTATTTACTAATTACTTTACACATATGGGTGTTTTGCTAGAATGTAAATATGAGGCTATGATGCCTAACACCCCTGAAGGCCAGAAGAAGGCATCAGACCTCCTAGAACAAGAGTTACAGTTGTGCTAGAATCTCAGCCTGAAACCTCTGCAAGAACAACCAGTGATCTTTATCTCCGAGCTCTCTCTCCACAACTCCCAGCAGCCTAGTATTAATAAGATAACTTAAAGATAGGAAGGATGGACGTGTGCTTCTCTTGGGCAAGGAAGTAACTAGTATTCCAGAAGCTATCTGGCAGGTGTCGATACAGTTATAACAAGATAATTCAAGCACTGAAGCATTGAAGTTCAAAGCCAATGGCAGAAAGAAAACTGTGATAGAGAGTTCAAAGTCAGCCAGCAGAAGAAGAAGCTAATGCTGATTCTTGAAGCTGCTAATTTGGCTCCTTGAAAGGTTCTGCCTGCATCTCTGGCTAGGTGGAGCTGCTCTGTGGGTGGAGTCCCAGCTTTGAAGTTCATGGAGACAACCTCAGGGAGAGTGATCGTGGTGCAGGTGGAGCCAGCCAGCAAGAGACAAGGGCATCAAAGGCAAACTTGGCTGCTTGGCCCTTTCCTAAGGGTGGGGCCTGCTCAGGTTTCAGCTGCCATAATCCATTGTGCACACCACTGTTTGCTTAGGGTTAACTCCAGGTAGAATTCTGGTTTTGTTTCTCACTTGGAGAAAAAAAAATTAGCTTTGTAAAGGGAGGTTACTAAATAAAACTTTAAGAACTCTATTCACCTTCAGATGATGACTTGTGCCTTGCAATCTGATCCCTGCTAGGTTACTGTGCAGGTATAGAATTCCCAGGAGACCAAAAGTCTTGAAAGAGATTCTTGCCAATACCTACCTTTCCTTGGTAACAACCATTTAAGGCCTGCCCAGCTCAAGCTTGAGACTCAGGCTGGACCAGCTTCCTAATAATTCTTTGAAGATGTATGCAAGATGCCTGTTATCAACCAGGCAAGGTTTTAGAAAACACTAAAGCTTACAAAAGCATCCTTTTAAACCCCTGTTCTGCCTCCACGGAGTTTACCATTAATTCTGCCTCTACCACTCGGCTGTAACTTTTTCTAGTGGATGGGCTCTGAGATCAAATAAGAAAAGCATGAACTAAAACTTGGAGAATAAACGCCATAGTGTGGAGCCAGTCCCATGGCTGGTTGGCACAGCACTCTGGGCCTCTTGCAGCATTCTGGCACAGAGAGAGCTCAAGTGGCTCACACTGTGTATTGTAAAGCATGAGTGCTAGAGAGTCAAGCACAGCCTCTTCCTGAAGACTGACCACTGACAGGGCCACATGGGTGTGTCCAAACACCTATGAACACACAGTGCAGTGTCTGGTTTACTTCATTTATACCATCTGCTACATCTAGATTGGATTATAATTTAGTACAATTTGGCTATCTCTGTGACTATTCCTGGTGGAAAATAGGCTGGTGGGACAAAGTGTCAGCTTATCAGATACATGCTGACAAACACAAAGGTGTAGCCAGTAGATCAGGAGATGCCTTTGGGACTGTCTGAACAAACCCATTCGGGAAGCAAACTCTGAGACGAAGATTACCTGTTGGACATGTGCAAAAGAACTTTGGATCAAAGCCCAGAGAGACAAGAAGTCACCATGAGCTCAGAGCCAGGCCATCTCTATAGAAGTCTCCCTAGTGGGCACAGTGCCGGTTCTCTGTATACCTGCTCCATCAGTTTGTGGATATCATTTCTACAAGGAAGAGGGACAAGGCTAACAAGAGTCATCTGCTAATGCACTTAATAACAGAGTAAATCCTCCATTCCTAAAATCTGGGATGTCACCTCACAGGGTCATTGCATGGTGCATAGAGCTGAAGAAATAAGACCTTGATTCCTGGAGAAGCCTAGGGTACCACCCAACAAGGCCATGGCAAGGCCCAGGACAACAGGCACATTCAGTGCAATATGAACGAGGGCCCGGCCTCTGCACTTGCACCCCATAGTTCTCTACCAGACATCCAGAAGCCTACACATTTGCTCCAGACTAACAGAATGCACACATATTTCTCAGATGCTGCTCAGTATTACTTGAGCCAACTAAAACCAAGTTCCTCCAACTTACCAATGCCCCTAGTCTATTACCATTTGACACTGGAGAAGCTCACAAGTGGGCCTGGAGTAGGGGTAGAGTTCTTCTCCATTTAGTATATAGTCCTTAATGAACAGCTCTGGAGCCCCAGTACCAGTCCATAGCTAGATTGCCACATGAGTCCATACTCACATGGGAGTCTGCAGGAGCTCGCGTCTTTACACTTGAGCACCCATCAGGGGTCACTACTTGCACCAAGATAGACCACAGTAGTCAAAATGATTGGTTGCGCTCCCCAGAGCTCTTTGTTTCTCTTAATACAAACCATGCACATGAGACACTGCAGTATATAAGATGTACAAAATGCAAACTATAACCTCTCCACAGACACTCCCTCTCATCTACCTACTACTAGGCTAGAAAGTGGAGTGGAGGACCAAACACATCAGGAACTTCTCCTTGCCACAGATGTCCTTATCATCTGAGCTGACAAGCAAATTATTACTATAAAGTTGCAAAATTCTATTTCCAAGTGGCTTAATGGTGTCCCAAGATGCTGTGAGCTTTCCTAGAAAGGAAGTGTACACAGGTTGCAGTGGTTAAGAAGAGGTCCCACAAAGAGCTGATCCTGGACTGCCCTGGAAAGAGTGAAGACTTAGATTGAGGGGTTCTAGCTAAAACAGGTCAGACGTACTGGTTGCTATGGTGTCATCTAAAACAGGAAAAAGGAAAAAGAGGGGCTGGAGAGACAGCTCCATCATTAAGAACACTTACAGCTTATCTTAATTAGGGTTTATCTTGCTCTAATAAAATAAAATTCTTGTAATAAATATTTGTGATAAAACAAATACTTGGAGAGAAAAGAGTTTATTTTAAATTTCTGTTTATATTCAGGACAGGACCCTGGAGCCAGAAACTGATGCAGAGGCCATGGAAGAGTACTGCTTACTGGCTTGCTCCTCATGGTTTGCTCAACCTTCTTTCTTGTAGCACTCAGGACCAACATCCCAGAGATGGCTCCAGACACGGTAAGCTGGATGCTCCCATGTCAATTATCAATCAAGAAAATGCATCAAAGGCTTGTTCACAGGCTAATCTGGTGGGGATGTATTCTTAACTGAAGCTCTGTCTTCTAAAAGAATCCTGTAGCTTGTGTTATGTTGACATAAAACTAGCCAGAACACTGTTCCTTTCCAGCACCCACATTGACTAAACTGTAACTCTGATGTCCTCTTCTGGCATCCTTGGGTACTACTCAGGTACACACACACACACACACACACACACACACACACACTACAATTAAATATTTACAAATAAAACAGGCAAAAGCTGATCTGACTACTGAATAGAGGCAGAGGCTACTTCTTGGGTCTGGGAGATTACTCCAGCCATAAGAGGGTTCATCTTGAGGACACTATGCCAGTTGTGGTGTTCTGTCACCCTCATATGAGAGATGCCCGAAGCCTCCTATAAATTAAATAGAATATGTGTCTTCACAGGATAAGAATTTATTTTTTGGTCTTAAGCTGAAGTATGTGGATCATCATGTGTCATGGCTCCTGATTGGACTGGAAAACAGAAATTGCTAAAGATGTCATGAGTGAGAGCTACTGGTCCTCAGGAGCAGCTTTCCTGAGGCAGGAAGAAATGGACAGGGAAGCAAAGCACAGCCTCAAGAGACAGAAGAAAACAGTAAAGCATCAACATCAGTGGTGGACGAGTGGAAGAGCTACTCTGTTGCTATTGAGCAACAAGTTCTCCTTTCTGCACTACATCTTACCAGGTACTTCCCACGTACTTAGCTGCATCTGAAGGCCAGGACCTGCTCTAATGCCCCTAGGTATATAGCTGCCTTCTGGTCTTATATCCAAGTGATGATAATTTGTCACATGCTTGCCTGTATTCACATCCAGAAGCTTCTAGAGACTAGCCTTCATGTGTCTGCTTGCTGACTCCCCAACCTGGACATCTAGGTCCAAACCTAGGTCTTTGGCTTTCTGTCCCCACCTGCAAATCCTAGACCCATCTCTACAAAGGAAATGGCTTCCAGTGCCTTACACTGAACATGTTGAACTCCTTTTTGTCCCTTCTCCTTCTGTCTCCAGTATCTAGAAGCAAAATATATAGCCTCAAAAAAGGTGTTTATATATATATATATATATATATATATATATATATATATATATATATAACATATATGTGTGTGTGTGTGTGTGTATGTATGTTTGTATGTATGTATTAACACTGTTGAGCACTGCCCCCTTGTCACAGGGACAGGACCTCTGTTCTCTGCTTGTGATGCTAGTCTTAAAGAGAAAAACAGGGACTCCAACTAATGTTGTAGAAATACTCATGACAGGCCAGAAGTAGAAGCTATTCAGGAAGCCATAGCCACATGAGTAAACCAAAAAGGATCTATTATTACAATATGTTTCCATCCCTGAAATTAGGGATCTTTGGTCACATGCTACAACATACAAGAATCTTGACTATATTGTGCCCAGATAAATAAGCCAATCACAAAGGACAAATACTGCATGAATCCACCTCTGTAAGGTGCCTAGAGTGGTTCATAGAAAGTAGAAAGTAGCATCAGTGACATGGGGACAGAGATTGAGTTTGAGAATGTGAGATGGCAATATAGTGACTGCCCAACCAAACAAATACCCTAATGTCACTGCACTGTACACTGGAGATGGTAGCATGGTAGAGACTATGCTATGTTTGCTTTGCCAAAATCAAAACAAAGGAAACCAGGGCAATGATTTTTAATCATAAAGCTGACCATTCTCCTCCCCAGAGTAGCACAGAAAGGCTACCATCTCCTTACAGAAGGCATGTTTGGAGACCCCACTCACTCTATGAGTCCATCCATCCCCCTGATCCCAGGCCCCTGCCATCAGCCTCCCTTGGTGGCACATATCCTTGCTGCCATGGACATCTTTGTGTGTTAAGAGTGCTTAGGGCTCCACCTTACCCACATACCTGCTGCAAGGCATTTGTCATGACACTAACCTCACCCTCTGACCAGATGTGTGATATGATCACTTGCTTATCTACTGCAGTCTCATCTTAAGAGAAAGCCAATTCTATAAAAGCTACGTCTGGTCTTTCTATATTTGCTATAACAGAAAACACCCAAACCTCATCTGGCATAGAAGGTGGACCTTTCCTCCCATAACCACCCTGTGAGTGAATGAAAGAATGAATGAGTCAAGCTTATTTGAGAGAAGAGGAAGTTGGTCTCTAATTTTTGTTGTTCCTTTCTATCTATCTTTTAAAAAGATCTACATGACAGGTGTGTACAGAGAATAAGATATCCTAATAAGCGGGGAATGACTGGTTTATCAGGCTCTCTATAAATTACTATGTCATGAACATTAGTTCGAAAGTTCACAAGCAAACCTATGGATGAATAATAAAGAGCTTTAGCAGGCACAGCTTAAAGCCTAGGCTGAGAAAGCTGCTAAGAGCAGCAGCAGCCGCTTACTCGAAGGGGACTTTATAATAAGTACCACTATCACTGCTACGAAACTTCACAGGCTTCAAAACCCTGAACTGAGGAACTGAGTGTTTTAAGGTCCAAACAGGTTTGAGAACTCCTCTTGAGAAATGCCCACAATATTCAAACAAATAGCTGGATGTTTTGGAAAAGAATAACATTCTTTGCTCTCAGCATTTTCTCTAAACCTCAGCTGTCAACACCAGCTAAGATCCCACCTATCAGACGCCACTGCTACACGCCTTCCCCTCACCCACCAGCCACTTAAAATACTTTGCTTCCTTTTAATCAGAATAAGCTCTGATTATCTCCTTTCAAACCAAGATTGATGTTTTCATAACGCTAACAGTCTGAAACGGAGCATAGTGAAGGATCGGGCTGGCCCCTTTCCTCCTGGCCTTGGAAAAGCAGCTCCAATCTTAGAGACAATAAAACACATGTGAGACACAGGTACAGCTATCACATGACAAGAGGAAAACTGTATGTAGCTTCAAGGAACACAGTACACACACAAATACACAGAGACATACACACAGACACGTACACAGAGAGAGAGACACAGACAGACAGACAGACAGACAGACAGACAGACAGACAAAAAGACAGAGATGGAGCCTTTTGGCCAGAAGGGAATCATTTCTGGCCATCAGTGGAAGCTCAGTGGGGTAGTAAGTTGGATTTTGTCTTCTAAGTGGATAGAAATAAGAAAAATATTTCATGCGCTCTGAGGAACACAGGCAAACACCTGGGAAGCCAAATAAATTCAGAACTAGAAAGTGAAACACTTACCTAAGGCTCTGAGCTCAATCAGGCTTCATTAAAGTACTAAGTGGTTCCTCTACCTAACCTATTTTAAAAAACAACAACAACAACAACAAAAATCAGGAGAAGAATTTATTCCAGTTTTCTGTTTTAAAAAATTACTTCTCTCAAGTTATTTTCAAAAAGGCTACAGTTTCTGTTACCTGGAAATTCTGATGACAGTAGAACAGAGGAATATCCCTTCTCAGTTGGTGCCATGGGCCCCAAGACCAGACAGACCTATCCTGACACTGTCTCTCTCCTTTGTACAGCACAGCAGTTACCCCAGCTTTGCTACTGGGGTGCAGGAGTAACATGTGGGAGAGCCCTTCCTTTACCTGAAGAAATGGACTCTAAATGCAGTCTACCCAAGTGATTCATGAACGGAGAAATCTCTAAATGAAGCATCCTCTCCATTCCCAGCCTGCCTTCATCTGTGCAGATAGCCCAGCTCACACAGCCATGCCTGCTGGATCATACCTCTTACCTAATAACCCCTTGCCTTGTGTAGTTGGAGTGGTGGAGCAAACACCACCATGGATTGTCTTATTCAGTATTATTGAAACAAAACAAATCCACAGGTTGGGCTAGGAAGAAGGCCCTGTGAGTAAACTGCTTACTGTGCAAGTATAAGAACGTGTGTTCAGATCCCTCATACTTACGCAGAATCCAGCCACAACCAGCCACCTGCATTTTTAACTCCAATACCAGGGAGTGCAGACAGGAAGATCTTGAGGGCTCAGTGGCTAGCCAGTCTAGCTGAAATGCCAAGCTCTAGGTTCAGTGAGAAACCCAGCCTCAAAAAATATGGTGGAGAAGCCATACTGTGTATGCTAAGTCCATGTCCCTGCAACTGACTTGTTATTACCAGTCTTTTGTTAGAGTTTGCCACTGGAATGAGTGGTTTTCAAGATTTTTGTCACATCATTAATAACTTCACTCAAAAAATCACACATCCTTATTTCAAACAAAGCATTCAGCCATGTAGTCAACATCTTTTTGACCTCACTTACAAACAACCCTGACAGACGAACGAATAATTGCTTATTTCATGTCTTTACTTTAAACTGCTTCATGGATATAGTTAATTATCTTTCCACAGCTGCACAAAGAAGGCACATGAAAAGACGCATCTATGTTTTTTAATCATTTTATAGAAACAAATGTATAAAAGTGTGTGCACAGAGACAGATTTTTGTATATTACAATAATTGCTGAACAAAATGATTGGTTCATGTTTTCCCACAAGTTCCCTTAAGTGAGAGATCTATGCAGCTTTCTTCAAGCCACAAGCTTACATCTGAATGTTGAATTATTTGGTAGTTTATACTACAGAAAGATAATTGACTCATGGCCAAACCTGTTCCAACAGCACATGATGCACCTCAAAGTTGTATGCAGGTCTCCATTAGCAGATGAGCTACCACCAGATGTCCACCATGGGCCACACACAGACCTGGCACTGATCAGGTCTCTACTGTTAACTGCGCTAAAATGACTTGGTCTTTTTATAATGTTAGTGACATTGTGAGCCCTAACTCAGTCCTATCAGCCAACGATAAATACCAGTTAGAAAATGATAAGAATCTTGAGCCAACTGACTGGGTTCAGCAGAGTGAGTTAGACTAACAGTGACTCAGACAGCATAGGGAACAAAGGGCATGTAAAACAGCCAGAACTCAAAAGCAAAATTGCACAAGAACTCAGTGAAAAACCCAAAGCTATGTGACCTCCTCTCTCATCAAGCCAGGTGACCTGGAAAATCTTTGGGATGCTCCTGCCCTTCCCACACTGTAGCCTCAGAGTTTTGTAAATCTCTAAGGAGGGAACATCACTGCCCACATGCACTGTGGCTGACAGGTGTGCATGTTACTTCTGTGTAACTACATTTTCAGGAGATTGTAAAACTTTATCAGCAGATGTATACATGTGCCCCGTTAGACTTTTGTTCCTGAATGTGAGCTATCATTCAGGTCACTGCCTGTGTCAGCCTCACTTGGCTGGGGGTTGGGGAGAGAAGAAAGGGGAAATCTTGGAAATCAGAGCTCTATCTATCTCAACAACAGTCAAGTCAGACTTCTTTCAGAGTCCAGAAATTATTTCAGTGCTCTTTTTAAAATTACTGGAAGTACAGAAAGCTCATCTTTATAAAAATTATTATACCTTTAGTTTGCTTCCTGTAGGAAGGTCAGAGGGCCTAGATCCAATTAATGGCAAAAATCTTCTTCAGCCCACAGCATAATTTAGTAGTGACTATGTTTTATTGTTCTTCCAATGTCTTTGAGAAAAAAGCTACTGCTGCTATGTTACCTGAACCCATTTAGACTTTGACTCAGCGTATGGACTGAGCCTTATATCTGAAACAACAAAATATAGAAACTCTACAAATTATCTCACAATGGATTGGTCATGACAAATAAGCTGCCAAATCCACATTCCTGCTCTATAAGACAGAGGCAAGTGGCCAGCCCTGCCCCACAGTAAACAGCTAATTAGATGAATGCTTTGTGTGAGGGGAGAAAAGGACAGTACCCGTCGGTCACTGGTCCCCTTCCTAGTTGGCACTGCTTTTTGTCACTTAAGAGTTGAAGTGGTTTTCCTGCCTTGAATGGTTGGAATTCTTGACGTAGAGAAGAGCTGAAGTCATGAGTTGTGGATGACAGGAAAGAAAAGCTCCCCAGTCCAGTCAGCGACAGTCATCAACTCTATGGTCCTGTCTGGCTTGCACAACAACAGATTGCACTTCCTGCCAAGATCAGGTATTCTTGCTGACTCCCATTCTCCAGGATGTGGGTAGTGAGATACAGCAACAGAACTGCAGGCCCCAGGCCTTCCCTGAGCAGGAAGCCCAGGGATGAAGCCTGCAGCCTTCAGTGGGGTGCATGGACCAGCAGCTTAGAGAGCATCCACTTAGTCAGTAACTCACATTCCCATCAGAAGTGTGCACATGGTGGCCACATATGAATGCCATTGCACAGGAAGAGTTGGGATAAGAAGGTCCCCAAAATCTTTGAGTGGGCACTTGGTTATAGGGACCTCTAACTCATTATCACTAGTTTGACCCAACCAGAAAGCCAGCCATAGTCCATAGTGGATGACTGAGGGGCGGAGGGAGAGGTTGGAAAATGAGGGAAATTGTCCTCTCACCCACAGGTGGCAGAAACTCCTTTCCACCAGTCTTTCATCCAGCTTCCTGTGCCACTGGGCACTGTTCTGGGAGGTCTCTTGAGTTCCTGCTGAGCACTCACTGTTCCTGACCATCTTAGCAGCTCTGGCTGCCTTCTTGAGCTTGGTCTCAGCTCAAGAGGTAAAAGAGGTGGGCTCTTACCTAGCTTCATGCTGTTCTGCTGTTTTTAGGCAAGACTCACAACTCCTGCCTAGACCAAAGTCACACATTCGTCTTGTGGTGTAGGATCATATATATGAAACAAGAAATGGTTCCATAACTTATTCCTCCTCAGCTCATTCTCAACACCTAAATTTTGTGACTATAAACCTCATTAATGAGTTTCCTTCCACATGCCAGAGACTACATGCAATTCTTTATAGGTTATGCAGAGCTCAGAAAGCATCCAAGGGTATAGAACCAGCAGGCAGCACAGAACTGGCAAGAGGCATAGCTTAGCAGATCTCTCAAGGACAAAGTCTGTATGATGGAGTAGAAGTCCCAGCCCAAGACAACCCTAGAACACACTTAAACAACACTTGCTGGATAATTGATGGAGTGAATAAATGTCAGATGATACAATAAAGGGCACACTTCCCTTCCAGGCTGAAAGATGTAGGTCTCCATTCCACTGTAATGAGATTGCAAGGGACAGTTATTAATTCTTTACAGCATGGTCAGGGTGAAGGCATGGCCTCCAAGGAACATAATTAATATGCAAGTGAGTTTATATCATTCTCCCATCAGGAAACCTGTCACTAGTACATGGTGTTCATCTTTCTTGATTATTCACTTGGGTGGTAGTGTGCAAATTAAGAGGTTGTTCAACCCTGGAAGGAGGATCACCGCAGATAAGGAGTTTGGGTACAAGAAGCCTGGAGCACTTTCTCACGATCATGCTACAAAAACCTGAAATGGGGAAAATTAAACAAAGGGAATGAAGAGGGTGGGCAAAAAGACATGCTGCACGTGCTCCCAACCCATCTGATCATTCTCAAGGATTTTAAGCTCAAGGACTACATTGGCCCACAGCCCTACAGACCTCATCCTACAAATTTTATTTCCAGTGCCCATCTGGCCTTGTTCCTCCACCTCCCCTCTCAGCTATCCATCCTTTCACAGAGGAGTTTGCCTTCCTCAGTCAATTGACTACCCCATCATAGATGCCCTGCAGCAGGCTTTAAGAGAGCTACCCGAGCTCCTCTTTGCCACTCTGCCCAAACAGCTGCCTTTCACCTCCCTACAGCACCCTTTGTCTTATGAACAGAGGGATGTGCAGTCTTGCCCAAGAAAGAAAAGACTCCTCTTAACCTCAAAATAGAAATTCAGCAGGAGAGGTATTTTGGTAAAAATAAAGGGTCAGCTGAAAGAATGCACAACCCAAGCTGTACTTTCAACAAAGAAGCTGGCCTGATTGCCTGGCACACCTGTGGTGTATTATTCTGCGCTAGCTAAAAGAGTAAACAATGCTTTCAAACTGGAGTGCATCAAGTCTAGAAGGACTGCATGCATGTGCACATCACACCCTGTCCCTTTGCTTCACACTGCACAGAGTTCAAATCAACGTTCCAAAGAACTTCACTGTTAATTGTAAGCTCATGATGACCATTCTTAATTGTAATACTCTTATGCACTCAAGGAAAGCCAAATTTGATAAATCATATTCAGCCCATCCAATGGCTATCTGCACAGACACAAAGAACACTGGTAGCCCTAAGTAAATGCAAATGAGGTGTTCTGTTTTGATTTGGGGTTCTAGATTGTTTATTTATTTGTGTGTGTGTGTATGTGCGTGAGCGAGCATGTACAGGCACATGTGAATGTGTACTTGAGTATGTATGTCATAGCACATGTTTGGAAAACAGAATATAATTTGTAGGAGATAGTTCTCTCCTTTCACCCTACCAAGGATCAAACTCCAGTCATCCGGCTCAGTATAAGAGTGCTCCTAAGCCATCTACCAGGCCCTTGTTATATTCCTCTAAGATGTTCTTTTAGGTCCACTCTGTGGACTAGGCTGGCCTCAAACTCTCAGTGATTGTCCTGTCCACCTCCAATGCCAGGATTACGGACATGCCTCCCTATGTGCCTATAGATGTAAATCAAGTTTTTCTTCACTGGTTTGTCACCAATAGCCAAGGCTCTGTCAGCAACCCAATCATTTATATAAACATCATTATTTATTCCTCCAGTAAAATAGCCACTAACATTCTAATACAAATAGCTCTTAGGAAATCACTTTTCAACAGGTTACAAGAAATAACTTTTTTTAAGTTATAAGGGGATCAAAGGCATCCAAGCTTCGCAGCATACAGCCTCGGGGAGCGTTGCTTCCCTACCACTTTCCCTGAACATAGAGCCACAGATGAGAACAGAGCATCAGCACAGGCGCTGAACATCTTGTTCGCAAACTGAACAGTAAAACAAATTCCCAGAACGCCAGCAGTCTTAACCCTAAATTCATTTTTTTTAAATGTGCTAGCACAAGTAAAAGAACCTACGTTGGCGCCCTCTGGTGCCCACAGAGAACTGATTTAGGCAACTTGAAGTACTGAAACTAAAACTAAGTCTTTGTTACCTGAGAAGCAGAACATCAAACACACACACACACACACACACACACACACACACACACACTCACGCTCGCTCACTCGCTCGCACGTGCACTTGCATGCCCTACATGCCCTTCAACACATTAAATCACAAACAACAAACCCAACCAGAAGATAACCATGGAAACTGTTGGTTCTTACCAGCAGGTGAACTGAGTGTGACTCTTAAGGTTCTACTGCTGTCAACCCTGGGCCCCCAAGCACAGTAACTCCCACTGATCCTTCCTGTTTGCTCCCCAAGTGGAAGTGCTGCTAACTCCTTGTCACCAAAACACTAGATACAAGTACTTTACCAAAGCCACAGAGTATGTCCCATAGAGTCATATATCTAAAGTTGATTTGAAGAATTAAAAGTTAATTCTTCACGGTTAATCCCCACCCCTCAAATTAGCTTTCCTTTTTTGAAGGGAAGTTAATCCTTCAAAGTAGTTAAGAAAATAAAACTGAAAACATTCAAGACCAGAATATACGTTTGCTTCCCCAAGATAGGAGCATCCTTACAGTGTGTAACTGTCTACATGCAGCACGGGAAGGAAATCTGCCCTTGCAGGTGTCCCTGGTCTAAGACAATAACCACCATATCTGACCACACTGACACCATGGAGGGAGGCCAGTTGCTGCATGGATGGAGCTGTGAGTGGTATAGAGGGTTACCTAGCCAGTCTTCCCTTTAATTTCTTTTTTTTTTAATTGGATATTTTTATTTGTTTACATTTCAAATGTAATCCCCTTTCCTGGTTTCCCCTCTGCAAGCCCCCTATCCCATTCCCCCTTAAACTGCTTCTATGAGAGTGCTCCCCTGCCCATCCACCCACTCCTGCCTCACAGAGCTAGCATTCCTATACACTGGAGCGTAAAGCCTTCACAGGACCAAGGGCTTCCCCTCCCATTGATGCCAGATAAGGCCCCTTCAGCATCTTCAGTTCTTCCCCTAACTCCTCCATTGGGGTCCCTTTGTTCAGTTCGATGGTTGGCTGTGAGCATCCTCATCTGTATTGGTCAGGATCTGGCAGAGACTCGCAGGAGACAGCTGTATCAGGCTCCTATCAGCAAGTACTTCTTGTCATCAGCAATAGTGTCTGGGTTTGGTGTCTGCATGTGGGATGGATCCCCAGCTAGGGCAGTCTCTGGATAGCCTTTCCTTCAGTCTCTGTTTCACTCTTTCTCCCTGTATTTCCTTTAGACAGAAGCAATTCTGAGATAAAATTTTGGAGATGGGTTGGTGGCCCCATTCCTCAACTGAGGGTGGGGGCATGCCTAAACTCTGAATATAGTCTTGACAGGTTCTCCCTCCCCTTTGTGGGGTATTTCAGCTAATGTCATCCCCATGGAGTCCTAGGATGCTCTTGCTTTCCTGGAATGTGGGACTTTCTGGTTTCTACCCCCCAGTTCCCCACCCACCATTGCTATACACCTCTGTACATCTCCTACATCTCCTCCCATAGCCAATTCTGCACAACTTTTTTTTTACCTCCCTCTCCTTTCTTCCTCCAAAGTCCCTCCCACCCTCTTCTCCCCTTGATTATATTGTTCCCCCTTCTATGTAGGACTGAAGCATACACTCTTCGGTCTTCCTTCCTCTTGAGCTTTATGTGGTCTATGCGTTGTATTGTGGGTATTCCACGCTCTTTGCCTAATATCTACTTATCAGTGAGAACATACCATGTATGTTCTTTTGTGACTGGATTACCTCAATCAAGATATTTTCTAGATCCATCCATTTGCCTGAAAATTTCATGAAGTCATTGTTTTTAATAGCTGAGTAGTACTCCATTGTGTAAATATGCCACATTTTCTGTATCCATTCCTCTGTTGAGGGACATCTGGATTGTTTCCAGCTTCTGGCTATTATAAATATGACTGCTATGAACATAGTGGAACATGTGTCCTTAGGACCCAGATATACCACTTCTGGGCATATACCAAGAAGATGCTCCTACATGTAATAAGGTAGTACTATGTCAAAATTTCTGAGGAACTGAAAGATTGATTTCCAAAGTTGTTATACCAGTTTGCAATCCCACCAACAATGAAAGATTGTTCCTCTTTCCCCACATCCTCACCACCATCTGCTGTCACTTGAGTTTTTGAACTTAGTCATTTTGACTGATGTAAGGTAGAATCTCAATGTCATTTTAAGTTGCATTTCCCTGATGACTAAGGATGTTGAACATTTCATTAAGTCCTTCCCGGCCATTCAGGTTTCCTCAGTTGAGAATTCTCTATTTAAATGTTCTCCATTTTTTGATAGGATTATTTGGTTCTCTGGAATCTCACTTCTTGAGTTCTATGTATATTTTTGGATATTAGCCCTCTATCAGATTTAAGACTGGTAAATACTTTTGTCCAAAATGTTTTGTCCTATTGACAGAGTTTTTGCCTTAAAGAAGCTTTGTGCTGAGCAGTGGTGGCACACGCCTTTAATCCCAGCACTTGGGAAGCAGAGGCAGGCGGATTTCTGAGTTTGAAGCCAGCCTGGTCTACAAAGTGAGTTCCAGGACAGCCAGGGCTATACAGAGAAACCCTGTCTCAGAAAAAAACAAACAAACAAACAAACAAACAAAAAACCAAAAAGAAGCTTTGTAATTTTATGCGATCCCATTTGTCAATTCTTGATCTCAGAGCATAAGCCATTGGTGTTCAGGAAACTTTCCCCTGTGCCCATATCTTCGAGGCTTTTCTCCACTTTCTCTTCCATTAGATTAAGTGTATCTGGTTTTATGTGGAGGTCCTTGATCTACTTGAACTTGAGCTTTGTATAGAGGGATAAGAATGGATCAATTTAAGGAGTTACAGAGAAAAAGTTTGGAGCTAAGAGAAAAGGATGGACTATCCAGAGACTACCCCACCCAGGGATCCATCCCATAATCAGCCACCAAACCCAGACACTATTGCATATGACAGCAAGATTTTGCTGAAGGGATCCTGATATAGCTGTCTCGTATGAGGCTATGCCAGTGCCTGGCAAATACAGAAGTGAATGCTCACAGTCATCTATAGTATGTAACACAGAATCCCCAATGGAGGAGCTAGAGAAAGCACCCAAGGAGCTGAAGGGGTCTGCAACCCTATAGGTGAAACAATATGAACTAACCAGTACCCCTAGAGCTCATGTCTCTAGCTGCATATGTAGCAGAAGATGGCCTAGTTGGCTATCATTGGGAAGAGAGGCCCCTTGGTCTTGCAAACTTTATATGCCCCAGTACAGGGGAACACCAGGGCCAAGAATTGGGAGTGGGTGGGTAGGGGAGCAGGGCGGAGGGAGGGTATAGGGAACTTTTGGGATAGCATTTGAAATGTAAATAAAGAAAATACCTAATAAAAAATCAAAATTTAAAAAAGAATGGATCAATTTGCATTCTTCTACATGCTAACCAACAGTTTAGACAGCACCATTTGTTAAAAATGCTGTCTTTTTTCCACTGGATGGTTTTTAGCTGTTTGTCAAGATTAAATGAGCATAGGTGTGTGGGTTCATTTCTGGGTCTTCAACTCTATTGCATTGTTCTACCTGTATGTCTCTGTACCAGTATCATACAATTTTTATCACCATTGCTCTGTAGTACAGCTTGAGGTCAGGGATGCCGATTCCCCCAGAAGTTCTTTTATTGTTGAGAATAGTTTTTGCTATCCTGGGTTTTTTTGTTATTCCAAATGAGTTTGAGACTTGCTCTTTCTAACTCTATGAAGAACTGACTTAGAGTTTTGATGGGGATTGCATTGAATCTGTAGGCTGCTTTCGGCAAGATGACCATTTTTCCTATATTAATCCTGCCAATCCATGAGCGTGGGAGATCTTTCCATCTTTTGAGGTTTTCTTTGATTTCTTTCTTCAGAAACTTGAAGTTCTTGTTGTACAGATCATTCACTTGTTTGGTTAGAGTCACACCAAGATAGTCTATATTACTTGTGACTATTGTGAAGGGTGTTGCTTCCCTAATTTCTTTCTCAGCCTGTTTATAATTTGGTTGAGCTAATTTTATATCCAGCTGAAGTTGTTTATCAGCAGGAGGAGTTCTCTGATGGATTTTTTTAGGGTCACTTAATTATTCTATCATGTCACCTAAAAATAATGATATTTGACTTGCTTCCTTTCCAATTTGTATTCCTTTGACCTCCTTTTGTTGTCTAATTGCTCTGGCTAGAACTTCAAGTACTATATTGAATAGATAAGGAGAGAGTGGGCAGCCTTGTCTAGTCCCTGATTTTAGTAGGATTGCTTCAGTTTCTCTCCATTTAGTTTGATGTTGGCTACTAGTTTACTGTATATTTCTTTTAACAGTTTTAGATATGGGCCTTGAATTTCAGATCTTTCTAAGACTTTTAACATGAAGGGATGCTGAATTTTGTCAAATGCTTTTTTCAGCATCTAATGAAATGAGCATATTTTTTTCCTTTGAGTTTGTTTATCTAGTGGGTTACACTGATGGATTTCCTTATATTGAACAATCCCTGTATTCCTGGGAAGAAGCCTACTTGATCGGGTGAAAGATCATTTATTTTGTGGTAATCTTGGATTCAGTTTGTGAGAATTTTATTGAGTATTTTTGCATCAATACTCATAAGAGTTCTCTTTATTTGTTGGGTCTTTGTGTGGTTTTGGTATCAGCATAACTGTGGCTTCATAGAATGAATTGGGTAGTGCTCCTTCTGTATCTATTTTATGGAATACTTTGGAGAGTATTGGTATTATGTCTTCTTTGAAGATCTGATAGAATTCTGCACTAAAACCATCTGGGCCTGGGTTTGTTTTGGTTGGGAAACTTTTTTTTTTAATTAGGTATTTTCTTCATTTACATTTCCAATGCTATCCCAAAAGTCCCCCATGCCCTCCCCCCCTCACTACCCTACCCACCCACTCCCACTTTTTGGCCCTGGTGTTCCCCTGTACTGGGGCATATAAAGTTTGCAAGACCAATGGGCCTCTCTTTCCACTGATGGCTGACTAGGTCATCTTCTGATACATATGCAGCTAGAGACATGAGCTCCGGGGGGTACTGGTTAGTTCATATTGTTGTTCCACCTATAGTATTGCAGATCCCTTTAGCTCCTTGGGGGTTGGTAAACTTTTAATGACTGCTTCTATTTTTTTAGGGGTTATAAGAGTGTTTAGATGGTTTGTCTGATCCTGATTTCACTTTGCTACCTTGTACCTGTCTAGAAACTTGTCCATTTAATCCAGATTTTCCAGTTTTGTTGAGCATAGGCTTTTGTAGTAAGATCAATGAACTTTTTAATTTCCCCAGTTTCTATTGTTATATCTTATTTTTATTTCTGATTTTGTTAATTTGGATACCGTTTCTGTTCTGTTTTATCTGGTTAGTCTAGCTAAGGGTTTATCTTTCTTGTTGATTCTCAAAAAAAAACAAAAACAAAAACAAAAACAAACAAACAAAAAACAAACCAACAGCTCCTGGTTTGGTTGATTCTTTGTATAGTTCTTTTTGTTTCTAATTGGTTGATTTCATCTCTGAGTTTGATTATTTCTTCCTGTCTACTCCTCTTGGGTATATTGTCTTCCTTTTATTCTAGAGCTTTCAGGTGTGCTGTCAAGTTGCTAGTATATGCACTCTCCAGTTTCTTTTTGGAGATACTCAGAGCTATGAGTTTTCCTCTTAGCACTGCTTACACTGTTTCCCATAAGATTGGGTGTGTTATAGCTTCATTTTCATGAAACTCTTAAAAGAGTTTTTAATTTCTTACTTTATTTCTTCCTAGACCAAGTTATCATTAAGTAGGGCATTATTCAGCTTCCATGTGTATATGGGCTTTATGGTGTTTTGGTTGATATTGAAGATCAGGCTTAGTCCATGGTGATCTGACAGGATGCATGGAATTATTTCAATCTTCTTCTTCTGTTGAAGCCTGTTTTGTGAATGATTATATGGTCAATTTTAGAGATGGTACCATGAGGTGCTGAGGAGAAGGTATATTATTTTGTTTTAGGATAAAATAAATATCCTATAGATATCTGTTAAATCCATTTGTTTCATAACTTTTTAGTTTCACTGTGTCTCTGTTTAGTTTCTGTTTCCATGATCTGTCTATTGTTGAGAGTGGGGTGTTGAAGTCTTCCACTATTATTGTGTGAGATTCAATGTGTGCTTTGAGCTTTAGAAAAAAAATTTCTTTTATGAATGTAGGTACTCTTCCATTTGGAGCATAAATGTTCAAATTTGAGAGCTCTTCTTGGTAGATTTTTTTCCTTTGATGAGTATAAAATGTCCCTCCTTATCCCTTTTGATAACATTTGGTTGATTTTATTCGATATTAGAATGGCTACTCTAGCATTTTTATTGGAACTCTTTGCTTAGAAAAATGTTTCCAGCCTTTTACTCTGGGGTAGTGTCTGTCTTTGTCCTTGAGGTGTATTTCCTGTATGTAGCAAAATGCTGGGTCCTATTTAAATATCCAGTCTGTTAGTTTATGTTTTTTGGGAAATTGAGTCCATTGATGTTAAGAGATATGAAGAACTAGTGATTGTTGCTTCCTCTTATTTTTGTTGTTTGAGGTGGTTTATGTTAGTGTGGGTATCTTTTTTGGGTTTGTTGAGAGATTACTTTCTTGCTTTTTCTAGGGTATAGTTCCCCTCCTTGTTTTGGAGTTTTCCATCTATTATCTTTTGTAGGGCTGGATTTGTGGAGAGATATTGTGTAAATATGGTTTTGTTGTGGAATAACTTTGTTTCTCTATCGATGGTACTTGAGAGTTTTGCTGGGTATAGTAGCCTGGGCTGGCATTTGTGTTCTCTTAGGGTCTGTATGAGATCTGCCCAGGATCCTCTAACTTTTGTAGTCTCTGGTGAGATGTCTGGTGTAATTCTGATAGTTCTGCCTTTATATGTTACTTGACCTTTTTCCCTTAATGCTTTTACTATTCTTTCTTTGTTTTGTGCATTATGTGAGAGGAGGAATTTGTTTTCTGGTCCAATCTATTTGGAGTAAGCTTCTTATATGTTATGGGCATCTCTTTCTTTAGGTTAGGGAAGTTTTCTTCTATAATTTTGTTGAAGATGTTTACTTGGCCCTTTAAGATAGGAATCTTCACGCACTTCTCTACTTATTATCCTTAGGTTTGATCTTCTCATTGTGTCCTGTATTTCCTGGATGTTTTGGGCTAGAAACTTTTGTATTTTGCATTTTCTTTGATTGTTGTGTCAATGTTTTCTATGGTATCTTCTGAATCTCAGATTCTCTCTTCTATCTCTTGTATTCTGTTGGCAATGCTTCCATCTATGACTCCTGATCTCTTTCTTAGGTTTTCTATCTCCAGAGTTGTATCCCTTTGGGAAGTGTTTACTGTTTTTAATTCCACTTTTAGATCCTGGATAGTTTTGATCAATTCCTTCAACTGGTCATGTTTCTTTGTAATTCCTTAAGGAATTTTTGTGTTTCTTCTTTAATGGCTTCTACCTGTTAACCTGTGTTCTGTATTTTTTTAATGGAGATATTTATGTCCTTTTTACAATACTCCCTCATCATTATGAGATGTGGTCTTATTTTGGTTTTGTTGTTGTTGTTGTTTTTGTTATTTTTTTATTAGATACTTTCTTTCTTTACATTTCAAATGTTAATCCTTTTCCTAGTTTCCCCTTTGAAAACCCATTATCACCTCCCCACTCCCACTGCTCCCAACCCACCCAATCCAGCTTCCTGGCCCTGGCATTCACCTATACTGGGGCATAGAGCCTTCACAGGACTATTGCCCGCGCTTTTGTTCCCCCTGGTAAGAACACGCTCAGGGCAACCGGAATCTTCTGCAGCACAAGCTTTATTGCTTACCCCATCAGGAGCCAGTGGGGAAGAGAGCCAGAGAGAGAGCCAGAGAGAGAGAGAGAGAGAGAATGGCGGAAACCGTCCCTTTTATGGAGGACTGTCCTCCGCCTCAGACGTGTCGCTCCCTGATTGGCTGCAGCCCATCGGCCGGAGTTGTCGTCACGGGAAGGGAGAGCACATGGGGTGGAAAGCTACCCCGGCACATGCGCAGCTTGCTTGTTTACTACTTAGAACACGGGTGTCAGTGCCATCAGCGCCATCTTGTAATGGCGAAAGTGAGGACGGCTCCTTACACAGGACCAAGGGCCTCTCCTCTGATTGATAACAGACTAGGCCATCATCTGCTAAATATGCAACTAGAGCCATGAGCCCCACCATGTGTATTCTTTGGTTGGTGTTTTAGTCCCAGAGAGCTCTGGGAGTACTGCTTAGTTCATATTGTTCTTCCTCCTATGGGGCTGCAAACGCCTTCAGCTCTTTGGGTACTTTCTGTAGTTCCTTCATTAGGGACCCTGTGCTCCATCCAATAGATGGCTGTGAGCATCCACTTCTGTATTTGTCAGGTACTGGCAGAGCATGTCATGAGACAGCTATATCAGGCTCCTGTCAGCAAGCTCTTGTTGGCATCTGCAACAGTGTCTGGGTTTGGCAGTTGTATTTGAGATGGATATCCCAGGTGGAGCAGTTTCTGGATGGTCATTCTTTCAGTCTCTGCTCCAGAATTTGTCTCTGTAACTCCTTCCATGGGTATTTTGTTCCCCCTTCTAAGAAGGATCAAAGTATCCACACTTCACTCTTCCTACTTCTTGAGTTTCATTTGTTTTGAGCATTGTATCTTGGGTATTCTGAGCTTCTGAGCTAATATCCACTTATCAATGAGTGCATATCATGTGTGTTCTTTTGTGACTGGGTTACCTCACTCAGGATGATATCCTCCAGATCCATCCATTAGCTTAAGAATTTCATGAATTCATTGTTGTTAATACCTGCATAGTACTCTATTGTGTAAATATATCACATTTTCTCTATCCATTCCTCTGTTATAGGTTATTTCCAGCTACTGGATATTATAAATAAGGCATCTATGAATATAGTCAAGCAGGTATTCTTATTACATGTTGGAGCATCTTCTGGGTATATGCCCAGAAGTGGTTGTGCTGGATCCTCCATTAGTACTATGTCCAATTTTCCGAGGAACAACCAAGCTGATTTCCAGGGTGGTTGGACCAGCTTGCAATCCCACCAGCATCAGAGGAGTGTTCCTCTTTCTCCACATCCTCGCCAGCATCTGCTTTCACCTGAATTTTGGATCTTGGCCATTCTGACCGGTGTGAAATGGAATCTCAGGATTGTTTTGATTTGCATTTCCCTGATAACTAAGGATGTTGAAAAAAAATTGAGGTGCTTCTCAGCCATTCCTCAGTTTTGAATTCTTTGTTTAGCTCTGTGCTCCATTTTATAATAGGACTATTTGGTTCCTGGAGTCTAACTTCTTGAGTTCTTTGTATATATTGGATATTAGCCCTCCATTGGATTTAGAATTGGTAAATATATTTTCTCAATCTGTTGGTTGCCTATTTGTCTTATTGACAGTGTCCTTTGCCTTACTAAAGCTTTGTAATTTTATGAGGTCCCACTTGTCAATTATTGATCTTATAGCACAAGCCATTGTTATTCTGTTCAGGAATTTTTCCCCTGTGCCCATATCTTCAAGACTCTTCACCACTTTCTCCTCTATAAATTTCAGCGTATCTGGTTTTATGTGGAGTTTTTTCATCCACTTAGACTTCAGCTTTGTACAAGGAGATAAGAATGGATCAATTCACATTCTTCTACATGATAACCACCGGTTGAGCCAACGCCATTTGTTGAAAATGTTGTCTTTAATCCACTGGATGGTTTTAGCTTCTAAGTTAAATATCAAGTAACCATAGGTGTGTGGGTTCATTTCTGGGTCTTCAATTATATTCCATTGATCTACCTGACTGTCACTGTACCAGTACCATGCTTTTTTTTTTTTTAATCACAATTGCTCTGTAGTACATCTTGAGGTCATTGATAGTGATTCCACCAGAAGTTGTTTTATTTTTGAGAACATTTTTTGCTATTCTAAGTTTTTTGTTATTTCAGATGAATTTGCAAATTGCCCTTTCTAACTCTGTGAAGAATTGAGTTGGGATTTTGATGGGGATTGCATTCAATCTGTAGATTTCTTTCGGCAAGATAGCCATTTTTACTATATTAATCCTGCCAATCCATGAGCATAGGAGATCTTTCCATCTTCTGAGATCCTCTTTAATTTCTTTCTTCAGAGACTTGAAGTTCTTATCATACAGATCTTTCACTTCCTTATTTAGAGTCACACCAAGGTATTTTATATTATTTGTGACTATTGTGAAGGGTGTTGTTTCCCTAATTTCTTTCTCAGCCTGTTTATCCTTTGTGTAGAGAAAGGCCACTGATTTGTTTGAGTTAATTTTATATCCATCTACTTTGATGAAGTTATTTGTCAGGTTTAGGAGTTCCCTGGTGGAATTTGGGGGGGAGGGTCACTTATACATATTATCATATCATCTTCAAATAGTGATGTTTTGACCTTTTTCTTTCCAATTTTTATCCTTTGAACTCCTTTTGTTGTCTAATTGCACTGGCTAGGACTTCAAGTACTATATTGAATAGGTAGGGAGAGAGTGGGCAGCCTTGTCTAGTCCCTGATTTTAGTGGGATTGCTTCCAGCTTCTCTCCATTTACTTTTATGTTGGCTACTGGTTTGCTGTAGATTGCTTTTACTATGTTTAGGTATGGGCCTTGAATTCCTGATCTTTTCAAGTCTTTTATCATGAACGGATGTTGGATTTTGTCAAATGCTTTGTCAGCATCTAATAAGATGATCATGTGGTTTTTGTCTTTGAGTTTGTTTATATAGTGGATTACATTGATTGATTTCCATATGATGAACCATCCCTGCATCCCTGGGATGAAGCATACTTGATCATGATGGATGATCTCTTGATGTGTTTTTGGATTCAGTTTGTGAGAATTTTATTGAGTATTTTTGCAGCCATATTCATAAGGACAATGGGTTTGAAGTTCTCTTTCTTTGTTGGATCTTTATGTGGTTTAGGTATCAGAGTAAGTGTGACTTTATAAAACAAATTGGGTAGAGTACCTTCTGTTTCTATTTTGGGAAATAATTTGAGGAGTATTGGTATTATGTATTCTTTGAAGGTCTGATAGAAATATCATCTATCTGGTCCTGGGCATTTTTTTTGTTGGGAGACTATTATTGACTGTTTCTATTTCTTTAGGGGATATGGGACTGTTTAGATCATTAATCTTATCCTGATTTAACTTTGGTACCTGGTATCTGTCTAGAAAATTGTCCATTTCATCCAGGTTCTCCAGTTTTGTTGAGTATAGGCTTTTGTAGTAGGATCTGATGATGTTTTGTATTTCCTCAGATTCTATTGTTATATCTCCCTTTTCATTTCTGATTTTGTTAATTAGGATACTGTCTCTGTGCCTTCTAGTTAGTTTGGCTAAGGGTTTATCTATTTTGTTGACTTTCTCAAAGAACCAGCTCCTGGTTTGGTTGATTTTTTGAATAGTTCTTTTTGTTTCCTCTTGGTTGATTTCAGCCCTGAGTTTGATTATTTCCTGCTGTCTACTCCTCTTGGGTGAATTTGCTTTCTTTTGTTCTAGAGGTTTCTGGTGTGCTGTCAAGCTGCTCATGTATGCTTTCTCCAGTTTTTTTTTTTTTTTTTTTTTTTTTGAGGAACTCAGAGCTATGAGTTTTCCTCTTAGCACTGCTTTCATTGTGTCCCATAAGTTTGGACATGTTGTGGCTTCATTTTCATTAAACTCTAAAAAGTCTTTAATTTCTTTCTTCATTTCTTCCTTGACCAAATTATCATTGAGTAGAATGTTTTTCAGCTTCCACATGTATATAAGCTTTCTCTTATTTATGTTGTGATTGAAGACTAAACTTAGTCCATGGTGATCTGATAGGATACATGGGATGATTTCAATATTCTTGTATCTGTTGAGGACTGTTTTGTGACCAATTATATGGTCAATTTCGGAGAAGGTGCCATGAGGTGCTGAGAAGAAGGTATATTATTTTGTTTTAGGATAAAATGTTCTATATATACCTGTTAAATCCATTTGTTTCATAACTTGTCAGTTTCACTGTGTCTCTGTTTAGATTCTGTTTCCGTGATCTGAGAGTGTGGAGTTGCTGAGAGTGTGGAGTTGAAGTTTCCCACTATTATTGTGTGAGGTGTAATGTGTGCTTTGAGCTTTAGTAAAGTTTCTTTTATGAATGTGGGTGTCTTTGCATTAGGAGCATACATATCAGAATAGAGTTTTTCTTGGTAAATTTTTCTTTATGAGTATAAAGTATCCCTCCTTATCTTTTTTGAGAACTTTAGGTTGAAAGTCAATTTTATCTGATATTAGAATGGCTAGGCCACCTTGTTTCTTGGGACCATTTGCTTGGAAAATTGTTTTCTAGACTTTTACTCTGAAGTAGTGTCTGTCTCTGTCACTGAGGTTGGTTTCCTGTATGCAGCAAAACATTGGGTCCTGTTTATGTAGCCAGTCTGTTAGTCTATGTCTTTTTATTGGGGGAATCGAGTCTACTGATATTAAGAGATATTAAGGGAAAGTCATTGTTTCATCATGCTATTTTTGTTTGAGGTGGAATTATGTTTTGTTTTGTTTTGTTGTGGTTATCTTCTTTTGGTTTGTTAAAAGATTATTTTCTTGCTTTTTCTAGGGTGTAGTTTTCCTCCTTGTGTTGGTTTTCCATTCCTATCCTTTGAAGTGTTGGATTTGTGGAGAGATATTGTGTAAATTTGTTTTGGGCATGGAATACCTTGGTTTCTCCATCTATGGTAATTGAGAGTTTTTCTGTGTATAGTAGTCTGGGCTGGCATTTGTGCTCTCTTAGGGTCTGTATGACATTTCCCCAGGATCTTCTGGCTTTCATAGTTTCTGGTGAGAAGTCTAGTGTAATCCTGATAGGTCTGCTTATATGTTACTTGACCTTTTTCCCTTATTACTTTTAATATTCTTTCTTTGTTTTGTACATTTTATGTTTTGATTATTGTGTGACAGAAGGAATTTCTTTTCTGATCCAATCTATTTCGAATTCTGTAGGCTTCTTGTATGTTCATGGGCATCTCTTTCTTTAGGTTAGGAAATTTTCTTCTATAATTTTGTTAAAAATATTTACTGGCCCCTTAATTTGGGAATCTTCACTCTCTTCTATTATCCTTAGGTTTGGTCTTCTCATTGCATCCTGAATTTCCTAGATGTTTTGAGTTAGAATCTTTTTGCATTTTGCATTTTCTTTGATTGTTATGTCATTGTTTTCTATAGTATCTTCTGCACCTGCCATTCTCTCTTCCCTTTCTTGTATTCTGTTGGTGATACTTGCATCTATGGCTCCTGGTCTCTTTCCCAGGTATACTGGCTGAATTTGTGTGTCAACTTGATACAGGCTGAACGTATCAAAGAGAAAGGAGCTTCAGTTGAGGAAATGCCTCCATGAGATCCAGCTGTGGGGCATTTTCTCAATTAGTGATCAATGGGGCAGGGTCCCCTGTGGGTGGTGCCATCCCTGAGCTGGTAGTCTTGGGTTCTATAAGAGAGCAGGCTGGTAAGGCAGGGGAAGCAAGCCAGTAAGAAACATCCTTCCATGTCCTCTGCATCACCTCCTGCTTCCTGACCTGCTTGAATTCTAGTCCTGACTTCCTTTAGTGATGAACTGCGGTTTGGAGGTATAAGCTAAATAAATCTTTTCTCCTCAACTTGCTTCTTGGTCATGATGTTTTGTGCAGGAATAGAAACCCTGACTAAGATACTAGGCTTTCTATCTCCAGAGTTGTCTCCTTTTATGATTTCTTTATTTTTTTCTACTTCCATTTTTACATCCTGTATGGTTTTGCTCAATTCCTTTACCTGTTTGGATGTGTTTTCCTGCAATTCTTCAAGAGATTTTGTGTTTCCTCTCTAAGGGCTTCTACCTGTTTACTTGTGTTCTCCTGTGAGAGTTATTTATGTCCTTCTTAAAATCCTCTATCAACATCATTAGGTATCATTTTAAATCCACATCTTGCATTTCCAGTGTGTTGGGGAATCCATGATTTGCTGTGGTGGGAGTACTGGGTTCTGATGGTGCCAAGTAATCTTGCTTTCTGTTGGTAAGATTCTTATGTCTGCCTTTTGCCATCTGATAATCTCTGGTGTTAGATGTTCTTGCTGTCTCTGGCTGGAGCTTGTTCCTCCTATGGGTCTGTAAGCCTGTGTCAGCACTCCTGGGATACCAACTATCTCCTGACTGAACTTGTATACAAAGGGCTCTGGAACAGCCCAAGCTCTCTGGTGCAGATGGCAGACCAGAAGGATCCAGTCCCAGCTGCTCCATTGATCTTGCACCCTGTGTGCTCCTTGCCAGCCCCACTTCACACAGTTTGAGAGAAAGTGCTGTCACCTCTGAGCCCAGGAGTAAAATACTCCTGGGAGAACAGGTCTCTCCTGGTGGGACCCATGCACAGCAGGCTGTGGAACAACCTCAGCTTGCAGGTTCAGATGGCAGACTGGAAGCCCACTGGTTTATTTACATGTGTTATATGCATGTAAATGAATCTCAAAAACATCCTACAGAATAAAAAAACAAATCCATATATAAAATATCACATTTTGTATAATCCCATTCATAAGAAATGTTCAGAATGGGTAAGCCCATAGAAACATAGAGAACATCAAGGGTTATCAGAACCTGGAGGAGAGGGAAGGGGATCAGTAGTTTAATGGGAAGATGTTTCCATTGGGGCAATGAAATTGGTTTAGGAGCCTGAGCTGGTAGTTAGTGCACATGTACCACATGCCATGAGACAGTCCACTGTTAAAAGTTCAACCACTATTAGTCACTGAGTGCTTAATTAGTTGTGTAAATTTCACCTCATTATAAAAGATAAGTTATATTTACTTTGAAATTTATTAGGGATAAACATAATTGGACCTTTTCTTGTCTCTATTGTTGTAGAATTAAGAAGTGTAGTCAAACTAAGAGCACTTCCTTCAGGCCATTCCCATGTCACAAGTGTTAGCATTCCTTCTTAGCTCCACCTAGCAGTTGACTGGGAACATCCAGGTAGGCCTGGCTTACTACAAAAGGGGTTATTTGCCCCCTCCTTCCTCTCTTACTCTCTTCTCTCCCTGACCTCTTTCTACCTCTCTCCCCATCTCCTCCCTCTCTTTCCATGTGTTGCTAGTTGGCCTCCTCTCCCTCTCCCTCTCCCCTCTCCCCTCTCCCCTCTCCCCTCTCCCCTCTCCCCTCTCCCCCTCCCCCTCTTCCCCCCTCTCCCTCTCCCTCTCCTCCTTCTTCCTCTCTCTCTCTCTCTCTCTCTCTCTCTCTCTCTCTCTCTCTCTCTCTCTCTCTCTCTCTCTCTCCCTCCTCCCTTCCCAACTCCCCTTCCCATGTCCTAAATAAACTTATTTCATACTATACTTGTTGTATGGCTGGTACCTCAGGGAGAAGGGATGCCTCAGCATGGTCCCACTGAAGCAACCCTCATACCTCTCTCCATAAAATATATCCTGGCACTTTTCTTCTTCTTTTGATATAATACAACATTTGTCTGTGAGACTTGGAGTAGAAACTCGCAGGTTCACATCTTGCACTGCCACATGGAACTCTACCCATATCAGATTGCTCACTAGATCTATCCATCTAAAGACTGGCAAATTGGTAAGCTCTGTTTTCCCAGTAGTCAGCATAAATGTCCCTTGGTCCCAAGGGATGGTTCACAGCCACCTTAGAGTCCTTGAGAGCAGAGGAATTCATAGTCTATATGACTGGTCTCCTTACTGACTCCTCATTCTAGGACATTTTCTGTTGGGTAAGACCTTTTCTTCTTCTCTGAGTCAGTTCCTTTTTTCATTGCTGGGAAACCCCAGGCCGGGGTGAACAGTTCTCCCACATCACTCAGGGCATTGGCCCAGTGCTCAGCCCCCAAGTTCACCTCATGAGAACCTGGCTGTCCTAGCTGTCAAGTTGCTAGTTTCTATTCTTACCCAGAAGGGAATTATCTTCCTCACCATGCCTCCCAATCTAATTCACAGACTAAATTTGGCCCCATAATCCACAGCTCAATAACTCTAAATGGCTACTTACTAGCACTTTAAAAGGAAAACTTTTACATCTCTCTTGCCAGTGACCTGTAGGCTTTTCCCCTGCCCCCTGATTCTCTTGCTGTTTGCTCTCCACTCCTGACTCCCCTCTTGACTCTACCTCTGCCATTGTGTTCTCAGCACACCCTCTACTACCTCCCACTGCCACACTCCTCACACTGCACCACTTATATTCATCTTTATGTTTGTCTCTGTCTCGCTTCTGCTGTTCCATTCTAAGATACTTAACTACTCCTGCCTTTCCATTCTAAGATATAACAAGCATGTGACTTCCCTCTGGGCTGAGCTGCCATTTCAGTGCCATCTTAACTAAGAGCAGTCCCATGACTATCCACCATCTTTGTTATGGGCAGTCCCCACTTCTGTGTTTGCTAGGCCCCTGCATAGTCTCACAAGAGACAGCTATATCAGGGTCCTTTCAGCAAAATCTTGCTAGTATATGCAATGGTGTCAGTGTTACCAGGGAATGACACCATTTGGAGGTGTGGCCTTGTTGGAATAGGTGTGTCACTGTGGGTATGGGCTTAAGACCCTCACCTTAGTTGACTGGAAGTCAGTCTTCCACTAGCAGCCTTTGGATGAAGACTGTCATGCCTACCTGGATGCTGCCATACTCCCACTTTGATAATGATGGACTGAACTTCTGACCCTGTAAGCCAGCCCTCAATTAAATGTTGTTGTTGTTTTTTTATAATACTTGCCTTGGTCATGGTGTCTGTTCACAGCAGTAAAACCCTAACTAAGACACCTCCTGCAAAGGATATGATGGAATTGTCAGTCCCATAAACAAGTACAGAGTAAGGAGCCACAATGAAAACAGTTCTGCCCACCTGCCAAGAACCTCCCAGCAGTCTTAAAGTGTGAGATATACAGGTATGAAGCCTCTTCTGTGGGAACCTGGGAATAGTGGCAGAAGAGTCACACTTGCTGTTTCAAAGCAGTGGGAGCTTGCGAAAACACGTGTATGTGCCTCCTTACACTTCTAGGACTCACCACATGTTGAACTCTGGGTGGGAAAGCTTCCTTTCCCCATGGATAATGACCAAAGTTCTTTCCTTGATGCAGATGACTCACTATGATGCAGAAAATCCTTAAGTATACATGGTGCTTTCTGCTGGCCTGGGAGCTCACTGTGTAGTCTGTAAATTGTCTTGTCTCAATGCTTGGGCTTTCCCATGATCTAAAGATAATAGTTCCCCAATATCAGAGCAACAAAAGATATTGAATTGGCACCAACCCCACCCCTTCAAGGCACCCCTCCAACAGAACAGAGTCTGGTGGCTGAATAAGCAGTATGCTTGACTACCAGGTCATAGATGATCAAAGGCATTGCTGATGTAATTCAAACCTCTACTGCTCAGTCAATAGTTACAAAAGAGGAAAACCTAATGCATATAAGTTCAACAAATGATCAGTATGTTTCAATATCTGTGAATATGGAGTGAGGGGTAAGTTTGCATTTGGGTGACCATAAGTATTTGGATAAATGTATGAGGTGTGTGTTTGGACATGAGTCATACATAAGTATATGTTTAGGTATTAATGTGTTCAGAAGTGAGTATGTGTTTGGATAAGAATGTGTGTGTATGGGGGAGTGTTTGTATGGTGGTTTGAACATGGTTGGCCCAGAAAGTGGCACTATTAGGAGGGGTGACAATGTTGAAGTGGGTGTGGTCTTTTAGGTCCTATGCTCAAGCTCCACCCAGTGTGGAAGAGACTGTCCTCCTACCTGCCTGAAAAAGAATCTCCTCTTTGCTGCCTTCGGACCAAGAAGTAGAACTCTCAGCTCCTCCAGCACCAAGACTACCTGTATGATGCCATGCTTGCCACCATGATGATAATGGACTGAACCTCTGAAACTATAAGGCAGTCTTGACTAAATGCTTGCCTTTATCAGATTTACATTGGTGATGGTGTCTCTTCACAGCAATGAAATCCTTGCTAAGACAATATATGTATGTTTGGGGGGTGCTTGGGAGTGTGTGGTAGTGATGATGAATAAGTATAAGTGTGTGTGGGGGAACAGTATAGGGTATTAGGTTTCAATGTGCTGAGTGTGTGCCTTGATGAGGGGATGTGTCTAGATGATGGTATGTGAATATATAGTTGGATGTTTGGTTGTGTTGAGTGTGTACCTTGGATTCCAGAATAACCTCTTTATTATTAAAGCAACCAGAGCAATAATAAGAAAATTTTCCAGAAAGAAAAAAAATTTTAACCACAAACAGAGTTAGATGAAACAGACACTTCTGATCTTTCACCATCTTTCTGTCCTAGAGAATGAGAGAAAACATGCCCTGCTCTTAGCCAGGAAGCCATTTCAGATTTGGTGCCCAGTTTAGACAAGTCCACCCTTGGTCCTAAATAAAATATCAGCAAATTCCATAGCAGCTAGTAAGAAAATACAATTCCCTGGGGCCAGGTTTGGGGTCTTTCAGAGGTGCAAGGGCATTCTCAAATTTGAAAATTGAAGAGTTAGGGAAGCAGAAACCGGCCTGAGTAGGACCACAGGCCTCATCCGGCCGGATCAGCGCCGGGGTAGCGGGAGCGCAGGGTTGCCTGACACCCGCCAGCTACCCACGACCCCCGCCGCAGGATTTTGGGACTGCTGGTGAGTGGAACACAGCTTCTGCTCCAGTCCAATCACGCGGGACCTGAGACTGCTCTGGTTGGGGAGAGAGAAATCCGGCCTACATAGGGCCACAACCCTCTTCCGGTCAGAAAAGCACCTGGGCAGCTGGGGCGCAGGGTCTGCTGACACTCGCCAGCTACCCACAACACCCGCCACAGGATCTTAAGACTTCTGGTGAGTGGAGCACAGCTTCTGCTCCAACCCAATTGCGCGGGACCTGAGACTGCATTAGTTAGGGAAGCAGAAACCGGCCTGAGTAGGGCCACAGGCCTCACCCGGCCGGATCAGCGCCAGGGTAGCGGGAGCACAGGGTTGCCTGACACCCGCCAGCTACCCACGACCCCCGCCGCAGGATTTTGGGACTGCTGGTGAGTGGAACACAGCTTCTGCTCCAGTCCAATCACGCGGGACCTGAGACTGCTCTGGTTGGGGAGAGAGAAATCCGGCCTACATAGGGCCACAACCCTCTTCCGGTCAGAAAAGCACCTGGGCAGCTGGGGCGCAGGGTCTGCTGACACTCACCAGCTACCCACAACACCCGCCACAGGATCTTAAGACTTCTGGTGAGTGGAGCACAGCTTCTGCTCCAATCCAATTGCGCGGGACCTGAGACTGCATTAGTTAGGGAAGCAGAAACCGGCCTGAGTAAGGCCACAGGCCTCACCCGGCCGGATCAGCGCCAGGGTAGCGGGAGCGCAGGGTTGCCTGACACCCGCCAGCTACCCACGACCCCCGCCACAGGATTTTGGGACTGCTGGTGAGTGGAACACAGCTTCTGCTCCAGTCCAATCACGCGGGACCTGAGACTGCTCTGGTTGGGGAGAGAGAAATCCGGCCTACATAGGGCCACAACCCTCTTCCGGTCAGAAAAGCACCTGGGCAGCTGGGGCACAGGGTCTGCTGACACTCGCCAGCTACCCACAACACCCGCCACAGGATCTTAAGACTTCTGGTGAGTGGAGCACAGCTTCTGCTCCAATCCAATTGCGCGGGACCTGAGACTGCATTAGTTAGGGAAGCAGAAACCGGCCTGAGTAGGACCACAGGCCTCATCCGGCTGGATCAGCGCCGGGGTAGCGGGAGCGCAGGGTTGCCTGACACCCGCCAGCTACCCACGACCCCCGCCGCAGGATTTTGGGACTGCTGGTGAGTGGAACACAGCTTCTGCTCCAATCCAATTGCGCGGGACCTGAGACTGCATTAGTTAGGGAAGCAGAAACCGGCCTGAGTAGGGCCACAGGCCTCACCCGGCCGGATCAGCGCCAGGGTAGCGGGAGCGCAGGGTTGCCTGACACCTGCCAGCTACCCAAGACCCCCGCCGCAGGATTTTGTGACTGCTGTTGAGTGGAACACAGCTTCTGCTCCAGTCCAATCACGCGGGACCTGAGACTGCTCTGGTTGGGGAGAGAGAAATCCGGCCTACATAGGGCCACAACCCTCTTCCGGTCAGAAAAGCACCTGTGCAGCTGGGGCGCAGGGTCAGCTGACACTCACCAGCTACCCACAACACCCACCACAGGATCTTAAGACTTCTGGAGAGTGGAACACAGCTTCTGCTCCAATCCAATTGCACGCGAGACCAGAGACTGCATTAGTTAGGGAAGCAGAAAAACGGCCTGAGTAGGACCACAGGCCTCTTCCGGCTGGACCAGCACCGGGGTACCGTCAGCTACCCACGACACCCGCCGCAGGATTTAGAGACTGCTGGTGAGTGGAACACAGCTTCTGCTCCAATCTTTAAATAGTGACAACGATAACAACTAACCCCAGAGATTACCAGATGGCGAAAGGTAAACGTAATAATCTTACTAACAGGAACCAAGACCACTCACCATCATCAGAACCCAGCACCCCCACTTCGCCCAGTCCAGGGCACCCCAACACACCGGAAAAGCTAGACACGGATTTAAAAGCATATCTCCTGATGATGATAGAGGACTTCAAGAAGGACTTTAATAACACACTTAAAGAAATGCAGGAGAACACTGATAAAAAGGCAGAAGACAATAAAGAGGAAACACAAAAATCCCTTAAAGAATTGCAGGAGAACACTGCTAAAGAGTTACAAATCCTTAAAGAAAAACATGATAACATAATCAAACAGGTAGAAGTCCTTACAGAAAAACAGGAAAACACATCCAAACAGATGATGGAAATGAACAAAACCATACTAGACCTAAAAAGGGAAGTAGACACAATAAAGAAAACCCAAAATGAGGCAACACTGGAGATAGAAACCCTAGGAAAGAAATCTGGAACCATAGATACGAGCATCAGCAACAGAATACAAGAGATGGAAGAGAGAATCTCAGGTGCAGAAGATTCCATAGAGAACATCGGCACAACAATCAAGGAAAATGTAAAATGCAAAAAGATCCTAACTCAAAACATACAAGAAATACAGGACATAATGAGAAGACCAAACCTACGGATAATAGGAGTGGATGAGAATGAAGATTTTCAACTCAAAGGACCAGCAAACATCTTCAACAAAATTATAGAAGAAAACTTCCCAAATCTAAAGAAAGAGATGCCCATGAACATACAAGAAGCCTACAGAACTCCAAATAGACTGGACCAGAAAAGAAATACCTCCCGACACATAATAATCAGAGCAACAAATGCTCTAAATAAAGATAGAATACTAAAAGCAGTAAGAGAAAAAGGCCAAGTAACATATAAAGGCAAGCCTATCAGAATTACACCAGACTTTTCACCAGAGACTATGAAAGCCAGAAGATCCTGGACGGATGTTATACAGACACTAAAAGAACACAAATTCCAGCCCAGGCTACTATACCCAGCCAAACTCTCAATTAACATAGATGGAGAAACCAAAGTATTCCACGACAAAACCAAATTCACACATTATCTCTCCACGAATCCAGCCCTTCAAAGGATAATAACAGAAAAAAACCAATACAAGGACAGGAACCACGCCCTAGAAACAACAAGAAGGTAATCCCTCAACAAACCTAAAAGAAGACAGCCACAAGAACAAAATGCCAACTTTAACATCAAAAATAACAGGAAACAACAATTACTTTTCCTTAATATCTCTTAATATCAATGGACTCAACTCCCCGATAAAAAGACATAGACTAACAAACTGGCTACACAAACAAGACCCAACATTTTGCTGCTTACAGGAAACTCATCTCAGAGAAAAGGATAGACACTACCTCAGAATGAAAGGCTGGAAAACAATTTTCCAAGCAAATGGCATGAAGAAACAAGCTGGAGTAGCCATTCTAATATCTGATAAGATTGACTTCCAATCCAAAGTCATTAAAAAAGACAGGGAGGGACACTTCATACTCATCAAAGGTAAAATCCTCCAAGAGGAACTATCAATCCTGAATATCTATGCTCCAAATACAAAGGCAGCCACATTCATTAAAGAAACTTTAGTAAAGCTCAAAGCACACATTGCACCTCATACAATAATAGTGGGAGACTTCAACACACCACTTTCACCAATGGACAGATCATGGAAACAGAAACTAAACAGGGACACAGTGAAACTAACAGAAATTATGAATCAAATGGATCTGGCAGATATCTACAGAACATTCTATCCTAAAACAAAAGGATATACCTTCTTCTCAGCACCTCATGGTACCTTCTCCAAAATTGACCACATAATTGGTCACAAAACAGGCCTCAACAGATATAAAAATATTGAAATTGTCCCATGCATCCTATCAGATCACCATGGACTAAGGCTGATCTTCAATAACAAAATAAATAATAGAAAGCCAACCTTCACGTGGAAACTGAACAACACTCTTCTCAATGATACCTTGGTCAAGGAAGGAATAAAGAAAGAAATTAAGGACTTTTTAGAGTTCAATGAAAATGAAGCCACAACATACCCAAACTTATGGGACGCAATGAAAGCATTTTTAAGAGGAAAACTCATAGCTCTGAGTGCCTCCAAAAGGAAACTAGAGAGAGCACACATTAGCAGCTTGACAACACACCTAAAAGCACTAGAACAAAAGGAAGCAAATTCACCCAAGAGGAGTAGACGGCAGGAAATAATCAAACTCAGGGGTGAAATCAACCAAGTGGAAACAAGAAAAACTATTCAAAGAATCAACCAATCAAGGAGCTGGTTCTTTGAGAAAATCAACAAGATAGATAAACCCTTAGCCAGACTCACTAGAGGGCACAGGGAAAGCATCCTAATTAACAAAATCAGAAATGAAAAAGGAGACATAACAACAGATCCTGAAGACATCCAAAACACCATCAGATCCTTCTACCAAAGGCTATACTCAACAAAACTGGAGAACCTGGATGAAATGGACAAGTTCCTAGACAGATACCAGGTACCAAAGCTGAATCAAGATCAGGTTAATGATCTAAACAGCCCTATATCCCCCAAAGAAATAGAAGCAGTCATTAATAGTCTCCCAACTAAAAAAAGCCCAGGACCAGATGGGTTTAGTGCAGAGTTCTATCAGACCTTCAAAGAAGATCTAATCCCAGTTCTTCACAAACTATTCCACAAAATAGAAACAGAAGGTACTCTACCCAACTCATTCTATGAAGCCACAATTACTCTGATACCTAAACCACAAAAAGACCCAACAAAGATAGAAAACTTCAGACCAATATCCCTTATGAATATTGATGCAAAAATCCTCAATAAAGTTCTTGCTAACCGAATCCAAGAACACATCAAAACAATCATCCATCCTGACCAAGTAGGTTTCATCCCAGGGATGCAGGGATGGTTCAATATACGGAAATCCATCAACGTAATCCAGTATATAAACAAACTCAAAGACAAAAACCACATGGTGATCTCCTTAGATGCGGAAAAAGCATTTGACAAGATCCAACACCCATTCATGATAAAAGTCTTGGAAAGATCAGGAATTCAAGGCCCATACCTAAACATGATAAAAGCAATCTACAGCAAACCAGTAGCCAACATCAAAGTAAATGGTCAGAAGCTTGAAGCAATCCCTCTAAAATCAGGGACTAGACAAGGCTGTCCACTTTCTCCATACCTATTCAACATTGTACTTGAAGTCCTAGCCAGAGCAATTCGACAACAAAAGGAGATCAAAGGGATACAAATTGGAAAAGATGAAGTCAAAATATCACTTTTTGCAGATGATATGATAGTATATATAAGTGACCCTAAAAATTCCACCAGAGAACTCCTAAGCCTGATAAACAGCTTCGGTGAAGTAGCTGGATATAAAATTAACTCAAACAAATCAATGGCCTTTCTCTACACAAAGAATAAACAGGCTGAGAAAGAAATTAGGGAAACAACACCCTTCTCAATAGTCACAAATAATATAAAATATCTTGGCGTGACTCTAACTAAGGAAGTGAAAGATCTGTATAATAAAAACTTCAAGTCTCTGAAGAAAGAAATTATAGAAGATCTCAGAAGATGGAAAGATCTCCCATGCTCATGGATTGGCAGGATCAACATTGTAAAAATGGCTATCTTGCCAAAAGCAATCTACAGATTCAATGCAATCCCCATCAAAATTCCAACTCAATTCTTCAACGAATTAGAAAGTGCAATCTGCAAATTCATCTGGAATAACAAAAAACCTAGGATAGCAAAAACTCTCCTCAAGGATAAAAGAACCTCTGGTGGAATCACCATGCCGGACCTAAAGCTCTACTACAGAGCAATTGTGATAAAAACTGCATGGTACTGGTATAGTGACAGACAAATAGACCAATGGAATAGAATTGAAGACCCAGAAATGAATCCACACACCTATGGTCACTTGATCTTCGACAAGGGAGCTAAAAACATCCAGTGGAAGAAAGACAGCATTTTCAACAAATGGTGCTGGCACAACTGGTTGTTAACATGTAGAAGAATGCGAATCGATCCATTCCTATCTCCTTGTACTAAGGTCAAGTCTAAGTGGATCAAGGAACTTCACATAAAACCAGAGACACTGAAACTTATAGAGGAGAAAGTGGGGAAAAGCCTTGAAGATATGGGCACAGGGGAAAAATTCCTGAATCGAACAGTAATGGCTTGTGCTGTAAGATCGAGAATTGACAAGTGGGACCTCATGAAACTACAAAGCTTCTGCAAGGCTAAAGACACCATCAATAAGACAAAAAAACCACCAACAGATTGGGAAAGGATCTTCACCTATCCTAAATCAGATAAGGGACTAATATCCAATATATATAAAGAACTCAAGAAGGTGGACTCCAGAAAGTCAAATAACCCCATTAAAAAATGGGGCTCAGAACTGAACAAAGAATTCTCACCTGAGGAATACCGAATGGCAGAGAAGCACCTGAAAAAATGTTCAACATCCTTAATCATCAGGGAAATGCAAATCAAAACAACCCTGAGATTCCACCTCACACCAGTCAGAATGGCTAAGATCAAAAATTCAGGTGACAGCAGATGCTGGCGAGGATGTGGAGAAAGTGGAACACTCCTCCATTGTTGGTGGGATTGCAAGCTTGTACAACCACTCTGGAAATCAGTCTGGCGGTTCCTCAGAAAATTGGACATAGTACTACCGGAGGATCCAGCAATACCTCTCCTGGGCATATATCCAGAAGATGTCCCAACCGGTAAAAAGGACACATGCTCCACTATGTTCATAGCAGCCCTATTTATAATAGCCAGAAGCTGGAAAGAACCCAGATGTCCCTCAACAGAGGAATGGATACAGAAATTATGGTACATTTACACAATGGAGTACTACTCAGCTATTAAAAAGAATGAATTTATGAAATTCCTAGCCAAATGGATGGACCTGGAGGGCATCATCTTGAGTGAAGTAACACAATCACAAAAGATCTCACACAATATGTATTCATTGATAAGTGGATATTAGCCCAAAACTTAGGATACCCAAGATATAAGATACAATTTGATAAACGCATGAAACTCAAGAAGAATGAAGACCAAAGTGTGGACATTGTGCACCTTCTTAGAATTGGGAACAAAACACCCAGGGAAGGAGTTACAGAGACAAAGTTCGTAGCTGTGATGAAAGGATGGACCATTTAGAGACTGCTGTATCCAGGGATCCGTCCCATAATCAGCTTCTAAACGCTGACACCATTGCATACACTAGTAAGATCTTGCTGAAAGGACCCAAATATAGCTGTCTCTTGTGAGACGATGCCGGGGCCTAGCAAACACAGGAGTGGATGTTCACAGTCAGCTATTGGATGTATCACAGGGCTCCCAATGGAGAAGCTAGAGAAAGTACCCAAGGAGCTAAAGGGATCTGCAACCCTATTGTTGGAACAACATGATGTACTAACCAGAACCCTGGAGCTCTTGTCTCTAGCTGCATATGTATGGAAAGATGGCCTAGTCGGCCATCAATGGAAAGAGAGGCCCATTGGACTTGCAAACTTTATATGCCCCAATATAGGGGAATGCCAGGGCCAAAAGAATGGGAATGGGTGGGTAGGGAAGTGGGGGGCGCTATGGGGGACTTTTGGGATAGTATTGGAAATGTAATTGAGGAAAATATGTAATAAAAATATTAAAAAAAAAAAAAAAAGAAAATTGAAGAACTTCATTCACCAAGTCCACATATTTAAAAGATTGGTATACTGATTTTGGTGTACCACAAAGCCAAGGACCATTCAAGTCTGAATGAGAAAGAACCTTCTCCAAACTAGCAAACCATGTGGGCATCTTTCACAGAAAATCCTGGTAGCTACATCTTAGACCCAGAGCATCCCAGGGTACTACTCTGTGACCTCACTTTTTGTCCCAAGATTTGAAACAGCATAGTCAGGCCATGTAAAATCCAATGGATTAGGAAGGAGGAAGCAAACTTCAATGAGTGATACAAAGGACATCATTGAACTCACAGAAAACACACTAAACATATAGACATTTGACCTTACTAGAAAGCAGCTCTCTGTGAACTGAGGCCTAAGATCTTTTATACTCAATGCAGGAGCAGAGTCAGGCTTCTTTCAAGGACTCAGGTTTACAAAGCCAGTAGTCATGGCCATGGGTGACAGGACACCCCCTAAGAAGGCAGCTGCTGTGTGGTGCTGTTGAATATACACAGCCACTCCTGTGAGCACAGTGGCTCTCTGCAGAAGTGACAACTCTCCTCATTTCACAAAGAACTTTGAGATAGAAGCATCTGACTCATAAAAGAGGAAATCAGCATGGCCTGAATGGTTGACTTCAGAGCAGATGGATGAACATCATCTAAAGGATAGCTGGTGGTAGATAGTGAAAGGTTTGCTGTATGCATCTCAGGCACTGACTGAGTTTCCCTAGTCAAGTGATGCAGACCAGGCATAGAAAATGGGAGAGTGAGAGATGACCACAGCATAATTTAAATCATCATGCTGACAGAAGCACCTGCATAGGAGAGGTCCAGACTCAATGAGAATCTCACCCATGCCATCAGAAGACTGAATGGAGCCACTGAACTGAGCCAAAGCCTGCAATTAGGCACTGGATGACAGCTTCCTACTTTCTTTTCTCCAAGTTCTAAAATACAAAGAATCCCAGTTTAAGAGGCAAGCAGAAAAGTCCAGTGTTGCTTTTCACATGCTTTTTTTTTTTTTTTTGTCTCTTAAAAATGAGACAGGCAGGAGTCAAACTCATTATGTGGCTGAGGATTGGCCTTAAACTCCTGATCATCCTGCCTTCACTTCCTGAGAGCAAGAATTGCTTTTCTTGCATGAATAACAACTGAATTTCTTCCATGCTAGAAATCCCCGGGTTATTAAGTGACTTGTAAGTCACTGCCCCATCTTGTTTGGTTCTCATTCTCAGATCTATAATTTCTAATTCACCAAAATACTCCAAAATGAAGTTTTAAACTAGAGAAGGGATTCTCAACCTTCCTAATGCCATGACTCTAATCTATTTCCCCGTGTTGTGGTGACCCCATCCATAAAATTATGTCTTTGCTACATAACTGTAATTTTGCTACTGTTATGAGTCTTCCTGTAATGTAATCACAGTCTGATATGTGACCTCAAAGGGCTCAGGACCTACAGGTTGAGAACTGTTGAACTAGAGCACCAGACAGTAGTTATGACTCAGAAATAGCCTGCTGGGTAAGGGACACACAAGTTCAAAATCACATTTCAATCCATGGACAACCCAAAATTCATTGTTATGAACTCATTACCCATTCTACCATTTCTATCTGTGCCAAGTAAGGCATTTCAAAAAGAAGCTTAATTAGGTAAAACCCAGACCACAACCACCCAGCAGCAAGAAGACAGACAAGAGATCTACAATCAATAGGGCATCCAGAACATCATTTTAGTTTAACTCCAAATCCCCGTCCTTTGGTACATCATATCCACTCTCAGACAGACAACTGGCTGATTCGTGGACAAGTCCCTTAATCTCCCTCATTTACAAGGTCTTCAATTACTGAATCCATAGCCCATTCAGGTGCCACCTAGGGTCCTTCTCAGAGCTGCAGCTCCCAACAGGTCCACAGTACTCACCTGCCTGCCCACTTCCACGACAGCCATCAATATTGGGCAACTGATTTTAAAAGTCCACTGGATTGGCAGCAAAGACATATTAATCATGTAATATTAGGTCCAGATGGCACAAGTTTTTAGGTTGTGATAAATCTTGCCTGAGAAGTAAGACATTCCTAGCCAACAAAATAGAACACTCTCCACATTCCACAGGAATCTATGCATAGGCAAAGGGATGCTAAACATAACTGTAAATTAGTTGTTAGGAGACAACTGGGAGATTGCTCTGCAGCTAAGAAAAAGAAGAGCTACGTGAGTGTGCAGCTATTTCATCCTAGTAAAACTCCCTCCAGTGGGAAAGCACAGAATATTTAGGAGGCTAAAGACAAGGCTCAAGAAACTCAGAGGTTACATTACTCACAAAATGTCTCACCAAACTTATAAAACAGTGAACATCGGCCAGCAAGAAGAGCCTTCTGTGGAGGTGCATTCAAGTTGTGCACAGGGCTTCAAGGACACAAGTTTCGAGAGTGGTTACCCATGCTGGGGAGACCATCCCCATGATACAGCAGCTTTAAGTCACCTATCTCCTGTAAGTAACCTCTCACCCATGCTTTGTAAGTAACCTCAGCAAACTCAGTCATTTCCTTGGTCAGTTTCAGGTGCCCTATCTGGAGTGAACAGCTTGTTCAGGAAAAGTCACATAAGAGCTAACAAGAAAAGATTCACAAATATGGAGCATACATTCACATTTTCAAGGTATAACAAAAATATTTAACCCTTCATGTACTAGACTAATGATTCAGATTGGTAGGTGACACTTTTATAGTTAAACATTTTCAATCTAATGACAACTAAGTGCTATCATTTCTTTCACCAAATCTCAGAATGCAGCCAATTTTGTTATAACACAGATTAATAAAGGAGAGGAACAGACCAGGGTCCCCAGGCCCAGCTTCTGATTAGCATCACCACACAGGGCTATTTAAATGCTGAGGCCAGAAGCCTGTCCCCAAGACAGTCTGCTTTAATTGAGCTAAGGCACAGTCAGGGATTTGCAACAATCTAAAAAAAAAAATCTATTTTGGAGCCTGAACTGAGAACCAATAAAGAAAGAAGGAAAAAATGGAGAGAGAAAAGAGTGCACACTTTTATCCCAGCACCTGGTAAACTAAGGCAGGCAGACCCACCAGGGATTTACAGTGACATCCTGTCACAAACAACAACATCCAAAGCAAAAACACCCCTTGGAGCAAAATCTAATGTTATAGAAAAAGATGTGTTAATATAGAAAAGTTCTAATAGCACATTAACAAAAAAATTTTACACAACAGTATTTGCACTTTATAAATATGTGTGTGAATATATGTTCATATGAGTATGTGTACACATTGATATTTACATTATAGTAAAAATTAGGTGAAAAACCTGGAAGTTGCTTATGGAACCAATATATTAAGAAGCCTAACACTTAGTGCAGTGGTGGAGAAAATGTTTTCTTGTATTTGGTTAACTGTATTGTCTTCTTTTTTTTCTTTAAGTTTTACTGCATTATGATGAGAAATGATACGTAATTTCAATTTATCTGAATTTGTTGATACTTAAAAACATATTTTGAGTAAACAGACTTACATCACATTCTTCTTTCCCTTTTGTACCCCAACTCCACCCGGAGAGCCCCCCAAACCTGCAACACTTTTCATTTTTTATCATATTCTTTTAAATTTATAAAATATTGTAACAATAAAAATGAGTATGATAAAAGTTGTTTGATATAAAACAACAATCAATTGAACAGTCTTATATAGATGTTTGTCTACCGCAATACTGAAAATACATACGATTTTCTCAATATAAATATTAATTAACTCCAAACATATTAACTGTATATTTTAAAATAATATATCACAATTAGGTTTTTTTTTTTGAACATAAAGCCTTTTTGCTTGTTTGTTTTGACTTTTGTAGAGCTTAAAATCTTGGCTCTTACTGTGGGACAAACACAAAAAAAGAACAGTTTTTGGACACTGGAGTTCATTGTAATAAGGCTGTACTTGAATGCCCCTCACATCACCAAAGGATTTTACCTCCATAGTAGCTAAGCTAAAAGTTGACAGTTCTGCTGCACCAAGGAATGAGTGGTAGGCACGATTTTTGGATACAGATTTCCTGCGACAGCCAAAGCTATTATTCTTGACTGATTGTCTTCATTCTCAGCCCTCAGGAAACAGGTTACATAATTTAAGAAATGGTGTATGGGCAGGAGGCAAGAATAAGAACACAAGCAACAGAAACCAAGGTTACTTGGCATCACCAGAACCAAACTCTCCCACCATAGCAATTCCTGAATACACCATCACACCAGAAAAGCAAGATATGGATCTAAAGTAACTTCTCATGATGATGATGTAGGACTATAGGAAGGACATAATTAACTCCCTTAAAGAAATACAGAAGAATTCATCCAAACAGGGGAAGAATTGAACAAAACCATCCAGGATCTAAAAATGAAAGTAGAAAAAATAAAGAAATCACAAAGAGAGAACACTCTGGAGACAGAAACCCTAGGGAAGGAGTCAGAAGCAATAGATGCAAGCGTGACAAACAGAAAACAAGAGATGGAAGAGAGACTGTCAGGTGCAAAATATACCACAGAAAATATTGACACAAGAAAATGTGAAATGAAAATGATCCTAACACAAAACACCCAAGAAATCCAGGACACAATGAGAAGACCAAACCTAAGGGTAATAGGTATGGATAAGAAGGAAGATTTCCGGGCTGGAGAGATGGCTCAGTGGGTAAGAGCACCCGACTGCTCTTCTGAAAGGTCCAGAGTTCAAATCCCAGCAACCACATGGTGGCTCACAACCATCCATAACGAGATCTGGCGCCCTCTTCTGGAGTGTCTGAAGACAGCTACAGTGTACTTACATATAATAAATAAATAAATCTTAAAAAAAAAAAAAAGAAGGAAGATTTCCGATTAAAGGACCAATAAATATCTTCAACAAAATTATTAAAGAAAACTTCCCCAACCTAAAGAAAGAAATGCCCATGAACATACAAGAACCTACAGAACTCCAAATAGATTGGATCAGAAAAGAAATTCCTCCTGTCACATGATAATAAAAACATCAAATGCACAAAACAAAGAAAGAATACTAAAAGCAGTAAGGGAAAAAGGTCAAGTAACATATAAAGGCAGACCTATCAGATTACAAGTGAATTCTCCCCAGAGACTATGAAAGCCAGAAGATCCTGGACAGATATTATACAGACCCTAAGAAAACAAAAAGGCTAGCCCAGGCTACTATACCCAGAAAAAACACTCAATCACCATAGATGGAGAAAAGAAAGTATTCCATGACAAAACCAAATTCACACAATATCTTTCCATGAATACAGCTCATCAAAGGATAATAAAGGGAAAACTCCAATACAAGGATGGAAATGACGCCCTAGAAAAAGCAAGAAAGTAATCCTTCAACAAACCTAAAAGAAGACAGCCACAACAACAGAGTCCCAAGTCTAACAACAAAAATAACAGGAAGCAACAATTACATTTCCTCAATATTTCTTAATATCAATGGACCCAATTCCCCAATAAAAAGACATAGACTAACAGACTGGCTACACAAACAGGACCCAACATTTTGCTGAATACAGGACACCCACCTCAGTGAAAGAGACAGACACTACCACAGAGTAAAAGGCTGGAAAACAATTTTCCAAGCAAATGGTCCAAAGAAACAAGCTGGAGTAGTCATTCTAATATCTAATAAAATCGACTTCCAACCCAAAGTTATCAAAAAAGAAAAGGAGGGGCACATCATACTCATCAAAGGTAAAATCTTCCAAGATGAACTCTCAATTCTTAATAACTATGCTCCAAATGCAAGGGCAGCCACATTCATTAAAAAAAACTATAGTAAAGCTCAAAGCACACATTGCACCTCACACAATAATAGTGGGAGACTTCAGCACCCAACTCTCATCAATGGACAGATCCTAGAAACAGAAACTAAACAGAGACACATGGAAACTAATAGAAGTTATGAAACAAATGGATTTAACAGATATCTACAGAATATTTTATACTAAAATAAAAAGATATACCTTCTTCTCATCAACTCATGGTACCTTCACAAAAATTGACCATATAATCGGTCACAAAACAGGCCTGAACAGATACAAAAATATTGAAATAATCCCATGCATCCTATCAGATCATCACGAACTATGGCTGATCTTCAATAAAAACATAAATAATAGAAAGTCAACATTCACATGGAAGCTAAACAACACTCTCCTCAATGATACCTTGGTCAAGAAAGGAATAAAGAAAGAAATTAAAGACTTTTTGGAGTTTAATGAAAATGAAGCCACAACATACCCAAACAAATGGGACACAATGAAAGCATTCCTAAGAGGAAAATTCATAGCTCTGAGTACCTACAAAAGCAACTAGAGAGAGCATACACTAGTAGCTTGACAGCACTCATAAAAGCTCTAGAACAAAAGAAAGCAAATTCACCCAAGAGGAGTAGAAATAATTAAACTCAGGGCTGAAATCAACCTAGTGAAAACAAAACAAAAACAAAACAAAACAAAACAAAAAAAACCAACTATTCAAAGAATTAACCAAACCAAAACTGGTTCTTTGAGAAAAATCAACAAGATAGAAAAACCCTTAGCCAGACTCACTAGAGGGCATAGAGAAAGTATCCTAAATAGCAAAATCAGAAATGAAAAGGGACACATAACAACAGGTCCTGAGTAAATTCAAACCACCATCAGATCCTACTACAAAAGGCTATACTCAACAAAACTGGAAAATCTGGATGAAATGGACAAATTTCTAGTTAAATCAGGATCAGATTAATGACCTAAACAGCCCCATATCCCCTAAAGAAATAGAAGCAGTAATTAATAGTCTCCAAACCAAAAAAAAAAAAAACAAAAAAAAAACCCAGGACCAGATAGGTTTAGTGCAGAATTCTATCAGACCTTCAAAGAGGACCTAATTCCAGTTCTCCTCAAACTATTCCACAAAATAGAAACAGAAGGTACTCTACCCAACTCATTCTATGAAGCCACAATTACTCTGATACCTACACCACAAAAAGACCCAACAAAGAAAGAGAACTTCAGACCAATTAACCTTATGAATATTGTACAAAAATACTCAATAAAATTTTCGCTAACCGAATCTAAGAACACATCAAAACAATCATCCATCATGATGGAGTAGGCTTCATTCCAGGGATGCAGGGATGGTTTAATATATAGAAATCCATCAACGTAATCCAGTATATGAACAAACTCAAAGACAAAAACCACATGATCATCTCATTAGATGCTGAAAAAGCATTTGACAAAATCCAACACCCATTCATGATAAAAGTCTTGAAAAGATCAGAAATTCAAGGCCCATACCTAAACATAATAAAAGAAATATACAGCAAACCAGTAGCTAATATCAAAGTAAATGGAGAGAAGCTGGAAGCAATCCCACTAAAATCAGGGACTAGACAAGGCTGCCCACTTTCTCCATACCTATTCAATATAGTACTTGAAGTCCTAGCCAGAGCAATTAGACAACAAAAGGAGGTCAAGGGAATACAAATTGGAAAGAAAGAAGTCAAAATATCACTATTTGCAGATGATATGATACTATATATAAGTGATTCTAAAAATTCCATCAAAGAACTCCTAAACCTGATAAACAGCTTCAGTATAGTAGCTGGATATAAAATTAACTCAAACAAGTCAATGGCCTTTCTCTACAGAAAGGATAAGGAGGCTGAGAAAGAAATTAGGAAAACAACACCCTTCACAATAGTCACAAATAATATAAAATACCTTGGTGTGACTCTAACTAAGGAAGTGAAAGATCTGTATGATAAGAACTTCAAGTCTCTGAAGAAAGAAATTAAAGAAGATCTCAGAAATTGGAAAGATCTCCCATGGTCATGGATTGGCAGGATCAATATAGTAAAAAATGGCTATCTTGCCAAAAGAAATCGACAGGTTCAATGCAATCGCCATCAAAATTCCAACTCAATTCTTCAACAAATTAGAAAAGGCAATTTGCAAATTCATCTGGAATAACAAAAATCCTAGGATAGCAAAAACTATTCTCCACAATAAAAGAACCTCTGGTGGAATCACAATCCCCAACCTCAAGCTGTACTACAGAGCAATTTTGATAAAAACTGCATGGTACTGGTACAGGGACAGACAGGTAGATCAGTAGAACAGAATTGAAGAAATGAACCCACACACCTGTGGCCACTTGATCTTTGACAAAGGATCTAAAACCATCCAGTGGAAAGAAGACAGCATCTTCCACAAATGGTGCTGGCTCAACTGGCGGTCAGCATGTAGAAGAATGTGAATTGATCCATTCTTATCTCTTTGCACAAATCTCAAGTCTAAGTGGATCAAAGAACTCCACATAATACCAGAGACACTGAATAATATAGAGGACAAAGATGGGAAAGAGCCTGGAAGGATATGGGCACAGGGGAAAGATTCCTGAACAGAATTCCAATGGCTTGTGCTGTAACATCAAGAATCAACAAATGGGCCCTCATAAAATTACAAAGCTTCTGTAAGGCAAAGTACATTGTCAATAAGACAAAAGGGCAACCAACAGATTGGGGAAAGATCTTTACTAATCCTAAATTTGATGTGGCTATCATCCAATATATATATAAAGAACTCAAGAAGTGGGACTCCAGAAAACTAAATCACCCTATTAAAAATGGAGTACAGAACTAAACAAAGAATTCTCAACTGAGGAATGCCGAATGGCTGAGAATCACCTAAAAACATGTTCAACATCCTTAATCATCAGGGAAATGCAAATCAAAACAACCCTGAGATTCTACCTAACACCAGTCAGAATAGCTAAGATCAAAAATTCAAGGATGTGGAGAAAGAGGAACACTCCTCCATTGTTGGTGGTATTGCAAGCTGGTACAACCACTCTGGAAATCAGTCTGGAAGTTCCTCAGAAAATTGGACATAGTACTACCGGAGGATCCAGCAATACCTCTCCTGGGCATATACCCAGAGGATGCTTCAATTTATGAAAGGACACATGCTCCATTTTGTTCATAGCATTCTTACTTATAATAGCCAGAAGTTGGAAAGAACCCAGACGTCCCTCAACAGAGAAATGAATACAGAAAATGTGGTACATTTACATAATGGAGTACTACTCAGCTATTAAAAACAATGAATTTATGAAATTCTTGGGCAAATGGATGCATCTGGAGGATATCATCCTAAGTGAGGTAACCCAATCACAAAAGAAGTCACTTGATATTCACTCACTGATAAGTGGATATTATCCCAGAAACTTAGACTATCCAAGATCCAATTTGCAAAACACAAGAAAAACAAGAAGAAAGACCAAAGCATGGATACTTCATTCCTCCTTAGAATAAGGAACAAAATACCCATGGAAGGAGTTACAGAGACAAAGTTTGGAGCTAAGACGAAAGGATAGACCATCCAGAGACTGCCCCATTCATAGATCCATCCCATAATCAGCCACCAAACCCAGACACTATTGCATATGCCAGCAAGATTTTGCTGAAAGGACCCTGATATACACAGCCCCCAATGGAGGAGCTAGAGAAAGTACCCAAGGAGCTGAAGGGGTCTGCAACCCCATAGGAGGAACATCAATATGAACTTACCAGTACCCCCAGTGCTCGTGTCTCTAACTGCATATGTAGCAGAAGATGGCCTAGTTGGCCATCAATGGGAAGAGAGACCCCTTGGTCTTGCAAACTTTATATGTCCCAGTACAGGGGAACACCAGGGCCAAGAATTGGGAGTGGGTGGGTAGGAGAGTAGGCAGGGGAGGGTATGGGGGACTTTCAGGATAGCATTTGAAATGTAAATGAAGAAAATATCTAATAAAAAATTGGGAAAAAAAAACACTGAAAGCATCTGGAAAAAGTGGCTCCACAATTAAGAGCACTTGCTGTTCTTCTAGAAGACTTGAGTTTGGGTCCCAGCATCTTCGTTAAACAACTCACAACCATCTGTAACTTCAGCTCTGGTGGGTCTAATGCCTCTAGCCTCTGTGGGCATCTAAATTCATATGCACATATCCACATGAAAACACATACAACTATACTTGATTAGAATAATAAAAATAAATCATTATAGAAGCAAAATGCTTGAAAATTCCATATAAAAATCTACTATGTAGAAGCTTCCTAAAACACACACACAGAGAGAGAGAGAGAGAGAGAGAGAGAGAGAGAGAGAGAGAGAGAGAGAGAGAGAGAGAGAATTGAACCAAAGCAGATACTAATTAGGGGCTACATTTCAAAATAGCAGCTTTCAGCATATCACTGTTACAAGGTTTGAATCTGAAGCATCTCACACACCTTCAGGCTTTGGGAGCTGTTTCCAGATAGTGGTGCTGTTCTGGAGGCTAGTAGATCAGTAGGGATATGCCCTTTGAAGGGCATATAGGTCAGCCGAGAGCTTGGGCTGCTCTCTCCTTCCTAGGCCTCCCATAATGTGAGGACCTCTGCCACATGATTACATACCCATGCTCTATAATACCAGGACATTGCTACCATGATGGACTGAAGTTGAAAACCATGAGAAAAAACAAACTTTTCTTCCCTTAGGCTGTCAGTTATGTTGGTCAAAGTGACACAAAAGTAATCTGTGTTTAAAAGAGTTAGTCCCTGGGCTGGAGAGATGGCTCAGCGGTTAAGAGCACTGACTGCTCTTCCAGAGGTCCTGAGTTCAAATCCCAGCAACCACATGGTGGCTCACAACCATCCATAATGAGATCTGACGCCCTCTCCTGGTGTGTCTGAAAACAGCTACAGTGTACTTACATATAATGAATAAATATTAAAAAAAAAAATAGTTAGTCCCTAGGATTGGAGCCACAGCCTAAGTCTTAAGCCAAAGCCACACATGCTCTTAATGGCTTCCCATCACTACAGTGATAAGATACTCCAACAATAGCAACTTAAAGAAAAGAGTCTTATTTTGGCACACAGTTTAAGGATATATAGTCCATTGTGGCTGAAAGGTCATGGGGCAGGAGCTTGAGGCACGTCACAGCTATCAATAAGAAGGGTCGGCTCTGTGCCCAGGAAAAGTTGGTCAAAACAAAGCAGACCCCATGCTTTTGCTTTGGTTTTTTGGTTTTGATTTTGGTTTGGTTTTCTGGGTTGAGGGGGAGCTTTTTATTTTGTTTTAGTATTTTTTTTTTTTTGTCTTTTGGGGCTTAGGGGTTATTTTCATTTTTGTTTTGTAATTTTTTATTAGATGTTTTCTTCATTTACATTTCAAATGCTATCCCCAAAGCCCCTTATACCCTCCCCAGTCCTACTCCCCTACCCAGCCACTCCCACTTTCTGGCTCTGGCATTCCCCTGTACTGGAACAATACCAAGGGCTTCTCTTTCCTTTGATGGCCGACTAGGCCATCATATATGGATACAGAAAATGTGGTACATTTACACAATGGAGTACTACTCAGCAATTTAAAACAATGAATTCATGAAATTCTTAGGCAAATGGATACATCTGGAGGATATCATCCTGAGTGAGATAACCCAATCACAAAAGAACACATGGTATGCACATAGAGCCGACCCTGAAGTGTGGCTACTCCACTGGAGAAAATGGATTTCTTCTTTCTGAGCAGGTGTCAGTTGCAAATACCTTCTTGATTAGAACTTTTTATCTGGAGCTGAAGCACAGAAGAAGATCCTGAAATGCTCCTCTCCTTCCTCAGGCACGGGTGTGCTGGCAGGCAGGCTGGCCCTGGGGTGCAGCTCACTGTGGTTCATGCTTGCCCCTTTCCTCTTCTTTAAACAAAAGGTTGAGAGATGAAGGAAGCAATTTTCATGGCATGGTAGGACCTCTGCTACATATGTAACTAGACACACAGCTCTGGGGGTACTGGTTAGTTCATAGTGTTGTTCCTCCTATATGGTTGCATGCCCCTTTAGCTCCTTGGATACTTTCTCTAGCTCCTTCATTAGGGTCCCTGTGTTCCATCCTATAGATGACTGTGAGCATCCACTTCTGTATTTGCCAGGCACTGGCATAGCCTCACAAGAGAGATCTATGTCAGGGTCCTGTCAGCAAAATCTTTCTGGCATATGCAATAGTGTCTGCATTTGGTGGCTGATTATGGAATGGATTCCAAGGTGGGGCATTCTCTGGATGGTCTTTCCTTCCATCTCAGCTCCAAACTTTGTCTCTGTATCTCCTTCCATGGGTATTTTGTTCCTCATTCTAAGAAGAAGCAAAGTATGCACACTTTGGTCTTCCTTCTTCTTGAGTTTCATGTGTTTTGCAAATTGTGTCTTAGATATTCTAAGTTTCTGGGCTAATATCCACTTATCAGTGAGTGCATATCATGTGTGTTCTTTTGTGATTGGGTTATCTCGCTCAGGATGATATCCTCCAAATTTATCCATTTGCCCAAGAATTTCATGAATTCATTGTTTTTAATTGCTGAGTAGTACTCCATTGTGTAAATGTACCACATTTTCTGTATCCATTCCTCTGTTGAGGGACATCTGGGTTCTTTCCAGCTTCTGGCTATTATAAATGAGTCTGATATGAACATAGTTGAGCATGTGTCCTTATTACAGGTTGGAACATCTTCTGGGTATATACCCAGGAGAGGAATTGCTGGATCTTCCGGTAGAACTATGTCCAATTTTCCGAGGAACTGGCAGACTAATTTCCAGAGTGATTGTACAAGCTTGCAATCCCACTACCAATGGAGGAGTGTCCCTCTTTGTCCACATCCTCCCCAGCATCGGCTGTCACCTGAACTTTTGATCTTAGCCATTCTGACTGGTGTGAGGTGGAATCTCAGGGTGGTTTTGATTTGCATTTTCCTGATGATTAAGGATGTTGAACATTTTTTCAGGTGTTTTTCAGTATTTCTCAGTTGAGAATTCTTTGTTTAGCTCTGTACCCCATTTTTAATAGGGTCATTTGATTTTCTGGAGTACAGCTTCTTGAGCTCTTTATATATATTGGATATTAGTCCCCTATCAGATTTAGGATTGGTAAAAATCCTTTCCCAATATGTTGGTGGCCTTTTTGTCTTATTGACAGTTAGTGTCTTTTGCCTTACAGAAGCTTTGCAATTTTATGAGGTTCCATTTGTCAATTCTTGATCTTACAGCACAAGCCATTGCTGTTCTGTTTAGCAATTCTTCCCTTGTGCCTAGATCTTTGAGGCTTTTCCCTACTTTCTCCTCTATAAATATCAGTGTCTCTGGTTATGTGTAGAGGTCTTTGGTCCACTTAGACTTGAGCTTTGTACAAGGAGATAAGAATGGATCAATTCTCATTCTTCTACATGATTACTGCCAGTTGTGCCAGCACCATTTGTTGAAAATGCTGTCTTTTTTCCACTGAATGGTTTTTAGCTCCTTTGTCAAAGATCAAGTGACCATAGGTGTATGGATTCGTTTCTGGGTCTTCAATTCTATTCCATTGATCTACCTGTCTGTTACTGTACCAGTACCGTGCAGTTTTTATTACAATTCTCTGTAGTACAGCTTGAGGTCAAGCATGGTAATTCCCCCATAGGTTCTTTTATTGTTGAGAAGAGTTTTTGCTATCCTAGGATTTTTGTTATTCCAGATGAATTCGAAAAGTGCCCTTTCTAACTCAGTGAAAAATTGAGTTGGAATTTTGATGGGAATTGCATTGAATCTGTAGATTGCTTTTTGCAAGATAGCCATTTTGACTATATTAATCCTGCCAGTCCATGAGCATAGGAGATCTTTCCATCTTCTGAGATCTTCTTGAAATGTAAATGAAGAAAATATCTAATAAAAAATTGAAAAAAAAAAAGGTAAGCCATGCATTTCACATTGGCAGAATAAGAAACATGCCTTATGGGTAAAACTTCAAACACTGAAGACTCCAGCATGTAAAACTGCAAACGTATTTAAAAGAGGGTGCCCGAAATGATGTTGCTGGTGTGTAATGCTGAAAGGTTCCCTCAGAGAAGTGTACAACGCTCACCTGCACAGGTGCTTAGGGCCTCCTGCAGCATGATCTGGGGCAGGACTGGGAAAGAACTGCTTTTCACATTGGAATACCTTGGTATCATTCCTGTGCTAGCTTTTGGGGCTTGCAGAATGCAAGAGGCACTAGATCACGTTGACTTGCACCAAGGTTTCAGAGAAAAGCCTGGCTGGCCAGGCAATAAATACCAGGGTCAGATTCCCTGCTGGAAGCCTCTGAATGAGGTGTGCAGGAAGCTTTGAAAGGGAACTATAAGTTGCAAATTGAGATTCTAGGATGTTAGAAATACTGGAATTGTGGAAAACCTACTGAGAAAAGCTGTGAGAACAAAGTGGAACTGGTTCAAGAGAAAGGCAACATGTGTTGTGGTGGGGACAGAGCTGCCCATGTCCCTGCCATGCCAGGGATGGTGTGCTATAGGTGTGTATGCCTTATTAGATCTTGATCTTGCTTGTGTTTCCTTATTTTTCTCCTGAACTTCATTTCTTCATATCTATACCAGTGGGGCTTCTTCACAGCATTGAGCAGAACACTGTCTAAGGCAGGTGTCTCAGTCTACCCTGGAGGTCACCACAAACAGTCCACAACATGAATCCTTCCTGAGTCAGTCTGTCTTTCTGAAATATTCTGTAACCCTGGAACATACTCGACTTAGGAATACAGAGACATCCAGACATGAAAAGATGGGTAGAGTCCCAAGATAGCCTCAGTTCAGGAGGGAGGGACTTAAAAGCCCCTAAAAGTGTATTCTGAGTTGTTCCACACAGCATTCCCAGGAGGGAAGCCTAAGTGTCCATCAGCGATGTCCATACAAATGCTCTCCCCTGATACAGCTACTCTGTGGCCTTACCATCAAAGCCCCTGCAGCCCCTGCAGGCCTCTATGCTCTCCTGCAGTGTTTGAAACTTTCAGCCATCTGTGAACAAGGAGTCAGAACTTTCAGTCTCACTGGGCCTTACTGGCCATTTATGGGTATCCTCTCTCATGAGTTTATCTGGGTTCTCTTTAAATCTGGGTTCTCTGTAAACCACCTGCATCCCAACCATTGTCTGAAGGTTACATTGGAGAAACTCAAATTCAATCATTAGAAAACATACCCTGCACCCACCTGCATCAGTCATCGACAAATTTGCAGGGTATGCTAACGGTATGACGTTCTTTAAGTCTTTGTCCTGTCCATCAGCCAAAGTCCAGTGTGGATGAACAGAGGTTGTAGATAACTCGTGCTATGACAGCTCAATGAAGTGCTCTCTAGCAGGAGGTCTTACACCGCAGGACCTTGGCCCTTAGTTCATTCTGGTACTTTAAGCCTCTGTAAAATGCTGTAATATATTACAGACAGAGTCATATACATGCTCTGATGTCTGTGCAAATAAGGTTGAGTCTTCCCAAAGGGCTCAGCTTTAATCTAACTTGCAGAGGTCTCTGTCCTCAGACTTCTCAGGTGCACGAAGGGCTGCTCACTCAGCCCAATCATCTATCCTTCTCAGAGCCCTCTAGTCCAAAACAAAATATACCTTCCTCTTTCTTTTTTCCCTTTTAGCTTTTAAGTATAATTTATAAATTAAAAACTGTTATACTTAATGTATATAACGTGATGTTTTGCTACATATATATTTGGTGAGACAATTGTAAAACATGACAATGAACTTGAACTAAGAATGCTGAGTGTGCCTCTATGCACTGTTTGAAGCTGTAATTACCCACCTGATTCTATTTAGCTGTAGAATCTCAAAGAAAAGGACTTTTATCTTTTAGACATACTATAGTTAGGAAAAATTCCATTAAATATCTAGTATTAGACCATTTCCTGGCTACTGTTCGATTATTAATTTGAGCTGATGAGACTATATAAAATATTATTAGAGAAGCAGCAGAAAGGAAAAATGGAACCAGTCAAAAAGTCTTCCCTGCCCTTGGAAAATGCCCTATGCCAGCTGCATAGCCATTACATTACAGTTAATATTCATTTAATATTTTAAATCATCGATTCTATTGAATTTCACATGTATCTGTCGGGCACCGGATACAAGTTCAACATGGACTAAACGAAATAGATACAGCAAAGGGAAAATCCCAATCCCTACTGTTATATATCTGGCTTGGAAAGAAATTTATTTACTCATGAAAATTTTGACCATATCAAAATATTTAGGAGGACTGGAGAGATGGCACAGTGGTTAAAATCACTGGCTGCTCTTCCAGATGATCCAGATTCAGTTCCGAGTACCCATGAAGGCTCACAACAGCTTCTTCATTACTCTTCTCTAGCCTCTAAGGACAGTGCATGCAAATGGTGTGCATACGTTCAGTTAATACAGAAAAAGCACACACACACAAACACAGAGTGTATGTGTAGGTGTGTATCTATGCTGAAGGAAAACATTTAGATGTTCTCTGGATACACACTATTGCTCCATTTCCTGATTCTTTTGTAATGTTCATTTCCTCGGGTACCTCAAGATATCCTTGCTCAATGCATTCAAGTCTCTGCTAGAATGTTCTGTATCAATGGGGTCTTTTCAGACTTATAGCAGCCTTCTACCCACCCTGCCTGTATCTGCACTCCTGTCGGCATTCCATCCCAGCACCTGTCAGTGGTAACTACTATCTCTAAACTAGAGGTTGCTACCTTCCCACCTCATGGCGGAAGGCAAACTCTGTGAGAATGCAAACTTGTGTGCTCACCCTTCAGTCTACTTATCTGCAAAACTGGTTGCTCAGAGCAGGAATTCCTGGAGCACTTCTTGAGTTAATGCTTGAGGAATGAATCACACAATGCCACTTACTTCATAGTCTGATGTCATGTGAATTAAGACCTTTTCCAGGAAAGACTGTACTTCCCCTACAAAACAGTGAATGACCCAGGAAACACAGTCCTCTCTTCCAACATTAACTCAGCCTGTGAGTCATGCTACTAAGGCTCTACTAGTTTGCTGACTAGGAGGACTGTGCTAGGTAAGCACTGAATTTGTACAAATGTAAGCACATGCAGACTGAATCTAAGACCTGCCTTTTTCCTGTTGTATTTTTCCATGTTTGTGCATTGTGTTGTTTTAATATGTATGTGTGTGTGTGTGTCTGTGTGTGTGTGTGTGTTTGTGTGTTTTTCAGTCCTTGTATTCAACATTGAATGAGGCTATAAAGAATCAAGAGAACCAGAGTGGAAAGGCAGAGACTTTGGAGTCAGATGGGTAAGGGCCAGCTTTTTCTCCCTTGTTCATTCTCCAATGCCTGGGATCCTCAGCCCATCATTGTGACTCCCAGAACTCCTTTGGATTCACTATCTGCAATGTATCATGGGACAGTTCTGCTCTGCACTTCGTATGGCTTACTCCCTAACATGAGCCACATTCTAAAGTCTGAAGTTCAAACCCCCTGTGTCAGGAATGACTGGCAGAATTTTTCCTCTGTTGCCCAGAGAAGTTAGAGCCTGATACACAGAGTAGCAGCAGCTCTGTCTTGGCCCCTGGCAGGCACCTGCAGTGACCATATTCAATGCCATGAATCTGGAGCAATTTAGCAGTCAGTGCCAATCCCATGGTCATCATCTACATGGGCATGTTTTTTGCTGTCTCCTATCTACCTGAGTAAGTAATCTTGTCTTCATAACACAGAAGCCTCTAGCTAAATGCCAACAAATGAAAGCTTTTATCACTTTCATTAAATATTAAAGTAACTCTACTACAAGAAGACATCCAAACAAATGACAATAACAAGAAAAACAAGGGAGAGAGAGAGACAGACAGACAGACAGACAGAGACTCCTGGGATGGAGAAGCAGCCCAGTCTCCTTTTAAGGAGCTATTTCAGATCCCAAAAGGCACACAGATCTGTTTTTCTGCTTCTGTTGTTGTCTACCTCCCTCTGACTGGAACTGCTGATCATGGCAAGGTATACAACCAATCACAAAACATCTGCCTACTGGAAAGTGGGCCACTGTACTGTTCTCAGGAATGGAAACACTGAGACAAAGAACTCTATTGGGTCAGGACCATGCTCTCTCCACCTTCTCAATACAAGCCAATCTCTGAGAGAATATCTCCACTGTATAATTAATTCCTTCCTATCCTAAGCTTATCCTATTGCGTAATATTTTATAAACTACTATGAAGCTTTAAAACTGAGGTAGGAAAGGAAAGGAAAAAAATCCTCATGAAATGTTTTAGATGGTGTAAAAAAAAAATCCCCACCCCCAGCCTGGGTACAAAGCAGGTTTTATTAACCTGAGACAAGTGTTCAATTTGAAGAGGATGGTGGGCATTAAAGCAGATTGTTTTATGTTTCTGACACGAATACTCTGGGTGGATGAACTATCAAGGCCTGGGTTTAAATGTGATTAATGCCTAGTCCTTGGAAAGCATCCAGACTTATTAAATCTGATGGAGTAAAACAGCATAACTTTCTCGTATTATTTCCAAGAGATGTGATTAGCCTGGGCACAGCAGTGAATGAAACTGTGGGAGGGAGCCCTTCAAGGAGAGGGGAGCACCAATGTGTTTACAAAGAATTAAACAGAGTAGGGCATTTTTAGCGTGTACAGGCAGAGTCCAATCACCTCCTCCCATACAGGAGTAAAGGCTGAGAACAGTCAACACAACCTTCCTGTATGCTCGGTGACTTCCTTTGTACCCTAGCAGAATACCTATCGGACAGAGAAAAAGAATTAATAAAACACCTCTTCCTTCCACATGAAATGAGTAATCAATACTCACATGGACCCCCCACACACACACACACTCTCTCTCTCTAGCACACAAACAACACATAAAACATAACTTCATATTCTGGATGCCCCATTGCCACAGAGCAGAAGTAGAGTGTCATCAACTGAGTTGTATGACATTTCAATGATAGTATCTATTTTACTTTTTCTAAGGTGTTTGTTTCCAGGGCATATGGTTCAGGAACAGTGTACAATCTTCATAAATTCTTTGGTTTACTCTGAGTAGAAAAGATTTCCAAGGAGACAAACCCACAAGAGAATATTCTAGGCAGAAATAAATAAATACCCTCTACCTCATGTCCAATACAAAGCAGTTACCAGTATCACCCCCAAGCCATAGGAAATGCCATTGGCAAGACTGAGCCCTAGTGGCCACTGGGAGATGCATCCTTAGTCCAGCTTGCTCTGTGTACTCTGCTGTTACTTTAAACTCTGGAGATCAAAATACTTAGATCCTAGGATTTAGGGCTCTTTTGTAAGAAACGGTAGCATAACAAAGGTGTTTGTACTATCAGAGCCTCTCCCAGTCAATGACAAATCCACAGCAAAACTGAATGTGGGAAGAGAGGACCTCCCCCAACCCTGAGTCTCTGAGCTGATAAAAGAATAACAAATACAAAAAAATCTGCCAAACAACAAAGCTTCAATTTATTATACATGCTCATCAGTTTAACCCAAAACCCTTAAAAGCCTGAGGCTGATCCAGCCCCTTTAATACCGGTCCTGAGCACGCCCTGATCAAGGCCCAACCCAGCCTGCTTTGTCTGCAAAGATGAAAGCCAGGCAAAAGCAGGTGAAGCCTTTTTTGAATCATCACCTGCAATTAAGCAAAGGAAAACCAAGAGGTAAGCTGAACTCCCTTTACAAAAACACCCCCGCAGCAGGTGGATCTGTCTGCGACACACTTACCAGAGAGTGAGTCTTCTCAGAGAGTGACTGCCAAATGTCTAGGAAGAAAAGTGTTGAGACGCACACAGAGACAGACACACAAATCAGACACAGAGAAGCACACAAATATACCCCCCAAAGGCACACATAGAGGTGCACACAAGAACATACAGTTGTACATGAAATATACACACACCTACACATAGAAGTGTAGACAGACAAGATACAAATACACAGACACACAAACCAGACAGAGTACATACAAACTCGTAGTTGGATATACACATAGAAATGCACTCCAGCAAAGTCACAAACACAGACTCAGTGACTCAGACACACACCCAGATACTGTACATACAAAGATACACAAAGGTACACATGGTTACACACAGATACAACACAGAGAAAGTAGAGACTAGGCACTCATTCACAAATATACACACAGACACATACCCCGATGGACACGTATCTTCTCCAAGTCCTAACCATCTAAACTTCTGCTGGGTTGGTTTTTTGTTTTTTGTTTTTGCTTTTTAAAGAGGCAGAGAGCACTCAAAAGAATACTCCAACTGGTCTGTTTCAGGCAAGTGAGAGTTCCGTGGTGCAGTTTCCTCATCCTTAAAGAGCTTGGTGGCTCAAATGAGGCAGCCCACACTCCACACCACACAATTCTGAGTGATTCTCCTCTACCTGTGTTCCTACTACTTTAATAGAAATGGCTCTGCCAGCACATACTTGTCCATCAGCAGTGTGGACAGTGAGCTTTGCACAAGGAAGAATGTTTTTGAAAAACAGTTCTATGGAAAGGAGATTACCCCTGAAGCAGGTTTCAATTGGGAGGAGGGTAGTGGACAATTCTATACATTTTTCTACTTGAGAATTCCCACATTCATCACAAAGACATTCCTTGTGATAATAACCACATCACATACCACTTCTGGTGACAAAGTCCAGCTGCTTGATATCTGCACTCCACATCCATGGACACCCCCTGGATGGTTCTCTATAGGCTGTGACTTCAAAAGACTCTAAGTGAATCACAAGCAACAAACAAGAAGACACAAAGCTGGCTTCCACCAATGATCTCAAATGTAACCTTCATGTAACGATGGTTTGAGATGAGATCATGAGCCATTGTGTCAGATCTATTCAGACCACCTCATTTTCCAGGTATGGCCTTCAACTTGAAAATCAGTAAGCAGGATCAGGCTGGAGTTGATTGCTGCTACAGGGAAGTTAGCAGTGCTGATAATGCCTGAGACCAACAGAGACAAACTAGGAGTTTAGGACTCTGGGAAGAATCTTCTCCAAGATGTAAAGCAGCAGATGTTCTCGAAAGTGACTACTCCATGAGAAAGCAGAGAATGGCAAACATTCAACCACAGGGCTCAAGCTGCTCTTAGGCTCCTCCCCCAAATACCCTAGAAGTCCTTCGTTTCTGTCTCTTGGGGAACCATTTATACAATTTTCACCACTGCTCTTTCTAGCCCTTCTTTTCTCTCCACACCATTCCCCACCATCATCTCCATACATGTCAGCCTTCACACTCAAATATAACATATTACATAAAACTGAGTCTTCTGGCTACTGCTATCTTGCCAGAAGGGTCTGTGAGCCTGCAGACTTCCTAAACTATCATGATCAAACAGCCCAAAGAATGCTATGCTCAAAGATTCGTTTGGGCGGGGGGGGGGGGGGGGGCGTGTACCAAGAACTGGGAAGCTAAGGTGTGGCGTTCACTTGACCTTCTCAGCTTCAATTGCCCATATGCAGTTTCTGTGCCCTTTCAACACCAGTAGTCCACGGCTTATGAGAAGTTCAAATGGCAGGTTCTTTCTCCAGTGCTTTCTCCTGGGCTCAAGAGAGCATAGGCCAGAGCCCAAAACCTCAGATCCCTGGGGTCCATTCAAGATTTGACATGATTGAGCAAGAGAATGTCCTCACCTCTGCTGCTCATGAGAACTCCTGGCAGGACTCTTGAGTTCTGGAATAACTCTTATAATGAAGGAATAAGCCATATACTGTCATGGTAGGCCTACTGCAAGAATGTGATGCTCTGGGAAGACTTGACCACATAGTCAGGACCTCAGTGCAGGACTGCAAGTTCTGTTGCTTCCAGCCAGCTTCCTTTCTGCTGCCTTTGGAAGGAGGGCTAACAATCCATGGATTCTTGTTGAAAGAAGCACTCTATCTAAGACATTTCTTTTACCTAGTGACTCTGCTTTGGGTAACAGTATCCCAGTTCTTTCACAGTGTGTCTCCTGTCTTCAAAATGTTCTTCTAGATTCTTCTGTCTTCACCTGTTTTTACTGTGTAATTAACTTTTTGTTTTTAACTTTTAACATCCAGAACATCCAAGCCACTTGACGAGATGACCTCAGTCTTCCACACACAGTCTCTGAAGCCTACACAAGGGCTCACAATGGGGTAAGCGACTTTGCAATCAGGTTCTTCTTACTCTTACTCTTTCCATTTGTAGTCATCCTCTGACCTCATCCATACTGGATGAGCCATTGCTGGTGAGCAATCACAGGGTGCCTCTCATCACATCATTTCTGAAAACAAGAAATATTGCGCCAACCTGAGAATAATATTTTTTAGGAGCTCGCAGAGGCATAGGCCTGGACACCAGGGAGTACATAGAATAGAAACTATCTTTGTTTGGGGAGTAGGGTCATATGGAGGCCATGTCTCATCTGGAAGCCAAAGGAGATGGAACTGAATATGCATGTGAGGAGGGAGGTGTAGGTGGCTACACTTGACCATGCCAAGCAGTCAGCCCAGACTTCACAGGGCTGATGGCAGCTTCTTCCCTGGCACAGGCCAGGAGAATACACTGCTAGACAGAAGTGTGCAAGCCAAAAGCCTTGATGTCAACTATATTACCTTCTTATTGCTATGGCAAAATACCTGAAGAAAGTCACAAGAAGGATGGGGTCTCTGTTTCAGATCACAGCACAGGTACATTCACAATCAGGATGCACAGAACATAAGTGCCAGTGTTCAGCTAGCTTTATTCAGTCTAAGACCTGGACCACAGATGGTGCTATCCACACTAAAGGAGGGTTTTCTTTCACAAGTTAAACTTCTTCGGAAGCACCCTGACAGACATTCTCAGAGGTGTGTTTCCATGGTGAATGTAAATCTAGTCAGATTGGCAATTAAGACTAACTATTCCATCACTTACGGACTGGACTCTTGACTAACTCCCGATCACCTGTGCTTACCAAGTGCTATAGATCCCGGTCCAGGGACCCAGCAAACCAAACAAGACCCTACTATATGGTCTAAATATTCTAGTGTTCCAGACTGTGATGAATGGAATGGAGAACAACTAATCAAGGAGTTGCTGAGGGAATGTGAAGGGGATGGAAGCCTGCTTTTTCTTTATTGCACAAAATATTTGACATTTATAGAAAAGCCACCAGATGGCATGGAGAAGCTTTCCTCAGCATCCCCTGTGTTTAACAACTTATAAGATGTTATAAGATGGCACATTTGTGCTACTAAGGATCCAGTGTACCAACTCTTTCAGGAAAACTCTGGGCTCCATTTAGATTTCCTAGTTTCTCCACCAATATCTTATTCTCACCTGTTCTTGTGTCATTGATTCTTCATTGTCCCTCTAGTTTATGAACCTCAGTCCTAACTGGCCTTGAAACTTTTGACAACACCAAGTGTTCCTCACTAGGACTTTGTCTGACCCTGTTCCTGTAGTCAGAAAGTCAGATTGCACCTATGCATTTGGGGAAAAATTGGCCCTGAAGTGTGAATATGCCCTTTTCTTCCCCTACATTGTATATGGGATAGGATCCTTGAGGTGGGTCTTAAGGAATATCATCTTTAAGGGAAGATCTGAAGGAGGCAAAGGGCTGATACATGCAGACAGCTGAACTACTGGTAATAAATGCTAGTGTCCTGAAATAGTCAAAAGAGACTAGGCTACATGGATGGAGTACAGAGGGGAAGTAGCATATTACATTAGAGACACCATGAGTACATCATAGTATATGTATATAGTATATGTATATAGTATATGAAATGATATTGGAGACAGCATGGGCACACCATAGTATATACATGGGAATGAATGCTACCACCATATAAGTCCTGGGTGTGTATTAGAGATGACCATAACCATCAGCCCATTGCTTTGGTCTGAGGCTCTTTCATATATGGTACCATGAAACAACAGATTCTGTCATCCCCACCTTCCAGTACACCTAAAGGATTACCTGTTGCACAGGACTTGTCTTGAGCCACATTAGTGCTTAGAAACTTGAGCCAATGACTCCAGAAAGAAACCAGCCACTGTGATGGTGCTAGAGCCAGATCCTAGAGACAGACCTTCAGCCTTAAGCAGAGAAACCAGTCTGTCAAAAGAGAGGATGTGATAAAGACGTAACAGCTCAGCCAGGCATCACTCAGACTTTTGACCACTTGACCCCACTTCCGGCTCACAGGAGTCTCAGATCTCTCTCATTTCCTGTCTTTGGCATTGATCCTTAAAATGTCCCTCTTCCTTAAATTAAGCTAGTTCAAGGGGATTTATGGTTGTGCAACTGAAAGAACCCTGTAATAAGATTAACTGTGAATGCACAGAAGACAGAGCAGAGGGCAGGAGGCAGCTGTAGGTGGCCAGCTCAGAGGCTTCAACAGCATTCAACATTTTCATTCAAACCACCACAAGGCAGGTTTTTGTTGTTATTGTTGTTGTTATTTGTACAGATAGAGGAAAACTTCTCTCATATTAAATTGACAGGATTTTTTTATAATACAACTTTGTTTTCATTACAATGGCAACCAAAACAGAAGATTAAGGAAGGCACTGGTATTTGTTAAGGCATCTCCTTTCCCCATACAGCGTTCCAAAGTACAATGATTCAAATTTACGGTAGTCATGGTGACAAAGCTCCTGAGGAGATCAACTGATCAGGAGAAAGGATTAATTTTGGCTCATTGTTTCAGAGGTTTCCATACCTCTTTGCTTGTGGGCCTGTGAGAACTTAGGGCATGATGGTAAGAGCACATATTGGAGGAGACTGCTCACCTCAAGGTAGCCGAGAAACAGTAGAGCAAGTGCACAGCGCCACTGGTCTAATGTTTTCTACTGGGCTCCATATCCTAAACTACCATCAGCTGGAGGTCAAGCCATTAACACATAAGCTATGAGTGGAAATATAAGATCCTAACCATAACAGATACTCTGAAACTGCTGGACAGTGACAATCAGATGCAGCTCCCAGTACATTGTGGGGTTAAGCTATGGTCCTCAGTAGCTTAGGAAAACCAGATGCATTTTAACCTATGATATGTTTAACTTCTCAGGAGTTTATAAGATGCAGCCTCACTCTAAATCAAGTTGCACCAGAGTTCATTTTCATATTTCCTTAAAAATGGCAAAAATGATGTATAGATTTAGGTTAGGATTTGCAATTAGACTAGAAACCTATAGGTTTGTAAAAATGAACCCATATTCTCCCTCTTCTCTTTCAAACATGGAAAGTAAGCTTTGTCGTGAGTAGGAGTGCCACCACACTGCCATAACACCAGCCTCCTCAGCCAGAAAAGTAGGCATACCTTCAGGATATGTCCAGAAAACACCAGATCAGTGGCTGGTGGTAAATGGCATGTGCGAAATCCAAGGCTTGTGAAAGCATCAAGCATGAGAGCTTGTGAAGCTGCTGTGTCCTTGAGTTCAGCTCACACACTCCATGTAATAGAGGGCAGAAGCCTTACCAATCACAGCGTAAGATCCACCCAGATTTTTAGTCCATTTTCAAACCACACAGATACTGAGAGGTCAGGAATCCAGACCAAAAGCAAAAGGCAAAACCCTAAACAGAAATAATTAGTTACCATGCAGTAAAGAGAGATACTGTGTAGACTGATTTCAGAAAAGTTCATTTTGCACTCAGAAGAATAAACCAGACCCCAGTTCTTTCACTGTATTGTCTAGGTTGTCTATTTTTCAAATTCAAATTATAACATATGTAGAAATAAAATAAAATATAGCTTACCCTTAGGGAAACTTAAAAAATAATCAAGATAAAAGGAGTCACAAGGGACAAGAAATAAAATTTTACAGACAACATTTAAAAAACTGAAATAGGCACAGGTTCAAAGTAATACAGGAAAAAAATGTGCCATGCTTAAGAGAATAAACAGGAAACAGGCAAAAGTGGAAAATTATCAATAGAACCAAGCAGAAACGCTAGGGCTGAAAGTACAGTGAGTGAAATAAACACTCAGTTCACTAGGTGAGCTCACAGATGACAGCAGGCGGCAGAAGAACTTCATCAGGGGACTTGAAGACACATCAAGGGGGAATAGTCCACACAGAGGACAGAAAAAGACTAAACACAGGTAAGCATGCAACAGGGAGGCAGAGTGCAAAAAAAGGGACAATACTTAAAGAAATGATATATTAAACTTCTCAAATTTGGTGAAAAACAGTAGCTTAGCATTTCTATTTCCAGCTAACATACCATTCAGTCACAGAGTTGGATAAGGCTGATACAGCTTTCTGGAGCTGGAGCTTCACTGTGGATCATGGTAAGGGGATGGCTCAGGCTTAAGGAGAATGAGTTATATCCACAGAAAAATTAAAAATAAACTAGAAATGGGAAGTAGGTATATAATATATATGGCCATGTATTTTCTCTCTTAACTCCTTTAAAACAGCATTGAAAGTAAATATTAGAAAATTTTAGAGTATGTGATCATGAATGACATGTTTTTTTTGTATTTACATGAAGTGAACATACATTCAACTCCAGTGTTACATACATGTAGAGGTTAAACACAGACAAAGGATACTTGATGAGTATGTACATTTATATGTCAACACTAACATAGAGGAAGGAAGACAAAATGAAGTTCTACTCATATAAAGTGCTTATTTTTACCCGCAGAATTTTGACATTAATTTTCAAAATATTGTGATATGTTGGGAATAACCTATTTGAGCCCTATAATAACCACAGAATAACAGACAAATAAATAGCATAAAAACCAGTGGTAAAATGTTCTTCTTAAATATTTAACACAAAAACTGGTGAGAACTGCAGAGAAGAGTGGCAGATGTGGATTCAGCCACGTCAGTAAATACAGTAAATACTGACTTACTAGCCACTCCATTCAGAAGGCAGAGGTTTCTAGACTGGATGTAAAATAAAGATCTTATTCTATGTTGTCTTCATAAGTATGTACACTGCATCATAAATTCAAAGATACAAAAAAAAAGAGAGAACATGGTGAAAGGATATACAGACTAAGTACAATGGAAGACTTGAAAGGGCTCTATGAAAAGCAAAGAGTGTTGAAATGAGCAGTATTATTCCAGAGAAAGAGGTATGCTGCATAGTGCCATCATGTTCAAGAACACCCAAGACAAATATAGTGATATAGCACTATTAACACAAACAATAAATTAGACACACACATATATAACCTCAGACAGTCAAATACAAGAAGAAATAGACAAAGAATTATAGGCAGATACTTCACAGTTCTTTACTGCATGATTTATAAACTGAGCTAACAGAAAACCAGTGAGGATGTAGAAGACTTAAACAGGGCTACCAGAGCTGGTGGGAAGGGGAGCTCCCTGCTCAGGGCTTTCCTGGCATAGGAGAAGATCGGGTTCTATCACAAGAACCACAAGAAAGAAAAAGGAAAAAGAAAAACAGCTTGTGATCTACAGACAATAGAAAATCCACATTCTTCTCAAACACACGCAGAGTGTTCAGTAGAATGAGCCTCATGGTAGCACATAAATTAAGTTTCACTATATTCAGAAGACTGAAATGATTAAAAGTATATTCTCTAACCACAGTAGAATCTGTTTTTGAATTGAAAAGGGGAAAATATTTGAACATCATGCAATATAAATGAGCAGGAGTGAAAGGATGAGTCCTAAGAAAAATATACCCTAAACCAAGTGAAAATGGAAACACAACAGAGCAAAACATGTAAGATACAGCTAAGGGGGTATTCAGAGAGAAACTCACCACTAAGAACTTACATTAAAAAGTGGGACATTGCCCACAACTCTGGCAGAGCCCACTGCTCTACAAAAGACCATACCTGTACCTGGAACCCCAGGAGACCTTGCCCACAGCCCCATACCCATTAGAGCCTGCCTAGCATACCCACCAGCACTGCCCACCTCCAAATCCCAACTCATAGTTCTTGCAGAAGTCCCCTGCTCTACTGAAAGCTACAAAGGTATACAGAACTTCAGAATCCAAGAGGCAATACTGGCACCCAAAACCCCAGTGGGGACACCTACAGGACCTGAGGACTCTTGGGTCACCAGAACCAGAGGCTACTCAGACCAGATGATCAGTTATGGGGGAAAAATCCATCCAACAAAGATAAACTCAGAAATCTGCACCTAGACTTATAATTATTCCAAACCCAGATGCATAGATGACAGCATAAAACACAATAAACAACAGGCAGGGCAAAATGGCACCACCAGAGACCCACTATCCTACTACAAAAGCCTCTGAATATTCCAACACAGCTGAGGCACAAAAAGGCAACCTTCAAACCAAATTTATGAAGATGGTAGAGGTTCTCAAAGAGAAAAATGAATAAATCTCTTAAAGTAATCCAGGAAAAAACAAATAGACAATGGGAGGAAATTAATAAATCCCTAAATAAATAAATAAACAAACCCAAGAAAAAGCAAACAGGCAACAAAAAAGAATAAAACTGTTTAAGACCTGGAAATGAAAATAGAAGCAATAAAGAAAATACTAATTGAAGGAATTCTGTAGATGGAAAATCTAGGTAAGTAAACAGAAACTATGAGTGCAAGTGTCACCAAAATAATACAAGAGATGGAAGAGCACATCTCAGGAATAGAAGATATGATAGAAGAAACTGACATATTGGTCAAAGATAATGTTAAATCTAAAAATTCCTAACACAAAACATCCAGGAAATCACGGACATCATGAAAAGACCAAACCAAAGAATAACAGGAATTGAAGAAGGAGGAGAATCCTACCTCAAAAATTCAGAAAACATTAGTAACAAAATCACAGGACAAAATTTCCTAGTCTTAAAGACATAAATATAAAGGTCCAAGAGACCTATTGTACTGGCTATTCCTGGTTGTCAACTTGACTATATTTGGAATGAACTACAATCCATAATTGGAAGGCTCACCAGTGACCCTTATCTGGAGGCTGGGAGATAAAAGTTTCTGACTTGGATCTTGGTATGGAGATCTTGAGGCATAGTGACTATGGATTCCAGAAGATTAAGACAAGGAGATTTTTCAAGTTTAAGGTCATCTGGGATTAAAAGTGTGGTGGCACACACCTTTAATCTGGGCTACACTTTCTGCTGGAGACCATATAAGGACATTGGAAGAAGGGAGTCTCACTCTCGCTCTTTTGCCTGCTTACCCTGTGGGACTGAGCAACCGCTAGATCCTTGGACTTCCATTAACAGCTACTTCCGAACCATTGTTGGGAATTGGACTGCAGAATGTTAAGTCATCAATAAATCCCTTTACTATATAGAATCTATCTATAAATTCTGTGACTCTAGAGAATCCTGACTAATACACCTATAGAACACCAAATAGATTGGACCAGAAAAGAAAATCTCCCCACCACATCATAATAAAAACACTAAATATACAGAACAAAGAAAGAATATTAAAACGCTGCTATGGAGGCTTTTCCCCACTTTCTCCTCTATAAGTTTCAGTGTCTCTGGTTTTATGTGGAGTTCCTTGATCCACTTAGACTTGACCTTAGTACAAGGAGATAAGAATGGATCAATTCACACTCTTCTACATGATAACTGCCAGTTGTGCCAGCACCATTTGTTGAAAATGCTGTCATTTTTCCACTGGATGGTTTTAGATCCTTTGTCAAAGATCAAGTGACCATAGGTGTGTGGGTGCATTTCTGAGTCTTTAATTCTATTCCATTGGTCTTCCTGTCTGTCACTATACCAGTACCATGCAGTTTTTATTATAATTCCTATGTAGTACAGCTTTAGGTCAGAAGATATTGGCACAGGGGGGAAATTCCTGAATAGAACAGCAATGGCTTGTGCTGTAAGATCGAAAATTGACAAATGGGACCTCATAAAATTGCAAAGCTTCTCTAAGGCAAAAGATGCTGTCAATAAGACAAAAAGGCCGCCAACCGATTGGGAAAGGATCTTTACCTATCCTAAATCAGATAGGGGAATAATATCATATATGTGTGTGTGTGTGTGTGTGTATAACTCAAGAAGATGGACTCCAGAAAATCAAATAACCCCATTAAAGAATGGAGCACAGAGCTAAACAAAGAATTCTCAGCTGAGGAATATTGAATGGCTGAGAAGCACCTGAAAAAATGTTCAACATCCTTAATCATCAGGGAAATGTAAATCAAAACAACCTTGAGATTCCACCTCACACCAGTCAGAATGGCTAAGATCAAAAATTCAGGTGACAGCAAATGCTGGTGAGGATGTGGAGAAAGAGGAACACTCCTCCATTGTTGGTGGGATTACAAGCTTGTACAACCACTCTGGAAATGAGTCCGGTGGTTCCTCAGAAAATTTGCCATAGTACTACCAGAGGATCTAGCAATACCTCTTCTGGGCATATACCCAGAAGATGTTCCAACTGCTAATGAAACACATGCTCCACTATGTTCATAGCAGCCTTATTTATAATAGGCAGAAGCTGGAAAGAACCCAGATGTCCCTCAACAGAGTAATGGATACAGAAAATGTGGTACATTTACACAATGGGGTACTACTCAGCTATTAAAAACAATGAATTTATGAAATTCTTAGGCAAATGGATGGATCTGGAGGGTATCATCCTGAGGGAGGTAACCCAATCACAAAAGAACTCACATGATATGCACTCACCAATAAGTGGATATTAGCCCAGAAACTTAGAATACCCAAGATACAATTTGAAAAACACATGAAACTCAAGAAGAAAGAAGTCCAAAGTGTGGACACTTCACCCCTTCTTAGAATTGGAAACAAAACACCCCTGGAAGGAGTTACAGAGACAAAGTTTGAAGCTGAGACAAAAGGATGGACCATCCAGAGACTGCCACACCCAGGGATCCATCCCATAATCAGCCACCAAACCCAGACACTATTGCATATGCCAGCAAGATTTTGCTGAAAGGACCCTGATATAGCTGTCTTGAGTGAGGTTATGCCAGTGCCTGGCAAATACAGAAGCCGATGCTCACAGTCATCTATTGGATGGAACACAGGGCCCCCCCATGGAGGAGCTAGAGAAAGTACCCAAGGAGCTGAAGGGGTCTGCAACCCTATAGGTGGAACAACAATATGAACTAACCAGTACCCCCCAGAGCTCGTGTCTCTAGCTGCATATGTAGCAGAAGATGGCCTAGTCGGCCATCATTGGGAAGAAAGGCCCCTTGGTCTTGCAAACTTTATATGTTCCAGTATAGGGGACCACCAGGGCCAAGAAGTGGGAGTGGGTGTGTAGGGGAGTGGGGAGGAGGTTTGGGGGAGTGTATAGGAAACTTTCAGGATATCATTTGGAATGTAAATGAAGAAAATACCTAATAAAAAATTGGAAAAAAATAAAACAAAATACTGTCCCAAAACAAAAAACAAAATAAAGAGAATTTAAAAGTAAAGAATACCCCTGGTGGGGGCGGGGCGACTGCTATGGAAAGGGCTAAATAACATAAAGGCAACCCTACTAGAATTACACCTGACTTGTCAATGGAGACTCTAAAAGCCAGAAAAGCATGGTCATATGGCTTGAAGAGTCTAAGAGACCACAGATGCCCCCCTATAGTCTACTATACCCAGCAAAAGTTTCAATCACTATAGATGAATAGAAAAAAATATTCCGTGACAAAACAAATTTAAACAATATCTATTCACAAATTCACCCTTACAGAAAGTACTAGAATGAAAACTCCATCTCAAGAAAGCTTAACTACATATATGAAAACACAGGAAATAGTCTCACACCAGCAAAACCAAAAAAAGGAGAGAGAGAGAGAGAGAGAGCATGTGTGTGTGTGTGTGTGTGTGCACACACACACACACACCAAAAAAATAAATAAATAAAAACAAACCCAGAGAAATTAACAATCATTGGTCATTAGTATCTCTCAATATCAACAGATTCAACTCCCCAATAAAAAGATAATGGCTAACAGAATGGATGTGAAAATAGTATCCATTATTCTGCTGTATACAAGAAACACATCTCAACATTAAAGATAAATAATACTTCAGAGTAAAGGATTGGAAAAGATTTTTCCAAACAAATGGATGAAAGAAGTAATCCGGAGTAACCATTCTAATATTAACAAGGTAGACTTCCAATCAAAATTAACAACAAAAGCTGGAGAAGGATGCTTCATACTCATCAAAGGAAAAATCCACCAAGATGATGTTTCACTTCTAAACATCTATGCCCCAAGCAAAAGCACGCACAATTGTCAAACATTACTAAAGTTTAAATAATCATACGTTGAACCCCATACATTAATAACACTCCACTATCATCAATGGAAAGGTCATCCAGACAAAAACTAAACAAAGATATAATGGATCTAGCAGGCATTATGACCCAAATGGACCTAAGAGAAATCTACAGTACATTCTGCCCAAACATAAAGGAATATACCTTCTCTTCAGCACTTCACACAACTTTCTCCAAACTGTCCACATATTCAGTCACAAAGCAAGTCTCAATGGATTCAAGAAAACTGAAAGGACCATCCACATCATGTCAGACAACATGGATGAAAGGAAGATTTTAATAAAAACAGAAAGCTTACCAACTTGGGGAAACTGAACAACTTTCTACAGAATGACCACTGGGTCAAGGCAGAAATGAAGAAAGAAATGAAAACCTTCCTAAAACTCAATGAAAATGAAGGTACATACCTGAGACACAAACATTCCTTTGGGATACAATGAAAGCAGTGCCAAGAGGAAAATTCATAGCACTAAATGCCTTCATAAAGAAAATAGAAGGACCTCCTACTAGCAACTTAAAGCACATCTGAAAACTCTAGAGCAAAAAGAAGCAAACACACCCAAGAGAAGTAGACAGCTGAAAATAGTCAAACTGAGGGTTGAAATCAATAAACTAGAGATTAAGAGAACAATAAAATGAATCAATGAAACGAGTTGGTTCTTTGAGAAAATCAACAAGGTAGACAAACACTTACCCAAGCTAACTAAAAGACATAAAGGAAATATCCAAATTATCCAAATCAGAGATGAAAAGGGGGACACAACAGACACTGAGGAAATCCAAGGACTCATTAGGTCATATTTCAAAAACCTCTATGTTGTGGATAGCTCTGGGGCTAATTTTATTTGATGTTAATTCCTTTCTCCTGTGAGTGGCTTCAAACAAGGAATGAGTCAGCACTGTAAACCTGCTTCCCACCTTAATTTGTTAAAAAAAAAAAAAAGAGAGAGCTGATGATTGGGCAGATAAAAGGAAAGTTGGAGCAGAAGGTAAAGGAGAGAGAAGGAGGAGAAAATGGAAGAGGGAGAGGATGCAGAGGAGGTGTAAGATGAAGAAAAGTAGAGCAGAAACACATGGCCTGGAGAAACTGCAGGTTCTAAGAGGCCTCATAAGCTGTGGAAGATCTGTAGAGGTAGATCTGCCCAATCTAGGCACACAGCATGTAATCATATTAACTGTGTTGTGTTTTCATTGCTGGGAGCATATTGGAGGAGATTTACCACAACACCTCTACTCCACAAAATTTGAAAATCTAAAAGAAATGTAAAATTGTCTTGATAAAAATCACTTACCAAAGTTAAATCAAGATCAGATAAACAAGCTAAATAGTCCTATAGCCCCTAAGAAAATAGAAGAAGTCATCAAAAATCTCCCAACGACAACAACAACAAAAGCCCAGGGCCAGATGGTTTAATGTAGAGACTATCAAAGACCTAATACCAATACCCTTCAAATTATTACACAAAATAGAAACAAAAACTGAAGAAACATTGCCAGATTCATTTCACAGGCCTACAGTCAGCCTAATGCCAAACCACAGAAAGACTCAACAAAGAAAGAGAATTACAGACCAATTTCCCTCATGAACATTAATGCAAAAATTACTCAATAAAATACTCACAAACTATATTAAAAAAACACAGTAAAAAAGATTGTCTACCATAATCAAGTGGGCTTCATCCAAGAGCTGCAGGTAATCTACCACGTTATGAAAATCTGTCAAGGTAATCCAATATACACACAAACTGAAAGAGAAACCGCATGATCATCTCATTAAATGCTGAAAAGGTCTTTGACAAAATTCAACACTTCTTCATGATAAAAGTCTTGAAGAGATGGGGGATACAGGGACATACCTAAATATAATAAAGACAACATAAATAAAGCCTATAGCCAACATCAAAGTAAATAGGGAGAAAGTCAAAGTATTTCCACTAAAATCAGGAAGAAGACATGGTACTCCACTCTCTCCATATCTATTCAATATAGTACTTGAAGTTTTAGCTAGAACAATAAAACAACTGACGGAAATTGGGGGGGGGTGATATAAATTGGAAAGGAAGAAGTCTAAGAGTCAAAGTACTGTTATTTGTAGAAGACATGGAGTATACATAAGTGACTCCAAAGATTCCACCAAAGATCTCCTACAGCTGTAATAGCCATAAACTGGAAACAACTTAGATATCCCTCAACCAAAGAATTTATAAATAAAATATGGTACATGTATACAGTGGAGTATTACTCAGCTATTAAAAACAATTAGCATCATGAAATTTTCAGGCAAATGGATGTTAAAAACAAACAAATAAACAAACAAACATCCTCAGTGAGATAACCTAGACCCAGAAAGACACACATGGTGTGTACTCATTTATAAGTGGAGAGTAGCCATAAAGTACAGGACAACCATGCTATGATTCACAGACCCAGAGAAGCTGAATAACAAAAAGGGCTCAAAGGGAGACTCATGAATGTCTCTGGGATGACAAAATAGAATAGATGTTGCCAGTGGACTTGGGTTGGGTGGGGACAAGAACAGGGGGTGTCAGGTGAGAAAAGTATGAAATGAGAAAATACTGAGAAAGACAACTGAAATTGGGGGACATCTCAGAGACAAGCTAGAAATGTAGTACAATAGAAACCGTGAGAGTGACCCTAGCTTAGATTCCTTATAGTGGGGGGTCTGGGGGTGAAGGGATATGAGCCTGAACCTGTCATCTCCAATAACCATGCAGGACTTCCAGTGGAGGGATGGGGACACCAACCAAACCACAAAACCTTCAACCTACAATCTCTCCTCCCTACAAGATGTTCTGGGTTAAGAGTGGCACAGAAATTATGGGAGTGGCCAACCAATGGCTGGTTCAGTTTGAGATCCATGCCATGAGAGGAAACCTACACCTGACACTACCTAGAGGGCCAGGAACACTCTAGCACCGACACCTAGGATAGAACCAAACATGGCCAGCACAAAAAAAGTCCATGAAATGATCCCAAATATTCTGCTATACTCATAGACAGGAGCCTCATACGATCATCATTAGAGGGGCTTCACCCAGCCTCTTTAATGACATGGGAATTCTACAAAAGAGGATGGATTGTAGGATTCAGAGAGGTCAAGGACAACAATACAGGCCCACAGAACCAACTACCTCTAGGCTCACAGAAACTGAACCAACAATCAGGTGCCTGCATGGGTCTGACCTCTGCATGTATGTTATTGTTGTGCACATTTGTCCTCTTATGGGACTCCTAGTAGTGGCAGAGGCTATCTCTGACTCTCGACTACTTTTGGGACCAGTTTCCTCTGAGTGCTTTGCCTCTTACCACCTTAATACGAGGGTTACTGCCTAGTCTTACTGCAACTTAACATGGCATGTTTGGTTGATACCCATGGGAGACCTGCCCTTTTCTAAAGAGAAATGGAAAAGGAGTGGATGGAGAGGGATGAACTGAGAGGGGCAGAGGGAGGGAAACCTACCTTATGGATGCAATGCATGAGAGAAGAATAAATTAAAACTTTTGTTTAATAAAGTAAAAAAAAAAAACTTTAAAAAGAAAAAAGAAGAAAGTCAGTGGTTGATAATACAGAATCTGCTTTTAGAATATAAGAAAAGACAATGTAAAAAGGAAAAAGATAATTTAGTACAGAAGCCAGTGGAGTGGGTCATGGGCAACCAATAGATAAAACCCAATGGAGCCACAAAATTGCTCTTTATGGATTGATAAAATTTATAGACCTAAAGCTCACCTAAGTGAAGAATGCATCACTGTTGTATGTAGGAAATGGAAGCCATTTTGGCAATTTCTTATTAAGTTATACACACACTTACCAACAGACTCATCAATTCCACTTCCAGGCATGTACCCAAGAAAAATGAGGAAATATGTCCACATGAAAATAGTTATGTGAGTGCTCATATAGCATTTTTCATAATAGCTCCAAACTGGAAAGAACCCAAGTGTCTGTCAGCTGATAAATAAACAAATATCATCCACAGTGCAATGAAATGTCCCTCAGCAATAAAGAAATGAACTACTGCTACAGCTGACTGCAGAGGAACAGGGGAGAATTTGAGACAATGGAAGGGTTCTAAGTCTTATCATGAGAGGTATGTAGCTTTACACATACCCAAGCTCAGTGAAGAGAGTTATATTTCATGCAAACTATCATTACCAAAGCCTGTGTGTGCACACATGTGTCTGTCTGTCTGTCTGTCTGTCTGCGTGTGCTGTGTGTTGGTCTGTGTGTGTGTGTCTGTGTATGTCTGTGTGTGTGTTTGTGTACAGTCCCACACTGCTACCTGGCAAACATGCTAACTGACTTGATCATTCCAGCTTGCTATGGTTTTAGCTGTCAGTCTCCTATTCACTGGACAAGCATATCCATCTGGTTTTCTTAACCACCAAGCACTTGCTGCTTCTCATCTGTTTATTCTGCCATCTTTCCACACTTTAATCTCAGGAACCTGTCATAATAGCTCCAAACTGGAGCCAGCTCAGTTCTGGTTTCTGTGTTTCCTTCTCCAGTTTTCTTCTCTGCCCACTCCATCTGGTCTTCCTCATGCTTCAACAAGAGCCTGTCCCTTCTACACATGAGGCCAAGTGTGAATGCCCTGTTATTTCCCTTGGGAGGAGTTGCTGAATTTATTATCCACACATTGTATACACCATGAAGGATACACAATGTCTTAGTTAGGGTTTTACTGCTGTGAGCAGACACCATGACCAAGGCAAGTCTTATTTAAAAACAAATTTGGGGCTGGCTTACAGGTAGGTTCAGAAGTTCAGTCCATTATCATCAAGATGGGAGCACGGCAGCATCCAGGAAGACATCACACAGGTAGAGCTGAGAGTTCTACATCTTCATCCAAAGGCTGCTAGTGGAAGACTAATTTCCAGGCAACAAGGGTGAGGGTCTTAAGACCACACCCACAGTGACATACCTACTCCAACCAGGTCACACATATTCCAACAAGGCCACACCTCCAAATGGTGCCACTCCCTGGTCCAAGAATATACAAACCATCACACACAATCTTCCTGGGTATTTAAAAAGCAGAGCTCAAGCTAGCCACATATACATTTCCCCACCTGGCTGTGACTACTGCAGCATATTATGCCAACAGTTCCAAGTCTTTCCTCAGCATCCCTCTCTAAGACAATTTACTCTCAGACATACCTCCCTGCCATCATGTCTGAACAAATCCCTCTCCAAACAGCCAGGTCCTTGCATCTCAACCCCAGCACAGGATCAGCTCTAGTTGTCTATAAATTCGTCTGATCTGTAGTCAGATGTGTTATCCATTGCAACTCTGACCCGACCCATTGACTCTCTGTAAATTCTCAAAGAATTTCTCTCACACAGTCTCCCAATCATTCCCTACAGATGGCTTAAACCAGACTGTCTCCCAGAGGTCATCTCATCCAAATTTCTGTCGTTACCTCCTTCTTGAACTCTCCCTCTTTTACATATACCCAAGATGCTACAAGGTAATGTGAGAATCTTCTCTCAAATGGTAAATTTGAAATCTTCTCTCAAATGGCTCCTTAGCTACCTACTTTGTTCCTGCCAACAAAGTGTCCAGCCACAGGTCAACCAATTCAAAACTGACTTGACTGATGCTTACCTGCTCTGTATGTATCTTGTCTTAGTGATGTCATAGTCACTCCTCAATGTCAGGAAACAAATCTTACTTTTTCTATCTGGACTTAAAGGACACAGTACCTTTAAGGACATACACCATAGCAATCAACATGGCTTTCACTTGAAGAGCCTCCTATTCTTTATAGTAGTATCCCTGCCCCTGGCCCAAGCCCACCACTGCTGCCACCTCTGAAGACCTCTGCCATTGCCCTGAATGTCCATGCATAATCACTGCAAACACACTGGGTGCTCTGTTCTGAAAACTACATTTCATCCCAACTATTCATGCTACTTCGAATTTTCATTTTGGAAAAGGCTTTCTCTGTGCAGGAAGATATAGCGTGTTGCTCAGTTGGACATGAGATTTCCAGTTGTCCTGGGGATGGATTTCTTGATACTTGCTTTTCCTATGAGTCTTAGCTGATTTCTAGCTCATTGGTCTACCCATTTCAACTCCCAAATCCTAATCCCCACTTCTATTATGGAGTGGTCTGTCCCCTTTAAGCCTATAGGGTTTATTGTCTGTATCACAATGCTCATTTAAGTGTTTCAGATATGAAGTTCTTCTGCTTCTAACAAGATTGCCACAGAGGGCAGTGCTCTAATTTGTAGCCATCACAAACTCCAGCACAATTTTTAAGAACAACACTGCATGTTGCTAAAAGACCACTATGGTGGAACACGGACAAAGAAGTATGAGAACAGAGAAGCATCTTGCCCCAGACCTCCCAATCTAGTCTCTTTACTTCCAGCATGTAAGTACTATTTAAAACTGGCCTCTAGATCTTTTTCCAAAATTAACACCCTTTCATTTCTATTTTAATTATTTTCTCAAGAAATAGTTCCTGGATCTTTTTATTGTTATTATTAAGAACATACTTTAGAGGAGAAAACACACTTGCCTATGTTTGAGACAGGGAAGTTTTGAAAATGTGTAACTTCATTTGATTCCTTCAAGGGATGTCAGAGCCTTACACTAGGAAAGTTTGTTATCCCCCAACAAAAGACATCAAGAACACGGGAGAGATTGGACATGAGGAGTCAGCCTCTGTTTGGAATCCTATGAGTCTCCATGAAAATGAAGCCCTTTCTAAAACACACCAGCAGGGTCAAAACTGTGTCCAACAATGTCAATGTAAAACTCAATGAGGCACACTCCTGACTGTACTTAGTAACACTTCAACAATATTTCAATTCTGCCTGTAGTGACATAGGTTACTCTCACTTCCTTTTGCAAGTCCACTCACTAGGAAGTTTGCCATTGGAATGGGGTGTCACACCAACACCCTTAGACATTGTCACACAGAATTGGCTTATAATGTACAGACCCTATTTACATGGCTTTCTTGAGATTCTGAAGTCCAGACCAGGAGAAATGAACTATGCAGAGCCTCATCAAGCAGTGAATTTCAACAAGTTTTCCACAAGTACCTGGGAGGACATCAAAATAAGGACTTTAGAAGACATCACTGGAAGGACCTAGTAGGATAATACAGTAAGGTTGTGGGGCAACATTATTAGAAGTACCTGTATGCTAAAAGCAGTCACCTTGGAATAATCAACTATTGAGCAGTAAAAGATTGCAGTTAACTAAACACAAACACACCACAATATAACACATCATCTGTGTTTACTGTGTACCTAGTGCTAGGGTTATGAACAGCTGAGTCTGTGAGCTTGTGAATCATGGTGGCTGCAGTTAAACTGCATTCTCTGTGTGATCATCACCTATTCATAGGGAAGGTGTATGGAGGGACAGGTCAAATAGAGTTGAAAGGCAACCTGCAGAATTTGTCATGACTATCTTCTGGTCACATGACTACAGCTGTTAAACTGTGTGTTCCCAGTGTAAAACTCTGTGCCTCCTGCTACATTTGAAAGCACTAGTTTTAAAAGTTTAAAAGTTTTAAAAGTTTAAAAGTTTTATTTCAGAGAGAAAACTAGGAAAGGGGATAGCATTTGAAATGTAAATGAAGAAAATATCTAATAAAAAATTGTCCTAAAAAACAACAACAAAAACAAGTTTTAAAAGTTTTAAAAGAGAACAATAAACATCAAAACTTTTACAGATCTTTTGTTGTCCTCTGTAGAATAAAAATGAGATTAAGTCTGTGAACAAATCCACTCCCTTGGGAAAAAATTTCAAATAAAATTCTCATTCAGGAAGAATAAATCATATAAAGATGATTATAAACTTGTAACATTAATAAGAATCCAAATTATTGATTATAATTTTTAAAACTGCATCAAATCTTGTGCCCCCAGTCCCTCAGAGACCAGTCTGTGCAGGTGAGGGTGCGGTCTGCAGAAGTGACACAGCTTCTGGAACAGACAGAAGCAACACAGCTTCTGGGACTGACCCCCGTTTTGTACTCCAAACATCCAGGCACCTTCCCCACCAGAGGAGAGGTGTCAGACCTGGAGGGCTCTGAATGCCAGGAGCAGGTGCAGGAGCCATCTTGTGCCCTGGGTCCCTCAGAGACCAGTCTGCGCAGGTCAGCTCACAGACTGCAGAGGCAACAACACCTTCTGGGACAGGCACTGTTTCAGGCACTCATCTTCATCCAGGAGGCAGGTCTGAATGCCAGACATCTGTGCACCTTCCATACAAGAGGAGAGCTTGCCTGCAGAGAGTACTCTGACCACTGAGACTCAGGAGAGAGCTGGACTCCCAGGACTACTGACAGAGACTAACAGAATCACAAGAGGAACAAGCTCCAGCCAGAGAAAACTATAACAACTAACTCCAGAGATTACCAGATGGCTAAAGGCAAGGTAAACATAAAAATCTTACTAACAGAAACCAAGACCACTCACCATCATCTGAACCCAGCACTCCCACTTCAGTGAGTCCTGGATACCCCAACACACCCAAAAAGCAAGACTCAGATTTAAAATCATAACTCATAGTGCTGATAGAGGACTTTAATAATTCACTTAAAGAAATACAGGAGAACACTGCTAAAGAGGTAGAAGTCCTTAAAGAATTACAGGAAAACACAACCAAACAGGTGATGGAATTGAACAAAACCATCCAAGACCTAAAAAGGGAAGTAGAACCAATAAAGAAAACCCAAAGAGAGACAACTCTGGAGTTAGAAACACTAGGAAAGAAATCAGGAAACATAGATGCAAGAACATCAGCTACAGAATACAAGAGATGGAAGAGAGAATCTCAGGTGCAGAAGATTCAATAGAACACAACAATCAAAAAAATGCAAAAAGATCCTAACTCAAAACATCCAGGAAATCCAGGAAACAATGAGAAGACCATACCTACGGATAATAGGAGTAGATGAGAATGAAGATTTTCAACTCAAAGGGCCAGCAAATATCTTCAACAAAATTATAGAAGAAAACTTCCCAAACCTAAAGAAAGAGATGCCCGTGAACATACAAGAAGCCTACAGAACTCCAAATAGACTGGACAGGAAAAGAAATTCCTCCCAACACATAATAATCAGAACAACAAATGCACTAATAAAGATAGAATATTAAAAGCAGTAAGGGAAAAGGGTCAAGTAACATATAAAAGCAGGCCTATCAGAATTACACCAGACTTTTGACTAGAGACTATGAAAGCCAGAAGATCCTGGACAGATGTTATACAGACAGTAGGAGAACACAAATGCCAGCCCAGGCTACTATACCCAGTGAAACTCTCAATTATCATACATTCCAAATTCACACATTATCTTTCCACGAAGTCAGCCCTTCAAAGGATAATAACAGAAGAAAAAAAAAATACACGGATGGAAACCACGCCCTAGAAAAAGCAAGAAAGTAATCCTTCAACAAACCTAAAAGAAGACAGCCAAAAGAACAGAATGCCAACTCTAACAACAAAAATAATAGGAAGCAACAATTACTTTTCCTTAATATCTCTTAATATCAGTGGACTCAATTCCCCAATAAAAACACATAGACTAACAGTCTGGCTACACAAACAGGACCCAACGTTTTGCTGCTTACAGGAAACCCATCTCAGGGGAAAAGACAGACACTACCTCAGAGTGAAAGGCTGGAAAACAATTTTCCAAACAAATGGTCCCAAAAAACAAGCTGGAGTAGCCATTCTTTTATCTAATAAAATCGACTTCCAACCCAAAGTTATCAAAAAAAAGACAAGGAGGGACACTTCAAACTCATCAAAGGTAAAATATTCCAAGAGGAACTCTCAATTCTAAATATCTATGCTCCAAATGCAAGGGCAGCCACATTCATTAAAGAAACTTAAGTAAAGCTCAAAGCACACATTGCACCTCACACAGTAATAGTGGGAGACTTCGACACACCACCTTCATCAATAGACAGATCTTGGAAACAGAAATTAAACAGGGACACAGTGAAACTAACAAAAGTTATGAAACAAATGGATCTAACAGATATCTACAGAACATTTTATCCAAAAACAAAAGGATATACTTTCTTCTCAGCACCTCATGGTACCTTCTCCAAAACTGACCACATAATTGTTCACAAAACAAGCCTCCACACATACAAAAATATTGAAATTGTCCCATGCATCCTATCAGATCACCATGGACTAAGGCTGATCTTCAATAACAACATAAATAATAGAAAGCCAACATTCATGTGGAAACTGAACAACACTCTTCTCAATGATACCTTGGTCAAGGAAGGAATAAAGAAAGAAGTTAAAGACATTTTAGAGTTTAATGAAAATGAAGCCGCAACAAACCCAAACTTATGGGACACAATGAAAGCATTTCTAAGAGGAAAACTCATAGCTCTGAGTGCCTCCAAAAAGAAGCTAGAGAGAGCACACACTACCAGCTTGACAACACACCTAAAAGCTCTAGAAAAAAAAGGAAGCAAATTCACGAAAAGGAGTAGACCCCAGGAAATAATCAAACTCAGGGGTGAAATCAACAAAGTGGAAACAAGAAGAACTATTCAAAGAATCAACCAATCGAGGAGCTGGTTCGTTGAGAAAATCAACAAGATAGATAAACCCTTAGCCAAACTCACTAGAGGGCATAGGGACAGCATCCTAATTAACAAAATCAGAAATGAAAAGTGAGACATAACAACAGATCCTGAAGAAATCCAAAACACCATCAGATCCTTCTACAAAAGGCTATACTCATCAAAACTGGAGAACCTGGATGAAATGGACAAGTTTCTAGACAGATACCAGGTACCAAAGTTGAATCAGGATCAGGTTAATGTTCTAAACAGTCCTATATCCCCTAAAGAAATAGAAGCAGTCAATAATAGTCTCCCAACCAAAAAAAGCCCAGGACCAGATGGGTTTAGTGCAGAGTTCTATCAGACCTTCAAAGGAGATATAATACCAGTTCTTCACAAACTATTCCACAAAATAGAAGCAGAAGGTACTCTACCCAATTCATTCTATGAAGCCACAATTACTCTGATACCTAAACCACAGAAAGACCCAAAAAGATAGAGTATTTCAGACCACTTTCCCTTATGAATATCGATGCAAAAATCCTCAATAAAGTTCTCGGTGACCAAATCCAAGAACACAACAAAACAATCATCCATCATGACCAAATAGGTTTAATTCTAGGGATGCAGGGATGGTTCAATATACGGAAATCCATCAACGTAATCCAGTATATAAACAAACTCAAGGACAAAAACCACATGATCATCTCGTTAGATGCAGAGAAAAGCATTTGACAAAACCCAAACCCGACCCCCGCCACAGGATTTTGGGACTGCTGGTGAGTGGAACACAGCTTCTGCTCCAGTCCAATCACGCGGGACCTGAGACTGCTCTGGTTGGGGAGAGAGAAATCCGGCCTACATAGGGCCACAACCCTCTTCCGGTCAGAAAAGCACCGGGGCAGCTGGGGCGCAGGGTCGGCTGACACTCGCCAGCTACCCACAACACCCGCAACAGGAGCTTAAGACTTCTGGTGAGTGGAGCACAGCTTCTGCTCCAATCCAAGTGCTCGGGACCTGAGACTGCATTAGTTAGGGAAGCAGAAACCGGCCTGAGTAGGGCCACAGGCCTCATCCGGCCGGATCAGCGCCAGGGTAGCGGGAGCCCAGGGTTGCCTGACACCCGCCAGCTACCCACGACCCCCGCCGCAGGATTTTGGGACTGCTGGTGAGTGGAACACAGCTTCTGCTCCAGTCCAATCACGCGGGACCTGAGACTGCTCTGGTTGGGGAGAGAGAAATCCGAACTACATAGGGCCACAACCCTCTTCCGGTCAGAAAAGCACCGGGGCAGCTGGGGCGCAGGGTCCGCTGACACTCGCCAGCTACCCACAACACCTGCCACAGGATCTTAAGACTTCTGGTGAGTGGAGCACAGCTTCTGCTCCAATCCAATTGCGTGGGACCTGAGACTGCATTAGTTAGGGAAGCAGAAACTAGCCTGAGTAGGGCCCTAGGCCTCATCCGGCCGGATCAGCGCCGGGGTAGCGGGAGAGCAGGGTTGCCTGACACCCGCCAGCTACCCACGACCCCCGCCGCAGGATTTTGGGACTGCTGGTGAGTGGAACACAGCTTCTGCTCCAATCTTTAAACAGTGACAACGATAACAACTAACCCCAGAGATTACCAGATGGCGAAAGGTAAACATAATAATCTTACAAACAGAGACCAAGACCACTCACCATCATCAGAACCCAGCACCCCCACTTCGCCCAGTCCAGGGCACCCAAACACACCGGAAAAGCTAGACACGGATTTAAAAGCATATCTCCTGATGATGATAGAGGACTTCAAGAAGGACTTTAATAACACACTTAAAGAAATGCAGGAGAACACTGCTAAACAGGCAGAAGACAATAAAGAGGAAGCACAAAAATCCCTTAAAGAATTGCAGGAGAACACTGCTAAAGAGTTACAAATCCTTAAAGAAAAACAGGATAACATAATCAAACAGGTAGAAGTCCTTACAGAAAAACAGGAAAACACATCCAAACAGATGATGGAAATGAACAAAACCATACTAGACCTAAAAAGGGAAGTAGACACAATAAAGAAAACCCAAAAGGAGGCAACACTGGAGATAGAAACCCTAGGAAAGAAATCTGGAACCATAGATACGAGCATCAGCAACAGAATACAAGAGGTGGAAGAGAGAATCTCAGGTGCAGAAGATTCCATAGAGAACATCGGCACAACAATCAAGGAAAATGTAAAATGCAAAAAGATCCTAACTCAAAACAGCCAAGAAATACAGGACCCAATGAGAAGACCAAACCTACGGATAATAGGAGTGGATGAGAATGAAGATTTTCAACTCAAAGGACCAGCAAACATCTTCAACAAAATTATAGAAGAAAACTTCCCAAATCTAAAGAAAGAGATGCCAATGAACATACAAGAAGCCTACAGAACTCCAAATAGACTGGACCAGAAAAGAAATACCTCCCGACACATTATAATCAGAACAACAAATACTCTAAATAAAGATAGAATACTAAAAGCAGTAAGAGAAAAAGGCCAAGTAACATATAAAGGCAAGCCTATCAGAATTACACCAGATTTTTCACCAGAGACTATGAAGGCCAGAAGATCCTGGACGGATGTTATACAGACACTAAAAGAACACAAATTCCAGCCCAGGCTACTATACCCAGCCAAACTCTCAATTAACATAGATGGAGAAACCAAAGTATTCCACGACAAAACCAAATTCACACATTATCTCTCCACGAATCCAGCCCTTCAAAGGATAATAACAGAAAAAAACCAATACAAGGACAGGAACCACGCCCTAGAAACAACAAGAAGGTAATCCCTCAACAAACCTAAAAGAAGACAGCCACAAGAACAAAATGCCAACTTTAACAACAATAATAACAGGAAACAACAATTACTTTTCCTTAATATCTCTTAATATCAATGGACTCAACTCCCCGATAAAAAGACATAGACTAACAAACTGGCTACACAAACAAGACCCAACATTTTGCTGCTTACAGGAAACTCATCTCAGAGAAAAGGATAGACACTACCTCAGAATGAAAGGCTGGAAAACAATTTTCCAAGCAAATGGCACGAAGAAACAAGCTGGAGTAGCCATTCTAATATCTGATAAGATTGACTTCCAACCCAAAGTCATTAAAAAAGACAGGGAGGGACACTTCATACTCATCAAAGGTAAAATCCTCCAAGAGGAACTATCAATCCTGAATATCTATGCTCCAAATACAAAGGCAGCCACATTCATTAAAGAAACTTTAGTAAATCTCAAAGCACACATTGCACCTCATACAATAATAGTGGGAGACTTCAACACACCACTTTCACCAATGGACAGATCATGGAAACAGAAACTAAACAGGGACACAGTGAAACTAACAGAAATTATGAATCAAATGGATCTGGCAGATATCTACAGAACATTCTATCCTAAAACAAAAGGATATACCTTCTTCTCAGCACCTCATGGTACCTTCTCCAAAATTGATCACATAATTGGTCACAAAGCAGGCCTCAACAGATACAAAAATATTGAAATTGTCCCATGAATCCTATCAGATCACCATGGACTAAGGCTGATCTTCAATAACAAAATAAATAATAGAAAGCCAACCTTCACGTGGAAACTGAACAACACTCTTCTCAATGATACCTTGGTCAAGGAAGGAATAAAGAAAGAAATTAAGGACTTTTTAGAGTTCAATGAAAATGAAGCCACAACATACCCAAACTTATGGGACGCAATGAAAGCATTTCTAAGAGGAAAACTCATAGCTCTGAGTGCCTCCAAAAGGAAACTAGAGAGAGCACACATTAGCAGCTTGACAACACACCTAAAAGCACTAGAACAAAAGGAAGCAAATTCACCCAAGAGGAGTAGACGGCAGGAAATAATCAAACTCAGGGGTGAAATCAACCAAGTGGAAACAAGAAAAACTATTCAAAGAATCAACCAATCAAGGAGCTGGTTCTTTGAGAAAATCAACAAGATAGATAAACCCTTAGCCAGACTCACTAGAGGGCACAGGGAAAGCATCCTAATTAACAAAATCAGAAATGAAAAAGGAGACATAACAACAGATCCTGAAGACATCCAAAACACCATTAGATCCTTCTACCAAAGGCTATACTCAACAAAACTGGAGAACCTGGATGAAATGGAGAAGTTCCTAGACAGATACCAGGTACCAAAGTTGAATCAAGATCAGGTTAATGATCTAAACAGCCCTATATCCCCCAAAGAAATAGAAGCAGTCATTAATAGTCTCCCAACTAAAAAAAGCCCAGGACCAGATGGGTTTAGTGCAGAGTTCTATCAGACCTTCAAAGAAGATCTAATCCCAGTTCTTCACAAACTATTCCACAAAATAGAAACAGAAGGTACTCTACCCAACTCATTCTATGAAGCCACAATTACTCTGATACCTAAACCACAAAAAGACCCAACAAAGATAGAAAACGTCAGACCAATATCCCTTATGAATATTGATGCAAAAATCCTCAATAAAGTTCTTGCTAACCGAATCCAAGAACACATCAAAACAATCATCCATCCTGACCAAGTAGGTTTCATCCCAGGGATGCAGGGATGGTTCAATATACGGAAATCCATCAACGTAATCCAGTATATAAACAAACTCAAAGACAAAAACCACATGGTCATCTCGTTAGATGTGGAAAAAGCATTTGACAAGATCCAACACCCATTCATGATAAAATCTTGGAAAGATCAGGAATTCAAGGCCCATACCTAAACATGATAAAAGCAATCTACAGCAAACCAGTAGCCAACATCAAAGTAAATGGTGAGAAGCTTGAAGCAATCCCTCTAAAATCAGGGACTAGACAAGGCTGTCCACTTTCTCCATACCTATTCAACATTGTACTTGAAGTCCTAGCCAGAGCAATTCGACAACAAAAGGAGATCAAAGGGATACAAATTGGAAAAGATGAAGTCAAAATATCACTCTTTGCAGATGATATGATAGTATATATAAGTGACCCTAAAAATTCCACCAGAGAACTCCTAAGCCTGATAAACAGCTTTGGTGAAGTAGCTGGATATAAAATTAACTCAAACAAATCAATGGCCTTTCTCTACACAAAGAATAAACAGGCTGAGAAAGAAATTAGGGAAACAACACCCTTCTCAATAGTCACAAATAATATAAAATATCTTGGCGTGACTCTAACTAAGGAAGTGAAAGATCTGTATAATAAAAACTTCAAGTCTCTGAAGAAAGAAATTCTAGAAGATCTCAGAAGATGGAAAGATTTCCCATGCTCATGGATTGGCAGGATCAACATTGTAAAAATGGCTATCTTGCCAAAAGCAATCTACAGATTCAATGCAATCCCCATCAAAATTCCAAATCAATTCTTCAACGAATTAGAAAGTGCAATCTGCAAATTCATCTGGAATAACAAAAAACCTAGGATAGCAAAAACTCTTCTCAAGGATAAAAGAACCTCTGGTGGAATCACCATGTGGGACCTAAAGCTCTACTACAGAGCAATTGTGATAAAAACTGCATGGTACTGGTATAGTGACAGACAAATAGACCAATGGAATAGAATTGAAGACCCAGAAATGAACCCACACACCTACGGTCACTTGATCTTCGACAAGGGAGCTAAAAACATCCAGTGGAAGAAAGACAGCATTTTCAACAAATGGTGCTGGCACAACTGGTTGTTAACATGTAGAAGAATGTGAAACGATCCATTCCTATCTCCTTGTACTAAGGTCAAGTCTAAGTGGATCAAGGAACTTCACATAAAACCAGAGACACTGAAACTTATAGAGGAGAAAGTGGGGAAAAGCCTTGAAGATATGGGCACAGGGGAAAAATTCCTGAATAGAACAGTAATGGCTTGTGCTGTAAGATCGAGAATTACAAGTGGGACCTCATGAAACTACAAAGCTTCTGAAAGGCTAAAGATACCATCAATAAGACAAAAAAACCACCAACAGATTGGGAAAGGATCTTCACCTATCCTAAATCAGATAAGGGACTAATATCCAATATATATAAAGAACTCAAGAAGGTGGACTCCAGAAAGTCAAATAACCCCATTAAAAAATGGGGCTCAGAACTGAACAAAGAATTCTCACCTGAGGAATATCGAATGGCAGAGAAGCACCTGAAAAAATGTTCAACATCCTTAATCATCAGGGAAATGCAAATCAAAACAACCCTGAGATTCCACCTCACACCAGTCAGAATGGCTAAGATCAAAAATTCAGGTGACAGCAGATGCTGGCGAGGATGTGGAGAAAGAGGAACACTCCTCCATTGTTGGTGGGATTGCAAGCTTGTACAACCACTCTGGAAATCAGTCTGGCGGTTCCTCAGAAAATTGGACATAGTACTACCGGAGGATCCAGCAATACCTCTCCTGGGCATATATCCAGAAGATGTCCCAACCGGTAAAAAGGACACATGCTCCACTATGTTCATAGCAGCCCTATTTATAATAGCCAGAAGCTGGAAAGAACCCAGATGTCCCTCAACAGAGGAATGGATACAGAAATTATGGTACATTTACACAATGGAGTACTACTCAGCTATTAAAAAGAATGAATTTATGAAATTCCTAGCCAAATGGATGGACCTGGAGGGCATCATCTTGAGTGAAGTAACACAATCACAAAAGAACTCACACAATATGTATTCATTGATAAGTGGATATTAGCCCAAAACTTAGGATACCCAAGATATAAGATACAATTTGATAAACGCATGAAACTCAAGAAGAATGAAGACCAAAGTGTGGACACTGTACACCTTCTTAGAATTGGGAACAAAACACCCAGGGAAGGAGTTACAGAGACAAAGTTCGTAGCTGTGATGAAAGGATGGACCATTTAGAGACTGCTGTATCCAGGGATCCGTCCCATAATCAGCTTCTAAACGCTGACACCATTGCATACACTAGCAAGATTTTGCTGAAAGGATCCAAATATAGCTGTCTCTTGTGAGACGATGCCGGGGCCTAGCAAACACAGGAGTGGATGTTCACAGTCAGCTATTGGATGTATCACAGGGCTCCCAATGGAGAAGCTAGAGAAAGTACCCAAGGAGCTAAAGGGATCTGCAACCCTATTGTTGGAACAACATGATGTACTAACCAGAACCCCGGAGCTCTTGTCTCTAGCTGCATATGTATCGAAAGATGGCCTAGTCGGCCATCAATGGAAAGAGAGGCCCATTGGACTTGCAAACTTTATATGCCCCAATATAGGGGAATGCCAGGGCCAAAAGAATGGGAATGGGTGGGTAGGGAAGTGGGGGGCGCTATGGGGGACTTTTGGGATAGTATTGGAAATGTAATTGAGGAAAATATGTAATAAAAAAAAAAGAATCTCAAAAAAAAAAAAACAAAAAAACAAAACAAAACAAAAAAAATATCACTATTTGCATGTGATAAGATAGTATGCTTAAGTGACCCCAAGAATTTCAGCAGAGAAAGCCTAAACCTGATAAACAACTTCAGCAAAGTGGTTGGATATAAAATTAACTCAAACTCCTCTACTCAAAGAAGAAATATTCCTAAAAGGCTTTGGAGTCAGCTCCTTTATCCTCATCTGCTTGAGTTCCAGTCCTGACCTCTTTGGTGATGAACAACAATTTGGAAGTTTAAGTTGAATAAACCCTTTCCTCCCAAAAAAAAAAAAAAAACCAGAGACACTGAAACTTATAGAGGAGAAAGTGGGGAAAAGCCTTGAAGATATGGGCACAGGGGAAAAATTCCTGAATAGAACAGTAATGGCTTGTGCTGTAAGATCGAGAATTGACAAGTGGGACCTCATGAAACTACAAAGCTTCTGCAAGGCTAAAGATACCATCAATAAGACAAAAAAACCACCAACAGATTGGGAAAGGATCTTCACCTATCCTAAATCAGATAAGGGACTAATATCCAATATATATAAAGAACTCAAGAAGGTGGACTCCAGAAAGTCAAATAACCCCATTAAAAAATGGGGCTCAGAACTGAACAAAGAATTCTCACCTGAGGAATATCGAATGGCAGAGAAACACCTGAAAAAATGTTCAACATCCTTAATCATCAGGGAAATGCAAATCAAAACAACCCTGAGATTCCACCTCACACCAGTCAGAATGGCTAAGATCAAAAATTCAGGTGACAGCAGATGCTGGCGAGGATGTGGAGAAAGAGGAACACTCCTCCATTGTTGGTGGGATTGCAAGCTTGTACAACCACTCTGGAAATCAGTCTGGCGGTTCCTCAGAAAATTGGACATAGTACTACCGGAGGATCCAGCAATACCTCTCCTGGGCATATATCCAGAAGATGTCCCAACCGGTAAAAAGGACACATGCTCCACTATGTTCATAGCAGCCCTATTTATAATAGCCAGAAGCTGGAAAGAACCCAGATGTCCCTCAACAGAGGAATGGATACAGAAATTATGGTACATTTACACAATGGAGTACTACTCAGCTACTAAAAAGAATGAATTTATGAAATTCCTAGCCAAATGGATAGACCTGGAGGGCATCATCTTGAGTGAAGTAACACAATCACAAAAGAACTCACACAATATGTATTCACTGATAAGTGGATATTAGCCCAAAACTTAGGATACCCAAGATATAAGATACAATTTGATAAACGCATGAAACTCAAGAAGAATGAAGACCAAAGTGTGGACACTGTGCACATTCTTAGAATTGGGAACAAAACACCCAGGGAAGGAGTTACAGAGACAAAGTTCGTAGCTGTGATGAAAGGATGGACCATTTAGAGACTGCCGTATCCAGGGATCCATCCCATAATCAGCTTCTAAACGCTGACACCATTGCATACACTAGCAAGATTTTACTGAAAGGACCCAAATATAGCTGTCTCTTGTGAGATGATGCCGGGGCCTAGCAAACACCGGAGTGGATGTTCACAGTCAGCTATTGGATGTATCACAGGGCTCCCAATGGAGGATCTAGAGAAAGTACCCAAGGAGCTAAAGGGATCTGCAACCCTATTGTTGGAACAACATGATGTACTAACCAGAACCCCGGAGCTCTTGTCTCTAGCTGCATATGTATCGAAAGATGGCCTAGTCGGCCATCAATGGAAAGAGAGGCCCATTGGACTTGCAAACTTTATATGCCCCAATATAGGGGAATGCCAGGGCCAAAAGAATGGGAATGGGTGGGTAGGGAAGTGGGGGGCGCTATGGGGGACTTTTGGGATAGCATTGGAAATGTAATTGAGGAAAATATGTAATAAAAATATTAAAAATCAAAAAAAAAAAAAGAAAAAAAAAAAAAACCAAACCCATTCATGATAAAAGTCTTGGAAAGATCAGGAATTCAAGGCCCATACCTAAACATGATAAAAAGCAATCTATAGCAAACCAGTAGCCAACATCAAAGTAAATGGTGAGAAGCTGGAAGAAATCCCACTAAAATCAGGGAGTAGACAAGGCTGCCCGCTCTCTCCCTACCTATTCAACATTGTACTTGAATTCCTAGCCAGAACAATTCGACAACAAAAGGAGATCAAGGGGATACAAATTGGAAAGGAAGAAGTCAAAATATCACTCTTTGCAGATGATATGATAATATATATAAGTGACCCTAAAATTTCCACCAGAGAACTCCTAAACCTGATAAACAGCTTCAGTGAAGTAGCTGGATATAAAATTAACTCAAACAAATCAGTGGCCTTTCTGTACACAAAGGATAAACAGGCTGAGAAAGAAATTCGGGAAACAACACCCTTCTCAATAGTCACAAATATTATAAAATACCTTGGCGTGACACTAACTAAGGAAGTGAAAGATCTCTATGATAAGAACTTCAAGTCTCTGAAGAAAGAAATTAAAGAAGATCTCAGAAGATGGAAAGATCTCCCATGCTCATGAAATGGCAGGATCAACATTGTAAAGATGGCTATCTTGCCAAAAGCAATCTACAGATTCAATGCAATCCCCATCAAAATTCCAACTCAATTCTTCAATGAATTTGAAAGGGCAATCTGCAAATTCATCTGGAATAACAAAATCATAGGATAGCAAAAACTCTTCTTAAGGATAAAAGAACCTCTGGGGGAATCACCATGCACAACCTAAAGCTGTACTACAGAGCAATTGTGATAAAAACTGCATGGTACTGGTATAGCAACAGACAAGTAGACCAATGGAATAGAATTGAAGACCCAGAAATGAACCCACACACCTATGGTCACTTGATCTTTGACAAGAGAGCTAAAACCATCTAGTGGAATAAAGACAGCATTTTCAACAAATGGTGCTCGCAGAACTGGTGGTTAGCATGTAGAAGAATGCGAATTGATCCATTCCTACCTCCTTGTACTAAGGTCAAATCTAAGTGGATCAAGGAACTCCACATAAAACCAGAGACACTGAAACTTATAGAGAAGAAAGTAGGGAAAAGCCATGAAGATGTGGGCACAGGGGGAAAATTCCTGAATAGAACAGCAATGGCTTGTGCTGTAAGATCAAGAATCAACAAATGGGACCTCATAAAATTGCAAAGCTTCTGTAAGGCAAAAGACACTGTCAATAAGACAAAAAGGCCACCAACAGATTGGGAAAGGATCTTTACCTATCCTAAATCATATAGGGGACTAACATCCAATATATAAAAAGAACTCAAGAAGGTGGACTCCAGAAAATCAAATAACCCCATTAAAAAATGGGGCTCAGAGCTAAACAAAGAATTCTCACCTGAGGAATATCAAATGGCTGAGAAGCACCTGAAAAAATGTTCAACATCCTTAATCATCAGAGAAATGCAAATCAAAGCAACCCTGAGATTCCACCTCAAACCAATCAGAATGGCTAAGATGAAAAATTCAGGTGACAGCAGATGCTGGCAAGGACGTGGAGAAAGAGGAACACTCCCCCATTTTTGGTGGGATTGCAAGCTTGTACAACCACTCTGGAAATCAGTCTGTCGGTTCATCAGAAAATTGGACATAGTACTACTGGAGGATCCAGCTATACCTCTCCTGGGCATATATCGAGAAGATGTTACAAGTGGTAAGAAGGACACATGCTCTACTATGTTCATAGCAGCCATATTTATAATAGGCAGAAGCTGGAAAGAACCCACATGTCCCTCAACAGAGGAATGGATACAGAAAATGTGGTACATTTACACAATGGAGTACTACTCAGCTATTAAAAACAATGAATTTATGAAATTCCTAGGCAAATGGATGGACCGGGAGGGCATCATCCTGAGCGAGGTAACCTAATCACAAAAGAATTCACATGATATGTACTTACTGATAAGTGGATATTAGCCCAGAAACTTAGAATACCCAAGATACAGGATACAATCTGCAAAACACATGAAACTCAAGAAGAACGAAGACCAAAATGTGGACACTTTGCCCCTTCTCAGAATTGGGAACAAATCACCCATGGAAGGAGTTACAGAGACACAGTTTGGAGCTGAGACGAAAGGATGGACCATCTAGAGACTGCCATACCCAGGGATCCATCCAATAATCAGCCTCTGAACGCTGACACCATTGCATACACTAGCAAGATTTTGCTGACAGGACCCAGATATAGCTGTCTCTTGTGAGGCTATGCCAGGGCCTAGCAAACACGGAAGTGGATGCTTACAGTTAACTATTGGATGGATCACAGGGCCCCCAATGGAGGATCTAGAGAAAGTACCCAAGGAGCTAAAGGGGTCTGCAACCCTATAGGTGGAACAACAATATGAACTAACCAGTACGCCCCAGAGCTCATGTTTCTAGCCTGCATGTGTATAAGAAGATGGCCTAGTCAGCCATCACTGGAAAGAGCGGCCCATCGGTCTTGTAAACTTTATATGTGTCAGTACAGGGGAATGCCAGGGCCAAGAAGTGGGAGTGAGTGGGTAGGGGAGTGGGGGGAGGGTATGGGGGACTTTTGGGAATACAGGAAATGCAAAGAAGAGCAGCTTCCTGAGATAGTAGACTTGTGAGGCCTTCTTGGGTGACAAGGCTGCTTCTAAAGAGACTTTACCAAACTTACCAAGTAGCATAGTAACAACAGTATGCAAAGAACACACTGCATAAGAGCCACATTGAGTGCCTGCTTAGGCCTCCTGGGGAGACAGAATCTGAGGTGCCTGAAAGAACAGAAATGATTGCTTATAATCTGAGGATGATGTAAGCAGGCAGCCATTTTCCTTCCTGGTATGTCTTTCTGACCTGACTTTATTTGCTGTATATCCTCAGCAAAACCTAGACAGAAATCTTCTGGGTTTTTTTTCTTTTCTCAAGACTGTTAAATAACAAATGTAACTCCATCCTTCTCCCTCAGTCCAAATTCCAGTTCCAAAATGAGTGAAGCTGGATCTCTGTACTGTGTCCTGTCATCTTCTTCCCTAACAAGTTTTAGCAGGACTAATGCTATACAGACTTGATTACAGAGGGCCAGGCACTTTTCATTAATGAGTTCATTTATTTGTCCTGATCAGGACTAGTCACCAATAGTCATGAGTCTTATAAGATCCTTGGAACCTTCCGCTCAGCGCCAGCTCTGGGCCATCTTGGGCACAAACTCAGCCAGCAGATAGTCTCCTGGTCCCCAGAGGAATCTCCATGACTCAGGCTCTTTAGCATGCCCAGGATCTTAGGATCAGTGGTGAGTGGAATGCAACATCTCTTCCAAAACAATCGTGAAGGGCTGGTGCCAGGAGGAGCAGGGACACAAGAAACCTACCTGAGCAGTGACTTGGTTCCTTCTGGTCAGCACTGGTTTACCCTGGTTTCAAACACAGCAGACAGCCCCACAGTCCCCATAGGAGGTACCACTTTCAGGCTCTCTAACATGCCCAGGATCTTAGGATTCTAGGATCCCAGGATCCAAGGATCCCAGGAGCTTGGTCACACCAAGATCTCAGGGTCTCTGCCAAGAACTCTGACATACCCAGAATCGGGACGACAGGATCCTAGAATCACAGGATCATAGAGAAAGCTGGACTCTGAGGAGTTCTGACTCAATAGGAATTACAGAAATGACAGACTCCAATCAGATATATTGAGGGCATTGAGCATTTGACATAATCAGATGGCAGAAGGCAAGCATAAGAACAGAAGCAAAAGAAACCAAGGTTACTTGGCATCACCAGAACCAAACTCTCCCACCTTAGCAAGTTCTGGATAAATCATCACACCAGAAAAGCAAGATATGGATATAAAGTCACTTCTCATGATGATGATAGAGAACTATAAAAAGGAAATAAATAACTCCCTTAAAGAAATACAGGAGACCACATCCAAACAGGTGAAAGAATTGAACAAAATCATCCAAGATATAAAAATGTAAGTAGAAACAATAAAGAAATTACAAAGGAAGACCACTCTGGAAATAGAAAACCTAGGAAAGAGGTCAGGAGCCATTGATGCAAGCATAACCAACAGAATACAAGACATAGAAGACAGAATCTCATGTGCAGAAGATACCATAGAAAATATTAACACAACAATCAAAGAAAATGTGAAATGCAAAAAGATCCTAACCCAAAACACCTAGGAAATCCAGGACACAATGAAGACCAAACCTAAGGATAATAGGTATAGATGAGAATGAAGAATTCAACTTAAAGGGCCAGGAAGTACCTTCAACAAAATTATAGAAGAAACTTCCCCAACCTAAACAAAGAGATGCCCATGAACATACAAGAAGCCTACAGAACTCCAAATAGTTTGGACCAGAAAAGAAACTCTTCCTGTTACATAATAGTTAAAACACCAAATGCACAAAACCAAGAAAGAATATTAAAAGCAGTAAGGGAAAAAGATCAAGTACCATATAAAGGCAGACCTACCAGAATTACACCTGACTTCTCCCCAAAGACTATGAAAGCCAAAAGATCCTGGGAAGATGTCATATAGACCCTAAGAGAACACAAATGCCAGCCAAGGCTAATATACCCAGCAAAACTCTCAATTACTATAGATGAAGAAACCAAGGTATTCCATGACAAATCCAAATTTACATAATATCTTTCCACAAATCCAGCCCTTCAAAGGATAATAGATGGAAAACTCCAACACAAACAGGGAAACTAAGCTCAAGAAAAAGCAAGAAAGTAATCTTTCAACAAACCTAACGAAGACAGCCACATGAACAGAATGCCAACTCTAACCACAAAAATAACAGGAAGCAACAATGACTGTTCCTTAATATCTCTTAATATCAATGGAATCAATTCCCCAATAAAAAAGACATAGACTATCAGACTGGCTACATAAACAGGACCCAATATTTGCTGCATACATGAAACCCACCTCAGAGCGAAAGGCTGGAAAACAATTTTCCAAGCAAATGGTTCCAAAAAACAAGCTGGAGTAGCCATTCTAATGTCAAATAAAATCGAATTTCAACCTAAAGTTCTCAAAAAAGATAAGGAGGGACACTTCTTACTCATCAAAGGTAAAATTTACCAAGATGAACTCTCAATTCTGAACATCCATGCTCCAAATGCAAGGGCAGCCACATTCATTAAAGAAACTTTGCTAAAACCCAAAGCACACATTACACCTCACACAATAATAGTAGGAGACTAACACCACACTCTCATCAAGGGACAGATCCTGAAAACAGAAACTAAACAGAGACACAGTGAAACTAACAGAAGTTATGAAACAAATGGATTTAACAGATATCTATAGAACATTTCATCCTAAAACAAAAGGATATACCTTCTTCTCAGCATGTCATGGCACCTTCTCCAAAACTGATCATATAATTGGTCACAAAACAGGCCTCAACAGATACAAAAATTTTGAAATAATCCCATGCACCCTATCAAATCACCACAAACTAACTTCAATAACAACACAAATAATAAAAAGCCCACATATACATGGAAACTGAACAACATTCTACTCAATAACTTGATCAAGGAAGAAATAAAGAAAGAAATTAAAGACTTTTTAGAGTTTAATGAAATGAAGCCACAACATGTCCAAACTTATGAGACACAATGAAAGCAGTGCTAAGAGGAAAACTCATAGCTCTGAGTGCCTCCAAAAAGAAAATGCAGAGGGCATACACTAGCAGCTTGACAGCACATCTAAAAGCTCTAGAACAAAAGGAAGGAAATACACACAAGAGAAGTAGACAGCAAGAAATAATCAAATTTTCAAATAATCAAAATTTCAAACTCAGGGCTGAAATTAACCAAGTGGAAACAAAAAGAACTGTACAAAGAATCAACCAAACCAGAAGCTGGTTCTTTGAGAAAAATCAACAAGATAGATAAACACTTAGCCAGACTAACTAGAGGGCAATACCCTAATTAGGACAAGTATCTTAATTAACAAAATAGAAATGAAATGGGAGATATAACAACAGAATCTGAGGAAACCCAAAAAAATCATCAGATCCGACTACAAAAGGCCAAGATCAAGATGCAGCAGGTTCTGCTGCAAGCTTCTCTCCTTAGCTGGTGTGATAACTGATCTTAACCATGTTGACAAGAAGAGATGAATATGACTGGTGAAAGGCATGTCTAATGGGAAAGGGATGCATTTCCAAAGAATATTGGTATGTGGATCAGTGACCTTAGAAGAAAGGCAAACCCTGACTGTGAGTAACACAACCCAGTGGGCTGGGAAGGTAAAAGCCAGAATACTACACAAGTTCCTTTGCTTCTTAATCAAGCATGCCTATTCCTGCTGCCATTGTCTGCTGGTGACAGATTCTATCTTCTTCAGCCTTTCTATATGAGCTTATTACCAGTGCCTTTCCTGGAATTTTCCAACCTTTCAGCATGGTATTGAAACTACTAAGGACCCAGATTCATGGACTATGCACCATTGGGCTCTCTGCCTTTCCAAAGTACAGACAGCAATTGTTAAACTACCACTCTCCATCATGTAAGCCAGTCCAATAAATTCTCTATATTAATCCAGTTGGTACATGGTGTCATCTCACTATGTTCACATGTGCTCTTGCCTCTGTGTGTATCTGTGTCATAATTCCTTTTTCACACATATATAAAAATCCTATATATGTAAATTTGATAGATAGATAGATAGATAGATAGATAGATAGATAGATAGATAGATAGATAGATAGAGATACAAATATAAATCACATTGGGTTAAAGCCTACCCTAGTTACTTCAGTTTTAGTTAATCACACCTGAGTTAAGCCAGAGCTGTGTTTATGCTGGAAGGCCCTGTGTGGAGTCTTTTTCTTGCAGGAATCAAACCTGGAGAAGTGGTGATTGTCCAGGAAACTGGATTTGCTTTGGGGCTTCTGTTTTTATGTCCAACCAACATGGGAATCACCTTCTGTGAAGTGGCATGGGCTGCCTATCTTTAGAGTTACCCATAGGTGGTATCTCTTAGTATAAATAATCCCTTCCAGGATGATGATGTGAGAGAGGTGTGAGCTTCTGTATCTCTGAGAACTTCCACATCACACACAGATCAAGCAAGATAGTGCTTTGAGTCTTTTGAAGGAATGAAGTTCTGCTTTTCAGATTCTCACAAAATCCCTGTGAGGAAGAAAGTGTTGCTCTTATCACCACTGACAAGCACAATACAGTGTTATGTGGTAGTGGCACATGCCTTTAGTCCCAGCACCCTGAAGGCAGAGGCAGGCAAACCTGAGTCCAAGGCCAGCCTGGTCTGCAGAGTGAGTTCCAGGACAGTCAAGGATATACAGAGAAACCCTGTCTCAAACAAACAAACAAACAAACAAACAAACAAATGAAGCACAATTTAGGAATAAACAAAACAGAGGTCCAGGGACCAGAGCTAAAGTGACCTATCAAATTGAGGGCACATAGACTACGGGGTGATTAGGGTAGTATGGTAATAACATTGTGTTCACATGGAGACATTTCTTAAATTTGAATAGATTTGTCCTGAAGCTTTAGGTACATGACATGTACCAGTGTCCATAACATCTCTCCTTTAGTTTCAAATGATTCAGGGAAATAGTATGTTAGTATATTAATGACTAATGAAAGTGACTAGTAGCTACCTATTGTTATCCACGATCTTATTTATCCTTTTCATTCTTGAAATTTTTTTATAGTAGAAGAATGAAGTCAACCATAACTACTCTTTGACACACATTCTGATTCCTAATATATTAATCTTAGGAGCAAACTAAGATCTAGTGTGTTTGTGGGCGTGGTAAGCAGAGAAGCGCATCCATCTCAGTTTCTTATATTCTTAATTCATCACAAGAGCTAAAACAGTTCTATGTGAGTCCTATTGGACAGTGTCTCCTTACCTCATTAGTCTTGAAACAGAGTCAGCCAAAGCCTTGAGGAAGTACCAACTTCAAACCAGACAAAGGTACGCCCTTGAGAATGACATTTGAGGAAGACCTCAGAAGTTGTGCCAAGGCAAACAGTGCGATCCAAAAGAGTGACTGATATCAGCCTTGCCTTCTGTCTGAGCCTGTGTCTTGTCTTCTTGTTTAACTAATTTTTGAGAAATTCATACATTCATAGAGTATTTGTTACTTCCTTCCCTCTGTCACCACACTCCAAATCCTCCCTTAGCCCCCCACCCCCTCTCAGATTCATAACCCTTTCTTCTATAATTACTGTCTTACATATATGCAACTTGCAGGGGGTTTTCCCTTGCCTCACACCATGTTTTTTTGTTAGATGGTCTATGGCACTTACAGAGAACATTAACACTCCATGTGATGTAACTTCATTTAAACTTTACTTTTATTTTCAACTTCACTTGCAAACACCAGGTCCCCATAAAACAGTCTCACTGGACACTGCTACCAGGCTTCCTCTCCTGACTGGGTATTGCCCGCGCTTTTGTGTCCCCCTGGTAAGAACACGCTCAGGGCAACCGGAATCTTCTGCAGCACAAACTTTATTGCTTACCCCATCAGGAGCCAGTGGAGAAGAGAGCCAGAGAGAGAGAGAGAGATGGCGGAGCCCCCTCCCTTTTATGGAGGACTGTCCTCTGCCTCGGACGTGTCACTCCCTGATTGGCTGCAGCCCATCAGCCAGAGTTGTCATCACGGGAAAGGCAGAGCACATGGGGTGGGAAACTACCCCAGCGCATGTGCAGATGGTTTGTTTACTACTTAGAACACAGGTGTCAGTGCCATCTTATAATGGCGAATGTGAGGACGGCTCCTTACATCTCCCCCTTTTCTTTTATTTAAGAGCAATAGGCCACCCATAATAATGAGAGTGGAGATAGAGGTCAAATCCCCAGTGTGTAAAATAGGGGCTTTACACAAAACCTCCTCCCAGGCTCATCACCCGAAGGGGTCTTGGTCTGCTCCCGTGTCGTTTTTCCTGGGGGAAGGACACTTGGACACTCAACCTTCTTGAAAGATGACATGTCTCCCTAGAATAGGCTCATATATGCCACAGAGCCCTTCTACTGCAGTGCTTAGCCGTGCAACTCTCTCGGGCTGCTGAAGCACACTCACTCTATCCCGTGCAATGAGACTAGCCTCGTGGGGTGCAAGAGCTGAGTGGCCAGCGACCTATTGCTTAAGCATAGATAACCATATATCAGGGGAAGCACCATGTTCTAGTGCTGCAAGCGCCTGGGAAATAACCACCATGTCTCTCCTAATTTGGGCCTTAAGCTTACAGACCAATCAGAGAAGCAACACTAATCCACAGCAAAGAACAGCTCCAAATAATTCCACCCCCACCCATTCTTTAAAGAAGGAAAATGTTGAAAAGATAGTCCTTAGGTCAGGGACAGGTCCAAGTGCGTGGGGCAAGTCTCAATTTTCAAAGGGTCTGTTCAAATTTAGCCGTCCAATTCTGTATCTCCCAACGCTGCTCTCCCTTTGTTGTTATCGCACTGGACATCACCAAGACGAGGGACATCAGTATTCCCTTGGTCAGTCTGGATTTTTCGGGTGAGTCTTTCTGGTATCCAAAATGGGTTGTCTTCATTCTGTGGAAAAACACAAACAGCTCCCCTGGATCTTATCAAAATAGGATCCGGGCCTTTCCATTTGTTACTTAAAACATCTTTCCATTTAACCATTTCTTTGGGCCTATCTGGCTCTGAACAATGACGTTCAGCCGCTGTATCTTTGTTAATTGTCCAGTGGCTTCACCTGTTCGGGAGAGCGCCTTCCAGGCCTTAATAGCCGTGGAGGAAATTTGGGCATAAGCTCCCCAGTGATAATTTGTTTGATCAGCGGTATAAGCTCCCTGACCCGTTAACAGGTCAAAGGTCCAATCTCTCTGCTCTGGAGTCAAAGCGGCAGCATTTGCTCGGGCCTGCGTTTGTGCAGCCTCTTGCCATAGAGCTCTCCATTCCATATATTTGCCCATATTGGGGAGAGCTGCTTTTGCAATCATTTGCCAGACGGCAGGAGTTAATGCCTCGCCAGCAAGCCTGTATAACTGCACCAAGGTAAAATTAGCATTGGCTCCATATTTACGGACCGATTCGGCAAGCTCTTTAATCTTTGTATAATCTACCGGAGCGTGAACACGCCCACCCTCGGCTCCTTCAAAGACCGGAAATGCCTGTTGCATCTTCCTTTGTTCCTCTCTTGAAATGAACGAGTCCGCGCACTGCTGCTCTGCACACAGCCGATGCACTATGCAGGGCGGGGGCTCCGCATAGGGCGGAGGTGCACTATGACTTTGAAGCCAACTGCCCTGAGGCCAAGCAGCAAGCTGGCCTTTGCCAGTCGCTTTTGGCTTTTTTCTTGACCTATAAGCTCGCATTTCTCTCTCATAATAAGCTGCTTCCTCCTCCAAGTCTGTTTCCTCAGAAGGGCTAATTTTTTCATCTGATTCACAGCTACTAAGAACTGGCTCTTTAAACTCATTTTTTTTTCTCCTCTTTCCTTCTAATCTCTCCCCAGGTATTCTTCCCTGACATTAACTTTTCTTTTTTCCTTTGTTTTTTCTCCTCTTTCCTTCTAGTCTCTCCCCAGGTATTCTTCCCTGACATTAACTTTTCCTCGGGTTCAAGACCCGTGGAAAGGCCTGTATACTTATTTGGCGCGCCATGCTTTCTCTTTTTTCCTGCTCTCTCTCCCCACTTTACTTCTGATAGACTGTCTTGAATTTTGTCCAGAATTCTCCACCCTGCCTTAACCACTTGTTGACATGTGAAAAGAAATAAAAGGGCTTTTAACACTAGAGAAAGTTCAAGACCAGACATACCTTGTAAAGCTGTAACGAACGCGCATCCGTTCCCCAGCTGAAGAGTTCTGAACCCACGCTGGATCCTTCTCAACAGTCTGTTTTGTGGGAACACTTCATTACCACAGTTCCCCAGCTGAAGAGTTCTGAATCCACACCGGATCCTTCTCAACAGTCTGTTTTCCGGGAACACTTCATTAACCGCTCCTTCCCCGTGATGTAGTAGCTCCCGGGTTTCGGCACCATTTATTGCCCGCGCTTTTGTGTCCCCCTGGTAAGAACACGCTCAGGGCAACCGGAATCTTCTGCAGCACAAACTTTATTGCTTACCCCATCAGGAGCCAGTGGAGAAGAGAGCCAGAGAGAGAGAGAGAGATGGCGGAGCCCCCTCCCTTTTATGGAGGACTGTCCTCTGCCTCGGACGTGTCACTCCCTGATTGGCTGCAGCCCATCAGCCAGAGTTGTCATCACGGGAAAGGCAGAGCACATGGGGTGGGAAACTACCCCAGCGCATGTGCAGATGGTTTGTTTACTACTTAGAACACAGGTGTCAGTGCCATCTTATAATGGCGAATGTAAGGACGGCTCCTTACATCTGGGTATGTCATTGGGCACTTAAACATTGAGCCTAGTCCTTTGATTTTGCACTCTACTTCCTCCTAGCTTACACCAATTCAACTTTGTTAACTGGACCCTACAAAGATCTGACAAGAAAATTCCGTACACACATGCCAAAGGAAATTAATTTTGTGGATAGTTAAAAGTTAACATTCCAAAATCCATCTTAAGATTCAATCCAATAACCATCAAAATTCCAGTGTAATTATCCACAGTGATATTCTATGGGTGTCCATATATTACATGCTATAGTTGATTCTCTTGTTTACCCTCCATAACTTGTGGGTTAAGACCCAAGGGCTAAAAACACCACATACTTGAGCTATGAAACTTGAAGAAACTAAGCTGGTACCTGTGGGGACATTTCATCTCTACTGAATAGCTTTCATGGTGTGAAGGTGCTTTGTGTGCTATTAGAGGAGAATAGTAGCATCAATTTTATCCAGTTTGGCACCATACTACAATAATCACTGGTCCAGCAAGACATGCCCACTGGTGCATAGGGTGGCACAAACACTATAGGAGTAACCAACCAATTTATGGTTGGACTTAAGGCCTGCTCCACAAGTTGAAACTTATGCCTGAATTTGCTATTGAAGAATTAACCTGTGGCTAGAAAATTGGTCATAGACTCTAAGGAAAAAACCTACTAAAATCACTCTGTTAGCTGGGCAAAGTATTAAACCAATTCCTAAAGACTTTTCATTATATCCCATAGATAGCACACCTGTGAACCCCCATCAAAGAAACTTCTTATTGTAGTAGATGGCAATTTACAGAGACCCACAGCTGGTCAAGGTGTAGAGAATAAGAGACTGCTAAATTCTCAGCCCTAAATATGATATCTATATCATCCTAATACATGTAATACACTCCTTCCTCCCAAGGCTCAGGGATCATTATAGAAAGAGTGTAAAGAGTGTGGAAGCCAGAAGTAAAAAATGACTATGAAAAAACAGTGTTTTCAAACATAGAAATGTGGTTGCATCTCTGAACTCATGGTGGTTATGATAGCATATACAAGACCTGTGCAAGTTTAAGCCAGAAAAATCTTAGCATGGGCAGACAAGGTGGGCATGATGCCCCATCCTCTAGTGAGGGAGCTATTAACACTTGATGGATTCTGGGAAATGGAGATTCATTTTAAGAATATGGCCCTGGAAGATTGAATATGCTCCAGTGGATACCCATACAGCCAAGAATACAGAGAGTGGCGCTGAGGCTTTGTTGTCACCTGAGACAGATACACGTGCTGAGGCAAGACCTATGGAGTACATGTGGTGTTTAGAGGGTATAAATAGAACTCAATGGACAATGATGGAGGCTGAACTAGGCTTGCTTATAGAGCTAGTTGTGCAATGCTTGTTGGTCTCGCATCCTCACTGATCTTCACTTCACTGAGAGAGGCACAGCTGAGAACTTTTCACAGCATCCCTATTGGCAGTGGTCCCGCCTGCTGACTTGTGCCAATTTGACTGAGGACTGGCTGTTCCTGGTAGGTTATGCCACCACTGCTACTGTCCCAACTCTACCAAACTGGACTGCTGGTATATCCATGAAGTGTTTTCAAGTGGGTTGAGCCTCCACCGCTGACCTGTGGACTGAACTGTTGATTTTCTGGCAACACAGATGGCATATGTTCCAAGGAATCACTTCTAAGCAGGTTCACTTCCCCCATGTCCTAATAACTTTTCTTTTCCATTACCTTTGATGGGCAGTGGGCTAGAAGAGAGGTTAAAGTATTTAAGGACCATCATTAAAAGTAAGCTTTGAAAAAATTAAAGTTACAATATCCCAGGATGATCAGTTTGCAATTTGATATACACTTTCTTAGGATCTGTGGAGCGCCGCTATCTCGTAAACATCCTGTGCTGAGTCATTTCCTCAGTGCTATCTCGTAAACATCCTGTGCTGAGTCATTTCCTCAGTACTATCTCGTAAACATCCTGTGCTGAGTCATTTCCTCAATAACAACTCGTAAACATCCTGTGCTGGAAATCCCCGCCCCGGGCAGCTCCGCCTCAGGGATGGGGCAATCAGTGTTGAGCCAATCATGGCTTGCCACGTCCGAGGCAGGGAGAATTTCTTATAAAAGGGAGGGGCTCGGATTGCCTGGGGTCTCCGGTTGTGAAGCTTATGCTCTCCCTCTCAAGACGCATAAAGCTTGCTGCAGAAGAACCCTATTGTGTGTGGTGTCCTTATTCGCGGGCGAATTAGAGAACACTCACATATGGTGCCGAAAACCCGGGAAAACAAAGAACATCGTGAGCACCGTCGGAGATCCCTCGGTGACGGGGAGGGTCCAGAACTGCAGGAACTACGTCTCGGAAAGGTATGCCTGAATTTTACCTGACCCTTTCGCACTCCCTTCAACTAACTGGGCCGTGGGAGGGATTGCCCGAGGCTTTAATTATCGTCTTCGTGGCTTTGGTTGTATGGTTCCTAGCCCGAAAGAAAGGGCAAAAGGTTTTAGAAGCTATGCAGGAAGGTATGTCAGAATCCGAGCGTAGTGAGAGGATGGGTGTGCGCACAAAAACCATAAAAAAGGCAAAAAAGGGAAGTGAAAAAGGACCTCCCGGGAGAAATAGAAAGGGAGAGAAGGGGAGCAGCAGGCCCGGGTTATATCCGACCCGAGAACTGGCTGCCCTCCACCTAAGAGATACCTCGGATTCTTCTGAAACCGAGGATAGTAAGCTGACCTCGGAGGAAGAGGGCGAGTTAGAAGAAGAAGCAGTTAGATATAAAGGAGAAAGGTATCACCCAGATGAAGGCGGGCGACCTGAGTCAAGTAAGCCCGCGTCGGGTGTCTTCTCTAAGGATAGGAGATTGTTGGCTGCCGCCATTCCCTCCGCTCCCCCACCTTATGAGGCCCGGTCATCCACAACTTCCTTTTTTCCCCAAAGGATCCTCCGCAAGCTACACTTAGCGTTTCCTGTTTATGAACAGGAAGGGGGGAGAATCTACGCTCCTGTAGACTATAGTCAGATAAAAGATCTTGCAGAATCAGTAAGAAAATATGGTCCCAATGCTAATTTTACTATTATGATTCTTGAAAGAATGGCACAAACTGCCATGACACCTAGTGATTGGCAAATGGTGGTTAAGGCCGCCTTGCCTACCATGGGACAATACATAGAATGGAAAGCCTTGTGGCATGAGGCAGCCCAGTCCCAGGCCAGGGCCAACGCAATAGCCCTTACGCAAGAGCAGCGGGATTGGACATTTGACCTTTTAACAGGCCAAGGCCCGTGGGCCGCAGATCAAATTAATTACCATTGGGGGGCGTACGCCCAGATTTCCAGCACAGCCATACGGGCCTGGAAGTCACTTAATCACAAGGGAGAAACCACCAATCAGCTTACAAAAATTGTTCAAGGGCCCCAGGAGCCCTTTGCCGACTTCGTCGCACGCATGGTGGAGGCGGCAGGAAAAATCTTTGGGGACCCAGAGGGGATAGGACCCTTTATTGAGCAACTGATTTTTGAACAAGCCACCCAGGAATGCAGGAATGCCATTGCTCCTAGAAAATCAAAAGGGCTGCAAGAATGGCTAAGAGTGTGTAGAGAGCTTGGAGGTCCACTTAGCAATACTGGCCTCGCGGCCGCCATCATGTTAGCACAAAAGCATCCTCCACAAAAGAAGACCGGTGAACGGACCTGTTTTAATTGTGGTAAGCCTGGACATTTCAAAAGAGATTGCAAAGCCCCAGACAAGAAAGGGGGGGTCTTGACCCTCTGCACGAGGTGTGGTAAAGGGTACCACAGAGCAGATCAATGTCGCTCAGTGCGAGATATACAGGGAAGGCTTTTGCCTCCATTAAATGTTCCTGCTCCCAATGTGTCAAAAAACGGGTCACTGGGCCCACGGTCCCAGGGCCCTCAAAGATATGGGAACCGGTTTGTCAGAACATCCGGGAGGGCGGAAGAAGCGACCCAGGAAGACCCACAAGGGTGGACCTGCGTGCCGCCTCCGACCTCCTACTAATGCCCCAAATGAGTATCCAACCAGTACCTATAGAGCCAATGTCACCTTTGCCCCCTGGGACCATGGGCCTTATCCTCGGACGAGGATCACTCACCTTACGGGGCCTAGTGGTCCATCCTGGGGTTGTTGACCATCTACACTCCCCCGAAATACAGGTCTTATGTTCCAGCCCCAGGGGCGTGTTTTCCATCAGTGCAGGAGATAGGATAGCTCAATTGCTGCTCCTCCCCGACACCCTCTGGGAGGGCTCCCCAGGCCCCAGTCCCAAAACGATGGGGTCGTCAGGAACTGATTCAGCCTACCTTGTTGTATCCCTGAATGAAAGGCCCAAACTCTGCCTCGAAGTAAATGGAAAAAGGTTTGAAGGTATTCTTGATACCGGGGCAGACAAAAGCATTATATCCACGCACTGGTGGCCAAAAGCTTGGCCCACTACAAAATCGTCCCACTCTCTACAAGGTCTGGGATATCATTCATGCCCTGCCATAAGCTCAATGAGTTTGACCTGGAAGGCTCCTGAGGGACAAAAGGGTAAATTCGAACCTTATGTGCTCCCGCTCCCAGTAAACCTTTGGGGGAGAGACATTATGCAACATTTGGGCCTAACCCTGTCCAATGAAAAAATCGTGTCGGAGGAAGGGTTGAACAAGGCAAAAAACATGATGCTATAATTTCACATATGCCGCTAATCTTTCTAAGAGTTTGTCCCAACAGCTGCTATATAATTGGACGTCTGATTTTGATCAAACCCTCCAGAAACTTAGATTGGCCATCGTCTAAATCAATTCCACCAGACTTGACCTCTCCTTGACCGAAGGCTTTTCGTCATGGATTTCTTCTGCTGTTTCTTATTTTAAGGAATGGGTGGGGGTGGGTTTGTTTGGAATTCTCCTTTGCTTCGGATCGGTATCTAGCTTATGGTTAATTTGCAAATTATATAAGAAAAATAATAGAGACAAAATCATGATATCCCAGGCGCTTGCTGCCTTGGAGCAGGGGCAATCTGCACAGGTATGGTTGGCGGCGCTTAAACAAAATCGATTTGCACCACTGGTCGCTGGCTGCCCGCGCTTTAGCGGGTGAGCTTCAGCAGCCCTAGAGGATTGTAGAGCAATGCATCGCACAGGTGGTCCCCCCGTCCCACCTGGGGAATATGCCGTCTAGTGGGGGTTTCCTGCCCTAGTCTTCCCCTCCTCGAAAAAATGGCAGAGGGACAGGTCGGAGCAACTTCGGGTCCCACTCAAGCCTAGTTGTTGCTTGTGGACATAGTTCTTACATCTCTGAGTAAGAGGATTCGGCCAATGTTCCCGTCCTCTCATACTGGGTGTCCAGTTGGTTTTATTAGACAAAAAAGGGGGAGATGTGGAGCGCCGCTATCTCGTAAACATCCTGTGCTGAGTCATTTCCTCAGTGCTATCTCGTAAACATCCTGTGCTGAGTCATTTCCTCAGTACTATCTCGTAAACATCCTGTGCTGAGTCATTTCCTCAATAACAACTCGTAAACATCCTGTGCTGGAAATCCCCGCCCCGGGCAGCTCCGCCTCAGGGATGGGGCAATCAGTGTTGAGCCAATCATGGCTTGCCACGTCCGAGGCAGGGAGAATTTCTTATAAAAGGGAGGGGCTCGGATTGCCTGGGGTCTCCGGTTGTGAAGCTTATGCTCTCCCTCTCAAGACGCATAAAGCTTGCTGCAGAAGAACCCTATTGTGTGTGGTGTCCTTATTCGCGGGCGAATTAGAGAACACTCACAAGGATCTACAGTTAAGAGTGCTAATAAGGACTCTTCTCAGGTTTTCTTACTTGTTGTTCCTACCATGATTCAGCAAAAGCTCTGGTGTCTTTTCTGCATTCCAAGGTCCAGTTTCATCAGGCAAATGCCCTGGACTGTGATTCTAGTATGAATCGCATGCCCCAGTCTCCAAATTCAGTCACCATGGGTATGGGAACTTCAGTACAGGAAGTGAGCAATTTCTACGTCGAACCACAACATATCACCCTGGAAACACATGGTGTCCTCAGGCATCCCTTCTAGGAAGCATATGTGACCTAGCTGCACACACCTGCCAAGTATATCCTCCTCAAGAGTATTTCCCATAGCTGAGCAGTCGAAAGGATAAGTGATGAGCAATGTCAAATACTCTGGGAAAATGCATTCCTACTCTGTCCATAAATTTATTTTTCGGGATCAGACTGAATTCACTCTAATTAGAAGAAGTAGAAGCAGTTTCCAGTCTTCAATAATGCAATTATTTAGTTTAAGGAAGGAACTAAAGGTCTGCTCATGCTTCTAAAGTACACTAGACCTTTAATTTTATTTAATGAGCAAATATTGATTAACCAGAGTAATAGTTCACAGTGACTTTTCTTACATGTATACAATACACCTGTGTCATATCAGTCCTGTTTCCCTTGCTTCTCTGCTCTTCCCCTTACACATGGCTAATACTTCTTTCTTTACTCTCATGTCCCATCCCATACTTGTGAGAGGCACTTGTGGTCTCTCAATGCTTATCTTTCAGAATTCTTTATCTCACTCACCATGGGGATTCCAGTTCCATCCATTTTCCTGTGAACAACATCATTTCATTTTTCCTGGAGGCTGAGTAAAATGTCATGAGAACGCATCACATCTCATTTATTCCTGGTGAGGAGCACCTCAACTTGTGCTAGACCTTTCCTGCTGTGAAGAGAACTGTAATAAACACAGATGCCCATGTCTCTCGAATAAGCTGACTGAGCCTCCAGAAGTCATATGGCTGCTCAGACAGAAGTTCTGAACTTAGTTTTTTTAACTATACCCATACTTACTGCCATGGTGAATGCATTAGTTTACCTCCCACAAGCAGTAAATAAAACTTCCTTTCCTCCTACAGCCTTACCAGCATTTCTTCTTTGTTTCCTTGATAATGGACATTCTGTCTGGAATAAAATAAAATCTTAGTGACATTTTTGCATTGCATTTCCCTGATGACTAAATTTGTTAACACATTTTTATATTTATTGGTTATTTGTATTTCTTCATTTGAAAAATATCTGTTCAGCCTATTTGCCCATTTACTGACTGATCTGATTTTTTTCATTGTTTAAATTTTTAGTTCTTTATATATTCTGGATATTAATCCTATATTGAATGAGTAGTTGGAAACATGTTCTCCCAGTCTGTAGGCTGTCTCTTAATTTTTCATTTTTGTTTGCTATGCAAATTCTTTATAGTTTTTTGAAGTCTCCTTACATATGTCTGTATCTTATAACATTTTTCTTACATTTTTCCCAAGAAGGTTCAACATTCCAGGTCTTTCATTGGGCTCTTTAATCTATTTTTTAATTTGATTTTTGTATAGGGTAGGAGACAGGGTTCAAGTTCTAGTTCTTCTACACATGGACACCTACTTTTCCCACCATCACTTGATAAAGAGGCTATGTTTCTCCAGTCTATGTTTTGGTATCTTTCTCAAGAATCACATGACCATGTCTTCTATCTTATTTCATTAGTGTATGTGTTTGGTTTTGTTCATGTACCATGCTAGTTTTGTTACTAAAGCTCTGTTCTATAATTTGAAGTCAAGTACTGTGATTAATCTAGTGATACTATTCCTGAATAGACTCTCTTTTCCTCTGTGAGACCTTCTGTGGTTTCATATTAATTATAGCTTTTTTTCCTGTTTTTATGAAGAAGGTCATTGGCGTTGTGATGGTGTGATGGTTTGTACATTCTTGGACCAGGGAGTAGCATCATTTGGAAGTATGGCCTTGTTGGAATAGGTGTGTCACTATGGGTGTGGGCTTAAGATCCTTACCCTAGTTGCCTGGAAGTCAGTCTTCCACTAGCAGTCTTTGGATGAAGACATAGAACTCTCAGCTCCTCCTGCACCATGCCTGCCTGGATGCTGCCATGCTCCCACCTTGATGATGATAGACTGAAACTCTGAACCGGTAAGCCATTCCCAATTAAATATTGTTTTTATAAGACTTGCCTTGGTCATGGTGTCTGTTCACAGCAGTAAAGCCCTAACTAAGACAGATGGTGATTCTATTGAATTAATGGGATCTTTATGATGTAGCCCTTTTAACAATATCAGTTTTGCCAACCCAGAAATATGGGAGGTTCTCCATTTTCTATTGTCTTTTTCAGTTTCCTTGGTGATTTACAGTTTTTATTGCTTAGCCTTAAAGTGTCCAATAATCTTGATGTGGTAGTCTTCTGACTTCACCTACACTATGGTACTTCACTCTTCATCCAGCTGACAGCCTTTCTTCTTTAGTCCTTTTATACCACTGTGGCTTTAGGAGATTCTGGAAGGATGGATAAGCCCCATGGGAACTGCCTTCAGTGAATACTTATGTACACTCCACACCTAGTGTGAGGAAGTTTACAGGCAGTGCTTCAGGACTTAAGTTTCTGAAGTTGAGGACTCTGCTTCTTTAGACAGAGTAAACAGTTTGTTAATACTTGTGCATATAAACTCTTGTGAGACGTACACTGGGCTATCTTCTATATTAAAGCCACTATAATGTCCCTGTCAGCTCTGTGACATCAAGCACCCTCTTCCTCTCTCTGCACTGAATCAAACAGACCCAAGATTAACTCTATCTCCCAAAATCTTGAGACTGTGACTTTTGAGCTAGTCCATTGGGAGACACAGGTAGTGCCTATGTGGCTAGGTTTCTCTATAACCAATCCACCTGAATGACCCTTCCTGTCCCTACTTCCCCCAAATCTGCTGGGCCTGTGTGAGAATTCTCTCTATTGTTGCTCTCTGAATGCCTCAGCTCCCGTAAATCATAGTCAAGCTACTCACCCCACCCAAGGCAGTTCCTGACCTGATTCATCCTCATTTTCATTCTGTTTCTGCCCAGACCTTACTTGCACCACGATGATAAAGGAAAATTAGGAAGAAGTTCATCAAATCGTGTCCCAATCAATAGACAGTGCTTTTTACTTCATCTCAAATAAGCCAGAGAGTCTACATTTTAAAGAGCTAGCAAGTGCCTAGAGACCTCAGCATCTGAAACAGTCAGAGAATGAAGAAACTGAACATAGGTGTGATACCTTCACTGTCCTGGCTCAGATACTCAGTCTTCAGTGTGGTTCCTTTTCATGGTCATGACTGGCCATAAGTTGATGCTGGGTATGCCACAAAACACCCAGGAAAACTCACATTGTAGTGGTAAATACAGCCATCCAGGATACTTGCCTGCCTGAAAAATCCATTCCTGGGATAGCCATCCAGGTTTCTTTCTTTACCCACATGTCCACAAAACCCCATCTCTGAAAGAACATTTCATCCTAGGGAATTGCAGATAGAACACAGAAGACAGTGAACCTGAAGGGGCTACCATGCAGCCATCTTCATGTGGGAAGCCTCTCCTCCCAGGTCAGTAACAATTTCATTTTTATATCAAATAACCCTGATAAAAATACCACTACCTCTTTGCTAGAATAGTCTTCAAAAGCAAAACACTACTGGTCTCTATTGTAGAAAAAAAATATTTTGGCTCTCCTGTGAGCTTTATCCAAATCTTTCCAAACTTGTTAAGAATAAAGATGCTCCAAACAGAGTTGAGCAATGGGGGAACATGTGCTATCTACCCCAACTTGTGGCTGAGGACTTTCCAAGTACTTTTGCTATATTCCCATCAGAAGATTCATCGACCATCAAAGTGTTTAGAGTCGGCTAACTTCATCAGAGCTGGCAGGACACTAGAAAACACTCTGACAGCAGCACAAGCCTTCACATGAGACCAAACAAAAATGCAGGTTGTGAAAGATGCTCCTGGGCTGGCGGAATTCCCCTCATTATCAGGAAGCTAGTCTAGTCCATCCAGAGCATGCCTCCTGCTACATGCCTGGACTCTACTCTTGCTCTTACTGGGCTTGCTTCTGACAAGACAGCATCACCTAGTGGAGGAGTGCCAGGAGAACTTGGGATACCTGCATCACCAAATTCCTGGGGTCTTGGCTCTCAGCTAAAAATGGAGGCTACAAGTCATCACTCTTCAGTTCTTAATCATTATAAGGTTTACTAGGAAAGACTTCCCACTTCTCAAAATACAATAAAGGCAGAATAAGTCAAATTGCTATTAGAAGTTTTCCTCTTGCTACTCAAGATCACTGTGCTCAGATGGGTCAGAGATTGGGGGGGCAGACACTTTGGGCTTCTGTGCACTCCCCTTCACTCTGCCTCAGGAAAGAGGCTATTGGAAACCCTCTATGTGTCTAATGTTTGGATGCTGAGGGCCACTTCTTAGATCTGGGGTAATCTTCCTCTATGGAGGACACCATTTCTCCCTAGTCAATTTTTCCTTAGAAAAATTTTCTGGACTTATACACAATATAATAACTTGAGAAAAAGTAAAAAGTGAAAGAACATTTGCAGTGAGCAGGGGCATCCAGAATAAGGGCAGTGTTTTGACAGGCACATTACTAACTGTAACTCCTGTGGCTATGATATCAGCTCAGTCAAGGATGTATCCACATTCACCCAGCAAAGCCTTCAGCACATACTGAGCTATTTCTACAAGACTAAACATTAGTAAAATATTCCTCTGTTTTAATTTAGTTTTATGCTATCATGAGACTCACTCTACTGTGAAGTTTTAAAGAGATTTTATAATTGTATTTTTCCAAATAAAATTTATCTTACTGGAACCTTAAAATTATTCCCAAAATATGCTCACATGCTGGTATGGCCCATAATATATTTCTATTATTTTCAAACAATTATTTCTTTCAGGATATCTAAGAAATCCAAATTATATTCTCCATGTTCTTCTGCCTACAGGGTCTGCTTAGTCTCCTGAGGTAATTCTGTCCCCTGAGGTAACTCTGTCTCCTCATCTTCCTCCTCTGAGACTTCTCTGGAAGCAACTGTGCGTTTGTGCCAGCATGGAGAGGTGGGTCTGGGCACCTTGGGTGACAACTAACAGTAGAAGGGTACATTCTCTCCTGGTCTCCTTCACAGGATGCAGGCGGCGAGCACTCTCTAGTGTTGTGCCTGGGAGAGCTGTTGGTTTTCTTAGCAGAACCCATGCTCCAGCAGTACTCCTAACTGAGCCTGTAAAGGACCTGCTGCAAATGAGTGAGATTCCTATGGCTGTTGCACAGTCAACCCCTACCTCTTGTCAGAGACTCTCACAACCCAAGGGCAGCTTGACCCTTTCTCCTTGGTCTCTTGGAAGGCAGCAAGCTGCATGATTGAAATTCCCATCAGTCTCCCCACTCCTACCTTAGTTTTATCATCCCCTCAGGCCCTGAAAAGCCTAAAATAAGAACACAGGTTACATATGTCAAGATCTGTGAGGCCACCCTTCCTCTAGTTCTCTTTCTGATACTCCTAGGGAACACTGTGCATGGTAAAGGCCCTGATCTGGGGCATGGGTGAAACTTTGAGTTCCACCTCGGCCTGTAGAACAGACCACCCAGCCCTCTGTTAGGTCTGTGGTGCCATGGAACAATAGTCCTCTACTCTGACATAACATGCAGCTTGTCAGAGATCCCAGCTGTTACTAATACTTAAGTGGGGTACTAGAGGCTGGGGAAGGAGGACTGAGAAAAAAAGAGATGATGCTCAGAGGTACGAAGTCTTAGAGGAGCAGTGCTGTGAGCTAGAGTACTGCACGAAGCGCACAGTTAATAATGAGGACAAGTGCTGGCAAAGACATAGGGAGGGAAGAATGCTTGCTCACTGCTGAGAGAGTATAAAGTAGTGCATCCACTATAGAAATCAGTGTGGACATTCCTCAAAAAGCCAGAAATAGATCTATAATGTGATCCAGCTATACACTCTTGGGAACTTACCCAGAGGACTCCATATCCTAGTGTAGAGATACACATTTCATCCATGTTCGTTGCTATTCTATCCACAACAGCCAGGAAATGAAAAGAGCCTAAATGCCCATCAACTGATGAATAAACAATGAAAATGTGGTATATTTACACACTGAAATTTTATTCAGCCATTAAGAAAAACAAACTTTCCCTTCTGGTCTGGGCTGGTACTCTAAGCAGACCTTGGGGACAAACTCCACAGCCAGTCCAACAACACCCAGAGGAAGCTCCACTCCCAGGCACTCTAACACACCCAGGATCCCAGGATCCAAAGATCCCAGGAACTTGGTGACTCAAGATCTCAGGGTCACAGAGGCAGCTTGAATTCCAGGAGCTCTGACATACCCAGGATCTCAGGATCACTGGGTCCCAGAATCACAGGATGATAAAAACAGCTTGACCCTGAGGAGTTCTGACACAACCAAAATCACAGGAAGGATGAGCTCCAGTCAGATATAGCCAGGACAGGTAACACTAGAGATAATCAGATGGTGGGATGCAAGCATAAGAACATAAGCAACAGAAACAAAGGTTACTGGGCACCATCAGAACCGAATTCACCCACCATAGCAAGTCCTGGATACACCATTACACTGGAAAAGCAAGATTCAGATCGAAAATCACTTCTCAGGATGATGATAGAGGACTTTTAGAAATGAAATGAAATGCAAAAGAACATAGGTAAACAGGTAGAAGCCCTTAAAGAGGAAACACAAAAACCCCTTAAGAGTTACAGGAAGATCTTCTGTCCCAGGTCCCTCAGAGACCAGTCTGTGCAAGAGAGACTGCAGACTGCAGAAGCACCATAGCTTCTGGGACAAGCCCCAGTTCAGGCCTTCATCTTTAGCCAGGAAGCAATTCTAAGCTCCAGACACCTATACTCCTTCCCCACCAGGAGAGGTGTGGCTGCCAAGGAGGGCTCTGGCCTCCTGAGCAGTTGAGAGAGCCATATTGTATCCCGGATCCCTCAGAAACCAGTCTGCACAGGAGAGCCTGCTGACTGCAGAGGCCACATAGCAGACCACTGAGACTCAGGAGAGAGTTGGATTCCCAGGAGTGCTGACAGAGGCTAACAGAATCACAGGAGGAATAAGCTCCAGGCAGAGACAGCTATAACAACTAACACCTGAGATTACCAGATGGCGAAAGGCAAACATGAGAATCTTAATAATGAGCTGGGCATGGTGGCACACACCTTTAATCCCAGCACTTGGAAGACAGAGGCAGGTAGATTTCTGAGTTCGAGACAGCTTGGTCTACAAAGTGAGTTCCAGGACAGCCAGGGCTATACAGAGAAGCCCTGTCTCCAAAAACCAAAAGAAAAAAAAAAAAAAAAAGAATCTTACTAACAGAAACCAAGACCACTCACCATAATCTGAACCCAGCATTCCCAATTCAGAGAGTCCTGGATACCCCAAAACACCTGAAAAGCAAGATTCAGATTTAAAATCATATCTCAAGATGCTGGAAGAGGATTTTAAGAAGGAAATTAATAACCCACTTAAAGAAATACAGGAGAACATGGGCGAAACAGGTAAAAGGCCTTAAAGAGGAAGCACAAAAATTAATTAAAGAATTGCAGGAAAACACTGCTAAACAAGTAGAAGCCCTTAAAGAAGAAACACAACAATCCCTTAGAGAATTACAGGAAAACACAACCAAACAGGTGATGGAATTGAACAAAACCATCCAAGACCTAAAAAGGGAAGTAGAAACAATAAAGAAAACTCAAAAGGAGACAACTCTGGAGATAGAAACACTAGGAAAGAAATCAGGAATCAAAGATGTGAGCATCAGCAACAGAATACAAGAGATGGAAGAGAGAATCTCAGTGGCAGAAGATTCCATAGGGAACATGGACACAACAATCAAAGAAAATGCAAAATGCAAAAAGATCCTAACTCAAAACATCCAGGAAATCTAGGACACAATGAGAAGACCAAACCTACGGATAATAGGAGTAGATGAGAATGTAGATTTTCAACTTAAAGGGCCAGCAAATATCTTCAACAAAATTATAGAAGAAAACTTCCTAAACCTAAAGAAAGAGATGCCCGTGAACATACAAGAAGCCTACAGAACTCCAAATAGACTGGAGCAGAAAAGAAATTCCTCCAGACATATAATAATCAGAACAACAAATGTACTACAAAAAGACAGAATATTAAAAGCAGTAAGGGAAAAAGGTCAAGTAACATATAAAGGCAGAATTAGAATTACAACAGACTTCTCACCAGAGACTATGAAAGCCAGAAGATCCTGGACAGATGATATACAGACCCAAAGAGAACACAATTGCCAGCCCAGGCTACTATACCCAGCAAAACTCTCAATTACCATAGATGGAGAAACCAAAGTATTCCATGACAAAATGAAATTCACACAATATCTTTCTACGAATACAACCCCTAAAAGGAAAAATGAAGGGAAAACACCAACACAAGGACGGAAACTACACCCTAGAAAAAGCAAGAAAGTAATCCTTCAATAAACCTAAAAGAAGACAGCCGAAAGAACAGGATGCCAACTTTAACAACAAAAATAACAGGAACCAAGAATTACTTTTCTTTAATATCTCTTAATATCAATGTACTCAATTCCCCAATAAAAAGGCATAGATTAACAGTCTGGCTACACAAACAGGACCCAAGATTTTGCTGCTTACAGGAAACCGGCCTCAGGAAAAAAGACAGACATTACCTCAGAATGAAAGGGTGGAAAACAATTTTCCGAGCAAATGATCCAAAGAAACAAGCTGGAGTAGCCATTTTAATATTGAATAAAATTGACTTCCAACCCAAAGTTAACAAAAAATAAAAGGAAGGACACTTCATACTCATCAAAGGTAAAAATCTACCAGGATGAACTCTCAATCCTGAATATCTATGATCCCAATGGAAGGACAGCCACATTCATTAAAGAAACTTTAGTAAAGCTCAAAGCACACATTGCACCTCACGCAATAATAGTGGGAGACTTTAACATCCCACTCTCATCAATGGACAGATCCTGGAAACAGAAACTAAACAGAGACATGTGGAAGCTAACAGAAGTTATGAAACAAATAGATTTAACATATATCTACAGGACAATTTATTTGAAAACAAAAGGATATACCTTCTACTCAGCACCTCACGGTACCTCCTCCAAAATTTTGCCATATAATGTCACAAAACAGGCATCAATAGATACAAAAATATTGAAATATTCCCATGCATCCTTTCAGATTACCATGGACTAAGGCTGATCTTCAATAACAAAATAAATAATAGAAAACCAACATTCACGTGGAAACTGAACAACACTCTACTCAATGATACCTCAGTCAAGGAAGAAATAAAGGCAGAAATTAAAGACTTTTTAGAGTTTAATGAAATGAAGCTACAACATACCCAAACTTATGGGTACACAAGGAAAGCAGTCCTAAGAGGAAAAACCATAGCTCTGAGTGCCTCCAAAAAGAAACTAGAGAGAGGATACACTAGCAGCCTGACAACACACATAGAAGCATCTAGAATGAAAGGAAGCAAATTCACCCAAGTGGAGTAGACAGAAGGAAATAATCAAACTTAAGACTGAAATCAACCAAGTAGAAACAAAAAGAACTATTCAAACACTCAACCAAACCAGGATCTGGTTCTTTGAGAAAATCAACAAGATAGATAAACCCTTAGCCAGACTCACTAGAGGGCACAGGTACAGCATACTAATTAACAAAATCAGAAATGAAAAGGGAGACATAACAGCAGATCGTGAGGAAATCCAAAACACCATCAGATCCTTCTACAAAAGGCTATAGTCAACAAAACTGGAAAACCTGGATGAAATGGACAAATGTCTAGACAGATACTAGGTACCAAAGTTAAATCAGGATCAGATTAATGATCTAAACAGTCCCATTTCCCCTAAAGAAATAGAAGCAGTCATCAATAGTCTCCCAACCAAAAAAAAAAAAAAAAAAAAGCCAAGGACCAGATGGGTTTAGTGCAGAGTTCTATCAGACCTATAAAGAATACCTAATTCCAGGTCTTTCCAACTATTTCACAAAATAGAAACAGAAGGTACTCTACCCATTCATTCTACGAAGCCACAATTACTCTGATAACTAAACCACATAAAGACCCAACAAAGACAGAGAACTTCAGACCAATTTTCCTTATGAATATCAATGCAAAAATATTCAATAAAATTTTCGCTAACCAACCCTATAGGTGGAAAAACAATATGAACTAACCAGTACCCCCGGAGCTGGTGTCTCTAGCTGCATATGTATCAGAAGATGGCCTAGTTGGCCATCAGTGGAAAGAGAGGCCCATTGGCCGTGCAAAATTTATATGCCTCAGTACAGGGGAATGCCAGGGCCAAGAAGTCGGAGTGGGTGAGTGGGGGAGACAGGGGGAGGGTGTAGGGGACTTTTGGGATAGTATTGGAAATGTAAATGAAGAAAATACCTAATTAAAAAAAAAAGAAAAAAATTCTCGCTAACCGAATCCAAGAACACATTAAAACAATCATCCATTATGACCAAGTAGGCATCATCCCTGGCATGCAGGGATGGTTTAATATACGGAAATCCATCAACGTAATCCACTATATAAACAAACTCAAAGATACAACAACCAATAGCCAGCATCAAACCAAATGGGGAGAAGCTGGAAGCAATCCCACTAAAATCAGGGACTAGACAAGGCTGCCCACTTTCTCCTTACCTATTCAATATAGTACTTGAAGTCCTAGCCAGAGCAATTAGACAACAAAAGAAGGTCAAGGGGATACAAATTGGAAAGAAAGAAGTCAAAATATCACTATTTTCAGATATGATACTATATATATAAGTGATTCTAAAAATTCCATCACTCCTAAACCTGATAAACAGCTTCAGTGTAGTAGCTGCATATAAAATTAATTCAAACAAATCAATGGCCTTTCTCTACACAAAGGATAAGCAGGCTGAGAAAGAAATTAGGAAAACAACACCCTTCACAATAGTCATAAATAATATAAAATACCTTGGTGTGACTCTAACTAAGGAAGTGAAAGATCTCTATGATAAGAACTTCAGGTCTCTGAAGAAACAAATCAAAAAAGATCTCAGAAGATGGAAAAATCTCCCATGCTCATGGATTGCAGGATTAATATAGTAAAAATGGCTATCTTGCCAAAAGCAAATTACAGATTCAATGCAATCCCCACCAAAATTCCAACTCAATTCTTCAAGGAATTAGAAAAGGCAATTAGCAAATACATCTGAAATAACAAAAAATCTAGTATAGCAAAAACTCTTCTCAATGATAAAAAAATCTCTGGTGGAATCACTATGCCTGACCTTAAGCTGAACTACAGAGCAATTGTGATAAAAACTGCATAGTACTGGTATAGTGACAGACAGGTAGACCAATGGAATAGAATTGAAGACCCAGAAATGAACCCACACACTTACGGTCACTTGATCTTTGACAAGGGAGCTAAAACAATCCAGTGTAAAGAAGAAAGCATTTTTTTTAAGATTTTTATTAATTTATTTTTATTAGGTATTTTCTTTATATACATTTCAAATGCTGTCCCCAAAGTTCCCTATACCCTCGCTCCGCCCTGCTCCCCTACCTACCCACTCCTGCCTCTTGGCCCTGGCATTCCCCTGTACTGGGGCATATAAAGTTTGCAAGGGGCCTCTCTTCCCAGTGATGGCTGACTAGGCCATCTTCTGCTACATATGCAGCTACAGATACGAGCTCTGGGGGGTACTGATTAGTTCATATTGTTGTTCCACCTGTAGCATTGCAGACACCTTCAGCTTCTTGGGTGCTTTCTCTAGTTTCTCCATTGGGATCCCTGTATTCCATCTTATAGATGACTGTAAGCATCCACTTCTGTATTTACCAGGCATTGGCATAGCCTCATACGAGACAACTATAACAGTGTCCCTTCAGCAAAATCTTTCTGGCATATGCAAAAGTATCTGGGTGTGGTGGTTGATTATGGGATGGATGTAGGGATAGAACAGACTCTGGATGGTCTATCCTTTTGTCTTAGCTCCAAACTTTGCCTCTGTAACTCCTTTTGTGGGTATTTTGTTCCATATTCTAAGGAGGAATGGAGTATCCACACATTGGTCTTCCCTCTTCTTGATTTTCTTGTGTTTTGTGAATTGTATCTTAGGTGTTCTAAGTTTCTGGGCTAATATCCACTTATCAGTGAGTGCATATCTAATGACTTCTTTTGTGATTGGGTTAGGTCACTCAGGATGATATCCTCCAGATACATCCATTTGTCTAAGAATTTCATAAATCCATTGTTTTTAATAACTGAGTAGTACTCCATTGTGTAAATGTACCACATTTTCTGTATCCATTCTTCTATTAAGGGACATCTGGGTTCTTTCCAGCTTGTGGCTATTAAAAATCAGGCTGCTATGAACATAGTGGAGCATGTATCCTTATTACCAGTTGGAACATCTTCTGGGTATATGCCCAGGAGAGGTATTGCTGGATCTTCTGGTAGTACTATGTCCAATTTTCTGAGGAACTGCCAGACTGATTTCAGAGTGGTTGTACAAGCTTGCAATCCCACCAGGAATGGAGGAGTGTTCCTCTTTCTCCACATCCTCGACAGCATCTGCTGTCACTTGAATTTTTTATCTTAGCCATTCTGACTGGAGTGAGGTGGAATCTCAGGGTTGTTTTGATTTTCATTTCCCTGATGATTAAGGATGTTGAACATTTATTCAGGTGCTTCTCAGCCCTTCGGTATTTGTCAGTTGAGAATGCTTTGGTTAACTCTGAGCCCCATTTTTTAATGGTGTTATTTGAATTTCTGGAGTCCAGCTTCTTGGGCTCTTTATATATATATCAATGCAATCCTCATCAAAATTCCAACTCAATTCTTCACTGAGTTAGAGTGGGCAATTTTCAAATTCATCTGGAATAATGAAAAACCTAGGGTAGCAAAAACTATTCTCAACAATAAAAGAACCTCTGGTGAAATCACCACGCCTGACCTCAAGCTGTACTACAGAGCAACTGTGATAAAAACTGCATGGTACTGGTACAGCAACAGACAGGTAGATCAATGCAATAGAATTGAAGACACAGAAATGAATCCACACAACTATGGTCACTTGATCTTTGACAAGGGAGCTAAAACCATCAGTGGAAAAAAGACAGCATTTTCAATAAATGATGCTGGGACAACTGGTTGTTATCATGTAGAAGAATGCAAAATCATCCATACTTATCTCCTTGTACTAGGGTCAAGTCTTAGTGGATCAAGGAACTCCACATAAAACCAGAGACACTGAAACTTATAGAGGAGAAAGTGGGGAAAAGCCTCGAAGATGGGCACAGGGGGAAAATTCCTGAATAGAACAGCAATGGCTTGTCCTATAAGATCAAGAATTGACAAATGGGACCTCATAAAATTGCAAAGCTTCTGTAAGGCAAAAGACACTGTCAATAAGACAAAAAGGTCACCAACAGATTGGGAAAGGATCTTTACCTATCCTAAATCAGATAGGGGACTAATATCCTATATATATATAACTCAAGAAGGCAGACTCCAGAAAAATCAAATAACCCCATTAAAAAATGGGGCACAGAGCTAACCAAAGAATTATCAATGGAGGAATACCAAGGGGCTGAGAAGCACCTGAATAAATGTTCAACATCCTTAATCATCAGGGAAATGCAAATCAAAACAACCCTGAGATTCCACCTTACACTAGTCAAAATGGCTAAGATCAAAAATTCAGGTGACAGCAGATGCTGGCAAGGATGTGGAGAAAGAGGAACACATTTCCACTGCTGGTGGTATTGCAAGCTTGTACAACCACTCTGGAAATCAGTCTGGCGGTTCCTCAGAAAATTGGACATAGTACTACCAGAAGATCCAGCAATACCTCTCCTGGACATATACCCAGGAAATGTTCCAACTGGTAATAAGGACACATGCTCCAGTATGTTCATAGCAGCCTTATATATAATAGCCAGAAGCTGGAAAGAACCCAGATGCCCCTCAACAGAAGAATGGATACAGAAAATGTGGTACATTTACACAATGGAGTACTACTCAGCTACTAAAAACAATGAATTTATGAAATTCTTGGTCAAATGCATGTATCTGGGGGATATCATCCTTACTGAGGAAGCCCAATCACAAAAGAACTCACATGATATGTACTCACTGATAAGTGGATATTAGCCCAGAAACTTAGAATACCCAAGATACAATTTGAAAAACACATGAAACTCAAGAAGAACAAAGACCAAAGTGTGGACACTTTGCCCCTTCTCAGAATTGGGAACGAAACACCCATGGAAGGAGTTACAGAGACAAAGTTTGGACCTAAGGTGAAAGGATGGACCATCCAGAGACTGCCACACCCCGGTTCCATCCCATAATCAGCCACTAAATGCAGACACTATTACATACGCCAGCAAGAATTTGCTGAAAGGACCTTGATATAGCTGGCTCGATTGAGGCTATGCCAGTGCCTGGCAAACACAGAAGTTGATGCTCACAGTCAGCTATTGGATGAAACACAGGGCCCCTAATGGAGGAGCTATAGAAAGTACCCAAGGAGCTGAAAGGGTCTGCAACGCTACAGGTGCAACATCAATATGAACTAACCAGTACCCCCAGAGCTCGTGTCTGCATATGTTGCAGAAGATGGCCTAGTTGGCCATCATTGGAAAGAGAGGCTCCTTGGTCTTGCAAACTTCTTATGCCCCAGTTCAGGGAAACACCAGGACCAAGAAATGGGAGTGGATGAGTATGGGAGCAGGGAATTGGGAGGATATAGAGAACTTTCAGGATGGCATTTGAAATGTAAATGAAGAAAATACCTAATAAAATTTTGAGAAAAAAAATCAACAACAACAACGACCGAGAAACAAAAATGTGGAAGGAAGTGGGATATACCGATTTGAGTGGAGCTGGGAAAGAAAGTATGTTCCAAATACAGTGTAGGAAATTCTCAAAGAACTAATAAACATTAAAAAAATAATACATTATAGATAGCAAATTTGCCAAAAGAGAGAACACTCAATCTTTGAGATTCCCAAGGCCCCAGGTTAGTTTACTCTGTTGGTTTTCTTGTGGAGTTCCTGAACCACAACCAAAGCACACACAGGCTGGACTAACTCTCCTCCCCCTGCACATATGTAGCAAATGTGCAGCTTAATTTTCATGCAAGTCCCCCAACAACTGGAACAGGGGCTTACCCTGACTGTGTTTGCCTGCCTGTGGATCCCATTCTCCTAACTAGGCTACCTTGTCTGGCCTCAGAGAAAGAGGATGTGCCTAGTCCTGCCATGACTTGACCTGCCAGGGTGAGTTGATACTCAGGGGTGCCTCTTCCTCTGAAGAGAAGGGGAGAAAGGGATTGGGGAGGGGCTGTTTGATGGGTGTACTGGGAGGAGGGAAGCCTGCAATCAAGATGCAAAGTGATCAAATAAATTAATGGAAAAAATGAACAAACAAACAAAAAAGAGTAGATGTTTAATATTCTCTTCACAGAAAAGAGAAATTGGTAAGGTGATGGATACATGAACTATCCTGATTACCTTCCATAATCCACACACAGATTAAATGACAATGCACACAATTCTCATTTACAACTAAATGTTCATTTTTAGGACTGGAAAGATAGTTCAGCAGTTAAAAGTAGTTGCTGCTTTTGCAGTGGCTAAAGGTTGAATTTGTAGTACCTACATGGCAGCTCACAACTGTCTATAACTCAAGTTCGAGGGGATCTGATGCCCTCTCTGGCTTTAGCAGGTACCAGGCATGCACATGGTACACATACATACATTCAGGCAAAACATTTATACACATAAAATTAAATAAATCATTTAATTTTAAGATTTTATTTTATTACTCAGATAGTTAGTTTTTGGAACAGAGTTTCTCTGTATAGCCCTAGCTTTCCTGGAATTTGCTCTGTAGACCAGGTTAGCCTTGAACCAGCCTACCTCTGCCTTCTAAGAGCTGGGATTGAAGGCAGGTGACACCACCACCCAGCTAAGATTTAATTTTTCAAGCATAATTACTAGAAGTAAATATATATATATATATATATATGCTTTTAATAAAGTTATTTTGACTGATTAATAAAGAAAGAACAAACTAGATATGCTCCCAAAGTGGAAGGAAGGAAAGTGAGCAAGGTATTCGGAGTAAGAGGAGAGAAAGGAAAGTGTGATTTCCTTAGGTTTATCATCATCTACATGCTTTAATGCTTTGAAAGGAGAGAGAGACTAGGTGAGTGGCACCAGACACAGGAAAACACAACTCAGCGATGCCAGTTGCAGAGAGGGAGGCACCATGGTGGTGGCCATACCCAGCAGAGAAAGGCATCATACCTCAATGTGAATGGTGACCAATGGAGCCCATGATGTTGCCCCAGCATCAGGGAGAGCATGCTGACCTGACCTGCTCTATTAATGCATCCAGAACACGGTCTCAAGGGCCACTCTTAAATTTACAATGCCTATTATTGAGTTGTATATCAGCCTAGATCTTGCATGTCAGTATACACACCTTTTCACACTCTTCACCATATAACTTGCCGTTTTTAATCTCCCACACTGATGTTCAACATCTCCTTACCATTGCCATGAACCATATTTGCCATGTGACTAAAACGAGTGACTGAAATGCTGATATGGGATCTTTGATTTATTTCATCTGAGGCTCCCCAGGAATATTCTATGATTTATGCCCCCACACAGCTGTCTGATTAATTTACTCTGGGCTACAAAGGCAAACCATTAAAGGCATTATGATTTCAACAAGAATCCCAGTAAGCACAACAGTGACATCTTGTGCCTTGGAACACATGTGTTAGCAGAGACCTGTGCTTCTTAGTTAACATCAGGGTGATATATTAGATGTGACCAAACAGAACAACTGAAATTGTTTTAAAATACTAAAACTGGAGCTACAGAGATCTTTCAGTCATTGCCTCAAAAGCATGAAGGCTTAAGTTCCATCCCCAGACCCCATGGAGTTGCACTTGTAATCCCAGAAAAAGTGAACGAGAGGCAGAAACAGTGGTTCCCTAAAAGCTCTGGAACCAGCCAGCTTTGCCTATTGTGAAGAGTTCCAGGCCAAGAAGAAACCCTGTCTCAACAGAAAAATAAATGGAAGGTTCTTGAAGGACGATATGTGAAGCCATCTTCTGACCTCTACATGCACATGAGCACCCCCACACATGTACATCCACAAAAACAGAAAAATTAGTTAACTAATTAATTAAAATACTGAAATGTCTCCATTGATGGACCAATCCCAGCCATACTTGGGGGTGGTGAACAATTCCAATGGAATGCTAGTTTTTGTTTTGTTCTGGATATATCATTTGTAGTTTACGAAGTTCAAGGGCAAGGAGCTACTAAGGCACAGAGGTGACTTCCTAGCAGGTTGCTGAGAAATCTGGGACTAGAAGTTACCACCTGGTTGGAGAGAGACTTTTAGGAGAGACAGATGTGTAGCCTTGCCTAAATCCCAGCTCACCAACCTACCCAGATAGTGCACAGCCTTCTGGGGGGAGAGTGACACACAAGACTGACAGTTATTCACACAAGATTCCTAGCTTTGGGGGGTGGGATACTATGCCTATGAGGAAATAGGACCACCAAACAACAACAACAAAACCAAGAGCAAACAAACTAGAAGAAAGACACCAACCTTTTATTACCGACTGAAATGATCAGATAAGAAATTTTAAGCACTTATGACTCCAGGAATTAATGGGCAAATTGACAAGTGGACAGTCTCACCAGAAAATCAGTCTCAGAAAGAGCCAAGTGCAGACCTTAGAACTGGAGAACATAGCCATTGAAATCAAGAAGCCAACAGATGGGTTTCACAGCCTGTTACTCAGCAGAAGACAGGTTGTAAACTGGAACCAGGACATGGAAGATTCAAGGAAGAGCATGAAAGAGCCTGAGGCATGGAAAAAGGCCTTTCCACACCTGCCATTGGAATAGGGAGATAGATCATTGTGTGGAGAGTAGATTAAAACTCAGCCATGCACTGTGGAAAGTCGCTATTGTCCAGGATACCCACAAGTCTGAGTCAGATGGATACCATGTCCAGGAATTTAAGACCAGCATGGGCATCACAGTAAGACTCTGCCTCAAAATTAAAAAGTTGTCCCCTATCAGATTTAGGATTGGTAAAAATCCTTTCCTAATCTGTTGGTGGCCTTTTTGTCTTATTGACAGTGTCTTTTGCCTTACAGAAGGTTTGCAATTCATGAGGTCTCGTTTGTCAATTCTTGATCTTACAAGCACAAGCCATTGCTGATCTGTTTAGGAATTTTTCCCCAGTGCCCATATCTTCAAGGCTTTTCCCCACTTTCTCCTCTATAAATTTCAGTGTCTCTGGTTTTATGTGGAGTTCTTTGATCCACTTAGACTTGAGCTTTGTGCAAGGAGATAGGAATGGATCAATTCACACTCTTCTACATGATAACAACCAATTGTGCCAGCACCATTTGTTGAAAATGCTGTCTTTTTTCCACTGATGGTTTTAGCTCCCTTGTCAAAGATCAATTGACCATAGGTGTATGGGTTAATTTCTGGGTCTTGAATTCTATTCCATTGATCTACCTGTCTGTTGCTGTACCAGTACAATGCAGTTTTTATCACAATTGCTCTGTAATACAGCTTGAGGTCAGGCATGGTGATTCCACCAGAGGTTCTTTTATTGTTGAGAATAGTTTTTGCTATCCTGGGTTTTTTTTTTATTATTCCAGATGAATTTGCAAATTGCCCATTCTAACTCAGTGAAGAATTGAGTTGGAATTTTGATGGGGATTGCATTGATCTATATATAAAGAGCTCAAGAAGCTGGACTCCATAAATTCAAATAATTCCATTAAAGAATGGGGTACAGAGCTAACCAAAACATCCTCAACTGAGGAATACTGAAGGGCTGAGAAGCACCTGAATAAATGTTCAATATCCTTAATCATCAGGGAAATGCAAATCAAAACATCCTTGAGATTCCACCTCACTCCAGTCAGAATGGCTAAGATCAAATATTCAAGTGACGGCAGATGCTGGCGAGGATGTGGAGAAAGAGGAACACTCCTCCACTGCTGGTGGGATTGTAAGCTTGTACAACATCTCTGGAAATCAGTCTGGTGGTTTTCAGAAAATTGGACATAGTACTACCAGAAGATCCAGCAATACCTCTCCTGGGCATATACCCAGAAGATGTTCCAACTGGTAATAAGGACACATGCTCCAGTATGTTCATAGCAGCCTCATTTTTAATATCCAGAAGCTGGAAAGAACCCAGATGTCCCTCAACAGAAGAATGGATACAGAAAATGTGGTACATTTAGACAATGGAGTTCTACTTAGCTATTAAAAACAATGAATTTATGAAATTCTTGGGCAAATGGATGTATCTGGAGGATATCATCCTTAGGGAGGTAACCCAATCACAAAAGAAGTCACTTGATATGCCCTCACTGATAAGTAGATATTATCCCAGAAACTTAGAATACCCAAGATACAATTTGCAAAACACAAGAAAATCAAGAAGGAAGACCAACGTGTGGATACTTCATTCCTCCTTAGAATAGGGAACAAAATACCCATGAAAGGAGTTACAGACACAAAGTTTGGAGCTAAGATGAAAGGATGGACTATCAAGAGAGTACCCCACCCGGGGATCCATCCCATAATCAGCCACCAAACCCAGACACTATTGCATATGCCAGCAAAATTTTGCTGAAAGGACCCTGATATAGCTGTCTCAAGTGAGGCTATGCCAGTGCCTGACAAATACAGAAATGGATGCTCACAGTCAGCTATTGGATGGAACACAGGGCCCCCCATGGAGGAGCTAGAGAAAGTACCCAAGGAGCTGAAGGGGTCTGCAACCCTATAGGTGGAACAACAATATGAACTAACCAGTACCCCCAGAGCTCGTGTCTCTAGCTGAATATGTAGCAGAAGATGGCCTAGTTGGCCATCACTGGGAAGAAAAGCCCCTTGGTCTTGCAAACTTTATATGCCCCAGTACAGGGGAATGTCAGGGCCAAGAAGTGGGAGTGGGTAGGTAGGGGAGCAGGGTGGAGGGAGGGTATAGGGAACTTTCAGAATAGCATTTGAAATGTAAATAAAGAAAATATCTTTAAAAAAATAAAAATAAAGAAATAGTTGTACAAAACTAACAGCATCATTCAGTTATGAACTTATGAACTTCTACAAACCTGAAGCAGGATAAATAGGGAGCAAAGAACACCAAAGTCATCATCTTGCTTGCCTGAAAAACTTTAAAGCATTGTAAAAGGGCTGCAGAGGTAAGTAAGTCACAGCCTGAGAGCTGAGCAATTCATAAAACTGACAAAAGTTTAAAACCCACATGATATGTTTATATCAAAGATCAAAGATGATAAAAGAGCAACTTACTTTCCCAAGTCTTGGAGGCCTTGAGTTACTTCAGGAAAGATTCCTAGTAGCAGTTCTCATGCCGTCCTTTTCCAAGTGCTCCACTGACAGGCCTCTCCTGGGCTCCTCCACCCTGGTATCTGTAGAAGAACATTAGAGCGTATGAAAAGTCTTCCTCCTTCTGACATTGCCCTCAACTCCAACCAGAGCTCCAGTATCTGGCATCCAACAGCTTCTTCATGGTGTGTAACTTAAGGTCTACAGACCACAATGCCATTTCTTCACAGTTGTCTTAAACATTTAGTCAATGCACATTAATCCAGAGTTTTAAGAGATCTTGTTCCCAGGCTCAAATTGCCCTTTACTAACTGAGCCCAATCCTAGCTATTGTGAAGATGAATAAGATAGAAAAGTTCAGTATTCCCAGTTCAAAACACATAGATCTCCCACATGGAGGTAACAGAGGCTTAGAGCAATCTAGAGTACAGGATGGCACAGGCCAGACACTGTCGCTGGCCAGAGACTGCTGCCGTCTGTATTTCTTAGTCTGTAGAAGGCAATGAGAATGTCCAGGGAAGTACTTCTTCATTCACTACTTGGTCAGGCAGAATCATGCAGAAAGGCTTTACCCAGTTGTGTGTGTGAGAGAAAGGAGCACTCGGAAAGGAGCGAGGGGAACGGGGTGGGGAGGCAGATCTAACTTTCCCACCTCTCAAAAAGAAAAACAAACAAAAAAACAATTGAACCAAACCACTCCACAGGCCTTCCGTATTCCCTTCTCCTGCAGTTGCCTGTCCTGTGGGGGCAAGCTTGGCAGCTGGAGGCTAGGATGCGCAGGGTTTGCTTTTGCTCTTTCAGAACCACTGTTACTCTTGCCTCTTCCAAGGGCATCTGAGGTTCTTACTCTCGATCATCAGGGAAATGGCCCTGACAGGACTTGGACTTTGCCCGACTGGCCTGTCACTGCTTCAACATTCCAGTCATCAAGCCCCCCAGAAAGCACTAGATGCTCCCTTATGTCTATCCACTTTCCCCAAATTCCACAGTTGAACACAAGGACTACTTACTGTAACAAACTAATGCCCCAGTATCTAATGTAGCCACTTTAAGAGTAAAAATTGAAACATCAACTTATAAAGGAAAGCAGGTTCACTTTGTAGTGATCACACAAAAAGCCTCCAGCAATGTCTGCAGGTTTGTGCACACATGCTCACAAACTTAAACTCTAATGACACTCACCCCTCCACCCCTGCAATAATGAGACATTCCTTTATGCAATATATGCCACCCAAGGTCAGAAAGAAAAACTTAAATAAGAGAAGACATATTTTCCTGGAATTTTGCTTTTGTTTTGTTTTGTTTTGTTTTGTTTTGTTTTGTTTTGTTTTGTTTTGTTTTGTTTTGTGATTTCAAGACAGGGTTTCTCAGTATAGCCCTGGCTATCTCAGAACTCACTTGTAGACCAGTCTAGCTTCAAACTCAGAGATCTGCCTGCCTCTGTCTCCTGAGTGCTGAGATTAAAGTGTGTGGTACTACCTCCCAACTTTAATAGAAATTTTTAATGTTATAAAAAGTTAGTTTTCACTAAATTAATAACATAATTTCCATCCAAATAATTAACATTATTTTAGAAAATTCAAAATAAAAAAATTTACAATTCACCTGAAGGCTTATACACACACACATACACACATACACACACACACACACACACGAAATAGGTAGACTAGTGCAACCAAAAAAACAAAACATAGGAAGAATACTTACAGCAGACCAGATGAAAGGATAAATAATTCTACGTATGAGTATAAATATATAGACCTGATTTATAGGAACTTCCTCTACAAAAAAGGTGGCATCTAAAGTCCTCACAGTATAAAACCTTGTACAATAGTTATTGCCTAAGGGCCAGGGACACTGCAGAGGAGGATGGGGTTGTCTAGCATTCCCAGGATAACTAAAGAAGAGAGAGGAATGTGAAAGGGGAGAGGGAGAGTGGGAGGGGGGAGAGAGAGGGGGAGAAGGGAACAGAGCAGGGAGTGAGTTAGGAAAAGACAGAGAAGACAATACTGAAAGAGAACAATACTTAGGAAAACTATATTGACAGCTGGAAAAACTATATGCCTGATCCTTATCTCATATCTTACCTTAAAATAAATTAGAAGTTGATTAAAGTTGAAGGGGTGGAGATAAGACCAAAAAGATAATAGAAATAATTATCTGGCTATTACTTTAATCTATAAGTAGAAAGGACTCTCTAAGATTGACATCAAAGTAGAAACCATAAGTACTAGCTAATGTGAACATGTAAAGTGTCTGTATGTTAAAAAAAAAATACTGTTGATTGGTTCAGATGCAATTGTGACACTATGATGTTAAAAGTGGGAGAGGTTTGGCTGAGTGACAGAACAAAGTTAAAGGTCACATCATCCTTGCAAGTAGGCAAAGAGCACTATGCTGACTGGTTAGGACTGGTTACACCCGGGAACTGCATTAAGCAGCACAGCAGGACTGGGAGTGGGAGATTTATTATATCAGAGAAGAGGACAGGGCACTCTAACTTCCTCTCCCCACAGGTAAACACTTATTATTATTTTTTCTCAACAAATCTACCAACATGTAGAAAATTATGTATCTATCTTTATATCTATTTCCATCAAAAAGCTAGAAATTAGTTGTCTATTCCACCCTCAGAAACTAAAACCTTGTACACTTCTACAAAGTACAGCTCAGTAGCAGTGAGACTGTTAAAAACAAGACAGAGCCAAACTATACACTAAGAGGTATTCTCGGGGCTGCTTATTGTTTATTTATTATACAATAATACACTAAGAAAAAACAATATGTGGGAAAATTCATACACTATGAATACCTCTATATACAACAACCAACCAAAGTCCTGCCTCTCAGCGCATCTGCAATTCATGATTTCTGCAAGGGAACAGTGTGAGAGTGCACATACACCATGGAATTCGGTGTAGAACTAAGAAAATTCCAGAGCAACATTGAGACAAAGGAGAAACAGTGGGAGAGATAAAAACAGAAATTGACACAGACTGTGCATGGTCTGCACTGACTGTTATGTGTAAGACCTCCTCCGGCCACAAGCTAGTTCCTGCTTAGATGAACTTCACCTCTTCCTGTGCGTTACTGGGATGGTTTATAATAAAGATGTCTTCCAGTGTATTATGATGCAGACATAAAGTGAGGTGTTTGGGGTGCCAATGGATGTGAATCAAGGTGAAGCCAAAGTAAATAGAAGGAACAAACCATAAAGGGAAAGGCTGAAATCAAATAGAAACTAGAAAAGAATGTTTTCTGAATGTATTCATGTTAAGTGAAAAGAGAAAAGATGAAATGACAAAAAAGGAGACTTCAGAATGGAAACTTCTGATCAAACAGGGTAAGGAAATGCCTCCAGAGTCAGCAGCTTCGGCAAAAATGAGTTCTGTGAGTCATATAATCCACCCAGGAAACACAAGAAGGATGTAGAGATGTGAAGCCATCCCAGAGAAATAGTTGATGAGCTTAGCCTGCACATGCAGTCCTAAGCCCGATGTCTTCTCTGGTAAATTCTATCAAGTCTCTAGGAAAAGCAAAGAAACCAAAAGCAGATGTGTCAATATAAGAAAAACTATAGACAATCATCCTAGAGGAGATAGATACAGAAAAGTTTAAATATTAGCAAAACTAATCTGCGTGCACAAAATGATATAAAATAGATAATAGTTCTTGATATCAACTACATGATTTCTGAACATTAATAATATTTTGGCAAAATAAAGCTGTTTTTTGTCAGCCTGATAGAGAAGTGTCTGGATAAAGCCTATTGCATGAGTGAAACGCTGATTATGTTTTTTTAAATTGAGGTGGAAAAACCCACTCTCTCTGTGAATAGCACCATTTCCTGGGCAGGGGATGATGAGCTGTGTAACAGTAGAGACAGCAAGCTACTGATCTCTGTCCTTACTTATGAATACAACATAGTCAGCTCCCTCAAGCTCCTACCATTGTAATTTCCCTCTTGTTGTAAGCTAAAATATATCTTTCTTTCCTAAAACTTTGTTAAGGGATTTTATCACAGCGACCAGAAAAGAAACTGAAAAAAAAATATTTTCCAATTAATAATAAATTTAATATGCCAGAGTAACAGTAGTTCAATGTAATATTTTAGTTACTATATAGTTTGAATTATATTGAGTTTTTTCCTCAGAGACACTTTATGGTTATCAATTATTAGCTCAGAGCTACTGTAATGTTACAATTTAACAGAATGCCCACACTCCCAGGCAATCTGAATTTAACACTGAAAGTTCTACTCAGCCATAAAACTGCAAGTGAATGAGTTTCAAGTTTAAAAAGATATCGATAGGCAGTTTTCAAAAGAATAAATACAAGAATTTCCATGCATATGAAATAATGTCCAAAATTAAGATTAAAGAGTACAGTAAAAGTCTGACCAAACCTACAACCCCAGAACTCAGAGAGACTGAAGCAGGAAGATAAAAGATCGAGGACAGCCTCGAACAGAGAGGCTGTCCCCAACAATACTGACAATAAAGAATACAAATAAAAACTAAGCAAAGTTGTGGTATAATGGTATAATAAGATTAGTACTGATGTAGATGGTAACCTCTAGTGTATAGAATTTAAAGAAACAGGGTTCTTACATGTTATCAATAGGAGTGCATATTTCTATAAGCTATTGGATAAAATCTTAGCCATGGACGTCAATTTTTAAGTCTGGATAATCTTTTACACCACATTTTTCAGAATCAGCCCAGCAGGAAGGCCACTGTGAACACTGGAGAGTGTCTATTGTAAGGTTTCTTCATATGAGTAAGTACAAAAACTAGAAATAAATTCGTGGTTAAACAATGTAACTTTGCCTGACTGGTGTAAACTTAGAGTTAAATTAGAACACAGCCTTCACCTTTACAACAGGACACTGAGACATGGAAGTATCAATGACTGTACTTACCTGAGTTAGAAAGAGGTTTCAACACACAACACATAAGAAGTAGGCCATACAGACATAAAGCTGGACTATAAATCAGCACATGTGATATAAAAGCATACACACACACACACACACAGTGGTTTTTCTTTTTTTTTTTTTTTTAAATATTTTTATTACACAATTTCCTCAATTACATTTCCAATACTATCCCAAAAGTCCCCCATAGCGCCCCCCACTTCCCTACCCACCCATTCCCATTCCCCTGGCCCTGGCATTCCCCTATATTGGGGCATATAAAGTTTGCAAGTCCAATGGGCCTCTCCTTCCATTGATGGCCGACTAGGCCATCTTTCGATACATATGCAGCTAGAGACAAGAGCTCCAGGGTTCCGGTTAGTACATCATGTTGTTCCAACAATAGGGTTGCAGATCCCTTTAGCTCCTTGGGTACTCTCTCTAGCTTCTCCACTGGGAGCCCTGTGATACATCCAATAGCTGACTGTGAACATCCACTCCCGTGTTTGCCAGGCCCCGGCATCGTCTCACAAGAGACAGCTATATTTGGGTCCCTTCAGCAAGATCTTGCTAGTGTATGCAATGGTGTCAGCGTTTAGAAGCTGATTATGGGACGGATCCCTGGATACAGCAGTCTCTAAATGGTCCATCCTTTCATCACAGCTACGAACTTTGTCTCTGTAGCTCCTTCCCTGGGTGTTTTGTTCCCAATTCTAAGAAGGTGCACAGTGTCCACACTTTGGTCTTCATTCTTCTTGAGTTTCATGCGTTTAGCAAATTGTATCTTATATCTTGGGTATCCTAAGTTTTGGGCTAATATCCACTTATCAATGAATACATATTGTGTGAGTTCTTTTGTGATTGTGTTACTTCACTCAAGATGATGCCCTCCAGGTCCATCCATTTGGCTAGGAATTTCATAAATTCATTCTTTTTAATAGCTGAGTAGTACTCCATTGTGTAAATGTACCATAATTTCTGTATCCATTCCTCTGTTGAGGGACATCTGGGTTCTTTCCAGCTTCTGGCTATTATAAATAGGGCTGCTATGAACATAGTGGAGCATGTGTCCTTTTTACCGGTTGGGACATCTTCTGGATATATGCCCAGGAGAGGTATTGCTGGATCCTCCGGTAGTACTATGTCCAATTTTCTGAGGAACCGCCAGACTGATTTCCAGAGTGGTTGTACAAGCTTGCAATCCCACCAACAATGGAGGAGTGTTCCTCTTTCTCCACATCCTCGCCAGCATCTGCTGTCACCTGAATTTTTGATCTTAGCCATTCTGACTGGTGTGAGGTGGAATCTCAGGGTTGTTTTGATTTGCATTTCCCTGATGATTAAGGATGTTGAACATTTTTTCAGGTGCTTCTCTGCCATTCGGTATTCCTCAGGTGAGAATTCTTTGTTCAGTTCTGAGCCCCATTTTTTAATGGGGTTATTTGACTTTCTGGAGTCCACCTTCTTGAGTTCTTTATATATATTGGATATTAGTCCCTTATCTGATTTAGGATAGGTGAAGATCCTTTCCCAATCTGTTGGTGGTTTTTTTGTCTTATTGATGGTGTCTTTAGCCTTGCAGAAGCTTTGTAGTTTCATGAGGTCCCACTTGTCAATTCTCGATCTTACAGCACAAGCCATTACTGTTCTATTCAGGAATTTTTCCCCTGTGCCCATATCTTCAAGGCTTTTCCCCACTTTTTCCTCTATAAGTTTCAGTGTCTCTGGTTTTATGTGAAGTTCCTTGATCCACTTAGACTTGACCTTAGTACAAGGAGATAGGAATGGATCGATTCGCATTCTTCTACATGTTAACAACCAGTTGTGCCAGCACCATTTGTTGAAAATGCTGTCTTTCTTCCACTGGATGTTTTTAGCTCCCTTGTCGAAGATCAAGTGACCATAGGTGTGTGGGCACAGTGGTTTTTCTTAAAACAGGGATTCACTCTGTAGCCCAGCCTAGAACTCACTATGTGGCTCAAGCTGGTTTGGAGCTCACAGTTCCCCTGACCCTGTCTCCCCAGTGCTAGAATTACAAGTATAGTCTGTCTTGTATGTTTTCATGGCAAACAAAACTCTGTATGAGCTTTTATCAAAAGAATAATAATGATTGTTAGAGGACAGTAAGGTGTGTAATTAGCGGTGTGTGTGTGTGTGTGTGTGTGTGTGTGTGTGTGTGTGTGTGTGTGTGTGTGTTGCTTGTTTAGTTGAATGAGTTTGGGTTTTTTGGTTTTGTTTTATTGGTTTTGGGGGTTGGGGGTGTTGTTTGGTTGGTTGTTTCATTTTGTTTTTTTGAGACAGGTAATTCCACAGCCCAGGAAGGCTACAAATTCACTATGTAGCCCAAGCTGATTTTGAATTCTTAAACATACTCCTGCCTCTGCCTTCTTAGTGCCCACATTAGAGCTGTGCACTCAGACTGAATTTTATTTTTACTTTACTGCTATTCCAACTACCTAAAGTTTTCTAATAATCCCATATTAATGTGTGTTTTATGTACCTGTTTGAGGAGAAGGGTTCATATCAATATGTATGTGCAGGCAGAAGCCTAAGTACAACTCCAGGTAGTATCATTCCTCCAGTGCTATGCACCCTGACTCTTAAGACAGGATCTCCTTTGGAGCACTCAGCCCTAAATTGGATGCCTTGATCACATCCCTCCCCTCAAGGCTTAGCCATGGGATGGACAGGTTTAAGTCAACTTGACACAAGCTGAAGTTGTCTGAGAGGAGGGAACCTTAGCCTCCATAAATTTGGGCTGCAGGCAAGCCTGTATGGCAATTTTCTTAATTAATGGGGAGGGCCCAACCTACTGTGGGTAGAGCCATTCCTAGGCTGATACTGGCTCTAGGTTCTATAAGAAAGCAGGCAAGAAAGCCATGAAGAGCAAACCAGTAAGCAGCAGTGCTCCACAGCCTCTGCATCATCTCCTGCCTCCAGGTTTTAGCCCTGTTTGAGTCCCAGTCCAGAATTCCTTCAATGATAGACTATTATGTGAAGTGTAAGTCAAATAAACCCTTTCCTTTCCAAGTTGCTTTGGTCATGGTGTTTCAGCACTGCAACAGTAACAATATGGGATCTATATAGAAGAGAAGGCAGCAAGACTGTAAGAGCCAGAGATGGTAGATGACTCCAAGGAAACCTATGGTTTTATATGATGCACATATGAACTCACAGAGACCTGAACAGGTTCAATAGAGACAAAATCCCAGCACAGAGAAAAAGAAATAGGCATAAAGTATCACCCCTAGCCAAGAAGCAATTTGCAGCTAGTAGCTTCTGGGAAGGAGACACTAGGTCTATCAACCATGCTCCAGAGCAGGCCTCTCGCTCAGGAGTAATTGACTGGCACAAAGTGGGCTCCATGAGAATTCTTTTTTTTTTAGTTGTTGTTGTTTAAGAGAGAAAAAGAACATGAAATTGGATGGGGTGGGGGCTCTAGGAGAAATTGGGAGAAAGAATGTGATCAAAATATATTAGATTTTTGTTTTAAGAAGAAAAGAAAAAAAAAACACAATGGGGTCTCTCACTGGCCTGGAGCTCCCCAAGTCAGCAAGCCTCCCCTAGGGGCCCGCCTACAAGAATGCACTACCACATCCAGCTTTTTTTTTTTTTTTAAATGTAGATTCTGGAACTCAGATCTTTATGTTCGTAATACTAGCACACTACCCACTGATCATTTCCTTAGTATCATATATAAAATTTCAATGGAAATCTTGAGTTAAAAATTTAAGGACTTGAATGAATCCTTACGTGGTAGTTTGAATATGAATTGACACCTGGGCGTGGTGGCACATGCCTTTAATCCCAGCACTTGGGAGGCAGAGGCAGGCGGATTTCTGAGTTTGAGGCCAGCCTGGTCTACAGAGTGAGTTCCAGGACAGCCAGGGCTATACAGAGAAACCCTGTCTTGAGAAAAAAAATGGCCCCCAGAGATTCAAGTGTTTAAATGGTTGGCCATAGGGAGTGCCACCATTGGGAGGTATGGCCTTGTTGGAGGTGTGGCCTTATTGGCAGAAGTGTGTCACTGTAGAAGCAGGCTTTGAGGTCATTTATGTTCGAGTCTGGCCAGTGTGGCTCACAGTCCCCTGCTGATGCCTGAAGATCAAGATACAGAACTCTCAGCAACATGTTTTCCTGGACCACGTCCTGCCTAAACCCTACCATGCTTCCTATCATGATGATAATGAACTAAACCTCTGAAACTGTAAGCCAGCTTCAGTTAAATGTTGTCCTTTACAAGAATTGCCGTGGTCATGGTGTCTCTTCACAGTAATAAAAACCCTAACTAAGAAAACTTGCCTTTCCCATATCAACCTCTCACAGAAGTCATAACTATGAGACAAACGGCACAGAGCAGAAGTCCCCTCTCAGCTTTGCTGTACTTCTTTGCCCACACCAATGAAAACAGTTGGTGACTCAGACTCCAGAGTGCTGGCATCACCCACACTCTTATCTCATCGCCTGGTGTGCTGCTTGATGGATGAGTTGTGACATCATAGTGTATAGGGATGCATGCTAAGTAGGAAGAATCCATTGAAAGATGCTTAAGTCAATGCAAGGAAAGAAGGGAAAAGTATGTCAATATAGAAAAAAAAACATGTCTTAGTGAGAGGTCATGCATTTTTATTAAAGCAACTTAAAATTCCTCAGTACATGGAACAGCAACTTTTCCATTGATAACCACCTTAGCTTGCTTTCTATCAGTGCCGTTTATATCATGACCAAACCAACTTCAGGAAGAAAGGGGTTATTTGGCTTACACTTTCAAATCACAGTCCAGCGTTGAGGGGTGTCAGAGTAAGAACTCAAGCAGAGCAAGAACCAGAAGCAGGAACTGAAGCCTCTTGGCTTGCTCAGCTTGCTTTTTTATATAGCTCAGAATTACCTGCCCAGAGGTGATCACACCCACAATGGGCTGAGACCTCCCACAGACTTACCTGTAGGCAATTTGATAGAGGCATTTCTCAACAGACTTCCCTCTGCTCAGGTGACTCTAGCTTGTGTCAAATTGACAAAAACAAAATTAACACAATTATAAAGTTCCAAATATCTTAGGGGAAAAATCAAGAAGCAACAAGTTAGTGTGTTCTGAGTTTTAGCACTCCTAAACTTGAATCTTCAAATGAGATAAAGCAGTTGTCAAACAGATTTTCATGTCTCTTTGGGTCTTAAAGAATAAGTGAGCCAGTGAACACTCAGTCCTTGTGTCTGGTGTCTGGAACTTGGAGCAGGTAGATAGTCGGTATGTGCATCTTCTAATGGATGAATAAGAGTCTGTGTGAGAAGAATGTGTATTCGTGGGAAGACAGAGACACAGCTAGCAGATGGGGCTACTCCAATGTAAGAATTACATGTCTATGGTTCAATTGGAACCCAACACTCTTCACTATTGAAATAACCAACCTAATAGCAGGCATGATGGGCCCCTAGTTCATATCTGTTAATTGCTTTTAAAAAAAAGTAACAGGTAATTGAGACAACTCCTCCTCTTTCCATCCTGTCATCCCAGAAGACAGCCTTCTCAAGCAGGCAATACAACTGAAGTTGCCTCAAAAGATAAAGGCCTCCCAAGCTTACTATGTTCATTACTCCACAGAACATCTGATTACCTAAGAAGGAGCTCATTTGGTCTGATATAATTACACATATGCTTGTTTACTCTGTCATCATGCTAGAACACAACTCAAAGTCTACCCAGATACCAGTGTCATATTCTTGGTCTTCCCAGACTTTGTGGAGCCAAATAAACATCTATTGCTTACAAATAACCCAGTCTGCATCATTCTGTTACCAGCATCAGAAAACAGACAGAAACACTGATTTGTCTATAGGAATCATGTGGAGATATACATACAAGCTCAGTTAAATTTGAAACAAAAGAAGAAAAGAAGATTGATAGAAACGTTTGACCCTAACAGTGCAGCATGGACTCACAGAATAAAAGTACCCCTAGCAAGACTCAGGGCCACAGTGACCTGCCTGAACGCTTATCCCACTGGTAAGATTACTCTTCCCAGCTGTGCCTTGGAGTCTTGCTCCCCTATCCCTTTGGCTATGACTCATGCTCATTAGAGACACCCTACCAAAGTCCCAGGCCTTTACTGCGGCTACATTATAAACTAATAAAGAAACATTCTAGTTTAATGCATTGTCTTACAAGTTTATCTAGGTATCAATATCCATGAAATGTACAAAATTGTACAATTAGACTAGCTCCTAGGAAATCACCATGCTCTGCCTCTCTCTACACACGTACACTCACAAGCTCTTGAGAGTAATCAACTCAGCTTTCTAGTAATCTCATAATTTGCAATTGCCTATGAAGATTTTAATTTTGATCATTGTGTCTGGCCAAGCCCAGCTCCTCAGCCCCAGGCATCTTTTTTTTTATTAGATATTTTCTTTATTTATATTTCAAATGCTATCCCGAAAGTTCCCTATACCCTCCCCCCTGCCCTGCTCCCCTACCTACTCACTCCCACTTCTTGGCCCTGGCGTTCCCTAGTACTGGGGCATATAAAGTTTGCAAGACCTAGGGGCCTCTCTTCTCAATGATGGCCGACTAGGCCATCTTCTGCTACATATGCAGCTAGAGACACGAGCTCTGGGGATACTGGTTAGTTCATATTGTTGTTCCACCTATAGGGTTGCAGACCCCTTTAGCTTCTTAGGTACTTTCTCTAGCTCCTCCATTGGGGGCGTTGTGTTCCATCCTATAGATGACTGTGAGCATCCATTTCTGTATTTGCCAGGCACTGGCATAGCCTCACATGAGACAGATATATCAGGGAGAATGGCCAAGATCAAAAATTCAGGTGACAGCAGATGTTGGCAAGGATGTGGAGAAAGAGGAACACTCCTCCATTGCTGGTGGGATTGCAAGCTTGTACAACCACTCTGGAAATCAGTCTGATAGTTCCTCAGAAAATTGGTCATAGTACTACCAGAAGATCCAGCAATACCTCTCCTGGGCGTATACCCAGAAGATGTTCCAACTGGTAATAAAGACACATGCTCCACTATGTTCATAGCAGACTTATTTATAATAGCCAGAAGCTGGAAAGAACCCAGATGTCCCTCAACAGAGTAATGGATACAAAAAAATGTGGTACATTTACACAATGGAGTACTACTCAGCTATTAAAAACAATGAATTTATTAAACTATTGGGCAAATGGATGGATCTTGAGGATATCATCCTTAGTGAGGTAACCCAATCACAAAAGAGGTCATTAGATATGCACTCACTGATAAATGAAGATTAGCCCAGAAACTTAGAATGCCCAAGATACAATTTGCAAAACACAAGTAAATCAAGAAGAAGGAAGACCAACGTGTGGATACTTCATTCCTCCTTAGAATAGGGAACAAAATACCCATGGAAGGAGTTACAGAGACAAACTTTGGAGCTAAGGTGAAAGGATGGATCATCCAGAGACTGCCCCACCCAGGGATCCATCCCATAATCAACCACCAAACCCAGACACTATTGCATATGCCAGCAAGATTTTGCTGAAAGAACCCAGGCATCATTTTTATTGCTCTCCACTTTTCAACAATTCTCAGTTAGTGTGCTACCCACTGCTTATATGACTATGCACATGAAGGCACATATACAGACTCTGCCCTGTGCTGAGACTATCCTGCATCTCCCTATGCTTTCAGGTCTGGGTAATGCTTTTCTTTGTGGTATCTAACCCTGCCCCCACCTCCAGCCTTCCACCAACTATGATTTCCCTCTTGGGCCTCACTGCTTGCCTCTACAGTTCTACAGTTATGTGAGTCGACACTTGGTTTATCTTCCTTCCCTAGATTTTAAGATCAGAGACAAGCCATTCTATAGCTTGACTTTTAGACCCTGGGACTACAACCTGTTGAGTATATGCCTTGCAGGTTTCATAAAATATTAGGATGAGGTGTATCTAGGAATCAGTCTCTCACAGAATAGCAGTGTGAAGTGAGGTGCAAACATGGACTGGGACCATCAACTTAGCCATAGAAATTGTTGAGAGGATGGAAATCATAAGCCTGAGTGTCAAAGGTACAGAACCCCAGTGCAGTCATTCACGATATCTGCTGGAAACATCCATGCATTTGTCAAACAACTACAGAAACTGCCGGTGAAAACAGACAATCTGTCGAAATTGGGTAAAGCCATTATACTCAATTTAAAATATAGGTTCCAAAGTCAAAAAATTACAGCGCACCCTGTGGGATGACTGGGGCTGGAGGCAGCTTGCAGGAGCACCCATGGGCTACTATAGCTTCTGAGCTGTGAGGATTTCATTTTATAGTAGGGAGAATCCATCGAAAGATGTTTAAGTCAATGCCCTATCTTTCTAAGTGATATCTTGAACTAGGGAATAATTTAGATAATAAATCCACTTCAATTACTGTCCATTAGAAGAAAAACATTAAGCTGAAGCAGAGCTCATGGGAATTACAATTTGTGTTTCGGGTAAGGACTAACTCAGTGCTGCACAGGCAATGTGCTCTGCACTCCTTACCTGCTTTCTTAGGGAAAGAGCCCTGGACATTTAAATGACAGATTGCTCACAATGCTTGCAAAGGGATAAGCTAGAGTCTTACAATGTTGTGTCACAAAGTTGGACTCCCCAGCTTTTGATAGAAAGACTTCCCTGTCTTTCCTGTCATTTGACTTCTCTCAGCCATTCTGGTGTTCATGAGATCTTCTTGCACTTTCAAACAGAAGCAGACAACCGCTAACTCTGGGGACACTAGAGCTTGTGTGTGTGTTTGTGTGTACACTAGAACTTGTGTGTGTATGTGCGTGTGTGTGTGTGTGCTAAAACTATAGGTCAACCTTAGTTGTAATTCCTCAGAAGCCATCTACCTTGTTTTGAGGATCTTACTGGGACCTGGAGGTCACGAATTAAGCCAGGACATGGTGGCCAGTGAACCCCAGGGATCCATCGCTGCATTGCCAGGACTGGGATTATAGGCGCGTGCCACCACACCCAGCTGTTTTTTATGGGTTCTAGGAATTGAACCCAGGTTCTTATGCTACAAAGCAAACACTTTACCAACTGAGCCCCCTCACTAGCCTCATCTTTAAGAGTCTTGCTAGCTCAGCCCTATCAGAACTCACCCAGGCCTGCCCAGCTGCAGTCATGTGTGCTCAGGCCACATAGTCAGGTCTATTACCCAAGCCACTTTGACAGGTCAGGTCTCAGAGAAAACATATGGTTCAAAGGTTAAGTAAATGCTCCAAAATGTATCTATTTCAGTAATTTTCCTTAAAGCATTCTGGAAAAAGAGCACTAATGATTTACGCTAATATCCATTACAAAACAGAGAAATTTATTTTTGTGCTTGTGAGCATTTAAGAATCCTAACTATCCTATGTCAGCACAGAGAACAGTGAGTCAGGACGCGCGTGCGCACACACACAAACACACACACACACACACACACACACACACACACTGTCTTCTCTGTAGTCCATATGACTGCTTCATTCAATAGAAAAATAATTAAGAGCAATGACTTTCCTTCCTCTTTTACCTCATCTTAGCAACGGGAAATCCGTCAGGAAGCTACTAATCCAGTGAGTCTTCAATGACCATATTGGACAGAAGCAATGAGTCAGGGGAATCAAAACATTCTGATATTCCAGGGAGGGAAGAGAGTGTTAACATACCCGTCACATCTAGTCTTTCTTTCTCCCTCCTCTCTCAGTAGCATAATTCTCCCAGGCCCACACCAACTGCTATCCATGAACTCCAAAGCCTCAGAGGCAATCCATTGATTAAACTCATTCCCTTAAGGGTAATGAAAGCAGCAATAGTGAATCTAAGACTGATGGGATAAAATGATAATATCCCAGCCATAAATGGCTCCCAGGAGAAGCTAGGATATACCTAACCTTCAAAGACGCTTATTTGAGAATTAATCCTACAGCTCACGTGCCCCAGACTAGGTATAATTAGGAAGCATATGGGGGAGGGAGGATACTATGAGCAGAAATGAGATGGGTGCTTAGGGGAAGAAAAATATACTCTAGGGAAACAGAGTAACTTTTCTTCCTAGGACAAGCGATCCTGTCATTCACAAGTGAGCTGAAATCCCAAGGTCCTGAACAGCCAGTGGAGGTACATCCTGCAGCAGCACTGTGGTCCTTTCAGCACAGGTCACATCTTGCTTGTGTTGTTCTAGCATTTGTGTTTGGGGGGTTTTGGCTTTGGGGAGGCTCTGCTTTTCCAGAACCAGAGGGGTAAGCTATGGGAGAAGCTTAATAGTGTTATAGTCTCTGTACTGGGCACTTGATATTGTTTATAAAAGGAGAGAGAAGGGGGATTCCAGGGATGGAGGAAGGAAGGGAGAGGGAGGGAGGGAAGGGCAATTCTGGTCTTACTGTGCTGTGTGCGGTTCTAGCCATGGAGAAGGGTGATGCAGGGCTGTGCATGCCCTGTGAGCGATGCAGGCCTTGCTGTGCTGTATGGAGTTCTAGCCCCAGTCTGATTTCTTTGAGTGGCATTATAGTGCACTGTTAATGTAACCAAAGGCCCTGACTTTTCACTTATTTTCCCAATCACCTGAGCCAATAACCGAGTTAAATTTTGTTCTTAATTTTCAATTTTATGTAAACACGTCCTTTGAAATACCATGCCACTGAATGTTTTCTTTATAGTGGTAACTCTGGGACACCTCTGCCTACTACACGCATCCAGAGCCAGCTAACCCTCCATCCTCTAAGCCCTCTCTGCACCCAGTTCCCCAGGCACTCTTGGACCTACATCTGTGCTCTGGCCCCTCTCTGCCACTGTCAGCACACAGGATGCTAGCTCCCAGGCCTGCATTTGACTTCCTCAGGAACTCTCTCCTGTGCTTCCTCTTGTTAAAATCTCTTCTTTCTCTTCAGGGTAAGTTCATTACATTATTCATCTCAGGTTTAATATTAATAAACAAAACTCAAAATCCTGAAGTCACACAAGTGTTTTTGGTGTATATTGCCTTACCAGAGTGAGATGTTATTTTAGTGAGACAAGAAATATGAAGATGGTGGTTTACCATCATGCCAGTGAAGCCAGCCCTCTGCTTGGTATACCACATCTTTAACACAGAGCAACAGGGTCTACAAGTCCCCACTCAAGAAAAGAGCCACCTGCAGATTTGACCTCTTAGGGTGTGGGAACTTTTTCATCTTTATTGTTCCAATCCCTGTACATAGATATCCACTAATTAATTAAACATCAGTCATTATTGTAAGATTCAATTATGTTTATTACCTCCTACCAAAGCTTTCCCTAAGTTTAGGTCATTAAAAAATAATGGTTACACTTTTTTCCACAGCACTGTGTGTGGAAGTGCTTTGCCTTTTACATGCTTTACCTAATGTAATCCCTGTAAGAACCCTTTAGAAGCAAAGATTGGAGTGATGAATAAAAGCGATTAAGTAATTTGCCCAAGTTCAAAACACTGGTAAATGATAGAACTACTTTTCAAATACAGACCTTTTTGATTTCAGATAAAAGTTAAAACAAGTTTTAAAATAATGCTCTTTACTGGTTAACTCTCAATTAATCAGAACATTCATTTAAGCGCAATTCCCCAGGCTCCAAAACTGTGATCTCAAGGAAACCAACAAGCTGCACACAGCTGAAAATGTGGCAAACAGGGACTGACCTCTCCTCCCTGAGGTCAGTGTTGACCTGCCCACATGCTCCTCACAGCAATGAAATGAGTATTTTTTTTAATCTGGCCCTCAGGATAAAATGACAACATATTCACAGCACAAATACATCATCAGACACACATGCAGGTGCACACATGCATGCCCATGCTCACACACACACACACACATGCACACACAAACACACACACATGCATGTATACACACACACACACACACACACTATTGCCTACAAATAAATTCCTTTTTAAAAGTGGTCCTTCCCCAGCACAGGTGGCTTAGCAGAACCTGGAAAGGACAGTATTCTTTCTGACCTTAGCCTTGAACATCCAGTACAGAGCTGTTGGCTGTTAACACCAGCAACATTAGAAATGTCAGGCTGTAATTAGAGCCCACGCAGGCAATCCTAGCACAGCAAACCCTAGCAGCCTGTCCCGCCTTTCCCCATGTGCCCCTTAGGCCCTCTACCCTAACTATCCCAGTCAAAGGTGATAACTTGTTAACCAAGTCTACTGTTTGACTGTAGTAAATACTTGTTGAGGGTTGTGGATGTGCAGACTCAGTGTTAATTCATTTACAGAAATCTAAAGTTTGATACCACCCCCAAATAAATGGCTTTGTTATCAGGAAACTGACAGAGGAGTGCTTTGCTGTAAAGGGCAACAGTTTCCAGCAGTTTCTCTTGAGGTTAAAGACACAGTCCTAGGGCAGCAGTCACAGAAATATGAGGGATCTAAATACCCCCAAGCTCCACCAGAACCCTTTCACACACGAAAGGTAACTAGTTCTCTACACCCCAGTGTCCTCTACGCCATAAAGGGTACCACTCACCTGTGCCATTTCACACATTACATGCTCATGCATGACATACTCTTGCTAAAGTCCCTCAGACCTCGTCCCTAGCCAGTAGCACTACCGAGAGGAAGTGGGATCTTTGGGAGGAGGCGCTTAGTGAGAGAAAGTACAGCAATCGAGGGTGCAACCCTGAGAGCCATGCTGAGAAGGTAGCTCCTTCTATGTCTTGACTTCTCGTTCACAGGAAGTGAGAGGCTTCCTTCACCATGCTCCTGACATGGTGCTCTACCTCACCACACAACAAAGGGCAACAGAGTGACCATAAACTGAAACCAAGGCCAAAGTAAGCCTTTCCTCCTGAAAGCTATTTATCTTGGTAATAGAAGCTAATATACTATTAGCTTAGAAACATTAACATGGAACCAACAAGTAAAATTAGTATTGGAGAATCACAAGGCGCTCAGAAACATAATAAAATTAATTTCACTTATTAAAAAATCCTTCACCAAAAATATACATTTTTTTCATTCACATAAAAGAAAATAAATAGAATCTTAAACCACAAATAAAAATTACTTTTTACCCTTAAATATAAAACATATTTGGAGTCGCATTTTATCGGCACATCTTAAAATGAACTCAATTTAAAAGTACTCATTGTTGATAAATAGACAAAAAAAAATCAATGCCAGAAAAGTTATCATTAAACTAATAGTGGTAACATTTAAAATCTTGTCACTGAGGTAGAAGCCATGAACAATCTCTCTGCAGTAGAACCAAGTCTTCTCTCTGGAATTAATACAACAGAGACCCATAAAAGATTAATCAGAACAAGAATCAATAACTTCTCAAGTGCTAATAAGCACTGCCTTGTTCTGTGATGTGTTGGGCAGTTTATCATGGTTAGCCGCATGGAGATTTATGGAAAATCCATAGTTAGACCCAAAGGATGAGGTAATGCACACTTAGTAAATGAGGCCCAGTTACGTCTATGCCTAATCCTCTGAGTTCCAAGGCTGCAAGATAGTCTTTGATTCTATTAGCAACATACACATACTCACATACACACACAATGCACAGTCACACACACTCGCACACATACACACCCACACACATATACTCATACTCTCACGCACACACACTCACATTTATACATACACACACATAGGCACACACTCACTCACATACACACTCACACCTACACACACATTTTTAAGGATAAGGAAAGAGTCAGTCATGCAAGAGACATCATTAGGGAGACAACTAAGAAATATAGAATGCTGCTCAGAGGAACATCTGCCTGCTGGGTAGGAGAAGATAAAAACATATCCTAAAAATCAACTTTTTTCTGCCTTACTTTCTATCCAAAGATCACCTTTTCCTGGATATTTTTTTTGAAATTTACATGAAATACCTTTAGGATCATTTAGGTCTTTATTCTCAATCAAGCTGATGGATCTTCAGGTCATGTGAGTGGCTGAGTTAATAGGTAATTAATAGTTCATAAATTGTAGGCCCTGGCCATTAGGTTATCTTACTGAGTTTCACAGTATGCCATATTATTAATTAAAAGCATCAAATTATATGTTTAGTAAGTTAATATTTGAAGCAATATTATAATCATAGGAACACACCTAATCAAATAGATGGGACCCAATAAACATTGCCATAAATCTGAAAACATAAAGTAAAAATGTAAGTCATTACAAACAAGTAAATTCTTGCGGGCAGTCTTTTTTTTTTTTTTTTTTTTTTGAGTGTCAAAGATTAGAAAAACCAGATAATAAAAATAAGCTAAATCACTAATTTGATCAATGTTTAAAATGGAGATAGATGAACAATATGAAATAGTCCCACTTTTCTTGACTAAAAATAATAAAAGTTTGCCATAATAACAAACTGGCAAATCATGTTTTTATACACATGTGATAGAGTCTTGATGATAAGTGAAAATGGACGTTTTCTTTTTTTTTTTTTTTTTTAATCAAAAAGGTCTGGTGATGGCAACTTCCAATGGTGACCTGCCTGCTGCACATGCTGGCGCAGCAGCAACACAAACGCTGTGGAAGTGATCAACAATTCTCTAACTGGACTTAAGGCCTACTCCAGGAGTTGGAATTGATTCCTGATCCTGCTCTGGTTGCCATGAACCTGAGATCCTATAGGCCATGGTCCTATAGGAAAACCAAATACCACTAAGGGACACAGAAACATTCTACTATACCATAAAACAGTGTCTCACTTAGCCATCATCAGAAACTGACAGGAACTACCATAGAGACCCACATCTGGACAATGTACATCGAGGAAGAGACTTTGAAACCCCTCAGTTCTAACTAGGATGCCTCCATCAAACACTTCCTCTCAAAGCTCAGAAAGCTATGCAGAAGAGGGGGTGGAAGATTGCAAGGGCCAGAGAGGAGGAATGACACCAAGGAAACTGTTTACCCTGGTAGGACAGGACTGGTGCACATATTAACTCATAACATGCACTAAGGCAGCATGCACAGGTTCAAGCCAGATGGGGTTCCAGCACTGAGTGGACACAAAGCCCCACCTCTAAAACAAGAAGCTATCTACAATGGGCCATTGGCAAAGGAAAAATTAGTTTTCTCCAGAGGAGTCCTACTGGGTGTATTAACCACACTTAAAGGCAGGCCAGCACAAAACAAGGTCAATGTTATTTTTTAGACTTTTGTTTCATAATTGTTTTGATTGGGCATTTTTGTCTTATTGGTCTTTTGCTTGATTATGGTTTCCAATTTTGTTTTCTATAGGTTATGTTTGTATGTATGTGTGTGTTTCTTGTGTGTGTGTCTGTGTGTGTGTCTGTGTGTGTGTATGTATGTTCAGTTTGACTTTTATTTCTTTGTTTGCTTGTCTGCTTGCTTGCTTTCTACAGAAAGAAAAAGCATGGCACTGATAGATTAGGGGATGGAAAGAATCTGAGAGAAGTCAGGGGAAAATATGATCAGAATATATTGCATGAAAAAGATTCAATAATAAGAGAAAATAGATAGGTAGATAGACAGATGATAGATAGATAGATAGATAGATAGATAGATAGATAGATAGATAGATAGATAGATAGATAGATGAGGTAAATAGATTTTCTTTAGCAATGGAAACAAACATGCATAATTTTACAGACTTCTATACCCATACCTTCATACCTGTCTGTATCACATGCTAAGTGAGTTGCAGTTTCCTCTGAAGTCCTTTACAAGGCCATTAGTTTGACAGCTTAACTGGATAGTGCCAGTGATGCCAAGCCTCTTTCCCACCCATGTTTCATTTTGAAGAAACCTGAACAGAAATCTCACAAAACACTTGTGTAAACACAAGGACAACAGTTCAGCCTACAGAAGGCCAGTGAGGACCAGGTTCAATGTTCCCTTTTCCAGACAGTCTAACTTTGCCTTAAAGAATAGGAAGACTGTACCACGGTGGCTCAGATGACAGGGCAGAAGCACAGATTAGGGCGTCTGTCTCCACAGAAAATCTAACAGGTCTATGTCAGGGGCGTGTTCACCTCCCCTGACTAGGAATGTACTGAACTCCTCCTCTGGCCATTCTTCTTGTGGTTCTGCTGATGGTGTCCATGAGTCTTTTCACACTGTAAGGAAAGAAGCTTTGCCTAGTGTGCTTTGCAATGGGAAAGGCTGCCTTCTACATTTCCCTTGGCAGAGCAGAATCCCACTCCATTCCTAAATCTCTTTCAGGGCAGTAAAACCTGTTCCCAAGGGCTGGTCCTCAATGGAGGAGGACACACATTCCTGAGAGGGGGCTCTGTGGTGTGGAAGGTGGTGGTGATGGCTGTATGTATAGTAGTGAGGTCAGCCATGACTCTTCATCACTGTACTTGTGGACTGGAGCATTCATTTGCATGTAGTTCCCTTCTCACCCAGCAAGATCTGTCTCAACAATTTAATTACCTCAGAAACTGTAACTAATTATTAAAGTATAGTTCAAGGTCACAGCTTGTAATCACAGGATAATTATCTTTACTGTATAAATCACATCATTTTGATGAAATATAAAAGTTACATTGCAAATAAACATCTAATTACCCGGCAGAGTAGATGTAATGACTATTAAGTAATCTATCAGAATATGAAATCATTGCTGAATGTGGTTATAATGATTGGCCTGGTTATTGCCAAAGGCTTTGCATGGCTACTGTGTATTATAAAATAAAAAATTTAAAATACATGATGTTAAGAAAACAGAAGGCTTTTCTGAAGGTCTGTTTGATTTTGAATTTTGTATTTACCAAACAAGATCATGAATCTTTTTATCAAATCTCAAATGGAAGTACTTCAGAAACCTGAGAGAAAAAGAGGAGGAAGAATTGAAAAAAACAGATACAAATTCCTCCCCATCTGCACGAGATCCTCACAAAGAAAAGAACAAATGTTAGAAAGGAATGAAGGAGGACGGAAAGGGAAAAGGAAAGGGAAGCAAAGGGGATTAAGAGAGAACAGGAAGTCTGGTGTCCAGTAGACACTGCAGTGAACAACTACGAATGAGTAGCTTTCAACTTAAAACTGTGCAGTTAGACTTTCAGGACACACACACACACACACACACACACACACACACACACGGGGAGTGGTGGGGGCGGGGGGAGGTGATATTTACATTCCAATCTCAAGGGAGAACAGATTGTCCCAAGATCATAGTCTCTATTCAAATTACATTAAAAAAAAAAACAGGGAGGGCTTTTACACGTGCTTTTACAAGTGCTTTTACAGCACTTGCTGCTCTTGAAAAGGACCTGGGTTTGGCTCCCAGCATCCGTATGGCAGCTCACAACTACCTTAACTCTATTTCTGGAGGATCTGATGTTCTCTTCTGACCTCCACAGGCAACAGGTACACGTGCAATTTACACCCATACATGTTGGAAAACACTTATACGCACAACACAAAATAAACAAATGTAAAATAATTTTTAGGGCTGGCTAGGGTAGAGCACACCTTTAATCCCAGCATTGAAGAGGCAGAAGCAGTCAAATCCCTGTGAGTCCACCATCAACCTGTTCTATATATTAAGTTCCAGGCCATCCAGAGGGTATATAAATGCAAGAACCACCCCCCGCCCACCCCCCGGCCGCAAAGGGGTGTGGTTGTTGCTGCTGCTGGTTGCTGGTGGTTGCTGGTTGGAGATAGCTTGACAATAAACATCAAAATTGTCCCAAGGAACTTGATGCCCCTAATCAGCAGGAAGTAGTCTAATGATATCGATTTCCTCTTTCTCCTCTAGTCTTATTTCTCTCCTACCTAGTGTTGGGGGATTGCAAGGAATAAGAGTGGAGAAGGGTAGTAGAAATAGAAACCCAGAAAGTAGTCAAAAGTCCAGTCATAGGTACTTATGCTCATTAGCAAATACAAAAGATATTAAAGCCAGTGGACACATGTAGAGCGGCTGCCTCTCTGTGTACCATATGGTTGTACTTGTTTTCCTTCTGTTTTCCATCATTTTCTCCCATTACTTTTGCTCTTAATTCTATTTTTTTTTTCTAGACAGGGTTTCTCTGTGTAGCCTTGGCTATCCTGGAACTTGCTCTGTAGACAGGCTGGCCTTGAACTTATAGAGAGCCACCTGCCTCTGCCTCCCAAGTGCTGGGATTAAAGGCATTTGCCACCACTGCCCAGCTTATTTCTCTAATTCTACATACTAGCTTTCATCCATTTTGGACTCTAGTGAGTTTGTCTATTTGCCATATATCTGAGAGCATTCCTTTACTGTCTCTACTGTTACTCCAAAAACACTATAGCCTATACAAAAGGCTCAATTTGAACCAATATTGAGAAAACAGGAGTAAACTGGAGTTTGTTCAGAAGAAAGAAGAAAGGGTAAGAGAATGGAGAAATTAAGACAAACAGGCAAGCAGACAAGACAGGTGAGATGAGACCACAGGAGGGAGCTAAGACAGTAGTATCTATTCCTTGTCCCTACAGGTCGGACCAGCACAAGTAAAGGAAACTCCTCCATTCCTACAGGAAAGAGTCTGTGGGAAAATTAGAAGATGCCACCTAACCATGAGACTAGAGTGATAACAGATTAATAAGCTACTTAATTAGCAAAACACTAGCCAAGTCTGAGACTTGCAGCTATATCTGCAAGGTTGAAGACCAGTAACACCAGCCAATGTCGGCAGTGGAAGGCAGAGGAACCAGAATTTGTGGCTAACAAAGCAGAAAGCAAAGATGGACAGAGGGCAACCTCAGCTACACAGTATACATGAACAGCGTGTGATCATGTTGAAGACTGGTTCCAAGGGCCAAGCACAGAATGCCTTCACACCAAACCTGGGCCCCCAGTATGCTTAGAGAATTCATGACACTCTGTCCAGTCACTGCTGTAAGCCCTACAGAAACCCTTAGCAACTTGGCAGATTTTCTCTCATGGAACCCCACCTCACTCCCATTCTTGGAGATTTCTCTCACTTTTCCTTACTCAAATATGCTTCTGATTGCTTACTCTATATGTGTCCACGATCTTTAATCATCATCAGTGTGAGACAGCAAATTCAGCTGCCCTTGCCTCCAGTTGACTTTCAGTGACTGTAGACCTGTTGACTGTCTGATGTCTTAGTCCCTGGATCACTGTGAGAAAGGCCCTGCCATTCTCAAGACGCTGTACCTCTTTTCCTCCAGTTTCTCCTCCTGCTTCAGGAAATTCAGTGAACCAAAGGTAGGGAGAGGTCAGCCTCCTTCTGGCAGTCATCTCAGTGCTGAGCCTCCCGGGAGCTACACCATGCAAAGCTGATCGTGCCCAATGGTTTGCATCCTTCCCTTTCTTCTTTGGGACATTGAGCACTGTGATATCAGTTCCACATAGATATAAGGAACAAGCTCATTCCCCTAAAGACACTGCCTGGTGGCCTTAAGCACACTAAAAGTTATCATTTTTAAAAAGTGCTCTTTAAATCAACATGAGCAAAGCTCATATGAACTTCTTTTGCTTCTTATGAAGCAACATACCCAGGGCCTGCATGTGTAATATATTTTATATTATATTATATTATATTATATTATATTATATTATATTATATTATATGATAGTTAAATTTGCACCAGGTCCTCAACATATATATTATGGCTTACATTTTAGTGTTTTTATGGGATTCCTGAGTGTGCAAATGAGTGGGTCTCTGATTCTTGTGCCTTCTCGTGGACTCTTTTCCTTCTGTTGGCTGGTCTTGTCTAACTTCAATATGATAGCTTGTTTTATCTTATTATATTTTGTTTTGTTATATTATTTTAAAAGGAAAAGAGGAAGGAAGAAAGGAAGGAAGGGAGGGAGGGAGGGAGGGAGGGAGGGAGGGAGGGAGGGAGGGAGGGAGGGAAAGGAAGAAAGGATGGGAGGGAGGGAGGAAGTCCAAGGAACTCTGATAAAGGTTAAAAATTGGGAGAGGGAAAATCAGTTTTCTCCAACAGAATGACACTGGATATATCAACCATTCCAGGACAGGCCTCATGTTCATGAGTAGTTAACCAACGTTTAATGGACGTCATAGTTTTGCATTTTTTTTATATTTTTGGATGCTATTATTTGGTGGGGTTTTAATTTTTCTTTTTGGGTATGGTTTTATTTTATTTTCTTGGTTGGGGTTGGGCTTTATATTGCATGCTTGTTCATTTTGGGGTGTGTGTGTGTGTGTGTTTGAGAAAGAAATTTAAAGTTGGGTGTATAGGGAAGGAAAGAGGACCTGGGAAGACATTGGGGAGAGGAAGAATATAATCAAACTATGTTTAAATTTAAAGGTTGTTTCAAATAATAAAAAATATTATTAAAATACATTTAAATTAAAGTTTATAAGTACTTTATTTTGGCTTGATTTTGCGGTACTATACCCACAGGTCACCACAGTTAGTCGTCAGTTCTCCAGTTTTCATCAACAACTCTTAAACTTTCTTTTTTAAGACTCATTTTATCTTTTTAATTGTGTGTGTGTGTGCACGTGCACATATGAGAGTATATGTACATTAATACAAGTGCCCTTAGAAGCCACAGACACCAGATCCCCCTAGAACTGGAACACAGACTAAAGGTCCATCCAAGAAGTTCCCTCCAAGGTAAATAACAGGAACCTACAAAAGATGAAGACAATGCTCTAGACAGAGGCTGAGGGGTCAGCAGGAGGCCTAGAAATGTTTTTAACTCCACTCAGGGAAAGGCCTGGTGGGTGGCAGGTCAGGGAGGGGGTTCTCAGGAATGAAATGGACATACACTAGAAGAGGAGTTCCTAAGAAACTGGCAGCAGATTTTGGTACAAAGACCCTGTGTAGACCCTCCCAAGAACTTAACATGCAAGGGAGAACTTTCATGGTCAGAGATGTCTGGTCTTCCCAGAGAGTCCTGGATCTGACAGACTGAAGAGACACAATAAGGCATAGGGGACAACAAAGCCCAAGACAAGCCACATGCTCATTGTAAGTATCTGGTTTTTCTCCACAAGTGATAAAATTAAAAATTCAAATGTCAAGTAGGCAAGATGACTGGCTCAGTGGGTGCTGGCTCTCACTTTACCCAAGCCTGGTGACTTGAGTGTGATCTCTGGGATCCACATGGTGGAAGGAGAGAACTGACTCATAAAGTCCTCTAACCTAATTTCTTTATTTTGGCATGACTCTAACTAAGGAAGTGAAAGATATCTATGATAAGAACTTCAAGTCTCTGAAGAAAGAAATTAAAGATCTCCGAAGATGGAAACATCTCCTATGCTCATGGATTGGCAGGATCAATATAGTAAAAATGGCTATCTTGCCAAAAGCAATCTACAGATTCAATGCAATCCCCATCAAAATTCCAACTCAATTCTTCAATGAATTAGAAAGGGCAATCTGCAAATTCATCTGGAATAACAAAAAACCTAGGATAACAAAAACTCTTCTCAAGGATAAATGAACCTCTGGAGGAATCACCATGTCTGACCTAAAGCTGTACGACAGAGAAATTGTGATAAAACACCCATGGAAGGAGTTACAGAGACACAGTTTGGAGCTGTGACGAAAGGATGGACCATCTAAAGACTGGCATATCAAGGGATCCATCCCATAATCAGCTTCCAAACGCTGACACCATTGCATACAATAGCAAGATTTTGCTGAAAGGACCCAAATATAGCTGTCTCTTGTGAGACAATGCCGGGGCCTAGCAAACACAGAAGTGGATGCTCACAGTCAGCTATTGGATGGATCACAGGGCCCCCAATGGAGGAGCTAGAGAAAGTACCCAAGGAGCTAAAGGGATCTGCAACCCTATAGGTGAAACGACATTATGAACTAACCAGTACCCCAGAGCTCTTGACTCTAGCTGCATATGTATCAAAAGATGGCCTAGTCGGCCATCAGTGGGAAGAGAGGCCCATTGGACTTGCAAACTTTATATGCCCCAGTACAGGGGAACTCCAGGGCCAAAAAGTGGGAGTGGGTGGGTAGTTGAGTGGTGGGGAGGGTATGGGGGAATTTTGGGATAGCATTGGAAATGTAAATGAGGAAAATACTTAATAAAAATATTTTTTTAAAAACTGCGAGGGAAGCAGAAACCGGCCTGAGTAGGACCACAGGCCTCATCCGGCTGGATCAGCGCCGGGGTAGCAGGAGCGCAGGGTTGCCTGACACCCGCCAGCTACCCACGACCCCCGCCGCAGGATCTTGGGACTGCTGGTGAGTGGAACACAGCTTCTGCTCCAATCCAATTGCGCGGGACCTGAGACTGCATTAGTTAGGGAAGCAGAAACCGGCCTGAGTAGGGCCACAGGCCTCATCCGGCCGGATCAGCACTGGGGTAGCGGGAGCGCAGGGTTGCCTGACACCCGCCAGCTACCCACAACCCCCGCCGCAGGATTTTGGGACTGCTGGTGAGTGGAACACAGCTTCTGCTCCAGTCCAATCACGCGGGACCTGAGACTGCTCTGGTTGGGGAGAGAGAAATCAGGCCTACATAGGGCCACAACCCTCTTCCGGTCAGAAAAGCATCGGGGCAGCTGAGGCGCAGGGTCTGCTGACACTCGCCAGCTACCCACAACACCCGCCACAGGATCTTAAGACTTCTGGTGAGTGGAGCACAGCTTCTGCTCCAATCCAATTGCGCGGGACCTGAGACTGCATTAGTTAGGGAAGCAGAAACCGGCCTGAGTAGGACCACAGGCCTCATCCGGCTGGATCAGCGCCGGGGTAGCGGGAGCACAGGGTTGCCTGACACCCGCCAGCTACCCACGACCCCCGCCGCAGGATTTTGGGACTGCTGGTGAGTGGAACACAGCTTCTGCTCCAATCCAATTGCGCGGGACCTGAGACTGCATTAGTTAGGGAAGCAGAAACCGGCCTGAGTAGGGCCACAGGCCTCATCCGGCCGGATCAGCGCCAGGGTAGCAGGAGCACAGGGTTGCCTGACACCCGCCAGCTACCCACGACCCCCGCCGCAGGATTTTGGGACTGCTGGTGAGTGGAACACAGCTTCTGCTCCAGTCCAATCATGCGGGACCTGAGACTGCTCTGGTTGGGGAGAGAGAAATTCGGCCTACATAGGGCCACAACCCTCTTCCGGTCAGAAAAGCACCAGGGCAGCTGGGGCGCAGGGTCGGCTGACACTCACCAGCTACCCACAACACCCACCACAGGATCTTAAGACTTCTGGAGAGTGGAACACAGCTTCTGCTCCAATCCAATTACACGCGGGACCAGAGACTGCATTAGTTAGGGAAGCAGAAAAACGGCCTGAGTAGGACCACAGGCCTCTTCCGGCTGGACCAGCACCGGGGTACCGTCAGCTACCCACGACCCCCGCCGCAGGATTTAGAGACTGCTGGTGAGTGGAACACAGCTTCTGCTCCAATCTTTAAATAGTGACAACGATAACAACTAACCCCAGAGATTACCAGATGGCGAAAGGTAAACGTAATAATCTTACTAACAGAAACCAAGACCACTCACCATCATCAGAACCCAGCACCCCCACTTCGCCCAGCCCAGGGCACCCCAACACACTGGAAAAGCTAGACACGGATTTAAAAGCATATCTCCTGATGATGATAGAGGACTTCAAGAAGGACTTTAATAACACACTTAAAGAAATGCAGGAGAACACTGCTAAAAAGGCAGAAGACAATAAAGAGGAAGCACAAAAATCCCTTAAAGAATTGCAGGAGAACACTGCTAAAGAGTTACAAATCCTTAAAGAAAAACATGATAACATAATCAAACAGGTAGAAGTCCTTACAGAAAAACAGGAAAACACATCCAAACAGATGATGGAAATGAACAAAACCATACTAGACCTAAAAAGGGAAGTAGACACAATAAAGAAAACCCAAAATGAGGCAACACTGGAGATAGAAACCCTAGGAAAGAAATCTGGAACCATAGATATGAGCATCAGCAACAGAATACAAGAGATGGAAGAGAGAATCTCAGGTGCAGAAGATTCCATAGAGAACATCGGCACAACAATCAAGGAAAATGTAAAATGCAAAAAGATCCTAACTCAAAACATCCAAGAAATACAGGACATAATGAGAAGACCAAACCTACGGATAATAGGAGTGGATGAGAATGAAGATTTTCAACTCAAAGGACCAGCAAACATCTTCAACAAAATTATAGAAGAAAACTTCCCAAATCTAAAGAAAGAGATGCCCATGAACATACAAGAAGCCTACAGAACTCCAAATAGACTGGACCAGAAAAGAAATACCTCCCGACACATAATAATCAGAGCAACAAATGCTCTAAATAAAGATAGAATACTAAAAGCAGTAAGAGAAAAAGGCCAAGTAACATATAAAGGCAAGCCTATCAGAATTACACCAGACTTTTCACCAGAGACTATGAAAGCCAGAAGATCCTGGACGGATGTTATACAGACACTAAAAGAACACAAATTCCAGCCCAGGCTACTATACCCAGCCAAACTCTCAATTAACATAGATGGAGAAACCAAAGTATTCCACGACAAAACCAAATTCACACATTATCTCTCCACGAATCCAGCCCTTCAAAGGATAATAACAGAAAAAAACCAATACAAGGACAGGAACCACGCCCTAGAAACAACAAGAAGGTAATCCCTCAACAAACCTAAAAGAAGACAGCCACAAGAACAGAATGCCAACTTTAACAACAAAAATAACAGGAAACAACAATTACTTTTCCTTAATATCTCTTAATATCAATGGACTCAACTCCCCGATAAAAAGACATAGACTAACAAACTGGCTACACAAACAAGACCCAACATTTTGCTGCTTACAGGAAACTCATCTCAGAGAAAAGGATAGACACTACCTCAGAATGAAAGGCTGGAAAACAATTTTCCAAGCAAATGGCATGAAGAAACAAGCTGGAGTAGCCATTCTAATATCTGATAAGATTGACTTCCAACCCAAAGTCATTAAAAAAGACAGGGAGGGACACTTCATACTCATCAAAGGTAAAATCCTCCAAGAGGAACTATCAATCCTGAATATCTATGCTCCAAATACAAAGGCAGCCACATTCATTAAAGAAACTTTAGTAAAGCTCAAAGCACACATTGCACCTCATACAATAATAGTGGGAGACTTCAACACACCACTTTCACCAATGGACAGATCATGGAAACAGAAACTAAACAGGGACACAGTGAAACTAACAGAAATTATGAATCAAATGGATCTGGCAGATATCTACAGAACATTCTATCCTAAAACAAAAGGATATACCTTCTTCTCAGCACCTCATGGTACCTTCTCCAAAATTGACCACATAATTGGTCACAAAACAGGCCTCAACAGATATAAAAATATTGAAATTGTCCCATGCATCCTATCAGATCACCATGGACTAAGGCTGATCTTCAATAACAAAATAAATAATAGAAAGCCAACCTTCACGTGGAAACTGAACAACACTCTTCTCAATGATACCTTGGTCAAGGAAGGAATAAAGAAAGAAATTAAGGACTTTTTAGAGTTCAATGAAAATGAAGCCACAACATACCCAAACTTATGGGACGCAATGAAAGCATTTCTAAGAGGAAAACTCATAGCTCTGAGTGCCTCCAAAAGGAAACTAGAGAGAGCACACATTAGCAGCTTGACAACACACCTAAAAGCACTAGAACAAAAGGAAGCAAATTCACCCAAGAGGAGTAGACGGCAGGAAATAATCAAACTCATGGGTGAAATCAACCAAGTGGAAACAAGAAAAACTATTCAAAGAATCAACCAATCAAGGAGCTGGTTCTTTGAGAAAATCAACAAGATAGATAAACCCTTAGCCAGACTCACTAGAGGGCACAGGGAAAGCATCCTAATTAACAAAATCAGAAATGAAAAAGGAGACATAACAACAGATCCTGAAGACATCCAAAACACCATCAGATCCTTCTACCAAAGGCTATACTCAACAAAACTGGAGAACCTGGATGAAATGGAGAAGTTCCTAGACAGATACCAGGTACCAAAGTTGAATCAAGATCAGGTTAATGATCTAAACAGCCCTATATCCCCCAAAGAAATAGAAGCAGTCATTAATAGTCTCCCAACTAAAAAAAGCCCAGGACCAGATGGGTTTAGTGCAGAGTTCTATCAGACCTTCAAAGAAGATCTAATCCCAGTTCTTCACAAACTATTCCACAAAATAGAAACAGAAGGTACTCTACCCAACTCATTCTATGAAGCCACAATTACTCTGATACCTAAACCACAAAAAGACCCAACAAAGATAGAAAACTTCAGACCAATATCCCTTATGAATATTGATGCAAAAATCCTCAATAAAGTTCTTGCTAACCGAATCCAAGAACACATCAAAACAATCATCCATCCTGACCAAGTAGGTTTCATCCCAGGGATGCAGGGATGGTTCAATATACGGAAATCCATCCACGTAATCCAGTATATAAACAAACTCAAAGACAAAAACCACATGGTCATCTCCTTAGATGCGGAAAAAGCATTTGACAAGATCCAACACCCATTCATGATAAAAGTCTTGGAAAGATCAGGAATTCAAGGCCCATACCTAAACATGATAAAAGCAATCTACAGCAAACCAGTAGCCAACATCAAAGTAAATGGTGAGAAGCTTGAAGCAATCCCTCTAAAATCAGGGACTAGACAAGGCTGTCCACTTTCTCCATACCTATTCAACATTGTACTTGAAGTCCTAGCCAGAGCAATTCGACAACAAAAGGAGATCAAAGGGATACAAATTGGAAAAGATGAAGTCAAAATATCACTTTTTGCAGATGATATGATAGTATATATAAGTGACCCTAAAAATTCCACCAGAGAACTCCTAAGCCTGATAAACAGCTTTGGTGAAGTAGCTGGATATAAAATTAACTCAAACAAATCAATGGCCTTTCTCTACACAAAGAATAAACAGGCTGAGAAAGAAATTAGGGAAACAACACCCTTCTCAATAGTCACAAATAATATAAAATATCTTGGCGTGACTCTAACTAAGGAAGTGAAAGATCTGTATAATAAAAACTTCAAGTCTCTGAAGAAAGAAATTATAGAAGATCTCAGAAGATGGAAAGATCTCCCATGCTCATGGATTGGCAGGATCAACATTGTAAAAATGGCTATCTTGCCAAAAGCAATCTACAGATTCAATGCAATCCCCATCAAAATTCCAAATCAATTCTTCAACGAATTAGAAAGTGCAATCTGCAAATTCATCTGGAATAACAAAAAACCTAGGATAGCAAAAACTCTTCTCAAGGATAAAAGAACCTCTGGTGGAATCACCATGCCGGACCTAAAGCTCTACTACAGAGCAATTGTGATAAAAACTGCATGGTACTGGTATAGTGACAGACAAATAGACCAATGGAATAGAATTGAAGACCCAGAAATGAACCCACACACCTATGGTCACTTGATCTTCGACAAGGGAGCTAAAAACATCCAGTGGAAGAAAGACAGCATTTTCAACAAATGGTGCTGGCACAACTGGTTGTTAACATGTAGAAGAATGCGAATCGATCCATTCCTATCTCCTTGTACTAAGGTCAAGTCTAAGTGGATCAAGGAACTTCACATAAAACCAGAGACACTGAAACTTATAGAGGAGAAAGTGGGGAAAAGCCTTGAAGATATGGGCACAGGGGAAAAATTCCTGAATAGAACAGTGATGGCTTGTGCTGTAAGATCGAGAATTGACAAGTGGGACCTCATGAAACTACAAAGCTTCTGCAAGGCTAAAGACACCATCAATAAGACAAAAAAACCACCAACAGATTGGGAAAGGATCTTCACCTATCCTAAATCAGATAAGGGACTAATATCCAATATATATAAAGAACTCAAGAAGGTGGACTCCAGAAAGTCAAATAACCCCATTAAAAAATGGGGCTCAGAACTGAACAAAGAATTCTCACCTGAGGAATACCGAATGGCAGAGAAGCACCTGAAAAAATGTTCAACATCCTTAATCATCAGGGAAATGCAAATCAAAACAACCCTGAGATTCCACCTCACACCAGTCAGAATGGCTAAGATCAAAAATTCAGGTGACAGCAGATGCTGGCGAGGATGTGGAGAAAGAGGAACACTCCTCCATTGTTGGTGGGATTGCAAGCTTGTACAACCACTCTGGAAATCAGTCTGGCGGTTCCTCAGAAAATTGGACATAGTACTACCGGAGGATCCAGCAATACCTCTCCTGGGCATATATCCAGAAGATGTCCCAACCGGTAAAAAGGACACATGCTCCACTATGTTCATAGCAGCCCTATTTATAATAGCCAGAAGCTGGAAAGAACCCAGATGTCCCTCAACAGAGGAATGGATACAGAAATTATGGTACATTTACACAATGGAGTACTACGCAGCTATTAAAAAGAATGAATTTATGAAATTCCTAGCCAAATGGATGGACCTGGAGGGCATCATCTTGAGTGAAGTAACACAATCACAAAAGAACTCACACAATATGTATTCATTGATAAGTGGATATTAGCCCAAAACTTAGGATACCCAAGATATAAGATACAATTTGATAAACACATGAAACTCAAGAAGAATGAAGACCAAAGTGTGGACACTGTGCACCTTCTTAGAATTGGGAACAAAACACCCAGGGAAGGAGTTACAGAGACAAAGTTCGTAGCTGTGATGAAAGGATGGACCATTTAGAGACTGCTGTATCCAGGGATCCGTCCCATAATCAGCTTCTAAACGCTGACACCATTGCATACACTAGTAAGATCTTGCTGAAAGGACCCAAATATAGCTGTCTCTTGTGAGACGATGCCGGGGCCTAGCAAACACAGGAGTGGATGTTCACAGTCAGCTATTGGATGTATCACAGGGCTCCCAATGGAGAAGCTAGAGAAAGTACCCAAGGAGCTAAAGGGATCTGCAACCCTATTGTTGGAACAACATGATGTACTAACCAGAACCCTGGAGCTCTTGTCTCTAGCTGCATATGTATCGAAAGATGGCCTAGTCAACCATCAATGGAAAGAGAGGCCCATTGGACTTGCAAACTTTATATGCCCCAATATAGGGGAATGCCAGGGCCAAAAGAATGGGAATGGGTGGGTAGGGAAGTGGGGGGCGCTATGGGGGACTTTTGGGATAGTATTGGAAATGTAATTGAGGAAAATATGTAATAAAAATATTAAAAAAATAAAAATAAAAAAAATAAAAACTGCATGGTACTGGTATAGCAACAGACAAGTAGACCAATGGAATAGAATTGAAGACCCAGAAAAAAACCCACACACCTATGGTCACTTGATCTTTGACAAGGGAGCTAAAACCATACAGTGGAAAAAAGACAGCATTTTCAACAAATGGTGCTGGCACAACTGGTGGTTAGCATGTAGAAGAATGGGAATTGATCCATTCCTATCTCCTTGTTCTATGGTCAAATCTAAGTGGATAAAGGAACTCCACATAAATTCAGAGACACTGAAACTTATAGAGGAGAAAGTAGGGTAAACCCTCGAAGATATGGGTACAGGGGAAAAATTCCTGAATAGAACAGCAAAGGCTTGTGCTGTAAGATCGAGAATCGATAAATGGGACCTCATAAAGTTGCAAAGCTTCTGCAAGGCAAAAGACACCGTCAATAAGACAAAAAGACCACCAACAGATTGGGAAAGGATCTTTACCTATCCTAAATCAGATAGGGAACTAATATCCAATATATATAAAGAACTCAAGAAGGTAGACTCCAAAAAAATCAAATAACCCCATTAAAATGGGGTGCAGAGCTTAACAAAGAATTCTCAACTGAGGAATACCGAATGGCTGAGAAGCACCTGAAAAAATGTTCAGCATTCTTAATCATCAGGGAAATGCAAGTCAAAACAACCCTGAGATTCCACCTCACACCAGTCAGAATGGTTAAGATCAAAATTTCAGGTGACAGCAGATGCTGGCAAGGATGTGGAGAAAGAGGAACACTCCTCCATTGTTGGTGGGATTGCAAGCTTGTACAACCACTCTGGAAATCAGTCTGGTGGTTCCTCAGAAAATTGGACATAGTACTACTGGAGGATCCCGCAATACCTCTCCTGGGCATATATCCAGAAGATGTTCCAACCAGTAAGGACACATGCTCCAGTATGTTCATAGCAGCCTTATTTATAATACCCAGAAGCTGGAAAGAACCCAGATGTCCCTCAACAGAGGAATGGATACAGAAAATGTGGTACATTTACACAATGGAGTACTACTCAGCTATTAAAAAGAATGAATTTATGAAATTCCTAGGCAACTGGATGGACCTGGAGGGCATCATCCTGAGTGAGGTAACCCAATCACAAAAGAACTCACATGATATGTACTCACTGATAAGTGGATATTAGCCCAGATACTTAGAATACCCAAGATATAAGATACAATTTGGGAAACTCATGAAACTCAAGAAGAATGAAGACCAAAGTGTGGACACTTTGCCCCTTCTTAGAATTGGGAACAAAATACCCATGGGAGGAGTTACAGAGACACAGTTTGGAGCTGAAGCAAAAGGACGGACCATCTAGAGACTGCCATATCCGGGCATCCATCCCATAATCAGCCTCCAAATGCTGACACCATTGCATACACTAGCAAGATTTTGCTGAAAGGACCCTGATATAGCTGTCACTTGTGAGTCTATGCCGGGGCCTGCAAACACAGAAGTGGATACTCACAGTTAGCTATTGGATGGATCACGAGGCCCCCAATGGAGGAGCTAGAGAAAGTTCCCAAGGAGCTACAGGGATTTGCAATCCTATAGGTGGAACAACAATATGAACTAACCAGTATGCCCCCCACCCCCACCCCGGAGCTCATGTCTCTAGCTGCATATGTATCAGAAGATGGCTTAATCAGCCATCATTGGAAGGAGAGGCCCATTGGTCTTGCAAACTTTATATGCCTCAGTATAGGGGAACACCAGGGCCAGGAAGTGAGTGTGGGTGGGTAGGGGAGTGGGGTGGGAGGGTATGCGGGACTTTTGGGATAGCACTGGAAATGTAAATGAAGAAAATACCTAATAAAAAATAAATAAATAAAAAATAAAATAATAATTTTTTTTTTAAAAAGTCCTCTAACTTCCAAACGCATCTTAAAAATCCAAATGTTCATATACAGCCCTCATGCTCTATTGCTGGGATGGAAACTAATGCAGCCATTCTGGAAATCATTGTGGAACATTCTAAGAAAGCCAGCAATAAATCCACCATATGATTCAGGTATGTCACTCTTGCTCTATCCATAATAGTTAGGAGATGGAATAACCTAAATCTCCTTCAGCTGATAAATGAATAATGGCAATGTGGTACATATACACTTTGGAGTACTATTCAACTGTAAAGAAAACTGAAATTTTTAGGTAAATAAATGGAACTAGAAAATATATTGAGTGAGGTCATCCAAACCCAAAAAGAAAATGCTCATACTCTCTTTCATCTGTCAGATGTAAGTTTATAACCTGGAGTAACTATAGAAACCAGGAATGTAAAAATGTGTGGAGGAGCACTAAAGAAAGGAACAGGACAATAAAGTGATACAAGGGAGGGAGTCGGCCAAAGGAGATGGGCTTTAACTGTGGAAGTGGGAGGTCAGCACAAAAGAAAAGGGAGGGGAAAACAAAACACAGGATCTTTGAAAGAGCCATAAGGATCATATTGGTTTTTTATTTGCCTAAAAATACTTATAATACATACAAACATATGTGTATACATAGAATGAAGTTATGTCACTTAGACTAACAAAGGTTACTTAACCTAACAAAACCACAGTATCAGGCGTGAGAAACCACCTTTCAAGATGTCGGTCAGGCCATGAGACTGAAAGCTTCTGTAACACGAAGGACCCCATCAATAGGAGGCCAACAGCGGCCAACAGGATGAAAAAAAGATTTTCACTGTCTCCACATCTGACAGAAAACTAATTTCCAACATATATAAAGATCTCAAGAAACTAGACATCAACAAATAATAATCCAATTTTAAAATGGGGTACATGAATTTATTGTTTTTAATAGCTGAGTAGTTGTCCATTGCGTAAATGTATCACATTTCTGCATCCATTCCTCTGTTGAGGGACATCCGGGTTCTGTCCAGCTCCTGGCTATTATAAATAAGGCTGCTATGAACATAGTAGACCTTGTATCCTTATTACATGTTGGAGCATCTTCTGGGTATATGCCCAGGAGTATTATAGCTGGGTCCTCAGTAAGTACTATGTCCTCTTTTCAGAGGAACTGCCAAAATGATTTCCAGAGTGGTTGTACCAGCTTGCAGTCCCACCAGCAAAGGTGGAATGTTCCTCTTTTCCATATCCTTGCGAGCATCTGCTGTAACCTGAGTTTTTTATCTTAGCCATTCTGACTGGTGTAAGGTGGAATCTCAGGGTTGTGTTTTTTTTGTTTTTTTGGGTTTTTTTTTTTGGTTTTTTTTTTTTTTTTTTTTTTTTGGTTTTTCGAGACAGGGTTTCTCTGTGTAGCCCTGGCTGTCCTGGCACTCACTTTGTAGACCAGGCTGGCCTCGAACTCAGAAATCCGCCTGCCTCTGCCTCCCGAGTGCTGGGATTAAAGGCGTGCGCCACCACGCCCGGCTCAGGGTTGTTTTGATATGCATTTCCCTGATGACTAAGGATATTGAACATTTCTTTAGGTGCTTCTCAGCCATTCTGTATTCCTCAGTTGGGAATTTTTTGTTTAGCTCTGTACCCCCTTTTTAAATAGGGTTATTTGGTTCTCTGGAGACTAACTTCTTTAGTTCTTTGTAATATATTGGATATAGGATTGGTGAAGATCTTTTCCCAATCTGTTGGCTGCCATTTTGTCTTATTGACAGTGTCCTTTGCCTTACAGAAGCTTTGCAATTTTGTGAGGTTTCATTTGTCAATTCTTGATCTTAGAACATAAGCTATTAAAAGCAATGAATTCATGAAACTCTTAGGCAAATAGATGGAACTAGAAAATATCATCCTGAGTGAGGTAACCCAATCACAAAAGAACACACATGTTATGCATGCACTCACTGCTAAGTGGATATTAGCCTAAGAGCTCAGAATACCCAAGATAAAATTTACAGACCACATGAAGCTCAAGAAGAAGGAAGACAAAAGTGTGGATACTTGGATCCTCTTTGGAAGGAGGAACAAAATACCTATGGGAGGAGATACAAAGTGTGGAGCAGAGACTGAAGGAAAGGCCATCCAGAGACTGACATACCTGGGGATCCATCCTGTATACAGTCACCAAACCCAGACAATATTGTGGATGCCAACAAGTGCTTGCTAACAGGAGCCCGATATAGCTGTCATGAGAGGCTCTGCCAGTGACTAACAAATACAGAGGTGGGTGCTCTCAGCCAACCATTGGACTGAGCACAGGGTTCCCCAATAGAGGAGCTAGAGAAAGGACCCAAGGAGCTGAAGTGGCTTGAAGCCCTATAGGAGGAACAACAATATGAACTAACCAGTACCCCCAGAACTCCCAGGGACTAAACAACCAACCAAAGAGTACACATGGAGGGATCCATGGCTCCAGCCACATATGTAGCAGAGGATGGCATTGTCAGACATCAATGGAAGGAGAGGCCCTTGGTACTGTGAAGGATCGATGCCCCAGTGTAGGGGAATGCCAGGACAGGGAAGCGGGAGTGGGTGGGGTAGAAAGCAGGGGGAGGGGGAGGAGAGGGGGGTTTTTTAAGGGGAAACCAGGAAAGGGGATAGCATTTGAAATGTAAATAAAGAAAATATCTAATAATAAAAAATGGGGTACAAATAAACAGACAATTCTCACCAGTGGAATCTCAAATGGACAAGAAGCATTTAAATAAATGTTCAACATTATTAATCATCAGAGAAATGGAAATCAAACATTTATGAGATTCCATCTTATACCTTTCAGAATGGCTAAGATGAAAACTGCAAATGAGAGCTCATGATGGTGAGGATGTGGATGGGACAAAGGGAACACTTGCCCACTACTGGTGGGAGTGCAAACTTATATAGCCACTTTGGCAGTTTTTCAGAAATTTGGAAATCAATCTACCTTAAGACCCAGCTATTCCATGCTTGAGTATAATACCCAAAGGTCACTCCATCCTACCAGACACTTGCTCATTTATGTGTTCATAGCAGCTTATTCATAATAGCCAGAAACTAAAAACAACCTACATGTTTTTTGACCAAAGAATAGTTAAAGAATATATGGAACATATACACAATGGTGTATTATTCAGCTGTTAAAACAATGACAGCATGAAATTTGCAGTCAAATGGATGGAACTAGGAAAAAAACCTCCCAAAACATTATTGGCCCTTGCTGTTTCTCTTGGTTGTCTCCCAGATTTTGAAGTCCCTATTATTAAGGCAGTATGTGGTTCAGACCCAAGACCCAGAGAGTAGGAGCTGGATCCGACCTAAAAGCCTACTTTCTGAGTAGTAGTATTAGCTCTCATAGTAGTGAAAGGTGCTATGTAAGCTTCTACAGGAGGGAAGAAACCAAAAGTGCTACATAGCTATGATGACTGTGAACCACAACAGTGACCAGGACAACAAGCTACCACAATGGATTCAATAGTGGTACTCATATTTCAGCAGTAACCAACAGCTGCCTAAGGTCTGCTCAACAAAAGAGAAATCATACATGATATTGGAAACCTAACCAACTACCGAAGACTAGTAAGGTCATGAATCTTAGAGGAAAACCTACTACCCCCACTTTACTAAATAAACATAATTCTAACTGTATTCTAAATACTTATCTTTATACCCATAGATAGATAAGTGTAGTTCTCATTTCTTGTCAAAGAAACTTCTATTTGCAATAGAGGGAGACCATTACAGAAAACCATTTGGTCAAATGCAGAAAACAGAAAATCCTGGGGTGCTCTGCCATAAGCAATGAATCTACAGTACACTTCCTGTGCCTATGGCTAGGAAATACCTCAGGAAAGGAGGGAGAAAGATTGTAAGAGCCAGAAAACCAGGATATCTGCTGTGAGATTGTCTCCTAGAAATCACAGGACCATTTTACCCATGAAGTCTCAACAATATGTCTGCCTGAACAAGACTTGAACAAGTACACCAATAGACTTGCTAACATGGAAGGAAGAAATTTTATAGGTCCCAACCTTTAAACATAGAATTATAAGTAAGGAGTAAGAAATACTGAGAGCCACAGTCATCTATGGAATGGAACACAGGGCCCCAATGGAGGACATAGAGAAAGTACCCAAGGAGCTAAAAGGGTCTGCAACTCTATAGGAAGAACAACTATATGAACTAACCAGTAACCCCAGAGCTCATGTCTCTAGCTGTATATGTAGCAAAAGATGGCCTAGTTGGCCATCATTGGGAGGAGAGGCCCTTGGTCTTGTGAAAATTATATGCCCCAGTACAGGGGAATGCCAGGGCAAGGAAGCAGGAGTGGGTGGGTTGGGGAGCAGGGTGGGGGGAGGGTACAAGGGACTTTTGGGATAGCATTTGAAATGTAAATGAAGAAAACATCTAATTAAAAATTGTCTTTGTAAAAAAGGGGGCGAGGGGGGAGAGCCACCCTGAGTCCTGGGTCCCTCAGAGACCAGTCTGCCCAGGAGATCCTGGGGACTGAAGAAGCAACATATCTTCTGGGACAGGCCCCAGTTCAGGCCTTCATCTTCAGGCAGGAACCAGATCTAAGCTCCAGACACCTGTGCTCCTTCCCTGCCAGAAACAGTGTGACTGCCAGGGAGGGCTCTGTGCTCCAGAGCAGGTGAGAGAGCCATATTGTATCCCGGATCCCTCAGAAACCAGTCTGCCCAGGAGAGCCTGCAGACTACAGAAGAAACATAGCAGACCAATGAGACTCAGGAGAGAGTTAGACTCCCAGGAGTGCTGACAGAAGTTAACAGAATCACAGAAGGAACAAGCTCCAGCCAGAGACAGCTATAACAACTAACACCAGAGATTACCAGATGACAAAAGGCAAACTAAGAATCTTACTAACAGAAAACAAGACCACTCACCATCATCTGAACCCAGCACACCCAACGCAGCGAGTCCTGGATACCCTAAAACACCTGAAAAGCAAGACTCAGATTTGAAATCATATCTCAAGATGCTGATAGAGGATTTTAAGAAGGAAATTAATAACCCACTTAAAGAAATACAGGAGAACACTACTAAACAGGTAGAAGACCTTAAAGAGGAAGCACAAAAATACCTTAAAGAATTACAGGAGGGGCTGGAGAAATGGCTCAGTGGTTAAGAGCACTGACTGCTCTTCCGAAGGTCATGAGTTCAAATCCCAGCAACCACATAATGGCTGACAACCATCCGTAACAAGATCTGATGCCCTCTTCTGGTGCATCTGAAGACAGCTACAGTGTACTTACATAAAATAAATAAATAAATAAATAAATAAATAAATAAATAAATAAATCTTTTAAAAAAAATAATTACAGGAAAACACTGATAAACAAGAAGAAGCCCTTAAAGAAGAAACAACAAAAAATCCCTAAAAGAATTACAAGAAAACACAACCAAACAGGTGATGAAATTGAACAAAACCATCCAAGATCTAAAAATGGAAGTAGAAACAATAAAGAAAACCCAAAAGGAGACAACTCTGGAGATAGAAACCCTAGAAAAGAAATCAGGAATCACAGATGCGAGCATCAGCAACAGAATACAAGAGATTAAAGGAAGAATCTCAGATGCAGAAGATTCCATAGAAAACATCGGCACAACAATCAAATAAAATGCAAAATGCAAAAAGATCCTAACTCAAAACATCCAGGAAATCCAGGACACAATGAGAAGACCAAACCTACGGATAATAGGAATAGATGAGAATGAAGATTTTCAACTTAAAGGGCCAGCAAATATCTTCAACAAAATTATAGAAGAAAACTTCCCAAACCTAAAGAAAGAGATGCCCATGAACATACAAGAAGCCTACAGAACTCCAAATAGACTGAACCAGAAAAGAAATTCCTCCTGACACATAATAATCAGAACATCAAATGCACTAAATAAAGACAGAATATTAAAAGCAGTAAGGGAAAAGGGTCAAGTAACATATAAAGGCAGGCCTATCAGAATTACACCAGACTTTTCACCAGAGACTATTGAAAGCCAGAATATCTTGGACAGATGTTATACAGACACTAAGAGAACACAATTGCCAGCCCAGGCTACTATACCCAGCAAAACTCTCAATTACCATAGATGGAGAAACCAGAGTGTTCCATGACAAAACAAAATTCATACAATATCTTTCTACGAATCCAGCCGTTTAAAGGATAATAAAGGGAAAACACCAACACAAGGACAGAAACTATACCCTAGAAAAAGCAAGAAAGTAATCCTTCAACAAACCTAAAAGAAGACAACCACAAGAACAGAATGCCAACTTTAACAACAAAAATAACAGGAACCAACAATTACTTTTCTTTAATACCTCTTAATATCAATGGACTAAACTCCCCAATAAAGACATAGACTAACAAACTGGCTACACAAACAAGACCCAACATTATGCTGCTTACAGGAAACCTACCTCAGGGAAAAAGACAGACACTGCCTCAGAGTGAAAGGCTGGAAAACAATTTTCCAAGCAAATGGTCTGAAGAAACAAGCTGGAGTAGCCATTCTACTATCAAATAAAATTGACTTCCAAATCAAAGTTATCAAAAAAGACAAAGAGGGGCACTTCATACTCATCAAAGGTAAAATCTACCAAGATGAACTCTCAATCCTGAATATCTATGCTCCAAATGCAAGGGCAGCCACAGTCATTAAAGAAACTTTAGTAAAGCTCAAAGCACACATTACACCTCACACAATAATAGTGGGAGACTTCAACACCCCACTCTCATCAATGGACAGATCCTAGAAACAGAAACTAAACAGAGACACATGGAAACTAACAGAAGTTATGAAACAAATAGATTTTACAGATATCTACAGAACAATTTATACCAAAACAAAGGATGTACCTTCCACTCAGCACCTCATGGTACCTCCTCCAAAATTGACCATATAATCCGTCACAAAACAGGCCTCAATGGATACAAAAATATTGAAATTATCCCATGAATCCTATTAGATTACCACGAACTATGGCTGATCTTCAATAAGAGCATAAATAATAGAAAGCCAACATTCATGTGGAAATTGAACAACACTCTATTCAATGATACCTCCCTCAGTCAAGGAAGAAATAAAGACAGATATTAAAAACTTTTTAGAGTTTAATGAAAGTGAAGAAACAACATACCCAAACTTATGGGTACACAATGAAAGCAGTCCGAAGAGGAAAACTTATAGCACTGAGTGCCTCCAAAAAGAAACTAGAGAGAGCATACACTAGCAGCCTGACAGCACACTTAAAAGCTCTAGAACAAAAGGAAACAAATTCACCCAAAAGGAGTAGACAGCAGGAAATAATTAAACTTAAGGCTGAAATTAACCAAGTGAAAACAAAAAGAACTATTCAAAGAATCAACCAAACAAGGAGCTGGTTCTTTGAGAAAATCAATGAGATAGATAAAACCTTAGCCAGACTAACTAGAGGGCACAGGGACAGTATCCTAATTAACAAAATCAGAAATGAAAAATGAGACATAACAACAGAACCTAAGGAAATCCAACACATCATTAGATCCTACTACAAAAGGCTAAACTCAAAAAAAATTGGAAAACCTGGATGAAATGGACAATTTCGTAGACAGAAACCAGGTACAAAAGTTAAATCGGGATCAGATTAATGACCTACACAGTCCCATCTCCCCTAAAGAAATAGAAGCTGTCATTAACAGTCTCCCTACCAAAAAAAAGCCCAGGACCAGATGGGTTCAGTGCAGAGTTCTATCAGACCTTCAAAGAAGATCTAATTCCAACTCTCCTCAAACTATTCCACAAAATAGAAACAGAAGGTACTCTACCCAATTTTTCTATGAAGGTACAATTACTCTGATACCTAAACCACACAAAGATGCAACAAAAAAGAGAACTTCAGACCAATTTCCCTTATGAATATCTTGCAAAAATACTCAATAAACTCCTTGCAAACCGAATCAAAGAACACATCAAAACGATCATCCATCATGACCAAGTAGGCATCATCCCAGGGATGGTTTAATATACGGAAATCCATCAATGTAGTCCATTATATGAACAAACTCAAAGACAAAAGTCACATGATCATCTCATAGATGCTGAGAAAGCATTTGAAAAAAAAATCCAACACCCCTTCATGATAAAAGTCTTGGAAAGATCAGGAATTCAAGGCCCATACCTAAACATAGTAAAAGCAATATACAGCAAATCAATAGCCAACATCAAACTGAATGGAGAGAAGATGGAAGCAATCCCACAAAAATCAGGGACTAGACAAGACCACCCATTTTCTTGCTACCTATTCAATATAGTACTTGAAGTCCTAGCCAGAGCAATTAGACAACAAAAGGAGGTCAAGGGGATACAAATTGGAAAGAAGTCAAAATATCACGATTTGCTGATGATATGATAGTATATATAAGTGACCCTAAAAATTCTGCCAGAGAACTCCTAAACCTGATAAACAGCTTCACTGCAGTAGCTGCATGTAAAATTAACTCAAACAAATCAGTGGACTTTCTCTACACAAAGGATAAACAGGCTGAGAAAGAAATTAGGGAAACAACACCCTTCCCAATAGTCACAAATAATATAAAATACCTTGGTGTGACTCTAACTAAGGACATGAAAGACATTTATGATAAACTTCAAGACTCTGAAGAAAGAAATCAAAGATCTCAGAAGATGTAAAGATCTCCCATGCTCATGGATTAACAAGATTAATATAGTCAAAATGGCTATCCTGCCAAAAGCAATCTACAGATTCAGTGCAATTCCCATCAATATTTCAACTCAATTCTTCACACAGTTGGAAAGGGAAATTTGCAAATTCATCTGGAATAACAAAAAACCCTATGATAGCAAAAACTATTCTCAACAATAAAAAAACCTCTGGTGGAATCACCATGCCTGACCTCAAGCTGTACTACAGAGCAATTGTGATAACAAACTGCAGGGTACTGGTACAGCGACAGACAGGTAGATCAATGGAACAGAATTGAAGTCCCAGAAATGAACCCACACACCTATGGTCACTTGATCTTTGACAAGGGAACTAAAACCATCCAGTGGAAAAATGACAGCACTTTCGAAAAATGGTGCTGGCACAACTGGCGGTTAGCACATAGAAGAATACGAATTGATCCATTCTTATCTTCTTGTATAAAGCTCAAGTCTAAATGGATCAAAGACCTCCACATAAATCCAGAGACAGTGAAATTTATAGAGGAGAAAGTAGGGAAAAGCCTCAAAGATATGTGCACAGGAGGAAAATTCCTGAAAAGAAAAGCAATGGCTTGTGTTGTAAGATCAAGAATTGACAAATGGGACTTCATAAAATTGCAAAGCTTCTACAAGGCAAAAGATACTGGCGAGAAGACAAAAAGGCCACCAACAAATTGGGAAAGGATTTTTACCAATCCTAAATCTGATAGGGGACTAATATCCAATATATACAAAGAGCTCAAGAAGCTGGACTTCAGAAATTTAAATAACCCCATTTTAAAAAATGGGGTACAGAGCTAAACAAAGAATTCTCAATGGAGGAATACCTAAGGGCTGAGAAGCACCTGAAAAAATGTTCAACATCCTTAATCATTAGGGAAATGCAAACCAAAACAACCCTGAGATTCCACCTCACACCAGTCAGAATGGCTAAGAATAAAAATTCAGGTGACAACAGTTGCTGGTGAGGATATGGAGAAAGAGGAACACTCCTCCATTGTTGGCGGGATTGCAAGCTTGTACAACCACTCTGGAAATCAGTCTGGTGGTTCCTCAGAAAATTGGACATAGTACTACTGGAAGATCCAGCAATACCTCTCCTGGGCATATACCCAGAAGATGTTCCAACTGGTAATAAAGACACATGCTCCATTATGTTCATAGTAGCCTTATTTATAATAGCCAGAAGCTGGAAAGAACCCAGATGTCCCTCAACAGAGGAATGGATACAGAAAATGTAGTATATTTACACAGTGGAGTACTACTCAGCTATTAAAAACAATGGATTTATGAAATTCTTAGACAAATGGATGTATCTGGAGGATATCATCCTTAGTGAGATAACCCATTCACAGAAGAACTCACATGATATGCACTCACTAATAAGTGGATATTAGCCCAGAAACCTAGAATACCCAAGATACAATTTGCAAAACACAAGAAAATCAAGAAGAAGGAAGACCAATGTGTGGATACTTCAATCCTCCTTAGAATAGGGAACAAAATACCCATGGAAGGAGTTACAGAGACAAAGTTTGGAGCTGAGACCAAAGGATGGACCATCCAGAGACTGCTCCACCCGGGGATCCAACCCATAATCAGCCACCAAATGCAGACACTATTGCATATGCCAGCAAGATTTTGCTGAAAGGACCCTGATATAGCTGTCTCGAGTGAGGCTAAGCCAGTGGATGCTCACAGTCATCTATAGGATGGAACACCGGGCCCCCAATGGAGGAGCTAGAGAAAGTACCCAAGGAGCTAAAGGGGTCTGCAACCCTATAGGTGGAACAATAATATGAACTAACCAGTACCCCCAGGGCTGGTGTCTCTAGCTGCATATGTAGCAGAAGATGGACTAGTCTGCCATCCTTGGGAAGAGAGGCCCCTTGGTCTTGCAAACTTTATATGCCCCAATACAGGGGAAGGCCAGGGCTAAGAAGTGGAAATGTGGCTCTGCGTGAGGAGAAGGGAGCACCATCTTGGTGCCGGGACTCCGCCAAACTTAGGAACTTAGTCTGCACAGGTGAGAGTGTGCACCACAGAAGCTGCCAAAGCAACACAGCATCTGGGAAAGGTCCTGTTTTGGGCCTTCTTCTTTGGCCAGGAAGAGGTCCAAACACCAGATATCTGTGTACCTTCCCTGTAAGAGGAGAACTTGTCAGCAGAGAGTGCTCTAACCACTGAAACTCAGAGGAGAGAGCCTGTCTCCCAGGTCTGCTGATAGACGGTAATCAGAATCACCAGAAGAACAATCTCTAAACAGAGACAACTATAACAATTCCAGAGATTACCAGATGGCGAAAGGTAAACGTAAGAATCTTACTAACAGAAACCAAGACCACTCACCATCATCAGAACCCAGCACTCCCACTTCGCCCAGTCCATTGCATCTCTTTGTTTCCCTCTGGGAATCTTCAAGAAAGAGATCATTTTGCTGCTGTTACTTATCCCTCAGTTGCCCCACGTTCTACAATTATTGGTTGGTTGGTTACTTAAGCTGTAATTAGCTCCATTCCTACCCATAAAAATTAAAAATTTAGATTAAAATTTTAAAAAAAGAAAGAAAAAGAAGAAGAAGAAGAAAAAAGGAATACTGAGAGCAATAGAAAGAGTCTTCCCCAAGGATGGGCTCCCTAATTGGTTATACATTACCAGCTGGGCAGCTCTGAAACCACCACATACAAGTTGTGACACTAAACAGAATGAATAGGTTGTACTCATATGTTTATACATATATCTACATATATCTACTTATATATATGACAATTATGAATGGATACGTACAAATGTGGTCATTATACAGGTGCACATTCCTCAGCCATAAAATGAAGGAGGTACTGACTCATGCTACTTATTTAATGAATGATCATGCTCAAAGAAAGTTACCAAACACAGAAGGTCCCACACTGATTAGTTCCATCTGTAAGAGCTATTCTGAAGGGATAAATCTAGATGCTGGAAAGGAGAGTCAGAGGTATCTGCCAATGGTTCAGTGTTCCCTCAGAACCAAAGGGAAGCAGTGACTTACAACAATGATCGTGGATGTTAAAAATGGTTGATTTTATGTTACATGAACTTCTCTGCCACAACCAGCATGGCCTGGTGCCTTGATCTGGCAAAGGATAATGAAAGAATAATAAATAAATAAATAGAAACAGAAATACAGAGACACACATACAGAGAAGCTGGGGTCAAGTGAACTGTGTGTACTCTAAAGTAGTGGTGCTTACTACGACACAGAACCTCAGTGCACGTGTTATGTAAAGCACACGGGGGAGGAGTTAGCCATTAGGAAATGTCTGTAGGCAGCAGTCTTTGGCTGCAAACACTTGGGAGGAAGCTGCACTTGGTAGTTTTTGCACACACTGATCTATCTTAGTAAACACTTGCACTTGCACACACCATCTACATCTGCATAGACCAGAGAAAGGTTTTCCCACCCCTCTGAGCCTCACCCCAGGAGAAGGCTTTGCCACTCCCATGGGTCTGAGGCACTGGGATTCTTGATATGGTCATATTCATGTCAGTAATACACATCCACTCACAGCTTCCACAGATGCCCACACTCAATGAGAGGAAGTCTGGGGTACAGCTCAGCATTACAGTATATTCAGTCATATACTTGGCACTGGCTTTAAACCAGCTGAACATGCTGTTCAAAGAATAGCTAGGAGAATCAGAAGTTCAAATAAAACACAATTACAGGCATGCAGCCATGAAGCTTAAATGTCTGATGGACACACATACTTCAACATGGAATAATTCTATATGAGGAAAAAGCTAAGTCCAATGCAATTTGCTCATATTGTAAATTTTATATTCATATACTAGAAATTAAAATTAAAACTTTTAAATTAATTTTTTTAATTTTTAAAATAAAAAATTTTAATTTAAATTAAAATTTAATTTTAAATTTTATATTCATATACTAGGTCTTAAAGAAATGAAGAGAATCCAGTTACTAATATATATATATATATATATATATATATATATGTATATATATATGTATATACATATATATGTGTGTATGTATATATACACACACACACACACACACTAGTGTGACTCAGACTTATCAAACACAGCCACAGAGACCCAGGAGAGTCCAAACTATACTATGCCATGTGGTACCAGGAGCAGGCAAATTAGTCCGCACTAATAGGCAAGTAATCTCAATTACCCACACATGCAAGTTAGTCTGCCAGTTTTGTAGTTTGAATGTCCTTGCTTGCAGCAAGTCCAGAGGTATCAACTGAAGACAGGTGGATAACAGTGGGAAGAACCCCAGTAAAACAAGTTGTAAACTCGAGATGGCTTACTGTTTGTGACTTAGACACGTTACTCAATGCCTGCTTCCTCACTTTCTAAGGACAGACTCCCCTGCCTGTCCTCTTGCTTCACAAAGCCGAAATCCACATAAAATGCCATGGGCTGCAGTAGGCAACCTCCCTGATCCTTGCTAGTCAAACTTCCATGTAGAAGTTCTCACACTTATTTCTTAATACTTGGAGCTTCCCAGCTGGGTAATAAGTCAGATTTGTTGGAGAAGCTATCACAGTACCCACTTAACAAAGACAAAATGTCAGAAAACAGGGAGTTGGAGGGGAGAAAACGTTTACATTTCCAAATGGCATTAAAAGTCAAAATTATGTTTTACAAATTCCCATATGCTCAGCCAAGGTGTCAGCACCTCGTGACTAGGAACAGTGTCTGCTCCTGTGACCGTCTCTCCTCCCAGGGCTATGGAGACAGCACCACCCAGATGCTTCATAAGAGAATCTCCCAGGAAAGCAAGGGAGGACATGCACGTGGGTTGAGCATTTTCTCCATCCCAATGCACATCTGTTTTTCTTGTGCCAAATTTGACATTTTTAGGGACAAAACAAGATAAGACAGCTAGCTTTGCCCCAAGTAGTGACCTCATACCTACCTTCGCAGAAGGTACAGTGTGGTAAAGTCCACAGGATCTGGATAGTCCTCAAAGACCTAGTGGCCAACTCAGCTCCTACAGTCATTCAACCTTTTGATACCTATGTTCCCACCTATACAGATGGGTATAATAATATAGGGGACATCTCCTTACAGTAACCAAATGATAACACCCATGCAATGCTTATTTCCTGGGTGAAGTGTTGCAGGGCATACATGCTTAACTCAGGGAAATGTACATGTTCAGAAATGGTGGCCCTCAGGAGACAAACCAGGATTCAAGGAGTCTGATAACCAAGGTCACTAGTAAGCTGATGTCCTAGTTGGCTTTGTCTATCAACTTTTACACTTAGTCATCTGAGAGAATCTCAGTTGAAGGACTACCCAAATCAAATTGGCCTATGGCCATCTTGATTAATAACTGATGTGGGAGGGTCAAGATCAAGCCAGTTTGCAGTATTCCTCCATGGTTTCTGCTCCAAGATTTCTTGCCCTAAGTTCTTTCAGTGATAGATGAGAAGTGTAAGCTTAAATAAATCATCAGGGGACAAAAAGAAGCCAGGAGAAGGGGGTGGAGTAGCATGGAGTGCATCAGACAAGCATTGAAAAATAGGTAGCGCTTCCGGTTTGTGCCAGTTTACCTTGGGTGTGAACTCTGCAGCCAGTCCACAGCACCCAAAGGAGGCTCCACTCCCAGGTGCTCTAGCATGCCCAAGATCATAGGATCAGGGGTGAGTAGGACACATCTGTCCCAACACCACAGGGAGTAACTGGGACCAGCAGAATCCAGGGACGCAGGAACCCCACCCGACCAGTGACTTGGGTTCCCTCCTATGTTGGTTTACCTTGGGCATGAACTCAACAACCAATCCCATAGCACCCAGAGGAGGCTCAAATCCCAGGCATTCTAACATACCCAGGATCACAGGAGCTTGGTCACACTAGGATCTCAGGATCCCAGAGGCAGCTTGACTCCCAGGAACTCTGACACACCCAGAATCTCAGGATCACAGGATCCTGGAATGACAGGATCACAGAGACAGCTGGATTCTGAGGAGTTCTAACACAAGCAGGATTACAGGAAGGACAGGCTCCAATCAGATATAGTGAGGGCAGGTAGCACTAGAGATAAATCAGTTGGTAGGAGGCAAACGTAAGAACATAAGCAACAGAAACCAAGTTTACTTAGCATCATCAGAACCCAATTCTCCCAACACAACAAGCCCTGGATAGGCCATCACACCAGAAATGCAAAACTTGAATCTAAAATCACTTCTCATGACGATGATAGAGAACTTCAAGAACAATGTAAATTACTTCCTTAAAGAAACACGGGAGAACACAGGTCAACAGGTAGAAGCTCTTAAAGAGGAAACACAAAAATCCCTTAAAGAGTTACAGGAAAACACAACCAAACAGGGGAAGGAAAGGAACAAACCATCCAGGTTCTAAAAATGAAGATAGAAACAATAAAGAAATCACAAAGGGAGACAGCCCTGGAGTTAGAAACCCTAGGAGAGAAATCAGGCATCATAGATGCAAGCATCACCAACAGAATACAAGAGATGGGAGAGAGAATCTCAGGTGCAGAAGATACCATAGAAAACATTGACACAACAATCAAAGAAACACAAAAAGCAAAAAGCTCCTATCCCAAAACACCCAGGAAATCCAAGACACAATATGAAGACCAAACCTAAGGATAATAGGTATAGAATAGAGTGACGATTCCTAACTTAGAGGGCCAGTAAATATCTTCAAAAAAATTATAGAAAAAAACTGCCCAAGCCTAAAGAAAGAGATGCCAATGAACATACAAGAAGTCTACAAAAATCCAAATTAGATGGGACCAGAAAAGAAATTCTACCTGTTACATAATAATCAAAACAGCAAATGATCCCAAGAAACAAGCTGGAGTATCCATTCTAATATCAAATAAAATCGACTTTCCACCAAAAGTTATCAAAAAGATAAGGAAGGATACCTCATACTCATCAAAGAAAAAAAATCTACCAAGATGAACTCTCAATTCTGAACATCTATGCTCCTAATGAAAAGGCACCCACATTCATTAGAGAAACTTTACTAAAGCTCAAAGCACACATTGCACCTCCCACAATAATAGTGGGAGACTTCAACGCCCCATATTCAGCAATGGAGAGATCATGGAAACAAAAACTAAACAGAGACACAATGAAACTAACAGAAGTTATGAACCAAATAGATTTAACAGATATCCATAGAACATTTCATCCTGAAACAAACAAACAAAAAAAAAATACACCTTCTTCTCAGCACCTCATGGTACCTTCTCCAAAACTGACCCTATAATCAGTCACAAAACAGGCCTCAACAGATACAAGGAGATTGAATAATCCCATGCATCCTGTCAGATCACCATGGACTAAGGCTGGTCTTCAATAACACCATAAACAATAGGAAGCCCACATATACATAGAAGCTGAACAACTCCCTACTCAATGATAACTTGGTCAAGAAGAAAGAAAGAAATTAAAGATTTAGAATTTAATGAAAATGAAGGCACAACATACCCAATCTTATGGGACACAATGAAAGCAGTGCTAAGAAAAAAGTACCAGACTCATGCCTAAAATACGCAAGGACATGAGAAGAAGTGGATTGGTCTGTGTTACTGGAGGAACTTGAGAAGCTATCACTGCATCCACGCTGAGACTGCTCTCCCAAATCTGCCTTGCCTTTGACAGGGCAGCCAACCCAACAAACGTACACAACTCTATACTCATGTATATAGGTAAACATGATCTTTCACAGGATTTCACATGAGTGGGGATCATAGGCTAGTTCCAAAACATTATAATAAATCTAAAATTTTTAGAATTAGCTATTGTGATGCATATTCTTGTTTGTCAACCTGACTACATCTGGAATTAACTAAAATTCAAAAATGAAGATTACACCTGTGAGAGAATTTTGCTTAAAGTAGGAAGATCTACCTCTAATCCAGCTCTATGAGGCAGGATGATACACCTTTAATTTAGATATTCTGCGCTGAGAACATCCACCTCTAATCGGGGGCACATCTCTGCCGGCAGCCTATATAAAGACATGGAAGAAGGAAGCTTTATTCTTTACCTTCTTGCTCTCACCTTGCTGGCAAGTCCATATCTCCTCTGACATTAGAGTCTACTTCTTCAAGATTCCACTGCATACTGAAAACGAGCTGAGCAACTATTAGTTTCTTAAAGTTTCTATTCAGAGTCAGCCATTATGTTATTCGATAGACTGCAGACTGTAAGTCATTCTAATAAATTCCTTTCTATATATATAGAGAGAGATTCATTCACTCTAGAAAACCCTAATACAGTTATAGAGTTATAGAGTTATAAGAAATTAAACATGTACTCCCACCCCATGTTGGAATCATCTTGATGTTAAAATATCCTCTCCCCGCCCCCCCCCCAAAAAAAAAAAAAAAAAAAAAAAAAAAAACCTATTCTGGAAGTACAAATGAATGACTTCATGTTCTGGTGCTACAATACACTCTTGCGCAATTTGAGCACAATGCTTTCATAACTAGTCATGCCCATACTCTGAATCCAGTGAATGGTCCTAACTGGAGATATAGAGAATTACCAAAAGTGATTGCACTTTAGATTACATTTATAATTAGATAATATTTAGATTGGTGCCCAATAGGGCTGAGTGAACCTAATTCTTCAAATGAAGCCAATGACATTATTTTGTGGTTGTCTTTCCTGGAGACATATTCAAATACTTTTATTCTGAGCATTTCCAAGTCCTCCAATTGTGGGTACTGTGCTAAACTGATGGTCTAGAGCAGTGGGTTTCAGCCATCCTAATGCCACAGCCCTTTAATACAGCTCCTCATGCTATGGTGGCCCCAACAAGAAAATTGCTTAATTGCTACTTCATAACTATAATTTTGCTACTGTTATGAGTTGTAATTTAAGTATCTGATATGCAAACTCCAAAGAGGTCATGAGTACTGCGGGTCTATCAGCTAGCAGCACCTCTTCCAAGTGTCAAAAGCAAGACAGAAGACTGATTGGCTTCAGGATTTTTCTTAAATAATGTATTGTTTTGGTGCTGAGTAATTTATTAACAAAACTATTAATGCCTGAGATGTTTTCATCAAGTTTTGCAAAAACAGCATAAATATTTAAAATGCCATCTACAGAGGCTTGCTGCCAGGAAAAAGCAAGTCCATTACATAGAACTTTATGGAATATTTATAAGACCCAATGTAACACAGATCTAGGCAGTCAGCCAAAGTGCAAAAGAGATGCTTCTTTTTATAATTTAAACTTTAATGAAATCCAACAAAACAAAAAGAAAATTCAAATAACTGTAGGTCTCCAAGAGCATGCTTCTTCAAGTGACTGTAAGTCTCCAAGAGCATGCTTCTTCAAGTGACTGTAGGTCTCCAAGAGCATGCTTCTTCAAGTGACTGTAAGTCTCCAAGAGCATGCTTCTTCAAGTGACTGTAGGTCTCCAAGAGCATGCTTCTTCAAGTGACTGTAAGTCTCCAAGAGCATGCTTCTTGAGACTGCTCGGAATACTCAGAAGTGCACCTCATGCAGTTATCTGCTTTTTCCTCTCCTCAAAGAATTCCCAAGATTCCTTCAAGATAGGCTAACTGAAAATTGCCAATCTTGGTGGGTTTCAGTTTTTTTTCAACTTATTAAGGTAAGCAGAAGGACTTCAGGAAAGAGTCACAGCCTTAAAGTAGTCCTTAGAAATGAAGATAGGAATATCAAACTGTTAGACAAATTACATACACCAACAGTGAACAAAGCTGTGATGGGACTAGGACTTTGCGGCCTGCTTCTCAGGAGCACCCTGAGAGGCCTACCACTGCGTGGCCAGCGGCTTCAAGCCCCTGCACAGTTACACTTTTACACTCATGCCCACTCTTCCTTGGTTCAGCATTTCATTGGGAAAGGCATTGAATAGATTGTTTGAATTGAGATGAATTATATGATTGAATGAATTACATGCATTGATTTTTTTTAAAGGTCCAGACTCCAGGCCAGTTAAAGGCATCATTTACCTAATAAAACAAAAATTGTACTTGAACATATGCCCTTGTGAGGTTGCAGATTGAAGCCTACAGGCTATGTGAGAGGAAAACTAACTACCTGACCATGCTACACCACCTTGATATTGAGTTATAGCCCCAGAACTCTGAGAAAATTAGCTTACCTCATTTAAACTACACAGTGTGCAGTATTTTGTGGCAGCAGCCTAGGATAAGAAATGAATGATAATTACAGCAGAAATAAAATATAAATAATGACATGGGAAGTAATATGGCTAACTGACATTCACATACACACACACTCTAGGTGCATCTCACCCACTTCAATCTATGATTATTTTTACGAGACAAGGAGAGGAATCACCCTATAACTAATTTTCTTCAAAGTTCCCTTTATGATTTTTGGGACTTTCTCATTTTCATAGAAATTTTATAATATCAATCTATCCATCTCTATAAAATACTGCTGGGGATATTTTAATTGCACCATGCCTACTTTCACAATAATGTGTCTTTCAGTTAACAATACCATCTGGTCTGGAGCAGGTCCATGGCCATGAGATCTGAAAGTCACTTTTCATTTATCGCCCTGAGGTTCTCTAATTTTTAGTTCAGTGATCTTATCGCTCACTTCCCTTGTGACTGGGTATTACCATGTTACTGGTAAATTACTGAATTATAGTTCTAATTGTATAGTGATACTCAGTACAAATATACTTATTAATAATTTTGTAACCTGCAACCTTGAAAGCTTTTCCTATTAATTCCAATAGCTAATTCTAGTAGAGTCTTTCTTTTACTCAACCTACTATCTGAACTATTTTCCACTTGTATCTCAGACTGCCTTTAAATGAATATACAGGGATTGTGTGTGCTTCTAGGAACTTGCTAGATTGCAGCATGTCACTCTAATCTGCTCATCAGTTCGAGACCTTCCTGCAAAGCTCTGTGTTTTCGAGGCCTTCCTTGGTGTGTCTCCATCATCTATAGTGCCTTCTGAAAGCTAGGAGTACCAAATGAACAACTACAGAACTGAAATAAAACCCAGTTATCAGAGCTCAATACCAGCCCAAGGGCTCATGGTGTACTGTAGCTCAATGGTCATGAAAATCCTTGTACCAGTAGGGCAGACATAACCAAAGCACTGTTACAGGAGATCTAAGGTTAAGATGGCAATAAAATAGACATTGAACATCCAACTCCACAGTTGGGGATCTTAGTCTGAGGTGGTTCTGGGCCATGAGATCAAAGGACTTCAACCTGGTGGACTTCAGAATGGTCTTCCCTTCTCAGTCTAACATATAACTGCACCTCTCAGCTAACAGTACCTTCTAGGCACCTCTGATCAGGGCAAAAGGCATAGATAGCCCTTAGCTAAATTTATGATAAGTGCCAATGTTGGTAAAAAGGAACAAACTCAATCTGTCTGATAAAACACTGGGCTTTCTGCTCTATGTTTGGTGTGTAGTTGTCTTAAAAAAAAAAACCCTATAAAATATATGTACAATCCCAAATTCTGGTTGTCAACATTAGGACTAAATCATAAGGTTAGAAAATCCCAGAATCCACAAACTCGGAACAAGACACCTCCTACTTTTTTAGCTCTTGTCCTCTAGTGATATAGGAAGGAGCCCTGCAGGAGCCCTTGGGTGTCTATGGAACCTTTTTAGAATCAGGTAAAGAATAAATCTTGGAACTTGGACAGATAATTAATGGCCCCCAATGCTTTAGTAGCGTTTAGGGCAGTGGCTTCTAGGTCTCACAAACTCAAAAAGTGAAATTCACAGATAATGGAAGGTTTAGTTTTATAAAAGAGTTTTATTATTTTAAGAGCTTAAAAAGAAGGGAGCAAGCAGAGTTCCTATACTGCAGAAGCAGGTTCCCAGAAAGAATTACCTCAGAGGGTCCCCAGCTGGTCAGTCTACCTGTAAGTTTCTCATAAGTCTTTCCATGGAAGGATCTAGAAGGCACACCTCTTTCAAGACCAGCAAGCATCTAGTCAGGCACTGCTTCTAGGCAGCTGTGCTCATAAGTTGAAAGAAGATAAAAACAACAACAACAACAAAAACAAAACAGCAACAACCAAAAAATGCCTGTAAACATTTTTAGTATTTCTTTGACCAAGATAAAACTAGATAAAGACCCAAAGGCAGCTCTGACTTCTGGCCAAGACATAACTGGTTGTCAGTGAAGCAGAACTAACTGCTCCTTTCTGAGTTCCTAATCCTCCAATGCCCCACAAGTTGCATCTTCTTGTTCTCGTCATTAAGAAGTACAGCTGACTCAGGTGAACTAAGCATGACGAGAAAGCCAGAGTCTGGGTCTGTAACCCTGGGGCCTACTCTTTCCACATGTACCCCTCTACCCGAGTGTGTCTGGATAGCAAGAGACCAGACACGGAGCTGTCCTGCAGGCTACTGGGAACTCTGACGTGGAGGCATGCAGGGCCTGCACAGTCCTGTCTCAGCCTGTTAGTCCCTTTCTCCTTGAAGGACTGGGAAGTCCCCTGTGATTCTGCAAGCACGACTTTTCACCTAAGGACGAACATTTTCCAAGTTGAACTCCTAGAAGCAATGTTAGCATTGCACGTGGAAGTGGCATGCAGTACCCACTTCCATCATCCTTTCAGCATCTCGACATGTGTGAATCCCCAACTCAGAAGAGCAATGTAACCCAACTCACCTTAGTGACCTGAACAACCGTGGTAGCAAGCCTTCATTTTAACCCTGGCTCTCCTTCCTTTCTTTGGCACATGCCCATTGAAATTCAAGGTCTCCTATTTAAAAACTGGAACTATTGAAAGGACCATTTCCCTTAGTGTCCATGCTCATCTCCTTCTTTAGCATGCCCTAGGGTTTGTAGTCTCTTCCCAGGACAAAAACCTTCCCAACAAATATCCCTGAACACACAGAATTCTTTCTCCTTCCCTTTTGCAGTCAGTCACAGGGAAAAAGTGCCCTGCTCCATGGAGGCCTTACAAAGCTATGCACCCACAGCCCAGGACACAAGAATTGAACAAGATCTCCCCATTGCCACTGTAAGGTGCCTTTTCCTCCAGTCTAGCCACCAAGATGAAGCCTGTACATGGAGGTGTCTGCAGCCACTCACTAAGCTGGGACTTAGTCACTATAAGTGACCAGATCCTTGAAAAGTGCACATTCCTGAGAACTGGTATTCATTCTTATGCTAATTTGATTGTGAGAACAAATTAGTTTTCCCTTTCAAGGAAAGCTGCAAGAGAAGGAGAGGCGAGCTTTAGTCAAAAGAAAAAAGGAAGAAAAATAAAAAAGGAGGAAGAATGTGACTCACTGCATAGAGCCTTTAAGATTTACCCTCTGTCCATTAGGGATCTAGGCAGGCTCTGCTCTCCCAGAGTGTGCTGGTGACTTAGAACATAGCACTTCCTTTGCCCTCAGTATCAGCCAATTTAAAGCAGACATGTTTACTAACTGCTTAATCTAGTCAATGTAATTATGTTTCACATTGCTTTCCAAAGCAGCAAAGGAAAGCAGCAGATAACCTAAGAACACCACACAGTGATCCCGAGGTCTCTTGCTCAGTCCCTAAGCAGCTCTGTGTCTAGTTCACACCAGCACACAGGGTCAGCAGTCACTGTTAAACTTCCTCTTCTCCTGAAACCATAGGGACAGAAGTTGGCATGTTTAATAGCTAATTTCAATTTTTACTACTTTGTGATGCTCAGACAATAAAATAATAACAGAAGTTTGCCTTGAGCCAATGAAACTCTTTCCAATAGAATCAGCCAAATGAAAATCAACTCAAAAATGCTGAAAAGAATGAGCAATGCATTTAATTGAAGATGTAAATACCTCCTATATGTGTGTAAGGGGCTGGAGGCTATGCCCATAGAGATGGATGGATGGATGGATGGATGGATGGATGGATGGATGGATGAACGGATATATATAAAATCAACCAACAATGGCTTTTAACCTCACAGCTTGAGGCTTTTGGTCAGTCACACTGCTGTTACTATGTGACACAAAGTACAAGTTTCATGGAAATTTTAACAATAGATTGCAAGAGAAGACCACCAAAATTGTGATGCTCTGCTTGCTTATATTTTTTAAAGATAAAGCAACATTTAAATTAAATTTGCCTATAAAATTTCCATAAAATAAGAGAGTCAATTTTGTAGATCTTTGTAGTTCTAAAGAGGCTCTGTTCGTGTCAATCTTCAAGAACTTGAAGCCCAACTTCTTCTACATGCCACCAACACAGAACCATAGCATCTGCATGGCCCTGCCTTATTTCATATCAATAAACCTCCTCCCTGACAAGGCTGTACACTCCCTCAACTATTCATCCTTCTCATGTGACCTCCTCAAGTCTAAAATCCAGCACACACACGTGTGCAGAAACATCAACACCTTAGAAAGATCTAGGCTCTCTCATCTCAGAGTCCAAATACCTTCTCTCTCCAGCTCTCTGCTCCTCTACATTCTCACACTGAAACCCTATCACTTCTACAGTCTCCCCAAGATGGGGATCATGTAGGCTAATCATTCTGCCTGTCTAAGCCTTTGTGGTCCCTATGAAGGCAGATAGATAGATGAGGAATCCTTCTGTTTTAAGTCCTGAGTTGTCTGTCTAAACATCATTCTGGCCACACTGGCCCTTCTCGAAGAAGCTGTATTTCTGCATCACCTCAAAATCAGAGTGGGGAGAGGTGAGTTGCACAAAGTCCTGACCTCCATTAGTTGGAACCGGCCCACCCTTTGGTCTACAGGACAGGACCCCCAAGAGCGTACTGCTTCCCCATGGAGGCCTGCAGGGGCCCCAAGAATAACCAACTTGGAAACCCACTGCACCGATCGCCTCCCAGTCTCGTTCTCTGGAGCACAGCCAGCAGACATGAGTTGCACACAGTCCCCTGACCTCCATATTTGGCAGTGGCCTTACCCTTCAGTCCTGAGAAGCATCCTACTTCCCTGTGAAGGCCTGCCCTGCGGGGATCCCAAGATTAACCTGTTGGAAGCCCACCCACCAATCCCCTCCTAATCTAGTCCACCTGGAGCACAGCCAGCAGAGAGGTCTGTGGCAGCCTCAAGAGCTACTAGCTTGGAACTTCCCTTACCAAGCCCTTGTGCCTGAGGTCTGCCTGTAGCACAGTAAGCAGAGTCAGGTTCCCTTGTCTTCACCATCTGGCCCATGACGCTCCCTGCCTTCCCAAGAATTCCTGCATCATCAGGATCATCCAGCCAATATAAAGGAAAACAAAACCAAGATGCCTAAAGGACAGCATAAGAACAAAACAAGAGCCAGGGCAATATGGCTGCACCACCAGAGCCCAGCCATCCTGCTACAGCAAGCCCAGGACAGACCATGGAAACTGAAGCACAAGAAGAGAATCTTTTTTTTCTTCAATTTTTATTATTCAAATGCATTTTATACATCAAACATATTAATAATATTGAGTACTTTGAGAATAAAATAATACATAAAAATTTGTTCAACTTTTATTTGCATATCAATTCATACCCTAAAAATATCATTAGTGAATATTTAATACTATCCATAACTGAGGATCCTATATCTAATGTTGAATAATAAATTGTTGAAACAAAACTAAATATTCTTTGGAAATTAAGCATAGTAAAAGAATATAAAATACTAAAAATGAATCATTAAGAAATATATTCAAGCTGGGCAGTGGTGGTGCATGCCTTTAATCCCAGTACTTGGGAGGCAGAGACAGGCAGATTTCTGAGTTTGAGGCCAACCTGGTCTACAAAGTGAGTTCCAGGACAGCCAGGGCTATATATGTGTGTGTGTGTGTGTGTGTGTGTGTGTGTGTGTGTGTGTGTGTGTATGCATATATATATTATAATATTACATATATATATATATATATATTCAAAAGCCCTTATATCATACCACCTGACATAGTGAGAATACTTAAAATGCATTATATATCTGTGTACATTGTCTAACAATCAGTTCACTTAAAAAAGATTATCAGTGTTTCTAAGAGAGAAATTATTTTATCAGTAAGCATATTTAAATTTTTTCAAAATAATAAAAACTCATGAAGTTAAACATTAAGAAAATGCTAATTTGAAGCACAGTGAGAATTATCAATATTTCCATGATGTTTGTAGAACATGATTTTAACATTTTCAACTGTTAGTATTCAACAATTAGATCCATTTGGTTCATAACTTCTGTCAGTTTCTCTGTATCTCTGTTTAGTTTCTGTTTCCATTGCTGAGTATGGGGTGTTGAAGTCACCCACTATTATTGTGTGAGATGCAATGTGTGTTTTGAGCTTCAGTAAAATTTCTTTAATGAATGTGGGTGCCCTTGCATTAGGAATTGAGAGTTCATCTTGGTAGATTTTTCCTTTGATGAGTATGAAGTGTCTTTCCTTATCTTTTTTGATAACTTTTGGTTGAAAGATGATTCTATTCGATATTAGAATGGCTACTTCAGCTTGCTTCTTGGGACAAGAAGAGAATCTTAAATCCAATCTTAAAAAGATGAGAAAAAGGGCTTCAAAGAGGACATGAGTGAATCCCTTAAATAAATACAGGAAAATACATTCAGACAGGTAGAGGCATTAAAAGAGGAAGCAAATAAATAGAAAGAAATACAGGAAAATACAATCAAACAGGTAAAGGATAGGAATAAACTGTCTAAGACCTGATAGAAACAATAAATAGAATAAACAAATAGAAGTAATAAAGAAAATACAAACTGAGGGAATCCTGGAAATGGAAAACCTAGAAAAGAGAACAGGAACTAAAGACATAAAAATCACCAACCATACAAGAGATGGAAGAAACAATCTCAAGCATAGAAGATATGATAGAAAATCAATACATCAGTCAAAGAAAGTGCAAAATCTAAAAACGTTCATGACACAAAACGTCCAGGAAATTTGAGACAATTGGAAACAACAAAACCAAAGAATAATACAAATAGAAGAAGGAAAAGATGGTCACCTCAAAGGCCCAGAAAATATCTTCACCAAAAGTAGAAAATTTCCCTAGCCTAAAGAAAGAGATACCTATAGTCACACAAGAAACCTATAGAACTCCAAATAGTTTGGACCAGAAAAGAAATTCCTCCTGTCACATAATAGCCAAAACACCAAATGCACAAAACAAAGAAAGAATATTAAAAGAAGTAAGGGGAAAAGGTCAAGTAACATATAAAGGGAGAACTATCAGAATTACACCAGACTTCTCACCAGACACTATGAAAGCTAGAAGACCCTGGGCAGATGTCATACAGACCCTAAGAGAACACAAATGCCAGCCCAGGCAACTATACCCAGCAAAACTCCCAATTACTATAGATGGAGAAATCAAGATATTCCATGACAAAAATAAATTTACACACTATTTCTCCACAAATCCAGCCCTAAAAAGGATAATAGATGGAGAACTCCAACACAAGGAGGGAAACTATACCCTAGAAAAAGCAAAAAAGTAATCTTTCAACAAACCCAAAAGAAGATAACCACACAAACATAATTCCACCTCTAACAACAAAAAATAAGCAACAATCACTATTCTTTAATATCTCTTAACATCAGTGAATTCAATTCCCCAATAAAAAAACATAGACTAACAGACTGGCTACATAAACAGGACCCAACATTTTGCTGCATGCAAGAAATGCACCTCAATGTTAAAGACAGACACTACCTCAGAGTAAAGGGCTGGAAAATAATTGTCTAAGCAAATAGTCCCAAGAAACAAGCTGGAGTAGCCATTCTAATATCAAATAAAATCGACTTTCCACCAAAAGTTATCAAAAAGATAAGGAAGGACACTTCATACTCATCAAAGGAAAAATCTACCAAGATGAACTCTCAATTCTGAACATCTGTGCTCCTAATGCAAGGGCACCCACATTCATTAAAGACACTTTACTAAAGTTCAAAACATACATTACACCTCACACAATAATAGTGGGAGACTTCAATGCCCCATACTCAGCAATGGAAGCAGAAACTAAACAGAGACACAGAGAAACTAACAGAAGTTATGAAACAAATGGATTTAACAGATAGCTACAGAACATTTCATCCTGAAACAAAAGAATATACCTTCTTCTCAGCACTTCATGGTACCTTCTCCAAAATTGACCATATTGTCAGTCACAAAACAGGCCTCAACAGATACAAGAAGATTGAAATAATCCCATGCTTCCTATCTGATCACCATGGACTAAGGCTGGTCTTTAATAACACCAGAAACAATAGAAACTCCACATACATATGGAAGCCAAATACCAGCTCTTAACCTCAGGCTACACTGCAGTGAACCAGATGCTTCACCTTGTGCTTCACAGCTCCTGCTTCCAACACCAGGACAGTAACACACCAGGCATTGCTTCCCCAGATCAAGTTAAAATGTGAAATGTTTGGAATGGTTTCTACTGAATGTGAGTTACATTCTCCCAGCATAAAAATGTGCAAAGGATTCTGGAACCATCACAAATAATGAGCAGCCTGTATTGGCTTATTTTTTTTGTAGATAAATAGATATATATCTGTTTGGATAGCTGAATGTATATATATTGAAATACTTTATGATTTAAAATGACCACACATCCTTTTAGGATGAAATATCTTGTAATTTTTTTTTCCTTTTTTTTTTTTTTATTTTTTATTTTTTTTTTATAATATATACTTTTTTTTTAAATATTTTTATTACATATTTTCCTCAATTACATTTCCAATACTATCCCAAAAGTCCCCCATAGCGCCCCCCACTTCCCTACCCACCCATTCCCATTCTTTTGGCCCTGGCATTCCCCTATATTGGGGTATATAAAGTTTGCAAGTCCAATGGGCCTCTCTTTCCAGTGATGGCCGACTAGGCCATCTTTCGATACATATGCAGCTAGAGACAAGAGCTCCAGGGTTCTGGTTAGTACATCATGTTGTTCCAACAATAGGGTTGCAGATCCCTTTAGCTCCTTGGGTACTTTCTCTAGCTTCTCCATTGGGAGCCCTGTGATACATCCAATAGCTGACTGTGAACATCCACTCCTGTGTTTGCTAGGCCCCGGCATCGTCTCACAAGAGACAGCTATATTTGGGTCCTTTCAGCAAGATCTTACTAGTGTATGCAATGGTGCCAGCGTTTAGAAGCTGATTATGGGACGGATCCCTGGATACAGCAGTCTCTAAATGGTCCATCCTTTCATCACAGCTACGAACTTTGTCTCTGTAACTCCTTCCCTGGGTGTTTTGTTCCCAATTCTAAGAAGGTGCACAATGTCCACACTTTGGTCTTCATTCTTCTTGAGTTTCATGCGTTTATCAAATTGTATCTTATATCTTGGGTATCCTAAGTTTTGGGCTAATATCCACTTATCAATGAATACATATTGTGTGAGATCTTTTGTGATTGTGTTACTTCACTCAAGATGATGCCCTCCAGGTCCATCCATTTGGCTAGGAATTTCATAAATTCATTCTTTTTAATAGCTGAGTAGTACTCCATTGTGTAAATGTACCATAATTTCTGTATCCATTCCTCTGTTGAGGGACATCTGAGTTCTTTCCAGCTTCTGGCTATTATAAATAGGGCTGCTATGAACATAGTGGAGCATGTGTCCTTTTTACCGGTTGGGACATCTTCTGGATATATGCCCAGGAGAGGTATTGCTGGATCCTCCGGTAGTACTATGTCCAATTTTCTGAGGAACCGCCAGACTGATTTCCAGAGTGGTTGTACAAGCTTGCAATCCCACCAACAATGGAGGAGTGTTCCACTTTCTCCACATCCTCGCCAGCATCTGCTGTCACCTGAATTTTTGATCTTAGCCATTCTGACTGGTGTGAGGTGGAATCTCAGGGTTGTTTTGATTTGCATTTCCCTGATGATTAAGGATGTTGAACATTTTTTCAGGTGCTTCTCTGCCATTCGGTATTCCTCAGGTGAGAATTCTTTGTTCAGTTCTGAGCCCCATTTTTTAATGGGGTTATTTGACTTTCTGGAGTCCACCTTCTTGAGTTCTTTATATATATTGGATATTAGTCCCTTATCTGATTTAGGATAGGTGAAGATCCTTTCCCAATCTGTTGGTGGTTTTTTTGTCTTATTGATGGTGTCTTTAGCCTTGCAGAAGCTTTGTAGTTTCATGAGGTCCCACTTGTCAATTCTCGATCTTACAGCACAAGCCATCACTGTTCTATTCAGGAATTTTTCCCCTGTGCCCATATCTTCAAGGCTTTTCCCCACTTTCTCCTCTATAAGTTTCAGTGTCTCTGGTTTTATGTGAAGTTCCTTGATCCACTTAGACTTGACCTTAGTACAAGGAGATAGGGATGGATCGTTTCACATTCTTCTACATGTTAACAACCAGTTGTGCCAGCACCATTTGTTGAAAATGCTGTCTTTCTTCCACTGGATGTTTTTAGCTCCCTTGTCGAAGATCAAGTGACCATAGGTGTGTGGATTCATTTCTGGGTCTTCAATTCTATTCCATTGGTCTATTTGTCTGTCACTATACCAGTACCATGCAGTTTTTATCACAATTGCTCTGTAGTAGAGCTTTAGGTCCGGCATGGTGATTCCACCAGAGGTTCTTTTATCCTTGAGAAGAGTTTTTGCTATCCTAGGTTTTTTGTTATTCCAGATGAATTTGCAGATTGCACTTTCTAATTCGTTGAAGAATTGATTTGGAATTTTGATGGGGATTGCATTGAATCTGTAGATTGCTTTTGGCAAGATAGCCATTTTTACAATGTTGATCCTGCCAATCCATGAGCATGGGAGATCTTTCCATCTTCTGAGATCTTCTATAATTTCTTTCTTCAGAGACTTGAAGTTTTTATTATACAGATCTTTCACTTCCTTAGTTAGAGTCACGCCAAGATATTTTATATTATTTGTGACTATTGAGAAGGGTGTTGTTTCCCTAATTTCTTTCTCAGCCTGTTTATTCTTTGTGTAGAGAAAGGCCATTGATTTGTTTGAGTTAATTTTATATCCAGCTACTTCACCGAAGCTGTTTATCAGGCTTAGGAGTTCTCTGGTGGAATTTTTAGGGTCACTTATATATACTATCATATCATCTGCAAAAAGTGATATTTTGACTTCATCATTTCTAATTTGTATCCCTTTGATCTCCTTTTGTTGTCGAATTGCTCTGGCTAGGACTTCAAGTACAATGTTGAATAGGTATGGAGAAAGTGGACAGCCTTGTCTAGTCCCTGATTTTAGAGGGATTGCTTCAAGCTTCTCACCATTTACTTTGATGTTGGCTACTGGTTTGCTGTAGATTGCTTTTATCATGTTTAGGTATGGGCCTTGAATTCCTGATCTTTCCAAGACTTTTATCATGAATGGGTGTTGGATCTTGTCAAATGCTTTTTCCGCATCTAACGAGATGACCATGTGGTTTTTGTCTTTGAGTTTGTTTATATACTGGATTACGTTGATGGATTTCCGTATATTGAACCATCCCTGCATCCCTGGGATGAAACCTACTTGGTCAGGATGGATGATTGTTTTGATGTGTTCTTGGATTCGGTTAGCAAGAATTTTATTGAGGATTTTTGCATCAATATTCATAAGGGATATTGGTCTGAAGTTTTCTATCTTTGTTGGGTCTTTTTGTGGTTTAGGTATCAGAGTAATTGTGGCTTCATAGAATGAGTTGGGTAGAGTACCTTCTGTTTCTATTTTGTGGAATAGTTTGTGAAGAACTGGGATTAGATCTTCTTTGAAGGTCTGATAGAACTCTGCACTAAACCCATCTGGTCCTGGGCTTTTTTTAGTTGGGAGACTATTAATGACTGCTTCTATTTCTTTGGGGGATATAGGGCTGTTTAGATCATTAACCTGATCTTGATTCAGCTTTGGTACCTGGTATCTGTCTAGGAACTTGTCCATTTCATCCAGGTTCTCCAGTTTTGTTGAGTATAGCCTTTGGTAGAAGGATCTGATGGTGTTTTGGATGTCTTCAGGATCTGTTGTTATGTCTCCTTTTTCATTTCTGATTTTGTTAATTAGGATGCTTTCCCTGTGCCCTCTAGTGAGTCTGGCTAAGGGTTTATCTATCTTGTTGATTTTCTCAAAGAACCAGCTCCTTGATTGGTTGATTCTTTGAATAGTTTTTCTTGTTTCCACTTGGTTGATTTCACCCCTGAGTTTGATTATTTCCTGCCGTCTACTCCTCTTGGGTGAATTTGCTTCCTTGTGTTCTAGTGCTTTTAGGTGTGTTGTCAAGCTGCTAATGTGTGCTCTCTCTAGTTTCCTTTTGGAGGCACTCAGAGCTATGAGTTTTCCTCTTAAAAATGCTTTCATTGCGTCCCATAAGTTTGGGTATGTTGTGGCTTCATTTTCATTGAACTCTAAAAAGTCCTTAATTTCTTTCTTTATTCCTTCCTTGACCAAGGTATCATTGAGAAGAGTGTTGTTCAGTTTCCACGTGAAGGTTGGCTTTCTATTATTTATTTTGTTATTGAAGATCAGCCTTAGTCCATGGTGATCTGATAGGATGCATGGGACAATTTCAATATTTTTATATCTGTTGAGGCCTGTTTTGTGACCAATTATGTGGTCAATTTTGGAGAAGGTACCATGAGGTGCTGAGAAGAAGGTATATCCTTTTGTTTTAGGATAGAATGTTCTGTAGATATCTGCCAGATCCATTTGATTCATAATTTCTGTTAGTTTCACTGTGTCCCTGTTTAGTTTCTGTTTCCATGATCTGTCCATTGGTGAAAGTGGTGTGTTGAAGTCTCCCACTATTATTGTATGAGGTGCAATGTGTGCTTTGAGCTTTACTAAAGTTTCTTTAATGAATGTGGCTGCCTTTGTATTTGGAGCATAGATATTCAGGATTGATAGTTCCTCTTGGAGGATTTTACCTTTGATGAGTATGAAGTGTCCCTCCCTGTCTTTTTTAATGACTTTGGGTTGGAAGTCAATCTTATCAGATATTAGAATGGCTACTCCAGCTTGTTTCTTCATGCCATTTGCTTGGAAAATTGTTTTCCAGCCTTTCATTCTGAGGTAGTGTCTATCCTTTTCTCTGAGATGAGTTTCCTGTAAGCAGCAAAATGTTGGGTCTTGTTTGTGTAGCCAGTTTGTTAGTCTATGTCTTTTTATCGGGGAGTTGAGTCCATTGATATTAAGAGATATTAAGGAAAAGTAATTGTTGTTTCCTGTTATTTTTGATGTTAAAGTTGGCATTTTGTTCTTGTGGCTGTCTTCTTTTAGGTTTGTTGAGGGATTACCTTCTTGTTGTTTCTAGGGCGTGGTTCCTGTCCTTGTATTGTTTTTTTTCTGTTATTATCCTTTGAAGGGCTGGATTCGTGGAGAGATAATGTGTGAATTTGGTTTTGTCGTGGAATACTTTGGTTTCTCCATCTATGTTAATTGAGAGTTTGGCTGGGTATAGTAGCCTGGGCTGGAATTTGTGTTCTTTTAGTGTCTGTATAACATCCGTCCAGGATCTTCTGGCTTTCATAGTCTCTGGTGAAAAGTCTGGTGTAATTCTGATAGGCTTGCCTTTATATGTTACTTGGCCTTTTTCTCTTACTGCTTTTAGTATTCTATCTTTATTTAGAGCATTTGTTGCTCTGATTATTATGTGTCGGGAGGTATTTCTTTTCTGGTCCAGTCTATTTGGAGTTCTGTAGGCTTCTTGTATGTTCATGGGCATCTCTTTCTTTAGATTTGGGAAGTTTTCTTCTATAATTTTGTTGAAGATGTTTGCTGGTCCTTTGAGTTGAAAATCTTCATTCTCATCCACTCCTATTATCCGTAGGTTTGGTCTTCTCATTATGTCCTGTATTTCTTGGATGTTTTGAGTTAGGATCTTTTTGCATTTTACATTTTCCTTGATTGTTGTGCCGATGTTCTCTATGGAATCTTCTGCACCTGAGATTCTCTCTTCCATCTCTTGTATTCTGTTGCTGATGCTCGTATCTATGGTTCCAGATTTCTTTCCTAGGGTTTCTATCTCCAGTGTTGCCTCATTTTGGGTTTTCTTTATTGTGTCTACTTCCCTTTTTAGGTCTAGTATGGTTTTGTTCATTTCCATCATCTGTTTGGATGTGTTTTCCTGTTTTTCTGTAAGGACTTCTACCTGTTTGATTATGTTATCATGTTTTTCTTTAAGGATTTGTAACTCTTTAGCAGTGTTCTCCTGCAATTCTTTAAGGGATTTTTGTGCTTCCTCTTTATTGTCTTCTGCCTTTTTATCAGTGTTCTCCTGCATTTCTTTAAGTGTGTTATTAAAGTCCTTCTTGAAGTCCTCTATCATCATCAGGAGATATGCTTTTAAATCCGTGTCTAGCTTTTCCGGTGTGTTGGGGTGCCCTGGACTGGGCGAAGTGGGGGTGCTGGGTTCTGATGATGGTGAGTGGTCTTGGTTCCTGTTAGTAAGATTATTACGTTTACCTTTCGCCATCTGGTAATCTCTGGGGTTAGTTGTTATCGTTGTCACTATTTAAAGATTGGAGCAGAAGCTGTGTTCCACTCACCAGCAGTCTCTAAATCCTGCGGCGGGGGTCGTGGGTAGCTGATGGTACCCCGGTGCTGGTCCAGCCGGAAGAGGCCTGTGGTCCTACTCAGGCCGTTTTTCTGCTTCCCTAACTAATGTAGTCTCTGGTCCCGCGTGCAATTGGATTGGAGCAGAAGCTGTGTTCCACTCTCCAGAAGTCTTAAGATCCTGTGGTGGGTGTTGTGGGTAGCTGGTGAGTGTCCGCTGACCCTGCGCCCCAGTTGCCCAGGTGCTTTTCTGACCGGAAGAGGGTTGTGGCCCTATGTAGGCCGGATTTCTCTCTCCCCAACCAGAGCAGTCTCAGGTCCCGCGTGATTGGACTGGAGCAGAAGCTGTGTTCCACTCACCAGCAGTCCCAAAATCCTGCTGCGGGGGTCTTGGGTAGCTGGCGGGTGTCAGGCAACCCTGCGCTCCCGCTACCCTGGCGCTGATCCGGCCGGGTGAGGCCTGTGGCCCTACTCAGGCCGGTTTCTGCTTCCCTAACTAATGCAGTCTCAGGTCCCGCGCAATTGGATTGGAGCAGAAGCTGTGTTCCACTCACCAGCAGTCCCAAAATCCTGCGGCGGGGGTCGTGGGTAGCTGGCGGGTGTCAGGCAACCCTGCGCTCCCGCTACCCAGGCGCTGATCCAGCCGGATGAGGCCTGTGGTCCTACTCAGGCCGGTTTCTGCTTCCCTAACTAATGCAGTCTCAGGTCCCGCGCAATTGGATTGGAGCAGAAGCTGTGCTCCACTCACCAGAAGTCTTAAGATCCTGTGGCGGGTGTTGTGGGTAGCTGGCGAGTGTCAGCAGACCCTGCGCCCCAGCTGCCCAGGTGCTTTTCTGACCGGAAGAGGGTTGTGGCCCTATGTAGGCCGGATTTCTCTCTCCCCAACCAGAGCAGTCTCAGGTCCCGCGTGATTGGACTGGAGCAGAAGCTGTGTTCCACTCACCAGCAGTCCCAAAATCCTGCGGCGGGGGTCGTGTGTAGCTGGCGGGTGTCAGGCAACCCTGTGCTCCCGCTACCCTGGCGCTGATCCGGCCGAGTGAGGCCTGTGGCCCTACTCAGGCCGGTTTCTGCTTCCCTAACTAATGCAGTCTCAGGTCCTGCGCAATTGGATTGGAGCAGAAGCTGTGTTCCACTCACCAGCAGTCCCAAAATCCTGCGGCGGGGGTCGTGGGTAGCTGGCGGGTGTCAGGCAACCCTGCGCTCCCGCTACCCTGGCGCTGATCCGGCCGGGTGAGGCCTGTCCCTACTCGGGCCGGTTTCTGCTTCCCTAACTAATGCAGTCTCAGGTCCCGCGCAATTGGATTGGAGCAGAAGCTGTGTTCCACTCACCAGCAGTCCCAAAATCCTGCGGCGGGGGTCGTGGGTAGCTGGCGGGTGTCCTATCTTGTAATTTTTTGAAGTCATTGTGGAAATCATTGAGTTAGCAATTTTCTATATAATATGCACAATGACAATGTTGTAAGATGTGAACACCATGAATGTGCACACTGGTGATATGACATAAAAAACAAAAATAAATAAATTGAATTTTAAAATGCATGCAAATGATGGCAACTATTTAAATCATTTCAGTTTCCTCGGACTTTGCAGAGTGTTTCTGTGGAAGGAGGCAGGATGACTAAGAAACAGCACAATCCTGAGTGCTGTCCCAGAGATAAGAACAGGATGCCAAATAGGTGTAACTGGAAGACTCTACAAAAAGGTCTGTCAACTCAAAGAAATCAAATATAAAGAAAAATGCAATTGTTTGTTACAGGGGATGGAGCCTAGGACCTTACATATGTGAAGCAAGTGTTCTACTATTGAGCCACACCCCAGCCTATGTTATTGTTCTATTTTATATAATACCTTTCATTCATTATAATTATACATGTGTGTGTGCATGTCTGTGTACATTGTGTGTGTGTGTGTGTGTGTGTGTGTGTGTGTGTGTGAGAGAGAGAGAGAGAGAGAGAGAGAGAGAGAGAGTTAGCATTCTCCTTTTTGTGCCATATATGTGTTCTCTGGTATAATCATAAAATAAAGGATATTAGAAGCCCCAGAGATGTTTTCCCCTTTAATTGCTATTTCTTGTTACTTGGCCACTAGCTAATAGACATTATTTTACTCTATACCAATGCCTGCCTCAGAAGAGCTGCAATAAACATGTCTTTAATGATCTTTTTTTTTTTTTTGAAAGAAAAGAAAAAAGAAACACAAGCACAGAGCAATCCAAGGGAAAGGCTGGTTTCAACTGGTGCTGCAGAGCAACAGGGTGCTCACAAAAACTAACTTCAATCAAAACTAAAACCCGATGGAAAGTTAACCCAAATATATTGTAGTTTTAAATGTTAAATGTTACTCTGCAAAACTTTTAGAAGTCCTAGGAGAAATCCTGACACCAAAACAACCCATTCTGGGGAGGTAGAGAGGGATTGATTAACTGGACTTCATCAAACTTATGTTTATCCAACAAAAGACACTGTTAAGAGAACAAAGCCATATACTGAAAGAAAATATCACAAGTTCTCTTTTCTGCAAAGGATTTGTATCCAAAAAATACAGTAACTACAATAACTTCATTTTTCAAAACACAGGCACAAGGATTGAACAAATACATAACCAGACAGAGTGTGTAGCTGACAACAAGGCCTCAGCACCACTCCTCATCTTGGAAATTCAAACCAGGATGAGTGGGAGTGGAGAGCAAAGCTGACAGCACCACATTCTAATGAGGGTGGGAAGCACCCAGAACACATCTCCTGACATCCAGGCAAGTAGCAATACCTTGTAAATTTAGCAAAATTTAACACTGACCATGGGACCCAACAACATATTTATCCAACACTGCAAACACATGCTCACAGGGAAGTCACATGCAAACACAAGCTCACAGGGAAGTCACATGCAAACACATGCTCACAGGGAAGTCACATGCAAACACATGCTCACAGGGAAGTCACTACAGGGATGTCCATACTTAGTTGCTTGTAGTTTTCAAAACCTGGAAAGCACACAGATGTCCATGAACCAGGAGAGGAATAAACCCAGTGAGGTTCCGTCACTGACAGAATAAATCTTAACAACAACAAGCCGTGTATGCATGTAGCGGCATGCAGGTATTTCTAGTGCATTCTGCCAACTCTGAGCCGGATTTCAAAAGTTACATATTATAAATCTTCCTGGATGTAACACTGTGGAATAGGCAAAGCTATAGGCAGTACAGACAGGTGAGCTGACACTGCCTTAAGGAACCACCCCAAGTAACCTGAAGAGAGCAACTACGTCTGTGCCTGTGGTTATGTTGTAAAATCTGAGTGTGGTGGTAGTCATGTGACTGCATTTGTCATGGAACCGGGAAATGTAAAAGGACTCTGTATTTTATCTCAATATACTTGACTTTAAAAGTAGAGGCACATCAATACAAGTTAATAGGACTGATCTTACTGTACAGTATGAAGCCAAGGAATGGTAGTGAGTATTTATGCAGACTACCCATGGATACAGCCCACGGCTACTGGCAATGTTTCAGTAAACATGCTCTGGTTCCCGCTACTGCTGAAAATGGAGATGAGCACAAAAGCAGCATCTGAGGCTAACCACTCAGCAGTCGGACTCACATCTATACAAAGCTTCCATCCCAGCTTCTAATGTTTTCTTGATTTCAGCAATCATTAATTTAGAACTAGAAAAAAGACAGAAGAGCAGTGCTAAGAAAAAGAATTAATCTTGCAGAGTCACCAACCCCACTCAATCAAAGAATCTGAGGCCCAGTGTTCAGATTGAGATTATACACCTTTGTTTTTTCACCCAGTTTTTATGCTGTTTAAACAAGGATTTTTTTTTTAAGCCCTGACTTTTAAAAGGTCATATTGTGCAACATTTTTCTAAATCTTTGTCTGGTCTCACAACAAGGTAAGTTTCCTTAATGCTGCTACAAACCAGGTAAAAGGCATGTCGAGGTGAAAGTTAAATAAAAAGCTATCTCAAATAGCATTTTTAAAAGGCAAACATCAACCTTGTAAGTATTAAAAGCACGTTCTAAAATCCACTCTGATGACAGTTTAAGAAAGCTGCTTTTATGTGCTGGGAGCCTGGCTCTGCAAGGCCTTTTAAATGCCAGTGTTTACCTAAAAATGCAGGCAAGGACCAGAATCTGGCCTTGAAGAGGCGCCTTTTGACTGCACACAGTGAACCCAATCTTTAACCAATAAATTGTTCCACACCTTTGTCTCTGCCAAGAGAGGCAGAAGTCTGCTCTCACAAGAACACACAAGCCTCTTTAGTCAGGTGGCTCTCTCCTCTGCACCTCTGTACTTGTTGGTTTAGAATCTCTGAGTGACAATGCACATCACTGATGCTATGGGGGTTTGTGCTGTCATCTGTGCTACTGATTGTACTTTGCTTTAGATCAAAGCCCAAAACTTCTAGAAAGACACGCAGACCACAAAGTGGCAAGTAGCATGCCATGTTTGACACAGCAAACAATAAAGGACTTTCATCAGCCTGATTAAGAATCCCATGTTTTCAATGCTAAGTCTGATGTCTGAAATGATAGAACTCTCTACATTCTCAAACAAGGAGTTTCAAATATGAAGGAAAAGACATAAAGAGAGCCCACATACCACAAGCTCTGAAATTCCTACTGTTCAAAGAACTGCGGTTTAACCTGCTATTGTATAAAGCTCATTGTAAGGTTTAAGTTGAATAATACACATTCAAACCAAACATGCTAACACACCACTATTTTCTTGGTTGGAAACAACTTGTGGTGTATGTCTCCCAGAGCAGACTGCATCACCAGCCTTGGCCATGTTCAACAGTTACTCTCCCTGTGCGCTTTAGCTACAGGTACTCTCCACAAGGCCCAGCATCAGACGTTCCTTTCCTGTCTAGAGTTGGAATGACAGTAACTTCACCTGGACTTCATCTGTCCAAAATGCCACCATAAGCACAAAGTCATCCCTTACCCAGAGCCTCTATTCCAAGGGGCAAGCTGAATGCACACCATATGATCTGACCCACTCCCTACACAATTCTGCAAGATGACAATTACTTCATTCATTTTCTAAGTGAAGAAATTGAGACAAAATGCTAAAAAACAAACTTCCCTAAAACTTCACACATCAAGTAAGTGGACCCAGTCTGGATTTGAACATCTCTCTGTGTCTTCCACCATCCTCTGTCCTTCATTTTCTTTGTAGTACTAAAGATGGAAACGAGGGCCTTGTACATGCTAGACAAACATTTTACCACTAAGCGACATCGCCAGCCCTGGTTTTTTTCTTTGTACAACTCAAACGTTATTACATTAGTGGCAGCACCCTAAGTTAACATGTGCATTAATTACCGTGGACCCTAAATAGGCAAATAGCAAACTGGGATACCAGAGTCACTGGCTGTCCTGTGTGTGTGTGTGTGTGTGTGTGTGTGTGTGCGCGCGCGCGCGCGTGTGCGCGCGCATATGAGTGACAATGGAGAAAAAATATCCAAGAATCCCTGTTCAAATGGCAACCATGGAAGTGGCAAAGAATGGTTCTGAACCTTGCAAAAGCAAAGCACAGTAACCAGGCTTGCATACTCTATACTTTATAATGGTAGACACATTTTTTGTTTGTTTGTAGACAGGGTTTCTCTGAGTGGCCCTGGGTGTCTTGGAACTTGCTCTGTAAACCAGGCTAGGCTTAAACTCAGAGATCCACCTGGTTCTGCCTCCTGAATGGTGGTATTAAAGGCATGTGTCACTACCACCTAGCTAGTAGACACATTTTAGAGATTATTGAACTTATTAGGAATCTAAAATTCTCTTCCTCCAAATTCTATCATTAGTGTGTGTGACGTATGACACATGCATGTGGAGGTGGGAGAACGACCTTCAGGAGGAATTGGTTCTCCTCTCCCACCCTTACATGGGTTCTGAGGATTGAGCTCAGATGGTCAGCCTTACACAGCAAGTACTTTCCCTACTGACCAGTCTTGCTAGCTGTAAATGTATACTTAATGACGGTTAACCTGAAGGTTGTTCTCCGACCTCCACATGCATGTCATACATCGCACACACTAATGATGAAATTTGGAGGAAGATAATTTTAGATTCCTAGTAAGTCCAATATACAATATATACATATGTACAATATATATGTATGTAGCATTCTAGCCCCATATGGCAGAATACATTTTCTCCTTCTAACTTCATATACTCAATTTCCAGGCCTCACCCTAAAGCCTCTACATCCAATAAGGTGTACACTTAAGAATCCACACACCTGAGACCTCTACACCTGCAACCCATATGTACATGCACAGTTGAAGCCCACATACATTGAGGTCTACATATCTGGAGTATACACAGTTGGGGCCCACAAACTTCAAGTAGACTTCACATATCTGGAGTTACGCACCATACCAGAACTCCACACACCTCAGGTCCACATCTCAGGGCCCATACACCTATGCCCTACACATCTAGAGTTCACACATTTGAGGCCCACATACCTGAAGTACTTATACTAGTAGTCCACACTCCTGGTATCTACACCTCTGGAGTCTATACATCTGGAGTCTTCATACCTGAGGCCCACACTCCCAATGCCCAGAACCCTGAAGCACATATATCCAGAGTCCTCATACACTTCTTAGGGGTGGCCCGACTGCTCTCCCTTCCTTTCCCCTGTTCAACCACGTCTTCTGAAGTCTTAGGGCTCTTTCCCTACTTGTATACCTTTTGCTTTTCCAGATGCTTCCTCATGCCCCTTATTTTGCCAAGTCTTTATCTTTGTTGATTCCTATGGCTATCCAAATCTCCTGATTCTAAAGCCTGGCTTCCAAATCCAGCCAGAGGATTTCAATTTAAAAAAAAAAAAAAAAGCATTCCAAAGCCATCACAAAAGGGCACTGCCACAACTGAAGCACTACCCAGATGCACTTAAATATAGATGGTGTCCTTAAACCCAAACCTGCTATACTTGAGTATTAACACAATTTCTACATGACTCGTTTTAAGAATAAAGGATAGTGACAGCTTCTATAACTAGATTTAGCATGTGTGGAAATATAACCTATCAGAAAGATCAGTTACTATTGCTAAGAAACTATCCAGACAAAAGAACTGGATTTTTCTCTGTGGAAAGTCCTAAAGGATTCAGAGGAGTAGTGCAAACAAATAGTGTATGAAGTAAAGAGCCAGTCACAACTTTACATTATTTTTCAAAAAAAAAAAAAAAAAAAAAGGAGCCGGGCGTGGTGGCGCATGCCTTTAATCCCAGCACTCGGGAGGCAGAGGCAGGTGGATTTCTGCGTTCGAGGCCAGCCTGGTCTACAGAGTGAGTTCCAGGACAGCCAGGGCTATACAGAGAAACCCTGTCTCAAAAAACCAAAAACAAAAACAACAACAAAAAAAGGTATTTAATTCAAAATTCTTCATTTATAGAAAAGGCCAGGTGTATAAACTACAGAATATCAGTTTAGTGGCCTCATTTTTAATACTTATCTGTGAATTCATAAATACTGAGTTCATGGACTGATAGCTTACTTACTTACTGATAGTTAATAATGATGCATTTCATACGTGATGCTGCCCAACCCACCATTATGCTGTCTTTTCTTTATGTGCATATGTGCAAACATTTTTACTTACCTGGACAAAGCCAATAACATGGACCCACTAAAAATAGGGGAGGGGCAAAACTGCAGATTCATTTGCAAGTACATGGTGGGACTCTTCAAACTTGGCTTTAATCTCTCCAGCCTATGCACATGCACATGCACATGAAACTCATTGGTTCACCAAGTTAGTCTTTAGTAGTGTCCTTTCTTTAGTTTATTGTCAGTTCCCTGTCTGAGGCGGACAGATGAATGGTCATGGCTCCCCAGGAATAGTGTCACACAACACCATGGTAAGGTTAGTACAGTGAGCTCCGGTGCTTCCCGCTCTGCTTTCCAATTAAAAGGAGAAAACCAAGTATGTCTATCTCTGAACTAGAGCTGAGGCACAAAGGATACAATTAATTTTAAAAGTCCCAAAGAAAACCCCAAAACACTGTGTGGGTTGAGTGTGGGGAGCTAAAACAAGACTAGAAAACACTGAAAGTCTTGATCTCCAATCATCAACAACCTAAGGAGCCTCGGAACTCATGCTAATAACCTATTGGCTTTAGATTACATCACTCAATGCACATGTCCAGTTTCGACAGGAAAAGACATTGTATGCAAGAAGGCAAGAAAATGTACTTTCGGAAGCCAGAAGGCAGCAACAGACAAAATCATGGCAGAGAGTCTGACGTTAACAAAGAGGAGATTAATGAGACAGTGGCTACTATGGTTAGGATATTGTCTCCAGTGGTTACGTTAAAAGCTTGGTCTTCTTTGTGGCAGTGAAGACATGATGGGAAGTCCTCAGGCATGGAGAGAGCATCCTCTTGGGGAAAGTAAGGGTAGAGTTAGGATTATGGTCAAAGCAAAAGGACCCAAAATTAGTTGGGCTGGAGAGAGAGATAACTCAGCGTTTAAAAGCACTGACTGTTCTTCCAAAGCTCCTGAGTTCAAATCCCAGCAACCACATGGTGGCTCATAACCATCCATTATGAGATCTGATGCCCTCTTCTGATGTGTCTGAAGACAGCTACAGTGTACTTAAATATAATAATAAATAAATCTTTAGACCGGAGCGAGCAGGGTCAACTGGAGTGAGCAGAGGTCCTGAATTCAAATTCTGAAGCAACCACATGATGGCTCACAACCATCAGTACTGCTACAGTGTACTCATATATACATAAAATAAATACATCTTTAAAAAAAAAAAACAAGACAGGATCAAAAGGAAATACAAGTTGAAAATACTGTAACAGAAATGAGAATTATCTTGGATGGCTCATCAGAAGAATGAGCATGTCCAACTAAAATCTGTGGGCCAAAGATTTATCAGCACTTTCCACTAAAAGAATAGTACATGAAGAAGTACCACATCACCAGGAACTAGGGAAATTCAAAACCATATTACAATCTCCTAACTGAAAGGACTTTTTAAAGGGGAAGCCAAGCATGGTAGCTCATATCAGAAAGATCATGAGCTCAAAGTAAGCTTAGGGTAATATTGAAAGCTTGTCTCAATGTCAAGACAAAAGCAGGAGACAAGTTTTAGGAGAAATATGGAGGCACTGAAGCTTCAGACCTTGCTTGTGAGAACTAAATGTGGTGTGACTGCTGTGAAAACCAGTCCTGCTGTAGTCACATATTCTGACCAGTGATTTCACTCACATAAAAGTGGTAAGAGATGTAAATCTGAGTGTTTATGGCAATACTCATGTCTGTCAACATCTGATCATAATCAATTGTGATATAAATGTATAGCAGCATTGTCAAGCTATGATAGCAAAGGACCTCAAAAATGCCACATAAAAGAAGCCAAACACCAAAGGTTATGTATTGTATAGGTACATCTAAGTCTATGGACACAGAATATAAATTGGCGGCTGCTCTAGGGACTAGGGTAGAGCAGACTTTAACACTGGTGTAGGATTTCTCTCCACTGTGCCCTACAGAAATGTCTTAAAACTTGAGGACACCATGACAGCACTGTGGACATATCAAATGCCACCAAGCTAGTCACTCTATGATGATCAGTGTTGTTCTACATGGATGTTACCTCAAAGAATTTCATTTAAAAATTGATGGAAAAGATTGGGCATGATGGTGCACACCTGAATTCCTTGCAATCCGGAAGGATACAGGAAGACTGATTTATTCTAGGCCAGACTAGGCTATATAACAAGTTACAGACCACCCAGGGATACCAAAAAACAAAACAATTTTTTTAAACAAATGAAAAGCTCGGGAAGCTGCCACCAGAAGACCTGAACTTTTAAGAAATGTTCAGAGGAGTCATGCAGAGAAAAAGAAAATAATTTAGGACAGAAACTCAGAACTAGTCTGTTTTTCCAGTTTCCAGACTGACCCATTTGTTCAATGAAAACGAGTGATTACTGGGTTACAAGTTAGGATAAGAATGAGTGACAACATGTTATAACTCACATATTTTAAGAGATGGGTAAAAGGATCAGGAATCCTTTACCAATACCTGGCCAGTACCTGCACTGGCCAGGATATAGTACTGTGTTATTGGACTCAAAAGAAAATTTTAAAAAATATTTTGAAAATCAAACCACTAGTCTTCAAAATTGGAGGATGCAGCATATCTCCTGGCCAACCTATTTTAGATAGCAAAACATCATGAGTTAAATACTTAGATAAGGTGAGGAGGAATTTTTAAATGGGATTTTTATTTTTTATAACTTTATAAAGTTGGAGAGAAATACCTCAAGACAGAATTAGTAGGCACTGTCCCAAGCAATTCACATACAGTATCATGTTTTAACATCATCACAACCCTAAGTTGTGGTAACAGAATCCCTATTTTCATTGAATTTCTTTTTGCTCAAAGTAACAGAAAACTAGACCCACAATAGATGAAAAGACCAAGAGCTGGGCTAGCTCCAGGGCTCAAACTACATCACCCATCTTGGACTGAGTCCAAATCCCAGTTCTGCCATTTCCTGTATAATCTTCTAAGGTTCACCTGGTAGCTCCACACCTTCAGGCTCTTACCCTATGATGCTAATGGAGCAGATGCAGCTGCAGTTTCGTGTCTTTTCTTGTTCCCGCATTCAGTAGGAAGAATTAAAGGAATTTTCCAATGCTTCCCCCAATAAAAACCCACTTGAGTTCCTGTGACTAGCCCAGCTAGGCCAGCCCCCCAGCCCCCACCTTATAATATCATGATGGTTCATCATAGTACCAGAGTTTCCAACTAGTTTAGATTGGCCACATATTTAGTCACAGAATAATGACCAGGACTAGTTGGGGGTAGTTAATAGATGTCCAATGACAGGATGCAACAAGGCCCCTTTGAAAATAAGAAGCCCATAGCTCAGGATAATAAAGCAACTTGTTAAAATTCAGACATCCAAAGAGTTAAATGTAGGTTTAAACTCAGGTCTAGCTAATGGCATCCAAAAACTTTATCCTCTTAGGCTTCAATAAAAACCAGTCTTAGGAGAGCACAAAGGTGGGCCTACTGCTCTCCTAAAAGCATCACTCACTGAAACAAAAGCCAAGATTATACTATTTCTTGAAAGCACCTGAATGTGAAAATTCATAACTAACTCATTGTGAATTTGACTTTTAAAGCTTTTAATCTGCTTCTACAAGCTTCAAGTTATAAGAGCCAATCCAGAAAGTTCATTGCCAAGAAAAAAATTTGTAACTTTTAAGTGGAGTTTAAAATTATATTGTTCCAGAGACTTATCATGTGTACCAGATTTATAATGGCTTTTGGGACTTTTTAGTGACAGAATACCAGTCTTCCAGCTCCGTAACTTCTGTAGACTTTATGGAGGATCTCGCCTTCTTGTGTTTTCTTTGCACTTCCAGGTGAATTATGTACAATTAAAGTACAAAAGGTCTTTCCAGGCAGGAGAAAAAGCAATACAATATTTCTGCTTGGCACCAAGAAGTGAAAGACTTATTTTAAAGGACCCCAGGGAATCAAGCCTGGTTCAATGGACAGCGCGGGGGTGCAGACTTAAGAGGGGTAGGAGGCAATGGCTCAGAGTGCAGAAGGCCAGTAGCCGCAGGGACACCTCTCTCCACCCTCACCTTCAGAGAAGCCTTGAGACCCTAGATCTTGGAAGGAGCCACTAGAAGGGGCGAACGTGACAATTCCTGCATCCCGCAACACACAACAGGCCACGATACCGGGAGCCAAGACAAAATCGTGACAACAGTAGGAGGGTGGATGGCGACGCCACACAGCTCGCAAAACAGTCGAGGGGCCGCTATCAAGTCTTTCGACTGAGGGGACGGCAGAAAGCGCACTACAAAGAGCCGCACGGGTCAGCGCATCCTCGGGACGCATCACGCAGCCTGGCCGGAGGGCAGCGGAAAGGACGCCATTCAAAAACCACACGTCCGAGGAAGAGATGGGAGAGCCCGTGCACGCCTAGGACGCGCGCCTCACGACGACGTAACCGCACCAGCGTCCGGACGCTGACGATACGCGAGGGGCGGAGCCATGATGTAAGCGCGGGCGCAGCCAGCCGCTCGCAGCAGGTGAGATGAAGGGGGGGAGGGGATGTCTGGCCAGACTGCGGGGTGGGGTGGGAGGCGGGGGGAGGAGGCGGAGTGGGGGACCGGCGAGCATGCGCACTGAGAGCCAGGCGGAGCCGCCGGCGTGCGCACCTAGAAGCGCAGAAGCCGCTGGTTGCCGTGGCAACGAGGAGCCGTTCAGAAAAGGTGCGGCTGAGAGACGGGGAAGGCTGGTGTGAGTTTGTCCCGCAGCGCTGTCTGAAGTATAAAAGCTCTGTGCAGAGGAGGGAGCGAGAGCCGAACGCGGGCTAGTGTTGGGGCGGGAGGTCCGGGTCGCTGTGGTCGGTCCGTGAATCCTGCCTGCGCTGCACAAGGCTGTGATATGGCGAGGGACCTCACGGACCAGATTTCCAAAGACTTCTCTTGTCTCTGGGGGCGTATTTTAAATTTATATGCCATCTCTCCAGTGCATTTCTATTGACGCGTTTATTAATTGCCTTCTGATCACTGAAAGCAATTGGTGATTAAATGTCTTGTCGCCTAGTCCTGTGTTTTCCTACCTAGCACAACCTCCTAACCGTGTGCAAGCTAATTACAAACAGGCAGTTTGCTGTTGTGGCTGTCAGTGCCAGGCAGAGGTTGTGTATTTCTCACCTGTTGCCAAACTAACGGGTCACCTCTTCTCTATGTTTTCTCATACAGTTGGACTACATCTGACACGTTTCGTTTTCCTTTCAATTGTCAATTTGCTAATACTATGGGACTATGGTAAGGCAATTTTTAACGCTCTTACCTTGATGTTAGTTACAATGGTACAATAAAAACCTGGTGAAATTGTAGACTAAGTAGCTACCTATGGTTACTGATGGTATGAATCTTGTTGAAAAAGTGAACTTTTTATGATGCATATTTGGCATTGCCAAATTACAGGCATTTTGAATTTGGAAAATAATAACAGCGACCCTTCAGTATTTTACATGCCTTCCTCCAGCCAAGACCACGGTAAGGAATACTGCATACAAACTTCTCTCATAGATCTCCATCCCAGCACTGAGAAGTAAGGGGAAGGTGAAAACTGCCCTCGGCTTCTGACGGGTCTGAACAGCAGCTGGTTCTTTGTCTTAAATCAGGTGGCTCACACATTAGTTCCTATGGGACTTACTTTCCTGTAATCTTTTCAAGTGTGTGTTGCAGTGCTGGGGGTAGAACCCAGGGCCCCATGTATGCATGAATGTGTAAGAGCTGCTCTGTGAGCACATTTCTGGAAGTTAGTTCCTTGATACTATTCCGTTACGTTGCTTTTTAAAAGGTGCTTTTTCTCTCCACTGTAGAATATTATGGACAGCATGGTCCCAAAACTAAAAAGGTTAATACCAAGTCTGCCCCCCCCCCATTTTTAAGGGAATTGGAGCAACAGTCACCATTTATGAGTGTGTTATGCAGATCAGTCCCTTGGAAGCCCTTAAGGAGGTTTTCTCTTAATATAATAATCCTGCAATGTCAGCATTTTTGTGTTTTTTATAAATACAAAACTGAGCCAGAGATGCTTAAGTAGCTTGCCCAAAAAAAGTAGAAAGCAGATTGGGACTAGGTATCTGTCCCCCGTATTCTGTCTGCCTGTGTGTTGGCCAGGTTGAAGGCAGTCGGCATGTGGCATACATCCATCTTCTTTATTGTTTCCCTTCTTGCCAAAACACAAACAGCATGCTGCTTTCCTGGGCATCTCTGCTCTTGCTCCTGCCATCTAACACACACATTTCTCTCTTTAAGACTTGGGCTAAATGTTGTCTTCAAGGGTTGTTCATTTACTTAGTGTCTCATTTTGGTCTAAGACTTTGTTCTAAGACTCTGGTTTTGCTTCTAGATTGTTCTTTATAGTCACAGTCTTTCTAGTACCATGGTAAGCTCTTTGAGGACAGGGATGGATTACATAAGGCAGCTCATGCTGCTCTGTGGCTTGCATTCCTTTTACCATCCCCATAGCCCTCGTAGATTTGGATGTTTACATACACTCTTACTTTCTGTTACAGCAGAAGAATGGAAGTTATCATAATGTAATGTTAGCAATTATTAAAGCCACACCACAGTGTTTCCTGATTCCTGAGACAGCATGCTAAGAAATAAGGTACTCCATCCTCCTGAGAACAGACCCAGGCTTTTATTTACAGGGTGTAGTCTAGCTGGACTTTCTGCAGGTATCAAAATAGTTTACAAACCTTGTGACCTTGGGGAACTGTGAGCAGAAGTGGGAGGTGCATGTGATATGGGTAACAGACAGTCTCAGGGTGCTACTTGCACACATCTCCTGGCTCAGGGACCTGGTTCTGCAAGAAATGTTTAAGTTTTCACCAGAGAGCTTATACTTAAGAGCAAGATTCCTTTTAAGGTTTGCCTGGAGTCTAATTTAGTTATAGCAAAACAGCAGGGTCTTACTTAAGCACCCACAGGTTTGAACTTATTGGTTTATAATTAAGGCTCCAGTAACTAATTGGAAAGATTGCCCTTTATTTCTACCATAGATGTTGGGCCTGGATTTGCTCTGCTTAGGTACTGCTCTGACATTCCTTCCCACTAACTTGGTGATCTGCCACCTGGGAGCAACAAGGCCTCCGTTTTCTTCTAAATGGTGTTACATGCTGGTCCACTAAATAAGACCTCCCACTCCCATGTTTTTAGGATCGTTCATCTAACAAAGGTAACTTAGCAGTCACTGCAGTTGCCTTACAGGACCACCTATTACATGATCTTCAACTTGGACATCTCTCGGTAGCAGATCCTTGTAAGATAAAAGCACGAAAGAAAGAGAGGAAGTCAAAATCTCTCAAAAGAGATGCAACAGCCATCATAGATACTGGGCTTAGAAAAACTACAGAGGGTCCTAACATGGAAGATACAGAGAAGGAATATGTTCTAGACCCCACACCACCACCATTAACTTTAGGTAAGCTAACCTGACCTTTTTTCCTTTGGCTTAATGCTAATTAACCCAGTGTAGCCTTGTCAGGCTGTTTAAAGAGCTGAAGCAATGCTATATTTGGGGTAAAGAGACAACCATGACATTTTCATTTTATTAGCAGCCAAGTGTGTTGTTAATAAGGCTTTAATGCCAACTCTTCATCTGCCGAGGTTTTTTTTTTCACTTTGGAGGTAAAGTATTGGTAGAACTGTCCATAAACAAGATGGCTATTGGCAATACTCTTTGACTAAGTTGCAGCAACAGGGGCGGGTGACTTGCTTTTGTGAGTCTGAATTCCTGAGTGTGTACATTGTGCCTGGTTTTGTCATGTGCCCTGTGGCACTCCACATACTGCCAGAGTTGGATTAAGTCCTGCTGTCCTTCCCTTGCATATTTTTCTTGGCTTTGGGAGTCTCCTTCTATAGCCCATGCTGGCCTTCAACTCTTTTTTTTTAATTTTTAATATTTTTTATTACATATTTTCCTCAATTACATTTCCAATGCTATCCCAAAAGTCCCCCGTACCCCCCCTACTTCCCTACCCACCCATTCCCATTCTTTTGGCCCTGGCATTCCCCTATATTGGGGCATATAAAGTTTGCAAGTCCAATGGGCCTCTCTTTCCAGTGATGGCCGACTAGGCCATCTTTCGATACATATGCAGCTAGAGACAAGAGCTCCGGGGTACTGGTTAGTACATCATGTTGTTCCAACTATAGGGTTGCAGATCCCTTTAGCTCCTTGGGTACTTTCTCTAGCTTCTCCATTGGGAGCCCTGTGATACATCTAATAGCTGACTGTGAGGATCCACTTCTGTGTTTGCTAGGCCCCAGCATAGTCTCACAAGAGACAGCTATATTTGGGTCCTTTCAGCAAAATCTTGCTAGTGTATGCAATGGTGTCAGCGTTTGGAAGCTGATTATGGGATGGATCCCTGGATATGGCAGTCTCTAGATGGTCCATCCTTTCATCACAGCTCCAAACTTTGTCTCTAACTCCTTCCATGGGTGTTTTGTTCCCAATTCTAAGAAGGGGCACAGTGTGAACATTTTGGTCTTCGTTCTTCTTGAGTTTCATGCGTTTAGCAAATTGTATCTTATATCTTGGGTATCCTAAGTTTCTGGGCTACTATCCACTTATCAGTGAGTACATATCATGTGAGTTCCTTTGTGATTGTGTTCCTCACTCAGGATGATGCCCTCCAGGTCCATCCATTTGCCTAGGAATTTCATAAATTCATTCTTTTTAATAGCTGAGTAGTACTCCATTGTGTAAATGTACCATAATTTCTGTATCCATTCCTCTGTTGAGGGGCATCTGGGTTCTTTCCAGCTTCTGGCTATTATAAATAAGGCTGCTATGAACATAGTGGAGCATGTGTCCTTCTTACCAGTTGGGACATCTTCTGGATATATGCCCAGGAGAGGTATTGCTGGATCCTCCGGTAGTACCTTCAACTCTTAACCCCCCTGCCTCAACCTCCTGAGTGCCTGGACTGTAGGCATTTGTCTGTATCTTTTTGTTTTGTAAATGTAGTTCCCATCTCACTTCTTCTAAATGAGCCTGGTTCCATTGAATTGAGACCAGCGTTGGTTGGTGTCCCTCCTCCTCTGAAGCTTGCTCCCTCCAGTTGAGGCAGCCGTGTCTCCAGCTGTGCATAGGCCAACAATGGTGCTCATACTCCTCAGCCCTCAAAAGTCTCCGAGAATTTGTGTAGTGATCCTTACTTGAACTGTCTCCGTGTTCCTTATTCTGAGGAACTTCTTGCCAAAATTCTCACAGCCTCAATACTTTTTGGTGAATGAAACGCTTTGCCATTTGCTTGAATAACATCCACAAATTTAGTGTCTTTCCCATCTTAACTGGATCCCTGTTAATACACTTTTTCTTTGGGGCCATAACTTTTTCTTTGAGGGAAAGTCTCACTGTGTGGTTTAAGCTGCCTTAAATTCCCTCTTCCTGCCGCTCCCACCATAGGCCAATATGAGTATTGCAGAAATATAATTGTAAAATTCTTGGGAATCTATTTTTCTATATTTAAAGTTTGGCACATAGAAAATTTCGTCTTATCTTGGCAACCTCTGCACACAGTTGCTTTCTGTGAAATCAAAAACTTTCCCCTTTCCCACTTGAAGGAAGCGCTTTACTTCCTGTCTTGGGTACATCTGGGTGACTAGCAACTCTGATGTGCTGCTCTGGAGTGACAACAAACCCTAAGACTATAATACTGCCACAGTCTATCTTATCACCAAGAAAACTGCAGAGGGACAAGGGGCACATCACATACACAGCCTGGATACACTAGGCAAGAATGGAGCACAGGGCAGTGTGAGATTTCATTGTGCTGCTTAGATTGGGGGAAAAAAAAAACCTTCTGAATTGTTTTTGGAATATGCCATTGACTGTTTTCAGTGAATCATTAGAACCTCAGACAGCACAACCACGGATAAGGGAGCACGAGTGCAGTTGATAATTAGCTCACATTAATTCCCTGGTACTCAGCATTATACCAGCATATTGAGCACAGAATTCTTCATCACATTCTTACAATCTATTGTAAGTCTGGAATCATTTTATCCTGGAAAGTTAGAAATAAAACATTCCTAGATGACTAGGCATGGAGAATAGGTTTGCTTAGGGATGTTGTGTTATAGTGTGTGCAGGTGTCAGAGACAGGACGCAGTGGGAGGAAACTCACTCATTGCCAGTTATCTCATTTGCACCCCTTTATTCCTTTAGCTGCTGGGGTGAGGAGAAGAACGTTTCCACATTTGATTACACGTTCAGAATGGCCAGCCAAGAGTGTGACAGGCATCTCGAGAGAAAGCCTTGTCACTGATGTTCACCAAAAAAGCCTTTTCTCAGCTCTGATGCTTGTGGGGTGGGCTGCTATTGCAGACACATGTCTGTTCAGTTCACAATATGGCCTTTGACAATAGGATTCACTTCACCTACAATAATACCCATCATTATTCTAAGAATAAACAAAGACTCATTGCTCAGTATGGTAGGCATTTAACCAAGACAGGAGAGGCCCTGAGTCCTATGGCTCTAGGCTCAACTCAGCTTTTTTGTTTTTCTCCTGATGGCTTTAGTGTTGGTATATTTTACCAGACGTAAATCTAGTGAAGTGAGTTAAGCTTCCTTATATTATATGTAAGTTTGGAAAATGCAAATGTTAATATAATCTTTGTATATGTTTTTCATATGTGGAGGCATGTCATATGCATTTGGAGGCTTTATTGTTAATCTGTGTACCAGATGCTGTCTGTGGAGATCTGTGTGGCTCTGAATTACCCTCTCCAAAGGGGAGAAGGAGTTGATGGCAAGGTTGGGGCTACCATGTGGGAAGTGACTGTCGTAGGCTTGAGCACTTTCCAGCAGTGAAAGCTTCAAGAGAGACTTTCTCTTCCTCAAAGTGTTACAGCTCTATATGACAGACAGACAGACACTCTCAGACTGTCTTTGTTTATTCCTTGTAGACAGGGCCTTATGTACATTTTGGGGTGGGTTGGGATCTAAAGGCAGGTGCTTTCTATTGGCTTGGTCTGAGATGTTAAGGATGCCTCATTTGCATGTGGGGGGGCTTCGGGTGCTCCCCCTACATGACTGGAACAGTTCTCTCAGTGGGTATCATGGTCACATGTCCCAGGACAGAAATGTGTTCAGAAGTAGATGCAACTCCTACCGTTCTCAGGTATGAGGGTACCGGGGCTTCTGAATCTACTCAACCTTACCAAGTTTTTGTCTGGTGACACAGTTCCACTTGCTCCACAGCTAGAGGTTGCTATCACTTATTGTCTGAGACAAGGTCCCTCAACTAGAATTCACCAGTTAGCCTGGACTCTGGCCAGCAAGCTCTAACCATCTTCTGTCTCTGCCTTGCCAGCACTAGTACACACCAGCCTTTTACTTAGATGATGCTGATAGAGCCCAGGCTCATGTGGATAGGACTTTACTGACTGAGCTATCTCTCCATTTTTGACATGCATTTTATAATTATTTCCTTTTTTTTTATTCTGTATTTTTTCCTTCATGATTTGTATTTAGGCCAGTTTCATTAGAAATGTCTCTTTTGAGAAAAATACATCTTGGATTCTCTCTACCATTGGTTTTGGTTTTATTTTGTCTCCGATTTCTTGGAATTTCTGCTGTTATCTTTGTTACTTCCTAAAGAGGAAAGAGTCTCTTCCCTTTGTTGTGTTTCCTTTTCCTAGCATCTTAAGTAAAACACTCTTTGCAAACGCTGTTTCCCGGCAGATGCCTGCAGATAGACACATCCCTGTGAACTGCTACTTATTCCCATATTGACACTAGTGCTCTCATGGCTACCCAGCTTTTAGTATTAGACATCCTCGTGTTGTCTTCTTGGCTTTGTCTGTGTCCCAAATTATTGTGTCCCGTGGGTTGAGCATCTGTTCTATGACTTTTCCAAGGAAGACATGGACAAGTCTATTTACCTAGAAGGCATATCCATTACCTGTGAGATTACCTTTATCTTTCAGAATACATGCATACTTCTACCATGCATGTATGGTACCAAGCAAGAGTGCTTTCTGATAGCTCTCTGTCATAGCTTCCCATTCCTGTAGCATTTATTGTATATCATTGAAGATCTTGTTCCAGGTTGATTTTTTTTTTTTATGTACCTTTACCACTGTTTAGCAGATGGTGGTTTACATTTATAGTCCGACCAGTCCTACACCCAGGAATGCTGCAAGTACTTTTTCAAAGTGAGTCTCCCCATGGGATGTAAGCTCACATGATGGGGCACTCATAAACTCAACTAAGGAATGTATCTTTGGGAAGCACATGATTGGTATGCTCTTTGTAAGGGTCATTGATGAGGACAGCAAGGCAGTGCTGCAGTTTGACAGTTAAAATAGGTGAGAAACATGAAGGAAAGTGACCAAAAAAACAGGCAAAAAAAAAAAAACCCAAAACATTGGTTTTCTTCAACTAAATGTCAGTCCTGCTTGCTTGAGAAGTCAGTTAGCATTCAGAATGACGACAGTCTTGTATAATAAAAACATAAGTCATCATTGAGTCATTCACCACTTCCCTCATCCCTTCCTGGAAAAACCATCTTGCTGTGTGTTGTAAAAGGCTAAGCTATAATGCCTCTGTATAATATCTACATGCAGACTGTCTCTTTAAAATGTGACTACATATGCTAACATACATGAGGTTACATTGTGTCTTGTCTTCCCTGTAGCCCAGAAACTAGGCCTCTTGCCACCTCCCCCGTTGCCACTGTCATCAGATGAGTGGGAGAGAGTGAAGCAGAGATCCCTTCTACAAGGGGACTCCATTCAGCCATGCCCAATATGTAAAGAAGAATTTGAGCTCCATCCCCAGGTACATAACAGACAGAGCTTTAAACCTGCCCCAGCCGGGCACTGCTTCCCTAGTAATAACCAGTGAGTCACCCAGGTCAACCTTCTTTGTGACTCTCAAGTGAGAGATACAGAGACAGAGGGAATGTGTGTGTGTATCTGAGCACCATCACTTGACAGTGTCCACTTACTGGTGTGTCACTTAAAGTTCATGTATGCCATTTGCATGAAAGAATGCTTTGAATATTTCAAAAACTGTGAGAATCCTGGTGTAAAGTAAAATCTTTGTTCACACATCTGTTTGATGCAAAGGGTGGTTTTCCCAGTTTGTAGAAAGCTTATGACCTGCTGCACAGACCCATTGCCTGACTAAACTCTCAACTCCAGAGAGCCAAGGTCATTTATGCTCTCAAAATTTGTGGGAAACTGATGGTTCTCCCCAAGGCTTTTGTATAGTGTGTAGCCTTAGCTTTTGCATGGTAAGCACTGAGACAGCAGCTGAGAAGACCCAGCATACATCCAGGCTTGGGTCCCCCAAACTTGATGGGTTATCCTGACTGCTCAGACTTGAAGATGCTTCATTATCTGCAAGGAAACTCACAGTCATTACACTTTTGCTCTTTAGTAATGTGAATTACAAAGATGCTAGAAGTACACTTTGATTCTTACTCTCCAAGAGGACCTAATCTTATGCAGGAGGTGGATATTGGAAAGATTTTAGTCAGCCCTTGAACCACAAAACTGTCAGATGTAAGGCAGTTTATAATTTAGTGCTAGAGTACAAGAAGATCATTAAAGCTGCAGGGCATCTTCTAGCCTCAGGCTCCCTATTCACTGTGTGTGTGTATTTAAACTAGTTGTATGAAGAATGAACATGCAACTATCTCAGGGTTTGTGTGTGCATTTCAGTAAATGCCATTTGGTTTGGTTAAAGATACTAATATTGCTGTGTTAATATTGCACTTAGTATTCCCATATTAGATTTCTTAGTTAAAAACAATTTTCCTGGGTTAAAGAGATGGCTCAATGGTTAAGAGAACATACTGGCTGTTCTACCAGGAAACCCAGATTTGATTCACAGCACACACATAGTGGCTTACAATTCTAGTTCCAACAGATCTTCTGACCTCCATGGGTATCAGACATACAAGAGGTACACAGACATACATACAGGCAGAATACCCAATCACATGAATGAATAATTTCAAGATACTTTCAAGTAGTCACTTATCTCTGCAGTAAACGACACCATCTAAAGTGAGAACAGAACTCATGTGATTCACAACAGGCCAACTCAGAAATTTTGGCAGAGTGTAAATGTCCTCACTTGTGTAACAATCACCATAAACTGTTTGCCTATAATGAATAATATGGATATTACAAAATATAATATTCTAGTATTAGTTATATAAAAATTATATTATTCAGAGCAAATTGATATCTGTTGATAAAATACTTTGAAAAATTATATTAAAAAGTGAAGAACTTGAGTCCACAGATGATTTTAATAGATCAGTTTATTAGATTTAAGCTTATAGTTGGCAGGGTCCAGGAAAGGTTTCACAGGGCTGCCCTTCTAGAGTACTAGGGTTTAGTTCCTAGCACCCACATGGTGTTTACAACCACCTGAACTCCAGTTACAGGGGATCTGATGCCCTCTTCTGGCCTTTATGGGCAGCATATGGATGTGGTACAGAGACATACATGCAAACAAAACACCCATATACATAAAATAAATATTTTTTAAAGGAAAGGTTTTAGGTTTATAAGCTCTATTCTAAAATTCCTTCCCTTAATCCCACTTAAGAGACCAGAGTGAGCAAAGCCATAGGGGCTGGGCACTGAAAACAGGGGAGACACGCCTCTGCCCACTCACCTTCTCCACTGACATACCTTCCAGTGGCCAGTGCTCTAAAACCCTTCCTCATTGGATCTAAGCTAGTTTTGATTTTTAGTTTTTGTTTTTGTTTTTCCAGACCAAAACATCACTGTTGGGTGTGAAGTTTGAGTCAGAAGGGTGAAGTTTTCTTATGAACACACTTGCTTTTAATTTCAAAAGGAAAATGTAGTTTGTGTCCATAATGTCTTGCTATTTAAATGTAAGATTCTCATAATTATGTTACAGTAAGCTACAATTTTAAGTTTAGGAGTGTAATTTAGCTAAGCAAGGCCCTATAAAAGATGTTTGCCTATCATATCTCTGCTTATTCTCTTACCAAGCCCACAGCACACAGACAGGTTTCTCCCTGCCCCACCCTATCTACCTAGCAATGCCTACCTTGGCAATCCTTTCACTAGCTTAATATCAAGCATGATGTGGTTTTGTGGTATTGGGGTCATTGGCTTTCTTTAGATGATATGTTTATACTATATTAAACTTCACACCGTGTAAGTGTGGAAGTGGTCAGCTGTCTGAGTGCTACCTTGAAGTATTGAGACAGCTCTTCTAGGGGATGCCTTCCTAACTAGGACTCCTATTCTCTTCTGGTGGACAGGTGCTGCTTTCCTGCTCACACGTATTCCATAGGGTGAGTAATCCCACGCCAGGCCTGGCCTCCTTCCCCGCTTATTTAAAGAGCCATTTGTTGAACCATGAGCCCCGTTTGTAATTAGAAACATGGCTTTAGGTTAGACTGCACCTCATCCTGTTGTGAAAATCATAGATTTTGTGTGACATAACCACAAATGTTTGTGTAGCAGATTGTTACCTGCACATCCAAGCTGCTGACAGCATACTTCCTGCTGGCTGTTTGCACGGCAGTCTTATACCTAGCATTTTTCCTTTATACCACATGACAGTCTCTGCATGCATGATCTGTAGAAAATCATTTTTGGAACAGGTTTCATGAGGAAGGTGTTAACATCTGATGAAACTACTTCATGATCTAAATTAGGCAGAGTAGAAATTATGAGACATAGATACCGTGATTACATTAGAAGTAAAAATGTTGTTTATAAATAATTACTTATAAAGTTTTAAGTAAAATCCTTTTCTTTAGGCATGCCTTCAGGCTTTTGAAAAGTTCACAAATAAAAAAACCTGTCCCCTCTGTAGAAAGAACCAATATCAAACAAGAGTGATACATGATGGGGCTCGCCTGTTCAGAGTAAAGTGTGCCACCAGGTAAGAGGGGCCTCAGTGCCCTGCAGAGGGGAGACAGATGTTTGCAGCTCAGAGGAGCACCACAACATCGCAGGCTGGGAGGAATACTGAAGTACTTGTTAAATAAGGCCATTAGGGGCTAGAGAGATGGTTTGGTGGGTAAGAGGACCAACTGTTCTTTTAAAAGACCCTGATTCAATTCCTAGTACCTATATAATGGGGCTTTCAACTATCTGTAACTCTGTTTCCTGGGAATTGGATGCTTTGATCTCCATGAGTACCAGACACACGAATGATATAGACATACATGCAAGCAAAACATTCATATACATAATAAACTATTTTAAAATGTTTTAAAGTAAGGCTATTAGGTGGTCATCATTTCTCTATCTCTATTTTAGGATCCAAGCCTATTGGCGAGGGTACATCGTTAGAAAGTGGTACAGAAACTTGAGGAAAATAATCCCGCCTTCGGATGCCAAATTAAGGAGAAAGTTCTTTGAGGAAAAGGTGGGTGTGTATCACTACCTCTCCACACACATACAGTCTGTGTGAGTGAACATCTGAGACTGGTGAAGCTACAGGCAGTGCAGCTGCAGCTCACTTCACTCTCAAAGCTCGCTTTGCTCAGCTCAGTGGCCTCCAACATCATTGCCCGAAATGATGACATTCAGATCAGCATTGTGTGCTGTTTGTTTAAGTCAGGTCCCATCTGGTAAAGTAAGACAAAATTGAGGTTTTACAACTCTTAAGAGGCCCCATTTAATGTCTGCATCATCAGGGAGAATGGAGACCTCACTGCCATCTTCCTTATTATCTAACTGTTTTCGTACTTATTATCTTCTTTAGGCACAAGACTGAGTGACCATAGCCATATACTTTCTGGTCCCATAAGAGACTCATTTATCTCAGAGGAAGAAATGGAGTATCTATGACCTTGTGTGTAGCTTTATTTACCCTTACCTGGGTAAGCCAGCCCATTTCAACTATGCTATAACAAAATTGATTATAAAGCAATATGATTTTTTCTAGTACCTTTTCTAGGCACTAAAGGCACATGTGTATACACACACACACAACAAAAGCCCTCAATTATTTGTTATAAGCAACACAATTATTAGAATATATAATTAAAATATTTGACATGTTGTTGTCACTGTGCCTCAGATTTAACTCAGAAAAACACTGAGTTTCCTTAAAGAATGGGATTAAATGTGATATGGATGTTAAGCAAATGGCATCTCACATGAACATTTCAATTTCCCTAAATTGAAACAAATGTAACAACCATTCCTAATCCTGACCACCAGTACCAGAACTCAGATAGAGCTTGTTAAAATAAAGACTGTTTTTTGGGGCTGGGGATGTAGATCAGTTGTTAGGCTCCCTGCTCAGCATACAGTTGGCCCTGAGTTCAATCTCCAATACCACATAAACCAGGTATGACAGCATATGCCTATAAGCCTAGCACTTAAGTAGGCAAAAGAATATTTTGTTGGTGGTGTTTTTTTTTTTTTTTGGGGGGGGGGGTTGGTTTTTCAAGACAAGGTGTCTCTGTATAACCCTGGCTGTCCTGGAACTCATTTTGTAGAATAGGCTGGCCTCGAACTCAGAAATCCGCCTGCCTCTGCCTCCCGAGTGCTGGAATTAAAGGTGTGCTCCTCACCTACATCCTTGGCAAGTTAGAGGCCAGCCTGGGACACAAGAGACCCTGTCTTTAAAGCAAAACAAAATGAAATGAAACAAAATCCTATGACAATGTAGCCCTAGATTGCTCAGAAACAGAGCACTCTAGCAGGTCTCTGCCCAGCAGTAGTGCAAGGAGACAGAATATAGTGGGGGTGTGTTGCAGATGCTATTGTATAATGATAAAATGCACAAAAATCACATAGAATCTTCAAACTAGACTATTGGGTGTAAATATGTGCTAATTATTTGCTGTATAAGCACAATGATCAGAGGTAAATGCCAGAAACTGTCCCTTCGTAATAGTTACACTCTAAGCCACAGAAGGACTTCTAATAAAGTCAAAGTCTTGAATAAAATGATTAATGTTTATGGCAGATTTATAAACATCCATCTCTCCAGATGTGTTTAATGTGACTTTTAACTGAAAAACTTCATAAGCTTGCCTATGCATCTCAAATTGTACAGGACAACCTAACACTTATCTAGCAGGATAAGTGGAAGATCCATTATATGTTTGAAAAGACAAACCTTTGAATACAAAACATATTTGGTAGCTAAAGTCCCCATTAAATAATGGGCAGCTGGTGATGTGGAGAAAGTCACATGTATCAGCATATAAAATGGAATTTTAGGCCAGTCACTAAGTGCATGAAAACATTAGCTCATACCATAACCCAGCAGCACTGCTAAACACGGAATGAAAGTAGGGTCGACGGCTACTTCCTGGGCACCACACCTTGTCAGGTGGAGGCATGAACTTGTGGATAGGACAGAAGCCACTGCATCAGGTTTCCAGGATCTGGGACACAGTACCTTTGGGTGCCTCCCAAGATCAGCAGGAAGGAAACTTGATTGTTCTGGGCACAGCAAAGCAGCCATCTTTATTGCTAGTAAAACTATAAGTTTAGTGAAAGAATATTAGCTCACAGACATATATAAATGTTTAGGAGTTCCAACCATTTTCTTATATTTTTAAAATGTTTTCATCATAGAAGTGAAATTAATAATTCACAGTGAGAATAGGACAACAGAGTAACAAGTGTTACAGAAAGATAGTACATGTGCAAGACTTAGTCAGCCTGAGGCACTGCACACTGCCTTAGTAAGTTCAATATAGGTTTATGATAATAGAAACAATTTTATATTTTACAAGAAAAATGGTTTCAGTAAAAACAACAACAAGTTTGCAGTCCCATAAGAGGAACAACAATATGAACTAACCAGTACCCACAGAGCTCCCAGGGGCTAAATCACCAACCAAAGAGTACACATGGTGGGACTCATGGCTCCAGTTGTGTATGTAGTGGAGGATGGCCTTGTTGGTCATCAATGGGAGGAGAGAGGCCCTTGGTCCTGTGAAAGCTCAATGCCCCGGTGTAGGGGAATGCCAAGGTCAGGAAGTGGGAGTGGGTGGATTGGTGAGCAGGGAGAGGGGAGAGGGAGTTTTTCGGAGGGGAAACCAGGAAGGGGATAATATTTGAAATGTAAATTAAAAAATCTAATTTTAAAAAATGTTTAATGTTTTCAATTTATAAAGGCTAAAAAAGTGTGCATATGACTTTGTGGTGTGTTTGTTCAGGAATGTGCATGTGTATAAATGGTGTGTGTGTGTCTGTCTGTGTGTCTATGTGCTTAGCCAGAAGCATACCCTGTTATACTGGTCTCTACCTTCTCTCCTTGAGTGTGTGGGTTGCTAGACTAATTGGTCAGCAAGGCCCAGGAATCAACCTGTCTCTTGGAGTTGCAAGCATAGGCATCCATGTCTAGCTTTTTACTCTGGTGTTGGGGATTGAGACCAGGCCCTCATGTTGGAGCAGCAAGTGCTCTTCATGCACTGAGCCATCCTCTTGCCCCCAAACGCCCTAACATGAGGTGGTAAATAAAGGTGCTTTAGGAACTGGATGTTAGTATACCTAAAATAAAAATGTAACTGCTGGCCCTGGCTCCTTAATATGTGAGAAACATTTTTTTTTTAATCAAAGGTAGTTAGCCCAACAAAGGCCCTTATTCCCAGAACTCCCATCTCTCTCAAGCCAATTAGCCAATCACAGCAGATTATAAAGTGTAGCTCCTACCTGTAGGATGAGAAATAGTTACTTTCTGCCTGTCTATTTCTGTGTTAATGAAAAACAGAAGCCATCTTGTTCAGATGTGTTTACCTAGTTAAGGTTTCAGGGCACTCCTTTTAACAAAAGAAACTGTCTTTGTAAACTTATTTTCACTTTCTTTGATTTAGCCCAAGCTAAATCAAAGTTTGGTTTGTTTTTTTTTAAGTTGGCCCTGCAGCTTGAACCTATGATGGTCTTCAAAAACAAAACTGTTTGCTAAAATTCAAGTCCAGTTTGAGGTAATCCAGTGTGCCTAGAGGTTTCCTAGAACTACATTGAGAACAAATTCCAGAGCCACAGTGAACAATGCCTTTAGCAAGCTTCTTTGGGTGAGAGACTAGCTTTGTGATACAGTTAGCAGCATTCCAGAAATACCAAGTTGTTCTAGGAAGATAGGAGGCCCTATGTTTTTTCCCATGTCTGCTGGCCCAACTTAACTACACAGACTTAAGATTAGTAATTTAAGTTTTGAGATCTGATTGAAGGTTTGAGGCAGAAACCGGAGAGTTTAGTAAATAGGTCATAGTGAGTAACAATGTGGAGGTAGCAAATTGACCATCTGCAGATGGTCACAATTCTTTTAATCTGGAAATTACCATATATTTAAGATATATCTCCCTTCTCACCATGAACAAAGAGTAAAATTCACTTTTACATTAGAAAGAAAGAAAGAAAAAAGAAAAAAAGGAAAAAAAAAAAAAGAAAGAAAGGCTGTCAGAGATGGGTAGATAGTGCTCCAGTGAGTCAGTAAAGTGGAAGTGGCATCTGGTCCCTTTCTGAGCAGCCACTGTGATCTGTGCCTCAGTGGAAACCAGAATTAAAGACATTTGAAAAACAAAATACCATTTATGTTAGTATCATGTAATAGCAATTAAAAACAAAAGCTTTGCAGCACCAGTCTGACTGCTGAGCTGCAGCTTTGCCTTACAAAGCTGACCTCATCAGATACTCTACCACCTGAGCGGACATGTAGCTGAAGCCTCTGATCTGCTGGAGAACAAGCACTCTAGATCCAACTAAAGTCCCATCAGAAAAAAAGAAGTCTAATGAACAGAAAAGAAAGGGGTCATAATGCACTTGGGAGCTTTGTCCTTGAATGCTCCGTATGCTGAGATGAATATGTTTTCAGTACTCTGGGTCAGGTTAGCTCAGATCATTCTGATTTTATAATCTATCTTGCTAAAACACAAATTGTGGTTCTACATTTTCCCCTTCTTTTCCTTGGAAAGTTAATGAAGCTCTTTTCTTTGGGTTTTATCCATCTAAATTCTACAAACACAATGTTCTCATACACTAAGACGTTCTCTTTCCAAGGTGGTCTGGATTTAAAATATCGTAGGCATGCTGCTAGCAAAACAGAAGCAGAGCAAAGTGGTGTAGTGTGACAAAACAGGTTCTTTTAAGCACACTGAACTTTTGTGGTGAGAACTGCAAAGGTCAGGTGTTAGGTTTTGTACTGGTGAGTGTCAGGATTAAAATTCAGCAAGGGAGTGTTGGACCTGTCTGGCTGATACAGTAGTCTTGATACACTTACTTGCTTGGGAACGCAGATCAAAGGACCTAGAAAGGTCGGAAAGCTGATGTGCTAATTCCCCAGCAGTGTGTACAGAAAGCCTAGTGTGGCCCAAAGTGCAGTGGCCACTCCTTAGATGCCTTTGATCCTTATCTGGAAACTTTGCTAGCATCTGTCCTATAATTGAGGCATAGTCTTTTATTGCTGCAATTAAAACTTTCCAAATGCACTATGTTATCTCTGCTCCAGCTAAAGTCCAGACCATTGTTTGAGGGGTGAGGCTAACAATCCGTCAGATGCCGGACTTGAAGGCCCAGCTCTCACACACCCCCAACCCGTGACTTCTCTAGCTTTTTCATTTCCATCTCACCAAACAGCATAATGGTCCTGAAGTTTGTTCATCCCTTTGACTTCCTTTATCACATAGAGATGGCAAACATTCTGTTGCTAACTTGAAGTGGCTCCAAGCTGCAAGCCTGGAAGGATATTAAACCAGTAAAAGCTTATCAGCTGATGCATTGAGATGCTATAAATTCCAGGCTTTTCATTTTGCTTTTGAGGGTGGCCCTAAGTCAACACATTAGTAAGCAATTTGCTGACATTAGATGGATCACTTAGGACTCTCCTGAGCAGACAGAGTTCACCTAAATGCTTTTGTTGGTATTTTTTTTAACATTTAGCCAGTGTACTGTTTTCAAATGACCACTAATTGCTTTACATATCAAGTACCTGGACTCCTGGTTATTAAATTTATCAACTATCCAAAATAGGAGATTTAAAAGGAAAAAAATGTTAAGGTATTCATATTTCTAAATTGAAATTGTTTTATCTGAAATTCATAATATTAAGCATTAATGTTTAAAAACTAGAACTAAGCTGACATGTTTTTCTTATTATCCTTGCCCTTTGAAGTATAAGGTTATTAATGAACATAAGTGAGGAAATAAGAATTTGATATTTCAGAAATATTTAGTAGTTGCTTTGGATTGATTATAGTGAGCACTCAGTAAATGTATGTTGACTTGACTTTTTCACGCATCAGCTCTAGCCGTGCAGAGGTTCCTGTTGCTGAGCTGAGCAATCAGACTCTAGAGAGCAAGAGCAGTCCTTTCTGCCCCTTCAGAAACACCCTGAGAGACTTCAGGGTGGTGACAAGTTTACATCAGTGTTGTGCTTTTCAGCTCAACATTGGTGTTTTGTTGAATTTTGCCACCAGAAATCACTTCAAAATCTAGAGAAGCACCGTTCTTTTCCCCCTTTTCTCTCCTCCAAGTAGGAATTTGTATTGTGCTGCTTCCAAAGATGTACATTTAGGGCATCTCATTTCCTTTTTTTTTTCTAATTTTTTATTGGATATTTTATTTGTCTACATTTCAGATGTTATCCCTTTCTCAGTTTCCCCTCAGGATGTCCCCAACCCCCTCCCCCTACTACTATGAGGGTCCTCACCCACCCACCTACCCCCTCCCCGTGGCATCTCATTTCTAATCTTTTGCAAACCTGAAGTCAACTTTTTTTAGTATGAAGAACTTTACAGAGATAGATCAAGTGTTTCCTTAGGTCTGTGTTACTCATCTGAGGAAATAAGAAATGTACACAAAATAGATAACAGTGGCCCTCAAGGGGCCCAGAAGTCCAATGGGAGAGCAGAGGAGAGGGCACTTTCAGCTCTGAGCACAGCAACACATAAAGTGCAGGAAGAGAAAAAAAGCAGCAGCTATTCACAAAACTAAGCAAACACGTAGGCCAGACCACAGGGTTCCTTCAAGACATCTTTTCCTGAAGTCAGTAGTGACAGATGACACAGACTAGGAAAAGCCAGTGCAGTCCCAGCTCTGGCCACCTAAGTTCTAAAACACAGTCCAGTTTGCCCTCTCCTCATCCCCCAGGAGCCTGCAGGTTCCAGGACACCAGCACTGTCAGTGCTGTTCCTACTACTTTAGGAGCTCCTCATTAAAAGAACAGTGTTTGTGGTCTTTGATCCTCATGGTGGTACACTGACTGTTAAATACTAGCTTAGTCCCTAGGCTGTTTTAATAACCAGCCCCACACAAATGGTGCAAGCCCTTTTCTACTTCATCTGGCAAGGCTTGTAAGTGATAAAATGAAATTTAGTTTAGGTTGAATAAAATGCCTTTAACCATCATCTCATATGAAAGAAGTTATTTTTTGTTTAAAAACAATTTCTTTCAAACTACTAAAGTATACACTTTAAAATAATAAGGTTTATAAAATTAAAAAGTTAAAAAGAAGTGTGAGCTGGAAGTATAAGAGGTGACACTACTCTGTCGGACAGTAAGTTCCTCCCTGAATTCCAGGCCAGCCAGAGCTACAAATTGATATGCTGACTCAATAAAACAAAACAAAAATATTAAATTTCAAGAAATAATACATGCCATGAGAGCAGACAAGGAGAAAGAGAGGGAACAGAAAATGGCTTATTCAGAATATGGGAATATGGGAATATGAATGTGAACAGAAACAAAGCCAATTGGACCCCTGCCATCCCTAGAACGATGTCTTGAGAGGCCTGGCATGCAAGCTGCCTTGGGCCATCTACAGGATGGCAGGGTCCAGTGTTTCGCTGGTTGGTAGGCAGCCTTATAGTGGATTAGGCTTGGAGCTGGCCTAAGAGGCCACTGGAGGGTAACAGCCATAATACATAGGCAGTGCCAACCAGGGAAGTACTCAGGGACAGACCACAGGATTTGATCTTGAGGAAAGAGGCCTACAGTTGTGGTCGTATGATTTGGGCTCACATATCCAAACTTAGCTCTGTTTTGGATTGGGGGAGGACCCTTAGGCTTGCTGCTTGGGGTGCCTGTGAGATCTCAAAGTGAAGTGCTTCCTGTCCTGAACTAAGGAGCAAATAGTACTACAATAAGCTGCAAGGTACAGAAGGAAAGGACAGAGAAGAGTAAGGTTCAGCAGACAGCTAGTAGAAATGTGAGAGAACACCATGTCTGGGATGCCCTCTTATGTCTCATGCTCCCAGAAGGGAATGACCAGGTGTGGGTGTGGGAGGCCCCTTGGTTCCCAGCGTGGACATATCAAGAGAGCCTCCCAGAGGAGAGGGTAGTGTGCTTATCATTAAGAGATCTTGGAGCTATGAGATGGGAACAGCTGCAGCTAATGACAATTATGTGAGGGATATGAATACTGTATTCCAGATGACAGGACCCAGCCATGAAATGAAAGGGATATGAATACTATATTCCAGATGACAGGACTCAGCCATGAAATGAAAACACAAATTTTTAAATACAAATTTTTCCCTTTTCTCTGGCCTTTTAAGTTGTTGTGAATTAATGTTTAGCGTAACTTTATAAGTTATTAGCATGAGCTTATCACTTACCTTTAACTGTATGCTGTCTGTTTAAGTAGTGATTTGATGCCTAAATTCACATGTGGATGCACAGAGTTAATACTTTCTTGCTCTACACACATGCCCATCACTTCTCAGCAGAACAGCTGCAGCGCTAAAGGAGCTGCCTGCTTAGCTATACTGCAATTCCAGTATTCTATCTTTTATCAAGTCTTGCTCTGCGCTGCCACATAGGTTGAGTCTTGTGTGACACTGCTCCTGAGAACACATGTACCCCAGAAAGGAAACCAACAACAAAGTCACAGTACCAACTTGGTGAACAATGAGTTTATCGAGCTTATTAAAAAGAGGATGGATGACTCAAAGGCATATACAGCATGAAGGTAGTTTAGTGAATCACAGGTCTCAGCAGTCTTTAATGTTTAGATAATCTTTGTGGAAGGGGCCTTGGCAAGTGCTCAATTTTAGGGACTTCCTGAGTCTTGATTAGCTTCTCTCCGGGATAGAATTTCTACATAGCACTGGGATCAATGGTGACCACCTTCTCCTGGGAAAGGGCCCCAGCTACCCTGGTCACCTTCACCTTCTCAGTAGGAGTGTCTCACAGAAATCACAAATGGAGATGGTGTTGGCAGTCTCCATCATCTTATTAGAACTGAGAAGGAAAAGTGAATGAATACAAAGGACAGAAGAAACAGCTTGACGCAGCAAAGGAAAAGGATTTTCCAGATCTGAAGCTAAACTTGAGTCATCTCATCAAAGGCCCTCAATATGACATAAGGAGAGTCAGTGTTCCACTTAGTAAATGTTGTGGATGACCTCAGGCTGAGAATTTCAAGGTACTGAAAGGAAGACCAACTGCACCACACAGATAGATGTCTCAGAGGTTTAGCAGAAGCCAGAAGACTGGGCATTGGGGTGGGGGTGGGGGGATAGCCTAGAATTCTGTGTGAACCAAATGAAAAGCATGTGTAAGAACAGAGGCCAAGTGCAAAAATTAGTGAATAAGGAGGTAGGTAATGAATTTGACAGAGAGTAGAGAGAGGTATAAGGGATTATTTAGTGGGAGGAAAGGGAAGGGAGAAATGTTGTACTTATATAATCTCAAAAAGAGATAAAAGGAGAAAACTCTCAAAGCATGAAGAAATAAAACAAAATGCAAATAACACCTCTGCATAAGTCTAGTTAGTTAGGGCCTTCAATATGGAACATCAAAATCCTTACTGTGGCTTGCAGTACTTGGTCTGCTCTGTCCTGTGACTTCAGCCCTAGGTATTCTCCATTTTTCAATGTCACAGGTTCTTCTGCATCCACTTTCACCATCCTTAATTAACTTCCTTAGAATTCCATGCCACCATATCTTTGTTGGTTCTTGTGTTTAGAATTCACTATCTTTGGCTTCATCCTCTCCCTGATCTCTTCTAAAATTGACCTTTAAGTTTGCAGCAGTATCCTTCAGTGTATTACCTGTGCATCACCTCCTCAGGATGAAATCCTCTGAAAGTTTCAAATGCCCATAACATCTATTGTTACTGTACAGTGTTCGTGTCTCACAAATTGCAATTGTATATTATTGGTGATCTGTGTAATTTCCCATAAGGAAAAGGCTGTAGATTTCCTGAGCCATGTATCTTTTTTGTATAATAAACAAGCTCAAGAACTCCCTCACACAGTGGATTCTCATGTATCTTTAAACATGTATCTTTAAATAATTGTGTGCTCAGCTATATCTAAGATGAATATTGTAAATGTTGTTTATTTTGCAAATCAATACTTTCAGATATACTATGCAGCTGTATAATTACTAAGCCATACCCTGAGTTTTTCCTGGCTGTTTGAAATAAAAATATGAAGGAAAAAAAAAAAAACCGAGGCCAAGAGAGACATGAGTTCAGGTGGACAATGTTATTACTGACTCTCAAGGCCTTCTTGAGAGGAACACTGAAGCTTTTATCCTAAAGAAATAAAGTAGCCCAAATGGGAAGTCTGTGGTGTAAGTGGTAAAGAAAGTGTGAGGAGGTTGTCTCATAGGCATTGAATCTGCCAAAACAGGAATAACGGTGTGCCCCTAACAAGTTAAGACAGAGAACTCTAGTGTTTGAAAACCTGGGCCAGAAGAGGCTAGTTGAGTGCAAGCATGCAAAGATCCTCATGTTGGCTCAGAGGATGAAGATGCTGCCTGACTTTGGGCTGTGATAACTTAAGCATGCATCTATAGGGTGAGAGCTAAAAGAATAGAATTAAATTTGGGTGGGGTAGAAAGTAGGGGATGGTAGTCAGGGATAATGGGAGGAGGAGGCAATGAATCACTTATAAATGGCACCCATGCAGGACCTGAAGCCTAAATTCCAGGAGGGTGAGTGAGTGCTGTGCTTTCGTGGGCCTCTTCTTCTTATGAAGCAAAGTGTGTAAAGGACAAACAAGTGAAGTACTTTATCCATTACAATGGTTGGAATAAAAATTGGGATGAATGGGTGCCAGAAAGCAGAGTACTCAAATACATGGACGCCAATTTGCAGAAACAACAAGAACTTCAAAAGACGATAGGGGCTGCTCCAGGAAAGAAGACATCTTGTCTGCAACAGAAAAATGTTGAAGTGAAAACAAAAAAGAACAAGCAGAAAACACCTGGAAATGGAGTCGGTGGCAGTGCCAGTGAGACACCTCAGCCACCTAGGAAGGAGAGAGCCTGGGTAGATCCTACCATTTCTATGAAAATGAAGAAACATTCATGAGCAGAGCTGAAGTTAAAGTGAAGATTCCTGAAGAGCTGAAACCGTGGCCTGCGGATGACTGGGGCTTGATAACCAGACAAAAGCAGCATTTTATCTTCCTGCCAAGAAGAGTGTGGGTTCACAGATGATAAGGAGTACGCTGTTCATGAGGCTGCGGCAGGAATAAAGGAGTACTTCAGTGTAGTGATGGGCACTCAGCTACTCTACAATTTTGAGAGCCCACAGTATGCTGAAATTCTCACCAATCACCCAGATGCACCCGTGTCCCAGGAGTATGGAGCGCCACATTTACTGAGATTATTTGTGCGAATTGGAGCGATGTTGGCCTACACACCTGTAGATGAGAAAGCCTTCCTTTATTACTGAACTATCTACATGATTCTCTCAAGTACCTGGCGAAGAATTCTGCAACTGTGTTCCGTGCCAGTGATTATGAAATGGCTCCTCCTGAGTACCATCGGAAAGCCATGAGAGGGGTGTGCTCTCTCTCGTGCTTGGATCTCTGTAAAGAGCCTGGTTCCTAGTCCTTCTCTTGTACAAATGATGGACTTTGAAGACCACTGGTGTATAATAGAGTTGGTGTTTGTCTTCTGTTTGATTTTAAAGAGAAAATAAAAGGAGTAACTGCTTCTTTTTTCTTTTCTTTTTTTTTTTTTTTTTTTTTCATTTCAAAGTTTCTACCAGTGTATCAGTGATGGACAACAGAGACATGCTGTAGAGTGTTTGCCTAGTTGACAAAGCTGCTTTTGAATGCTGGTGGTTCTGTTCCTTTGACACTCCGCACTTTTATAATTTGTGTTAATGCTCTCTGACAAAATGCTCTTGATTCCTAGTGCCAAAGGTCCACTTCAGTGAATATAACTGAACACTCATCCATCTGTGCCCCTCCCCCCTTTTAAACAGTGCTTGAGGAGCCCATCCTTTGCAAGTCATCCATGTCCTTCCTTGGGCATCTTATTTTTGCATGTTATCTGGGCATCTTATATCTTTGTTAAAGAATGGTGGATTGTTTTCCTGGGGTTTTGTATTTGTGTCCAATGCATGTTTTAACTTGATAGATGCAATGCATCGTATAGCTACAGTTTTATGGGAAAGTCAATCTTTTAGGAGTTGTTTTTCAGATCTTCAATAAATTTTTTCTTTAAATTTCAGGAAAAAAAAAGAAAAAGAAAAAATTTCACCTCTAAGGTGACAGAAAGCAAAGCTTAAAAATAGGAACTTTCATAAGGCATTTTTATTAGATATTTTCTTCATTTACATTTCATATGCTATCCTGAAAGTCCCCTATACCCTCCCCCCCCCCACCCTGCTCCCCAATCCACCCACTCCTGCTTCTTGGCCCTGGCATTCCCCTGTACTGGGGCATATGATCTTTGCAAGACCAAGGGCCTCTCCTCCTACTGATGGCTGACTAGGCCATCCTCTGCTACATATGCAGCTAGAGACACGAGCTCTGGGGGTACTGGTTAATTCGTATTGTTGTTCCTCCTATAGGGTTGCAGACCCCTTCAGCTCCTTGGGTACTTTCTCTAGCTCCTTCATTAGGGGCCCTGTGTTCCATCCAATAGCTGACTGTGAGCATCCACTTCTGTATTTGCCAGGCATTTGGCATAGCCTCACAAGAGAGAGCTATATCAGGGTCCTGTCAGCAAAATCTTGCTGGCATATGCAATAGTGTCTGCGTTTGGTGGTTGTATATGGGATGGGTGGGGCAGTCTCTGGGTGGTCTTTCCTTCCGTCTCAGCTCCAAACTTTGTCTCTGTAACTCCTTCCATAGGTATTTTGTTCCCCATTCTAAGAAGGAACAAAGTATCCACACTTTGGTCTTCCTTCTTCTTGAGTTTCATGTGTGTTGCAAATTGTATCTTGGATATTCTAAGTTTCTGGGCTAATATCCGCTTATCAATGAGTGCATATCATGTGTGTTCTTTTGTGATTGGGTTACCTCACTCACGATATCCTCCAGATATATCCATTTGCCTAAGAATTTCATGAATTCATTGTTTTTAATTGCTTAGTAGTACTCCATTGTGAAAATGTATCATTCCTCTGTTCCATTCCTCTGTTGAGGGACATCTGGGTTCTTTCCAGCTTCTGGCTATTATAAATAAGGCTGCTATGAACATAGTGGAACATATGTCCATATTATAAGTTGGAACATCTTCTGGGTATATGCCCAGGAGAGGAATTGCTGGATCTTCAGGTAGTACTATGTCTAATTTTCTGAGGAACCGCCAGACTGATTTCCAGAGTGGTTGTACCAGCTTGCAATCCCATCAGCAATGGAGAAGTGTCCCTCTTTCTCCACATCCTTGCCAGCAACTGCTGTCACCTGAATTTTTGATCTTAGCCATTCTGACTGGTGTGAGGTAGAATCTCAGGGTTGTTTTGATTTGCATTTCCCTGATGATTAAGGATGTTGAACATTTTTTCAGGTGCTTCTCAGCCATTCGGTATTCCTCAGTTGAGAATTCTTTGTTTAGCTCTGTACTTCTTATTTTAATAGGGTTATTTGATTTTCTGGAGTCCATCTTCTTGAGTTCTCTCTCTCTCTCTCTCTCTCTCTCTCTCTATATATATATATATATATATATATATATATATATATATATATATATTGGATATTAGTCCCCTACCTGATTTAGGATTGTTAAAGATCCTTTCCCAATCTGTTGGTGGCCTTTTTGTCTTATTGACAGTGTCTTTTGCCTTATAGAAGTTTTGCAAGAAAATAGAAAATTTTAATGGAGAACTCGGGGTTTGTTTTGTTTTTAATGAGAGGACATTGAGATGGCTTCGCAGGCAAAGGCACTTTGTAGAGCCTGATGACTGGAGTACCCCCAGGACCTGCATGGTAGAACAGAACTGACTCCCAGTAACTGTCTTCTTATCTCCATACTCACGCCATGATGTAAAGTGGCAGGACAAAAAGAAAAGAGACTACAGGCTAGACACAGCTGAACAGGTCTTGGTAATTACACAAATGGGCTGGTCAGTTGTAATACAGCTTGTGAACACCTGTGTGCAGCACATTCTGGGTCTTATTCAGAGGCAGAGAAGGTGCTCTGACCTGCAAGCAACCAATGAACCTGTGGGCTCCAGGCCCACCAGTGAATGAGAAATGGAGTTGGTAGGTGATATACCAGCTGCCAGCAGATGACCATGTAATGGTCACCTGTCAGTGCTGCACCCCTCTAACATGAGTCTCCTATAGTCTAACAGAGCCCAGGGCCTCAGCTATGCTAGTTCAGTGTACTGCCATTAAGGCCCTAGATTTTCAGAAAAGATCTGTGGATGATGGCCTTGAAGGAGCTCCCTCTCCCACCTCAAATGACACTAGCCACTACTCTTTAATGGCCTCCTCATCTACTAAATTGCTTGTCTTTCCTAGGCATCAGAGTCCTTATACAGATGACCACAAGCCACTTGGCTTTGAGTCCTAGACACAAGACAGATCTGACTTGATCTGGGTATCATTCACATGAAAATGGTGAAATGGTATTTTGGGCATATTGGGAGGGGAAAATTAAATTTAGAAGCCTTTTCAACATGATTACTAAAAATCTTAGCATTGCACATATAGCTCTAACTGCATTTTGTTACATAGTGGCATAGTGTAAGTAACCCCTGGATCTTTCAGAAAGTCCTCAAAGCAATTGTAGTATAGCAAAAGGCTTGTAAAAGTATGCCATGTGCTGCTTTGCAATTCTTTCCCAGTCTTTTCTCATATGATTCCCTTAACAGCAAATCTTTATCTGCTTGCTCAGAGAAACTAAATCTTTATAGCCTAATTGAAATCAGGGAATGATTCTCTTCCCCAGCCCATGTGAAAGACTGGCTTCTGGACCTAGCAAACCATGGCTGCACTATTACCACCCGCCTGAGCATTTCTGCTGTGTACTTGTTCCTAAAAACTCAAACTGGAGCTAAAGCAGAGCACAGGGCTGGAAGCTGGTAATACAGAGCCATGGTGTCCAGGGTCTAGGGCCTCACACCTAAGCTGGACACCCAATATGAAAATGTGATCTCCTCCCTATGGAGCATCCTTGGCTAGCTCCCTTCTGTGTGTATCTTAAGCTGGGCAGCAAATGAAGAGAGTGGGTGTCACATGCGAATACCTGGCCAGAAGAACCTGGTCACAGGATTTTCTCTCTATCTGGAAAAGATGGGTCCAGGAAGGCAACACTAAGAACAAACAAGGAGGCTGGGTGAGCTGATCTGGCAAAGTGTCTGTGAAATACGAGACTCATGTATGATTAGAGAGTGCTTTTGTGTGCCTGTCATGCCCACCTTCCATGAATACTGACTGATATAATAGTAAATACTGTGAAATTTCATTTTCTCAACATACTGATTACAAGATGCTGTGTGAAATGGTACCGTCCTGTTACGTCATAAGTTTATATTTGAACTTCTGTCCAGAGGTAATTGTGAAGAATTCCCTACAATTATGTTGTAAGTAACTAAGACCACAATTACGATGATATTTAAGCACCAGACCAATAACGTACACTTTAAATAAATGTTCTAATTAAAAGTCATGAAAGCTTACCAAAAAGGAATTAGGGCAGAAAACTTAAAACCTATTCAACATTGTAAACAAAACAGTAACAAAAAAAAAATCACTTTGAGACAGGGTTCCATGTAGCTCAGGCTAGCCTCAAACTTTGATCCCTTGCCTCAAGTCCTCTGAATGCTGGGATTATAGGTGTGTACCACCATGCCTCCTTACTATCTAAATGCAAACCCCACTAAAGTTTAAGGCATGTTATATTTCTACTAAACAATATAGTACTTATAAGACTTAACTCTTAAAATACGGTGACAGCATCTTGAGGGAAGGACAGGCACAGTGTCAAGCCTTTGCAGCTGGAGAGGGCACAACTCAGAGAGATCAAAGAATCACAGCAGATGAATCCAGATGAATCAAGAAGCAGGCATGCTGATGTAGAGTTAATAGCGGCAGGTAAAGCTGGTGGGAAACTGCTCTATCATGTGAGCAGACCCCACCTTCCTAAGTGTATGCAACTAGTTCACACCAATGTGCTCAAAGTATTGGAGTCCAGTGGATCCAGCAGCTCCTGTTAGGATATGACTACATGCTCTGCCACAGCCAGCCAGCATCTGATCTGTGCCCAAGTCATTTGTCCTAGGGCCAGCTGCTTTCCTAAATCAATTTCATGTGTGTGTGTGTACATCTCTCTCTCTCTCTCTCTCTCTCTATATATATATATATATATATATATATATCTTATGTATATATGTGTATATATGTGTGTGTGTGTGTGTGTACACACACATCTTTATAAAAGCCTGAGTTTAAAGGACACTAGACTTAAGGTTAAAACTTCAGATGGCATGCATATGCTGCCTCTATACTGACACTACCAGTATAGAATTTAACCTAAGTCCCAAGGGCATCTTAGTTACCCATCTTGATTATCTGTGCTTGGAGGAAAACTTTTAAAGTCATTAGGCAAGGAGTGTTTCAAATTGTGACCTTAGAGCTTGAATGAAAACAAGTCACAGGTGACCCTCCTTTGCCTGGGTTTCCTTTTCTGCTTGCATAAGATCATATATAGTCTGGAGCCACAGCTCCACAGGGAAAATGACTGGTGAGCAAAGCAGTAGTCCCCGCATGCCTGGTAGCAGTGCCAAGAACCTATACACTGTGCTGTTTAAGTCCACTATGATTCAAGTTCCCTCCTCCTGTCAGCTTTAGTCCCAGATGCATTCTGTGCTAACTGCAGCAAAGCAAAAAGTATCTTTTCTTGTTTACACCTCCCTAAACTCTTGAGCTGGAATCCTGTGAATTAGACCAACAAGAGGCAGATGAGCAAGATTAAAGAATAACCACTTATTTAATAAAGTCTCCTGTGACATGGGCAACTTCTAACAGAAATAAAGGCCTGAGTCAACAGCTGAGCAACAGTGAACTGGGCTCTTACTGATGAAGAGTGGAAAGTCCCCAAAACAGTAACAAAAGGAGATAGCGGACGATGGTAAGACAGACAGACATCGTGGCCTGCCCTGTTGTAGCTTCCTCTCGGGAAGCCCTGTTTTCAGAGATGAGGGCACTCCTGCTGTAGTATCTATCGTATGGTCACATCACAGCTGCTGGAGAAGGGACATCAAGTCCCTGCTTCAGGAAGGACTGCCCTCATTCAGATGCTCCAGCCTATGGCTCTGCTCTCAGTTCACAGAAATCAGCCACCGAATCCTGTGCTCATACAACACCAACATAGATGAACTCTTCTCAGAAATTGATGTCTGCTTGGCGGTAAATCGTAGCATTCTTCAGCAGCTAGATGAAAGGTGTGGCCAGATAATCACCGAGGAGGACTGGGAGAAAATCCAAGCACAGGTAGGCTTGTGCCCTCTGCAGAATGGACTGCAGTTGCAGGTCTGGGAGCCTTGGTGATTTTGCTTGGATGGGGACACCCAGGCCTTTGCTATTAGCTCAGTGCTGTACTCAGAAATGTTAAAGCTCTAGCTCAATGGTGGGTGTTATGAACAATGAAAACCCAAAAGGCCAATCCTAATGCTTCCTGCCTTCCTCCTGTACCTGCAGGAGCCTATGAAGGAAAGCAGGACTCTGCAGCAACTCGAAGCCAAGATAGAAGGAAAACTTAAATATTAAATTGGGGGCTAAAAAACAACTTAAAACATAAAATTGGGAAGGTTTTAAAACTTTAACAGTAACAGCCAAGTGCTTTGCAATTTTTGACTTTTGGTTTTGTTTTGTTGGTTTTTTCTGTAGCCCTGGATGTTCTGAAACTCATTCTGTAGACCAGCCTTGAACTCGAGATCCACCTGCCTCTACCTCCTGAATGTTGGGATTAAAGACGTGTGCCACCATGCTTAGCCCAATTTTCCATTTTTAATTAAAAGGCATTATATATGTTATATTATTAGTGTTCAGCAGTTTTAAAGTATGTTTGTTTAATTGGGTATTATAATCTACATCTCACATATTGACATTTAAGATTTTCCATGGATTCATGTCTTGGGCTATAGTTCTCACTGTAGGTCTGAGTTATTGTGGAATGTGACGGGGGGGGGGGTGTCACTCCTGTAACAAAGCTGTGTCTGCTTTGTGCTGCAGGCTGCTCACCATGAGATCTATGAATGTTCCATCTGCCTGACTCCACTCTCCTTTCATGGCGATGGCCGGCAAGCAGCCATAGGGACCAGCAGCCAGCGTCCCAGAGAGACAGTCCTCCTGTCCTGTGCACATCTGTTCCACAATGCCTGCCTCCTGGCTTTGGAGGAGTTTTCTTTAGGAGACAATGTCCCTTTCCATGTCTGTCCTCTCTGTCGCTCCTGCTACCAAAAGAAAATTGTTGAATGCTGAATTCGTGTCCAGGAAGTTAAATCTCTGACTAGAACAAGAAAGGGGTAAAGGCTATCCTGCCTTTGGATGAGCTGCATGGGTTTGGGGTAGAGGACTACACTGCTGACTGTTCTTTGTGATTATATAGAGGAAATATAAGTACCTATTTAACTGTGGTCTTTATTGCATTAAAAACAGCATGTTCATTTGTTGAATTTAAATGAGAAGTAGTGTTAGTTAAAATGTAGCTAGTGTCTGACCAACAGCAAGAAACTGACACACTTATTCAATGCATAAGAATCTTTTATTTTTATATAATAGATGTGTATTATAGATAAGTACTTTTAACATGTTAACTGGAAAAAAGTGATCTTCAGCATCTAGGTAAATCAAAATGGTAACTAGGTAAATCAAATGTTAATGGTGGTGTTGCAGATTCCTATGGTCCATATAAGAGAATGAAAATCTCATATATGGACCAACGGAAAATCCCTGAAGTTTTTGGTGCCAGTGCCACACACTAATGCCAGGCCCCACAAGTACTCAAGTCCCTGTCGCTTATAACCAACTATATCTCTTCATATACTTTAAAATCACCTCTGAACTCTAATGCCTAGTATAGTGTAAGTACTCCATGAACAACTGTTGCTTTACTATATTGCAAAGGAACTAAGAACAGGAAAAAGAAAACTGTGTGTAGTAAGTACACAGTAGTTTTGCTAGCCCTTTACACTCCACATTGGAAACAGAGAGTGCCGATGGGGCCAAGACTGCTGTACTCAGTAGCTAATGAGAAGCATTGCTCAGGTGGCCCCTCCATACTGGAACAGATAAAAACCCATTCAGCTGCATTAGCAGTATGCTAATGGAGGCTGGGGCATCTATTCTACAGCACTCTCAAGCTCCCTGGCTCTTTCTGTCTCAAAGATGTAAGTCTCCTTTGCCTCAGCCTTCACCAGGGAATCTGCTTTTTTTGGAGGAAAAGCATGTTGAGGCTATGCTGGGAGGCAGTGCCAATGGAAGACAATACCCAGCCTGGATGTGAATGCAGGTAGCAAGCAAAGGTGTATTCCAGGGTTCAGAGCTGCTCTCTACACAATGTGAGAAGTATTTAAAATTCTTTTTTTTAAACCCTTTTAAAGTAGTTTTCTTTTGTTGGTTTAAAATGTATGCACTGATATATAATTTATGAATTAGTATGTACATGTTGTGCTCAAATTTCTCTTAATGATTAGATTTACTGTTAAAACATTTGGAGGCTAATTTGGAGAATACTTAGAGGTAGAGACAGGCTACATCTCAGAGAGCTACTTTTCCATTCAGGAGACTCAGCTGAGAGGACAGTGCAAACTTTTACCATTCCATCATGCCTTTAGTCAGCTGTCACATGGAAATTAGCACTGATTGGAACACCTCATGCCAGTAAGAGGGTTCAGAGGCCATAGAATGTGACATCCTTCTCACTGTGGCTTCTTCCTCAGCACAATCTTTACTGTAATTAACTGATCTCCCCTTAACTTAGATGTCTCAGCATCCTTGCAAGATTAAACCTCCTTCTCACTGCCCACTCCCATTTTTTACTTTAATCATACTTAGAAAACTTGTATGCTCTAGGTTGTAGCAATTATGTCTTTCTCCCCACATTGTAGACAGACATGAGTTCTTCCACACTTAGAAATTTTTATGGTTGCTGGTCTATATAGGACCTGACCCATCCCTAGGCACTCTCATTACTAACGCATGAACTGAATAAGACACTGCCAAAGGAGCACCTTTTCAGGGCATTTTGGCCCAAAAGTGGTTTATGTGAGCCAACAGTAGGTGCTCTGAGGTTTCTGCTCTCAGAGCAGTAAGAGCTTTAAAAACCCATAACAAGCTAGGGTAGAGTCCAGCCTTATTATGCTTTGTAGGATTCTTTTTTTCCTTTCAAAGTACATGAGACAGCCACATCATTATAAAACTGCAATGTTACATGACCCTCTATTAGCTATCCTTACCACTCAGGACATAGGTAATAATTTGAAAACTGGTTATAGGCTTTTTACTACCTTTAGTTCCTACACAAGGCTTATCGTCTTGCCCTGGGAACTCCTGGGCCAAGGCCGATACCAACTTCACAGGTCACAGCTACTGAATTTTGTCCTCTGCAGTACAGCCAGAACTGGACCTACTTCAAACTTTCTGAATCCTAAATAAGATTATAGGTTTGAATAGAGAAAGAGAGTAAGCAAGGTATTCAGGCAGTATGCGGCAAGGATAACACTCTAAGCTAGATGCTATATTGTTAAGCTCTCAGTCCTTGCAAGATACATCCATAAAACTGGTCTCCTTTTAGAATCACATTGTCTTAGACATCTGCTTATTGATCGGTATTAAGTACTGACTGCATTAAATGTAGAATAAAGAAGGAAGTTCCCCATGTTCCATGGATAGGCAAGCTAGTGTGGCTGCTCACACTCTCAAGTCTCATCAACACACAGAAGTAGGCCTCCAAGATTTGTCTGCTGTCTGAGAACTCTGAACAAGCCAATGGAGTCACTGGAATCCAGATGACCTGGCCTAACCTACCTCTTCACTCAAGAATGGGGCAATCTCAAACACCTTGTTGTTGTTTTGGCTGTGTTCCAAAGACATGAAATGGGGTATGCATCTCCTATGACACTTCTGAGCTGCCCATGTGTCAGGAAGGAACACTTAGTTCCTGTCCCCATGCTCTTGCACACCAGCCCCATGTCACAATAAGACATATAAGACAAAGTGACCCACCCTGAAGCCTGAGCCAGTGCAGGCCTGTGAGAGAGGAAAGACCAGACTCTTCAAGCAGTAAGCAATGGGGACAACCTGGGGTCTCAGAAACATGGCCTGTGTCCTTTAAGTTTCTGGGTATAAGGCTGTAGGAACCTATGTCCTTGGTGCCAAGGTGTCATGTTTGTAGCGGGACTTTTCACAACAGTTCTTGGGAGGAAAAAGACAATACTCAGAAAACTTGTGAGGCAACAAATTTACCCAATTAATATTCAAGTCAACACTAACAACAAGAAGCGTATTAGTTCTTTTAAACCAGATTCATTATGTTTTTCAAATGGAAATGTACCTCCCATTTTGTACTAGTAGGTCCAGAAATAGCTTAGTTTGTGCCTGGTATTTAAAAAAATAAACAAGGCTGGAGAGATGGCTCAATGGTTAAGAGCACTGACTGTTCTTCCAAAGGTCCTGAGTTCAATTCCCAGTGACTACATGGTGGCTCACAACCATCTATAACGGGATCCAATGCCCTCTTCTGGTGTGTCTGAAGGCAGAGAAACCCTGTCTGGAAAAAAACTAACTAACTAAATAAATAAACAAACATCAGAAAGTCCTAACATGGATCACAAGAAAAAAATAATGCCACTGTTTTAAGTTCTTTTTGTTGTTTTTGTTCTTTTGGTTTTTTGTTTTGTTTTGTTTTGAGAAAGGATTTCTCTGTGTAGCCCTGGCTGTCCAGGAACTCACTCTGTAGACCAGGCTGGCCTCGAACTCAGAAATCTGCCTGCCTCTGCCTCCCAAGTGCTGGGATTAAAGGTGTGCGCCACCACTGCCCAGCCTGTTTTAAGTTCTTATATGTGTTTTGGTGTGCATGTAAACTCAGTTACAGAGGACATTCATTTCTTATTGTGAACTGAAGTGTGAGGCCACTGGTGCTCGCAGGCTGTGCACACTTCCAGCAAATGAGCCAGTGTGAACAACACTGTAGAACTCTGGATGAAGTTCAGTTCTTCTATGGAAGAAAACAGAAACAAGTCTAATGAGCTTGAATCATTAAATAATGTAAGATGCATGTGATCAACAACTAACACTACTTTTGGGTTGCAAAGGTATCATAAATTCACAACAGAAAGTGTGGGACCCCGACTTAGAGCATTTCTCCCTGGAAGGTAAAGCCCCTGGATGTTCCCCAAGCTTGTTTTCCCTGATCTCTAAAAACACAGCCAGAAAGAAGCTCTTTGTTTTCTATAGCCAGCAAAAAGCCTTTTTGTTTCTATACTTTACAACCAGAGATGTGATAATTGTAAAAGACCCAGCCAGGCACTTGCCTGGCTTCCTGTGCCGAGAGGACACGGAGAGAAAAATTCAGAAAGAACTCACTGCCCACTCCTTCTGCCTTGCAAATTTCACCAAGGACACCTGGAAGAGAAGAACTCCACCCAGTTCCTCCCAACTCCTCCCAATTCCTCAGCCAGCTGTAAAAAGCCCCCTACTGTCACTGATCAGGTCGAAATCCCCTGCCCTGCACAGCAGAAAGTGTTCATTCTCAGCTAGCTGATAATAGAACCTCTTGCAGTTTACATCAGGTGTGGTTTTCTCTCGGGTCACTGGGGTGCTGGCCAGTGACCCGAGAGAACGACTTGAACTGATGCCCAGCTTCGGGAGTCTTACAAAAGCAAATTAAAATACCTTTCTCTTTGTCTAATACCACTGTGTTCTCACACTGAACCAGAAGCAGCCTGTCAATACTCTTGAATGTTCATCATGATAGAATTGAAGACTAGATATATGTGCAGGGACTTATAAACAAAGTATAAGATTTTTCTCAGAACTTTAATTTCTAAGAATTTTAAGTTACAACAAAAGTACCTCATAGAAACAAGACTAACAGAAAACTTGAAAACAACATGTAACAGAAATTTACCAGTGTGTCTCGACACATGAAAACAATATGTAACAGAAATTTACCAGTGTGTCTCGACACATGAAAACAATATGTAACAGAAATTTACCAGTGTGTCTCGACACATGAAAACAATATGTAACAGAAATTTACCAGTGTGTCTCGACACATGAAAACAATATGTAACAGAAATTTACCAGTGTGTCTCGACACATGAAAACAATATGTAACAGAAATTTACCAGTGTGTCTCGACATATGAAAACAACATGTAACAGAAATTTACCAGTGTGTCTCGACACATGAAAACAATATGTAACAGAAATTTACCAGTGTGTCTCGACACATGAAAACAATATGTAACAGAAATTTACCAGTGTGTCTCGACACATGAAAACAATATGTAACAGAAATTTACCAGTGTGTCTCGACACATGAAAACAATATGTAACAGAAATTTACCAGTGTGTCTCGACATATGAAAAATATCATAGCAGTTTAAGTTTAAAAGCAGTGCTACATATGTTCACATATTTAAAGACCCTACAATACTTCTGCCTATATACATTAAATACTGTACCAACCATAAGCAAATACATAGACTAGAATCAATGGGAATCTGTGCTGCTGACTACCAGGATCACCTACTGTGCTTGGCCAAAGCAGAAGTGGCAACAACTGCTGCTGCCACCATGCCCACAGCCCCATAGGTGGTGAGAAGCAGACCCAACAGGGTTCATTCTGATTCACCAGCCAGCCCAAACAGGTGTGACTGAAGGAGCTAACAGAATATTTATGAACAACCATACAGGGTCTCATATTTAGGTCAGACTTTATTTTACATAAGATAGATGAAAGGAAAAAAGAAAGAAAGAAAGAAAGAAAGAAAGAAAGAAAGAAAGAAAGAAAGAAAGAAAGAAAGAAAGAAAGAAAGATGGATGGATGATAAATAGATCTAAAATATATGCTAGAAAATCTATAAAAAATGTCACAATGTATAAAATTTGATATAGCCTCTCATCTAGATCTATAAAGTGTTTGGTGCCCTTTTTGCTTAAATTGTAGTAATTATTTTTATGTATAGAAGTGTTTTTCCTTCACCATGTGCCTACAGTCAGTGCCCATGGAGGTCTGAAAAGGGTATTTAATCCCCTGGGACTAGAGTCACTGATGACTGTGAACCACCATGGGGATGCTAAGAACCAAATCTGAGTCCTCTGAAAGCAAAGCTAGTGCTCTTTAACTGCCATCTCCAGCCATTCCACCTCCAACCCTCATTTCCTCATTTTGCTTTCGTTTGTATGTTTGCTTTTGAGAGACAGTTTCACTGTGTAGCACTGGCTTGCCTGGAACTCCCTATGTAACCTAGTCTGGTTCAAATTCTTAGGGATCCTTCTGCCTCTGCCACTTGAGTGCTATAAGGAAAACACTACCATGCCCAGTCTCATGCCCTTTTAAAGAGGACATTCAAGGTAAGAGAACAAAAGGACTACTCAACAGAGCCACTGGTGCAACCTCATCTAGTCAAAAATAGAGTGCCAAGACTAGTATGAATGGGAGCTCTTGTTTGCAGAGCTTTCTGCACTCTGTAAAACAGCACTGCAATGCAGGACTCCTGCATATAACTGTCTTCACGAACTTGGAATGTGAAGCCTCAGCATGCTGCTGTCCATTCGTGAAGTTCTGTATCAGCCAGCCTCCAGCACATGCCCAGTGAAGTGATGGCACCTGGAACCAGTCCCTCCCTCCAGGCAACTCTCAGGTGAGTGACCAGTGACCCTCAAAGGGTAGTGACCACGCAGTGCATCAACCACAGAAGGCCCGAGAATCAAGGTAAGACAATCCTTAAAGCCCACTTCCATCTCATCACCAAATATCTCCAGTCAGTCCAAACCTGGATCCCATCTTCAAATTAAGAACCTCCAAATGAATCAGAAGTTTAGGACTTGCTCAGCAGATAAAGGTCCCTGAATCACACATGTGAAAGGAAAGAGCTGACTACTGAAAGCTGTCCTTCAGATCTTTACTCATTAATGCCTGCCCCCATGTTTCTATCTATCTGCCCGTCTGTCTCTCTTTCCCTCCCTCCCCCCTCACATATAGACACACATTAATAAAATTAGAGACAGACATTGAGAAGTTCAGTATTTTATGAAAATTTTCAGACACCTTACCTTGCAGAGCTCTGTTTGGTTGTTGGCAAATGGTGTGCACCGAGGTGACTGAGCAGAAAACTCTGACCTCTCCCTGACTTGCTCTGCTTCAGAGCCTGTCATGAATGACCAGGTAGATCAGAAATAGCCAACTCACACTGTGCTAATGCAGGAGCTCACACTCGGGAATCTATCAGTACTCACTGGAGGTACGCACTGACCTACTCACAGCCACAGCACCAAGTTTCCTTAAAACTAACCTGGAGTATCAGGAGATGCCATGGTGTAAATAAAGATGTGGACTCAATGGCTTATAAACATAGAGCTAAATCTTGGTTTTCTAAGTTAAAAAAAAAAAAAGTCAGATACAGCCTTTCATATATTTCTCCAAAATAACTAAATTCAACAATTTGAGAAAAAAAGTGCTTTACTTCTTTTTCTGAACACAAATCCTGTTATATCATCCATACAGTGCATGTGAGCATCACTATATTTCTGTGAAATGTGTGCTACCTAGGAACAACAATAGCATGCGCTCAGTTTTTCTTTCTTTCTTTTTTTTTTTTTTTAAATCAGTAGACTCAGGAGTTGAGAAGCCATTCCAACAATTAAACTAAACAACTAAATAGTTATGAGCTCATATTATACTGTACCTGCCCTCTGTGGAGAACCTGACCTTGAAGTTCTGGGTATCACACTGGTAACCTTCCTGAGGTGGAGACTTAAGGTGGTGTATATGAGAGTCACCAAAGCCTGAAAAAAGCAATTTCTGTCTTTGGGTTACACACATACAACAAGCACAGAGTGTAGTTTTTGAAAAAAAGGTTTTAAAAAATGAATGTACATACAGCCTATAAGGCAAAGTCTAAGGTGTGTACAACACTGGCACTGTGCTGTGAAAAGTATTATCAGGTACACACACACTGTCCAAATCTACAATCACATGTGCTTCATACTGCAGCTTACCACAAAAAAATAGTCCTGGGGCTGCCCACCAAGGCTCAGGTGTTTAAAGAATCTAGTATTTTCCACTGGCTCAAAGTCTAATGAAGATTCTGTAAGATGAATCAGAAAATCTGCTTTTGGTTTTTTAAATAAAACTGTAGTTTGTTATTGTACAACAGTTTCCAGGACCTTGTGGAAATGCTTTGGGGTACCAGATGACTTTGAGGCAGGCTTCTGCCTGCAGAACCAAACTTCTCATGGTGTAAAGCAAAAGCATAGGAAAGTCCAAGTCGTCACCTCCCATCCAGATAGTTCCTGCTATAGACACACAGCTTTTCCTCAGTCTCTAAGACTCAGGGTTTAACCAAAAGCTATCATACCAGGTCACTCAGAAACCTCAGAGGAGACACAGGTGACTAGTGCTAAGTTGTAAGTACTTATGCGAAAGGGCACGGTCAGCTGGGTCCAGACCCATCAGAAGGAACAGTATCTATGGGAATGTCATGAATCAGTTGTCCGGACTTGCTGTAGAGTGCTACGGAGGCAGTCAGGTCTCACAGTGCTTTCTGATGCCCATTTGCAGAAGGCTTTGTAGTTTCTGAATCCCTTGAGGTATCTGACAAGTGAAGTTTGTGAAGTCCTGTAGAAAAATTAGAATAAAGGTGAGAAAGGAGCAGTGCTAAGGAATGGGGTGACCAGAAAAGACATGCTTAGCAGCAGGACAGCTTTCTTGTATAGGCTGCAATGCTGGAGGTCAAAGCCAGAACCTTATACATGGTAGACAAGCATTCTACCACTGAGACACATTGTTGACCCAGGAACTACACTTTTAAGACTTAAGTAGGTTCACTTCTTAAATTTGGGTATGACACAGTACTGATAAAACTGCAACAATGTCATCTGTAGACCTCTCCCAAAACAGTCTGCCTTGGTTAACATCACTACTGTTACTACTGTGCAGCAGATGTTCTCTGAAAACTGTTAGAAATGAAATTGGTTGTTAAAGTCAGACTTAACACCTTGGGCCACTTGAACATATATTTAAAAAGGATCTTTTCTATACAGGGAATTGTCCCTAAGTAATATACAAAAAGATAATAGAAAATATTTGAAAAATAAACACAACTCTTGAGTTTCACATAACTCTTGAAAACTATACTATGTCTATGGTCAAACTGATACACAGGGCCTCTCTCTGGCCTCTGGCAGGTTGACTTATAACTTTTAACAGAAGCTACACAGCAAAATGCCAACACTGATACACTGCAGCCATCTTAGTTATAGCCAAGCTGGAATTGATCTGAGATCCTAGCTAAAAATGTTTCAACTAAACATGTGATTGAGGGTTTCTTAATTCTAATGCATCTGCCTATTTTTAATGTGTTTGATACTATGACACTAAAATTCATAAATTATCTGGTGTTTTAGTTGAAATGAGACATAGCTTTTCATCCCAGGGCAGCATTTCAATCAGCTATATTCTCAGAGTGCATGTTACAAATAAAATACATGTGGAACTGTAACCTGGTGCTTTCTTCTTCAAAGGTCATCCTTTCAAACACCAGGATCATAAGGTTGGTGCTATGAGAAGCTGTATTGCTACCTCTATAGTTTAAGCTTTATGAAATTGGGGCCTCAATAGATCTATCAATATGTTGCCTCTTGAAATAGCTAAAACTACAACCTATATGGAGCATAAGCATTCAAGTGGTATCAGGCAAATGAGCTAATGCTAGGGTTTCCTACAGGAACCACCACCTTTCTTTACTGCTATGGAGTAAATGCTACATGACTGCCTGGGAAGCTTTTGGAGTGCTGCTTACCCTAAAGTACAAAGACAGGACTATGTTCAGCATGTGTGTAGGAGTAATGCAGCAAAGACATATCACTTGGAGCAGGCTCTTTACCACAATACAAATGACCGAGCCATGAAAGCAAACGCCCTCTCCTGTCTATACCAAGAATGCTAACACTGTTTTCCAGAGTTACATGGCTTACTGGAGAGAATCTATATTGCTTTTTCACTTAGGAAATCCAAGTCCTCCTAAAACTTCATGTAAATAATAGTAAACGGCACCATTATAAAAAACAAGCCTGCCACAGCAAGTCTTCCTCCTCACTACAATGACACAATGATAAAAAGACAGGGCTCACTGCCATTCTAAAGTTCTTATCATGACCTCAGCCCTGTTCTGAGGCCCCATCAGAACAACCACAGTTCCTACTCACATACCTCACAGATGAGGCCCTGCAGTACAATGATAAAGTTCTGATCCAGACCCACCAACATGTGAGTCAGGGATGGGACTGACAGCCATGCACACTTAGAAACTAAATAGAGAGAGAAATATTAAAGTCATGATTAGTAGAGAAAAAAATGTCCATAAATCTCAAGATTACCTAGGGCCTTGAAAAGTTCTTCTCGTACAGCTGATGTGAATTTTCTGATCAAACACAATGTTGTCATGATGGCGAAGAGTAAATTGTAGGATAATACAATATAGAAATTTCCCAGCCAATTAAATCTTCCAAAGTCTCCAAGTAGATCAAATCTAGTGATTCCTATTAAAAAATAAAAATAGAGTTCTTACTAAAGTGGGGTGTGTCCATACCTGTAACAAATACAGTTGGGATTAGGCCAGACTCCACAGACTGCCTCAGAGGTTTGTAGAGTTCTGTGGCAAGACTCTGCCATGAAGCATACGACTGCTTCCTAGCAGGGCAACCCAAGCCATCCCTGACCTTCACATGCCAGTCACTTGCATGTGTGACTGGCATGAGTACACCATCACCTGTTTAGGGTTCATGCCTACATTAAAGACCAAGCTTAGGTGCCATTCACTAGAACCTGTTCTTCCCCACTACTTACATATGTGCAAGTTTGTGCGGGAATAGAAACCCTGACTAAGACAGTAGGAAAGAGTTTACTCAGCTTACACTTCCACATTGCTATTCATCACCAAAGGAAGTCAGGACTGGAACTCAAGCAGGTCAGGAAGCAGAAGCTGATGCAGAGTCCATGGAGGAATGTTCTTTACTGGTTTGCTTCCCCTGGCTTGCTCAGCTTGCTTTCTTATAGAACCCAAGACTACCAGCCCAGAGATGGTACCACCCACAAGAGGCCCTCTCCACTTGATCACTAATTGAGAAAATGCCCCAAGCTGGACCTCATGGAGGTACTTCCCCAAATGAAGCTCCTTTCTCTGTGATAACTCCAGCCTATGTCAAGTTGACACAGAACTAGCCAGTACAGCTATAGACTATTTAAGGATTTTATGGGTGATTTCAAAAATAACTTTGACTCAATATCACATCATCAACTGACTTTTGAATTTGGCTTTCAGCCATGATCCAACACAATTCTATCAAACACTACTGGGAGCCTCCCAGAGAAGCTTATGAATGGCAGACATCTTCCTATGCAAACAGTGTAGTATGAACAGGGAAATTCAAATTTAGCTCCATAGTCACTCCCACCTGGAACCAATGCATGTAAGTTTGAAAGACATTGGCAAAGAATTTTAAAAATACCTGAAGATTAATGAAGACATTAGATAATACCTTACCAAAAAAAAAAAAGTTTTAAACCCAGATACCAGAAAAAAGCCTTTAGTGCCTGCCCTGTATTAGTGTAAAATACTGACAACTTTGCCTTAGTCTCTCAGTGCTAAGCCTAAAAGAAAGGACTTTGTTAAATGAAATGGAAGCCTAATTGGATACTTTACTTTTCAAACCAGAACATTTAATTGATGTTAGTAGCTATATAAACATTTATGGTCCTACCAACACAAACCTCAAGGTATTACTGATGCCCCATACTGACAACTGAATTGATCCCGCAATCCAAAATTCTCCATATGAGTCCATCAAAAGCTATAGTTATCCCATGAGAAAGGTACACTCAAGCTTCTGCATCTATAAGGCTCCCAAAGGAGAAGCTGAGTGTATCCTGGACGATGTCTACTGCAATGGGTAAGTGCAAAAAGAGCAGGCTGATAGGTATTTAACACGTGGATCATGTGTTTAATGTGTGCATTTGATGATCCATTACTATATGTACAAAATCACCTTAACAGCAATACAAATACAAGGTCCATATTCTCTTCTCGTTAATGAATCTGTGTGGGTATACAGACACCATTCGGGACCCCTGCTGTATGCCTGTAGATAGCTTTGCACTGTCCACAAAAGAGCAGAGTTGGGGGAGGGGGTTCAAATCAGTCACACTGAACATAGAAATTCTAAACAGTGAGAGGGGTAGTAATACACCCCAGAAATGGACTCCACTGGATACAACAGGATGTTTAGGCAAAGGGCAGTCTCTTACTTATAAAAGCTTTGTTCCAGGCAGACATACAGAAACCCAAGAGGAACAAAAATGCTAGTTCACAGGCTTGGGTCGAGAGACACTATTGTTTCACTTGCACTTTAGAAAAAACCTGACTGATCTTGATCAACCAAAAGATTATTCTGAGTAGACATAAATAACTCTTTACTTAGAAGCAAAAACATAATCATTTCTCTGAAATTATGGCTAGGTGGCTTTTGTCCCAGCAACAATTAAATAAAAAACGTCTTTTTTAAATAAGAAATTATTGACACTTAAGAAAATATAAAAGTACCGAAGTAATGCGTATTATATAAATGTATAATACTTCTAAACTTCTGGACAAAGATAACATGGTATTAAGACAGTGAGTTTTGAAATACAAGATTAAACTATTAAATATCTTTGGTCAAATATCTTCACCCATCCCACCACTGTTAAAAGGGAAGCAACACATACACAAAGTAGCTTCATTAGACAGCAGTGAGGCACAGGGTCATGTGACCTCAGTAGGACACTTCATGACAAGCGATGGACTGCTTCTCCCACAAGGACTCAAATGAGAATGAGTAATTCCTTCAAAAACAACCTGTTCTCTATTCACATTTTTTAAAAGAACTGGTGCACAGAATACAACCAACTCTAAGAAGGTGCATGTTGCCCCACCCACAGGATAAGTCAATAGAACTCCTGTTCTTTAGCCCACCTGAGTCAACTTCTGCTCTGAGCAAGCATGTTCATGTTGGTGGAGCTGCATGAGGCCATTCAGAGCCTTTGTAAAGGGTGGGACACAAAAGACCTGAGAGTGATGTTATCAGTAAATTACACAACTTGGCCTAGTACACAAACATCTGACCCAAAACACCCAAGATTTTAATGTAAAGGTGCCAAAACAACATGTGTTCTTATTAAATTTATTAATAAAATTATATTAAAAATAAACTAAAATCAAATAATGATTGGCTATCTTTAAGTTTTCCGATTTCTGTAGTATCTAACCAGCTCTTAATCCTATCAAGAATGCTTTTCCCATTTACATTGTGCTTTTCCTTTATATGCCAACTTCAGGGTTTTAAAACTCTGTATACATATTTAGTAAGTTCAGTCTCTTTCTCTACCTTCTGTACTTTAGGAAAGGCTGTGGCCATTGGAAACAGTCATTTCTGGGTTTTCTGCTCATTTCTTTGCTAGGCCTCACTCCAAGCAACTCTCTGCTCCCTAATCTGTTCTCATGCTGAATGCTCTGAGTCCCTTCTTGGGACACAAATCAGAACAAGTCAAGTACCAGTGTTAATGAACTAAACTGGCTGATGATACACTCACTCTAGCTAGTGATACTTGGCCAGGAAAGTTCTTCCTATGTAAGTACAATGACCTAAGTTCAATTCTCCAAATCTATGAAAACATAACATCAATCCCTGGGTCCTGCTGGTCACCCAGCCAGACTATTCTACTCAGATGAGTTCACAGCCTATTAGAAACCCAGTCTGGGAAATCAATGTAGACGGAGCCTGATGACACATGAAATTGACCTTGTGTGAGACTATACTCACACCCACACATGTACATAAACATCTACACAAACGCATGCACATACACCACATACAAATGTATACATACTACACATATCAAACACATACATATACACACAAGGGCACACACACACACACACAATCCCTATAAGATTAAAAAGATAAATTCCTTGAAAAAAATATTGGCTCAAGGATTATCAACTAGAAATAGACCAAATTTGATAACACATATGAATAATCAACACAGAGTAAAAAATCTGAGTAGGATCCTGCCTAAGCATGCATTAATCAAACTGCCAAGCTTTCCACAAGAAAGAAAAGAACAGAAATGATTACCAAAGAAAGTTTTTTTACCAAAGTTTGCACTGCAAAGGGGAAATGATGCAAGACTATTTGAAAGTTTAAGAGAAAATAATCTAAACTCTCATGTCTAAGAATATCTTCTAAAGTAAGGCAAAAAATGGCTATCTTAGACATCCAAATAGCATGGGATTTATTAGCAGCAGACTTGCATTCCAAGAATGTTATACTAGGTCTCAAACTAGATCACAGAGCTGTAGTAACAAAAACAGCATGGCACTGGCACAGAAATAGACACATGTGCTATTGATGTAGAAGACACAGAAGGAAGCTACAGCTATCTGACTCTTGACAAAGGAACCAAAAGTACTAGAGAAAGACAGCCTCATTAACAAGTGGTGCCAGAAAGCCTATTTATCTACACTAAGAACCAAAACCAGATCCTGCCTCTGCACAAAAATCAGTTCAGAAGATTAAAAAGTTCAGTAAAAACTGCATGGTATTGGTACAGAGACAGACAGGTTGATCAATGGACTAGAACTGAAGGCCAGAAATTAAACCACACACTTAAGCACACTTGATCTTTAAACAAAGAAGCCAAAAATATACAATGGAAAAAACAAAGAATATTCAATAAATGGTGCTGGTATAACTGGAAGTCTGCATGTAGAAAAATGAAAATAGATCCGTATTTGTCACCTTGCACAAAGCTCAAGTCCAAGTGGATGAAGGACCTAAAAATAAAACCGATACACTGAATCTAATAGAAGAGAAAGCGGGAAAGAGCCTTGAACTCATTGGCACAGGGAAAAATTTCCTAAACAGAACTCCAATGGCTCATGCTCTAAGATCAAGAATGGATAAATGGGACCTCATGAATCTGGAAAGCTTCTGTAAGGCAAAGGACATACATAGTCAATAAGACAAATCAGCAACCTACAGATTGGGAAAAAAAAAACTTCACTAAGTCCACATCCAATAGAGGGCTAATATCCAAAATATATAAAGAACTCAAGCAGCTAACTACCAAAAAAAAAAACCAAACAACCCAACCAAAAAATGGTGTATAGAACTAAACCGAGAATTCACAACAGAGGAATCTTGAATGGCTGAGGAACACCTAAAGAAAAGTTCAAAGTCCTTAGTGATCAGAGAAATGCTAATCAAAATGACCCTGAGATTCCACTTACACCAATCAGAATGGCTATGATCAAAACCTCAGGTTACAACACATGTTGGAGAGAATGTGGAGAAAGAGGAACACACTCCTCCATTGCTGGTGGGATTGCAAACTGGTACAATCACTCTGGAAATCAAACTGGAGGCTCCTCAGAAAACTAGAAATAGATCTACCTGAAGACTCAGCTATACCACTCCTGGAAATCTACCCAAAACATGCCCCACCATGCCACAGAGGCACATGTTCCACTATGTTCACAGTGGCCTTATTTGTGATAGCCAGAAGCTGGAAACAACCCAGATGTCCCACAACAAAAGAATGGATACAGAAAATGTGGTTCATTTATACAATGGAGTACTACTCAGCTATTAAGAATGAGGACATCCTGAGTTTTGCCAGCAAATGGATGGAACTAGAAAATATCATCCTGAGTGAGGTAACTCCGACCCTAAAGGACATGCATGGTATATACTCACTAATAAGTGGATATTAGCAAAAAAAAAAAAAGTACAGAATACCCAAGATACAGTTCACAGAACTCAAAAAGGTCAAGTGAGGATGCCTCAGTCCCACTTGGGAGGGAGAAGAAAGCAACCACAAGGGGGGAGGGAAGGAAGGAGGGATGTGGAAGGGGAAGGGGACAGAAGGTGGGGAGAGGGGAACATGATTTGGTACTGGGTGGGGAAAAAGGACTGAAGCCCTGAGGGCCAGCAGAAAAAATAGAAACAGGCAACCTCAGGAGGTAGGAGGTTGGGGGGACCACCCCAGAATGTACCAGAGACCTGGGAGGTGAGAGACTCTCAGGACTCAAAGGGAGGGACCCTAGATGAAATGTCCTACAGTGGGGAGAGGGAACTTACAGAGCCCACCTCCAGCAGAAAGACAGGGCATCAAGTGAGGGATGGGGTTGCCATCCCACAGTCAAAACTCTGACCTATAATTGTTCCTGTCTGAAAGAACTGCAGGGATGGAAATGGAGAGCAGCCTGAGGAAAAGAAGGTCCAGTGACAGGGCCCAAGTGGGATTCAGCTCAAGGGGAGGTCCCAAGGCCTGGCACTAATACTGAGGCTACAGAGCGCTCACAAAAAGAGACCTATCATGACTGCCCTCCGAAAGACCCAACAAGCAACTAAAAGAGTCAGATGCAGATATCTGCACCCAACCAAGGGATGGAAGCTGCTGACCCCTGTGGTTGAATTAGGGACAAGTTGGAAGAAGCTGAGGAGGGCAACTCTGTAGGAGGACCAGCAGTCTCAATTAACCTGAACCCCCAAGATCTCTCAGACACTGAATCAACAACCTGGCAACATAATACCAGCTGATATGAGGTCCCCAACACATATACAGCAGAGGACTGGCAGGTCTGGGTTCAGTCAGAGAAGATGTACCTAACCCTCAAGAGACTGGAGGCCCCAGGGAGTTTAAGGTTGGGGGGGGGGGGTGTGTATCCTCATGGAGACAGGATCAGAGAGGAGGTATGGGATGTGGTTCAGTCGGAGCATGTACGGGGAGGGGAATCAAATCTGAAGTGTAAAAAAAAAAATTAGTAGATATTTTAGAGCTTTAATAAGGTTTATAAATATGAAGCAATAAGAAAATAATAAATTGAGACAAAATGAGAAGAAAAGCATTAAATGAAATAGAAAATCCAAAGAGATTAGTAATGACAGAAATAAAAAATATTGAAGGCAGTCCTCTGCTACATATGTGCTGGGGCCTCATACCAGCCTGTATATGTTCTTTGGTTGGTGGCTCAGTCTCTGGGTGGGTGAGGGGAGTGGTTGGGGTGGGAGGATGAGGGAGGATGGGGTGAAGAACTCTTGGAGGGGGACCAAGAAAGGGGAACAACATTTAGAATGTAAATAAATAAAACAATTTTAAAAAACAAAACAAAAACCTGCAGTATACCTAACACTTTGAAACTACTAAACTAAAAGTTAAAAAAAATTTTTTTACAAGGTACAAGCACAGGATTTCTGGACAGGAACCCACAACTCAGGAAGGCAACAGCAAGAGGAGACAAATGGGACTGTGTCAGACTAACAATCTATATGATGACAAGAGAATTAAAGAGCATACAGAAAAGGAATCAATCTGTGGCATCTATTCATCTAACAGGAGATTAATACATAGAATATTTTTAACTCAAAAAATAAAACTCCAAATGAGAAATAATTCAATAAATAAATAATTAAACTGAACAGTTCTCAAGAGCAATTTTTAAAATGACTATTAAATACATGTAAAAAAAAATCTAACATTTAGCCATCAAAATGCCACTAACATTCATCTTACCCCAGTCAGAAATGCTTTTATCAAAGAAACAACAAAAAGCAACAAATGCTGGTGAAGATGGAGCAGGGGGTGGGAAGAAACCTACTCACTGCTGGTTAGAATGTAAGCTGTTATAACAACTATGGAAATCAGTATGGTGGTTTCTCAAAAAAAAAAAAATAAAAAAAAATCAAAACTTCATTTCTATATGATTCAGCAGTATCCCTTCTACTTATATATTCAAAGGAATACAGGCAGCTTACAACTGATAGACTATGAACATCACTGCCACTGCCCAATTCACAAAACAGTAATAATGACTGCATAAGCCTTGAAGTAACTTGGCAAGTTACTTCTTAGAGTTAAAAAAGGATTAGTTTATCTCTAAGAATGCAGATGAAGCAGACAGGGTAACATGGGAGAAAATGGTATGGACAGAAACAGGCAACAGATAGGATCACACCAGGAGTTAAATTTGATATGAATACTCTAAATATCCAAATCCAGGCAGGCTTACACAGCTAACATAAAGACACAGGTTTATAGTATGAGAATTGAAAAGAATCATAAGGAAGGTAAAATGACTATTTTAACATGACTCAAAGGAGATTTCAGAGAGGAATTACCAGTTAAACAATGATTCCCCACTACCATAATTACAAGGGCCAGTTCACCTGGGACCCCACGCTTATGCAACCGGTACCCAAGCTTTAAAGCATCAATGCAAACTGGTGGAAGTACAGGAGAGAGGCTCACAGTTGTAGCCAGTGCTTCACAGTCCTCTCAACAGCAGTCTAAACAAGTGAACCTAAGGATCTAGAGGGCACGAGGACCTGCGGACAGCGGAGCTAGCACTGACAAACATGGCACACAGATGAAGCAAATGTCCTGTCCTTTCTTCTGTGCCTTGCACACAGCTGGAAAGCCTGCTCAAATTAAAATGATGCCACATACACAAAGTACATTCCTTCACATTGACATCAACAGAAAAACTAAAATAAAAATTACTAACAAGCAAATCTTTCAAATATCCCCCAATGTTTGAGAACAAAATACCATGCTTCAAAATATCCCATCAGTCAAAAAGGAAAAAAACAGGGAGTAGGGTTCAAAAAAAAAAAGAACAAGTATTTTTGACAAAATAAAAATTAACATGCGCTATATGAAAGGTTTGTAGATTCATAAACAAGGGTGCTATAACTATGTAGTGGGGAGGGGCAGCACAGGGAGGTAACAGCTGGACAAGGAGTGCACGCAGTTAACCACTCAGATCAAAAGAAGAAAATGACCTTAAAGATCAGTGACCTTAGCTCCAATTGCAAGTTAGAAAATGTTACTCCCAAGGCCTAAATCAGTAAACTAGAAAAAGAAAAAAAAAAAAACAAAACAAAACAGAAAAAATGCAATGAATGCTGCTTCTGTGAGAGAATCAATAAATCAATACATGAGCACACAGCTCAGGTAAGGAGGTAGAAAACACAAAAGATCTGTAAGTGCTAAGTCTCTACTTCTCGTAGTAGCTAAGGGCGCTACCCACAGACCTGACAGTGTTGATGACATTAACAAAGCTTGTCCCAGCTGAGTAGGGCTCTTTCCTACTCAGAGACTGAACTGTTGCCAAATCCTTTCCAAAAAATAAATTTCAAACCAAATGGTATCATCAGTAAGCAGTGGTGCACTGAGGATAAGAAACAAGTCTACAAAAACCACCCAGGGAACTGAAGAGTCTGTTTCTGAACACTTGTAGTGAGGAAAGCATTGCACATACATCAAAATCAAAAAATAAAAATTAAAAATAAAAATAAAAAAGGGGATGGGAGGAGAACCACAGAACAATGTCATCAAAAACACTGAGAAAAAGTCTTTAGCCAATTTTCACCATATTCAACCCAAAAAAGATAATATACCATGACACATGGAGCTCACCCAAGAAACAGCAGGCTAATTAGCATTTGAGAATAAATGTAATTCAACATACTTAGAGACTTTTTAAAAGTGTGTGGTTGTTTCAGTATACACATAAAAGGCATTTGGCAAAATCCACCAACCATCTGCTTAAGAATTCCAGCAAAGCAGGGAAAGAAAGGGACATACTGAACATAGTAGAAGGCAGCCACAATAAACACATCAATAAGCAGACAACAGCCTAAGCCCTCCCTGCCAGTGTATACCATCAGAGGACTGATGGGGCTTTTTAGCTCGGTAAGTGTAGAGCATTGGCCTTGCATGAATACAGATCTTAGGTCCAATCCCCAGCACTGCCAAGATTGGGGTGGGGGGAGGGGGGCAAGAAAAGAAGAGAGTGGGGGAAATGAACAATGAAAGTTGGAGTTGGAGTTTGTATGCTAGAGTGGGCACTACTTGTAGCACCTTGGCCACCTGTGGTGTCCTTCTTACCCGTTCCCTCCAACTCCATCTGGGTCATATTATTGGAAAGCAGCTGAGACGCTCAAAGGAAACTGAATGGCCAAACAGTAAGGCTCCACATTCAGTACAGTGCCGTGGCAGGGGACAGGACAATAATGTGTACATTATTGAGTAATGGGTTTTCCTTTTAAATAACTAAGGTGAATGTCACATCACATAATCACTTTAGACAAACAATTCGAGGGCCTTAAATACCTTCTCCCCAGTTTGAACACAAGTGTAGCTCTCCAATGGGAAACTCCAAATCTACAAGGCAGCTTCTCTTGAGACTCTCTCATCACCCCTACCCCTATCTTTGGAATCACACAGCATTTGGCCATTTCTGTATAGGCTCTGTCATATGACATGTTTCCAAATTCCATCAACCTTGTATCATATAGACTTCCTTTCCTTCGATTTTTAATTGTGGTAAAAGACAAGTAACATAAATTGTACCAATATAACAATTTTATTTTAACGCACGGCTTGGTACTATTAATAATAGTCACATTATTTACAACCATTACCACAAAACTCCCTTATCTTGCAAATCTGAAACTATTCCCAAACTACTCTCTCCATCCTTCCTCCCTAGGACTCTGGTAAGCACTACCTATCCCTGTCTTTATAGACTAGACTACTGCAATTCCTCTTAGAATCAGAACCCCACAGAGTTTGTCTCTTTGGACTGCCTTCCATGGCTAAGTAACATTCCATTTGATGTGTATATGACAGTTTGCTTGGCCTATCATCTGACAGCAGGCTACTTCCACCTTTTGGCTATTGTTGTAAAGGGCTTTTGAAATAATACTTCGTCAAACAAGCTCAAAGAATGAAAGATGACATGGAAAATTGAAACAAGGTACATGGAATTTATTTCATCTACACTGAGAACAGCCCTCCTCAATGAGGAGTTTCTCTGGGATCACAGGAGCTTATGCGCTAAGGCTCTGCAAGACAAGATGCAGGAAGTGGGCTCTTGCCCTTTAAGGGATGTAAAGTTTCTTAAGAACATCAATTCATTGGGAGTGGGGGGTGGGGAGGGTGCACACGGGAAGGGGGATATCACTTGAAATGTAGATGAATAAAATGATTAATAATAAATAAACATCAACTCCAATAAGCAAGTGTAAACAAGTAGGAGTCTTTGGACAGTAAAGAAAGGCAAAGGCAGAAGGCTTCAGGAACATGAAACTAAATCTTAGCGGTAGAGAAATGTGTCTGAAATTATCATTTTTCATGACTGTATTTGATACAAACTCACTTTGTTCTAATTAAAGGCGATTTAATTAAGTAGCCAGGTGAACTTCATTATGTGAAGTTAAATATTAACTAAAATACAAGGATGGCGAATACCAGAGTTCAAGAAAGAACCAATTCTTTCAAAGGTAGAGACATCTGGGCCCTTTAAGCAGATGGAGTCTTCAGAGGGGGTCCAGCAGTCTCTCAGAGACATTTTCTGTCTTTTGGTTTGAGCTCAAATCTTCTTACCCTACTCTCCTCAAAATAAAAAAAGAACAAGAAGGCCTAGAGCCCACTTGTCACACACAGATTCCTCTCAGTTGTTCAGGAGGTAAACAAGATGGGTGGGAAGGGGTTTCTGATTTGGCTAGAGTCTTGGGTGAAAGTATCCTGAAGACTAATGAGACAACAATGAGCTCTGCTTTGGCAATGGCCTGTGCAGTATCAAGTGGGAGCCCAGAGCAGCCCAGAGTTAGGCTGGTCTTTGGTTAGCATGGGGCAAGTGGAGGGATGAGGGGTGAGAGGTGTGGATTTTCCAATAACTAGTGGTAGTTAGGGAGCAATTAAGGAGACAGTCAAGGGATTGACAAAGAAGGGGGAAAAACAGGGGGAAAGGGTGTTAATAAATAAAGAAGAGATTCACAGGTGAGATCACAACTGCCAAATACCACAGCATGAGGCAACCCAGGAGTCAGCAGCGGCCTGCAGAGAGACCTAATTCTAATTTGGTTTGAAATTCCTGTTCAGATGGCTGAGTGCTGGCAGGGGAAATGAGTTCCAAAGCTTCCTTTCTTAATCCCCACTGGGAATCCAAGAGTTAAGACAGTTCAGAAGGAACAGCAAAGCCAACAAAAGACTCTGAAACAACTGTAATACCCAGGTGCGATTACCTGGGTTTCCTATAGAGTACATGCACTCACCTCCAGGAAAATAAAAATCTGAAAAACTCAACCAGTGGCTTCTGCAAACAGAAGAAAGAACTAGGACTGAAAGCATGGCTGGACCACAAACTCTGGCCACAGCACATAGAGAAAACCAGCTGGTACTCAACCGAAAATGTCCTTCCTACTGGCTCTCACAATACTAGAAAGTGCTACATACAGGGTGCTGGGGTAGAGTGGGTCATCAACAGTCTGACCCAGCTGTGAACCTTGTGAACTACAATAACAACCATGAGGCAAGCATATGGGTGCAACAACTGGCATGAATGTTATGGGAGCAACCAATTACTTTCTGATTAGATTTGAGACCTGCTCCACCAAAGGAAATATAGGCCTCATACTACAAATCTGACCAGGAATCCATGGTTGGAGAGCTGGATATAATATCAATCTGTCCCCTAAATTCACTATCTCTAATACTTGTGCAGCTATTGGGCCTCATCAAGGAAGTTTCTTTGCGAAGTAGACAGTAATTAACATAGAAACTCACAATTGATCAAAATCCAAAAACTAAATATATCAGTGCTCAGCCACAATGAAAACATCTGTATCACAGCTCCCAACCAAGGCTCAGATCTCATCAAGAAAGAAGGGGCAGAAAGATTACAAGAGCCAGAGGCTGGGGAGCACTTGAAACAAACCATGTTTTCTGAACACATGACCTCACAGCAGCTGTGGTTGCCTGCACAAGACCTGCACAATACAGAGCCAGGCAGCATTCCAGTATGGAAGCTCATGAGCCCCACCCACCTTGGTCGGGAAGCTTTTGAAGCCGATGACTTCTGGGGAGGGAGAACAGTTTTCTTTAATAATATGACCCTAGGTAAGTAGACCATGCTCCAGTAGAGGGCCCAAGACTATGGGCAACACGGATAAGCATCAGTGGGCTTTTAAAATGACACAAAGTTGAGAGGAGACTGGGAGGTGTTAAAGGGAGTAGGGTGAATATTATTAAAGCACATTGTATGTAAACATGATAGTCTCAAAAATTAATGAAAATGGTATCTTGGATTTTTTTTTTAATCATGGTCAGAAGCCACTTCAGCCCAATCTAACTCTTAATGTACTTCATAAATACAGTCTATTTATGTATTTATGTATATAATTCATTTTAAAAATATCCTACAACTGAGATGGCCTGTCCCTTGTCTCAAAGCACACATTCCACTGGAGATACTCACTTGGGTAGGTAAAGGCTCTCTAGTATAGAGCTCTGACAACAGCACCTTCACTTCACATGTTAAAGTAGACTCTGAAGGGGTCTTCTCACCAGATAATCCCAACTGGAATTACTTTCATACAGACTACAGTTTAGGAACTACATCAGCAGGCTACATTTTGACTGTCATGCCTGCACAGCACTGAAGAGCACGGCCAGGGAGGCCTGAGCTAAGGACTATCACCAGCGGCTCTTCTGACTCTGACATGGAATGCAGGAGAGTTGCAATTCCTTACTCTTAGAAATCCTAACCAGATCTACAGATTTAGTGTTCAAACATAAGTTAATTAAAACATCTTATTTGTTATCTTTAATAAAACTGAGCCCGGCAGTGGTGGCACAGGCCTTTAATCCCAGCACTCGGGAGGCAGAGGCAGGCAGATTTCTGAGTTCGAGGCCAGCCTGGTCTACAGAGTGAGTTCCAGGACAGCCAGGGCTACACAGAGAAACCCTGTCTCAAAACAAACAAACAAACAAACAAACAAATAAATGGAGATACCTAAACTACATACAAGCTGATCTGAAAGACTACATTTGTTTTAGTATCATACTTTTGTAAGTCAGCATTTTGGCCTTGCATAACTAGTTAGTTATAAAGTACAGAAATGGTTTCTAAGATAAAAATAATTTTAAAACGTAACTAGCAAACATATTTCAAAAACTGTTGCCTGAACTTGAAGGAAAGCCTCTCTGGGGCTTCAGATGAAGAGTGATGAAAACCCCTCACTTGTCTTCCCAGTCAAGACGTGACCAGCACACTGTCAGTCTATGAGATGTTTTTCAAAACACAGATCTGCAGGGCACTGATTGGCTGCTCTGATTCCAACCTGTTGCAACCATCTCCTCTCATTATACTTGGCATGGATTAAACAGTGATCTATTACTTAAAATAAGAGCATCCACTATGCCAAAATAGGGATTCTTTACAACCAAAGTCTGACCACACACCAAAACAATGTGTCAGCTCACGGAGGCACAACAATGCTCTTACAGGTTTTAAAGGGCGGAATGCAAAAAATCTTACATTTACTACATACAATAAACTACATTCATTTCATTGACTTAAAATGCCTGTTCAAAATAACCCTCACAACTTCTTTGTAGCGAGCGATAAGCTTATTAAGTTATTTAGTGAACATTTTTCAATGAATCCATCTCCCCCATTCAAATGTAGTAAGCTATCTGAGAGTAATGCTTCAATGGTCATGTTAGTCACATCATGCACTTAAACCTTGAGCTATAGACTTCATCAACAATAGCAGCTGAAGATTTTTAAAAGAAAACAGCTATTGGACATTTTCATTTTCTTAAACAACTGTATCATCAAATTCACTATGGTATTCTGGAATCAGTGTACTTTAAATTCATAATTGAAATTCTCCTCTTCAGCAAACATCACTCAGATGTCAGGTCCTATATTCTGTTCTGCTGTGTGCCCATTTCTCCTAATGACAGATGCTGTGGACTGATCTCACAGGAGCAAAGGAGATCAAGTTGAGGTCAGATCTCCTTGTGAGAGCTGAGGAGAGAGAGAAATTTTCACAGCTAGGGATGTGGTTAATGCGTCCTTTATTCTGTTCGCAAGCTTTTCAGCTGGTGCATCACAATCCTGCTCTTCAGCAGGGGCACACTCATCAGTATCTCACCTTCTTAAAATCAAAGACTCAATCCTAAAGCATTAGCAGATTACAAAGTAACTCTCTAGTTTGCATTTCCCATAATACTAAAATAAGGCTTTATCTCTAGTCTAGAACTTTGCTGTTTTAGTACTGCAGAAAGCCTCCATGAATCTGTTTAACGTATTTACTCTTTTCATCTATTCAGTGCCACTGGGCATAACACGTACTGCAGTGCATACCGCTGTCTTCCACAGCGCCACATGACTCACTGTACCGCAGCACACTCCACTAATCCTGTTTGGACAGCTGGGTCCAAGAGCTTCTCAGCTGCATTTTAATTGTTCCATCGTTGTTTTTTTTTTTTTTTCTTTTTATTTATCTCTATGGCAAACTACTCAGGAATTTAATTTGTCAGGCTTCAAAAAGTAAATTTTGCCATTAATTTGTTTTGTTTGTAGTAAGCCTATACTCAGCAGGTGATTTTCTCCCTCAAAATCGAAATACATTCATGATTATCAATTACTTTTAAATAACAAAGCACAATAAATAAGATTTTCAAAGGTTCAAAATGGAAAGGTGGCTGATCACTCCCAGTATCTGCTGGACTGTCCTAACAGATGTAGCATTTAGCTTCAAATGGTGGCACTAATGTGCGTGTTTCATGTTTCAGTATTAGCTCACCATAAGCAGATGCGTCCTACCAATCAAACATGAAAGAGACATACTCACTAAATAAATAGCCTGTGGAAGAGAAGTTCTTTTACACTTATACTTTAATTCTACTGTTTATTAAAGCATACAAGACTACTACAAAGCTCCCACTTTCTGACACAGCTGCAACACTGACGGCATGAACCCTGAGGAGGCAGTTTTGGAGCAGAGCAAGCCCCTGGCCTACACTGCCAATGAAGCCAGGGACAGAGTTCACAGATATACTCTGCCTGGTCATTTTCTAACATTAATTTACAAAGTTAAAACATAAGTCTAGAGAATTATGTGGAACTGCCTAAAAGAAACATCTGTCTGAAATAATATTTAGCCAAGAACACAGTCTAGAACAGTGCATTATAAAGAACAAATGACTGACTTATGAGTCAACTATTTCAGTGACAAAATAGAATTCTCTTTTACTTTTAAAAGACAGTAAACCCTGCCTGTACATTGATAATTTAAGGAAATATGATGATTGGCAGGCAAGCAGAGATGACAGGACTAAAAACTGCCCTGTGGTGTATGCTCCCAGGGACTGCACAACACCATGCTCAGCTCTATTTTCATGAGCTCAAAACAGCTTAAAACAAGTTTACAAGTTTCTATTTTTTAAAAGCACACATTACACTATACATTTGGAAATACATTCATACATGAAATTTTTTTAATATTTTCTAGGCACTAAAGTGTTTTTTTAAAGTCACAGTTTCCTCACTAGAAGATTCAAAAGCCCAACTTATGAATGAAGTAAGAAAAAAAAGTCTATTGTTTGGGAAAGGAATGTTTTAAGTGCTTTAAAAAAAAAAGGTCTTTGTTTGCTTTGGTATGTCCCTATACACAAATGAACTATAGAATAATATAATATATTTTAAAGGTGATTTAAAAAAAAGAATTTACAAAGCAAAAAAGTTAAAGAGATTTTAAAAAGTTATCTATAAAACCATGGACTTTAATGAGCATTGCTCAGTCAAACTTACCCAGTGTTCTGGACATCACAGGCAAAGCAGAGCTCAAAACTAAGATTGACACACAATTCCCAATGATCTGTGGAAAGAAAGGATGGTGTGCAAGGAAAGCGCAGGAGGCAAAGCACCCTCACAGCACTCTTGGAAGGACAGTGCAGACCAGATACCCGGAGCACCTGGCAACTTCTTAACAACACTATCAGAGTAGAATTTAAACATAATAAGCCTTTCCTTTTAAAGTTATGTTTATGAATTCCACAAAATACAGAGTATAGGTGCAAGCATATAGCCATAGAATACATAAATCATATACATTTTATATTATTTTAATATAGTTGGTAATTTGAAAGCGTTGCCTATGAAATTAAAAAAATAATACCTTTGGACTTCTGACTAAATCTTAAAGGCTAATTGCTGTCAAGTTCTTATATAACATCTACTCTGACCTATATAACCATTATAACCATCAATTCTGGGATTTGAAAACACTAGAAACAAAAACATCTAAATCTAGTAATTCATTTGCAATGTATCTTCTAGTTACTGATTCTCCTCCAATAAGAGACATTGAAAACATTCATTAGTACGTATAACCACCTCAACTGGACACTGGCTACTTAGCTAACTTTAAGAAACCTTTAGTATGCCGGGCAGTGGTGACGCATGCCTTTAATCCCAACACTCGGAAGGCAGAGGCAGGTGGATTTCTGAGTTCGAGGCCAGCCTGCTCTACAGAGTGAGTTCCAGGACAGCCAGAGCTACACAGAGAAACCCTGTCTCGAAAAACAAAACAAAACAAAACAAAACAAAATGAAGGAAACCTTTAAGTATGATACATCTGGGTGGATGGATACATAAATTTCGATGTATGTAATATATATTATAGATGGGGTTCAGTGTGTGTGTGTGTGTGTGCACACACACACACTTGTGGGATGTAAATACAGACTATATAATAAAAATGGGAAAGGCCAGCAGCTTTTAGCCATTCCCCTTAGGCAGCCGGTGAAATTATTTTACAAAGATCCATTTATTATGTAATATAACAGGCTTTATTGCTATGGTGCCAGTGACAACACTGTATCAAATTAGCCTCACATCACACTGTCTCTGAACAGAGCTATTCCTTCTCACTTTAATTATTCAGAATTGAAATACTTTGTCTCTAACACTTGTAGCAACTAAGCTCTTCAGATTTCAAACAAGCTCCTGAAGTACAGTTAACACAGCCCAAGTTACTCATTAGCAATATGTTTTCTTTAAGAAGAAAAAGGGTTCTTTCTTTCAGGAGACTTCCACAGCTAGTTACCAAGTGCTGTGGTTCTATGCATTTACAAGTGAATGGATGCAGTCCAAATTACACAGAGCACATCCTCTCCCACTCACTCAGCATTCTGAAAACCTTCCTTTGTGTGTCTACTACTTACAAATACCTATCAGCCAAGATGAGCTATTCAGGGTGCTTACTAACTAAAGCACTTGTTTGTCTTGGAAGCAAAAGAAAAGCCATGGCATCTAAGACTTTACCTTACCTTTGTCATAGTTGTGTCATCCTTCTTGGGTGTAAAGTTTCCAAAAAATCTGAGGCTATAGAAACCAACAACAGAAGACACCATGAGATAGCTGTGAGAATGAAGGAAAAACTCTCCAAGAGAATGCACACTTCCCAAAGTCTAAAGCCCATAGGAAAAACAAACCAAAACAAACAGCCACTGAGGCTTGCAGAGGACCGCATTGTTTTTCTTTCCAGACAAGTGTTTTAGTAAATTACTATTGTCCCAGAATCTAGACAGAAAACTTGTTAACAGACATAACATTCAGTTGAAGAAAGGATACAAAATCAGAATGATTTCAAGTGCAGCTCCCACAAAGCCAAAAGTGGAAAGAGAGGCACTTCCTATGCCGGGGCCCTGCAAGGAAGACACGCCTCAGAATTCAGTGATGCCATTACACATTTAACACCTTAAGATAGTATGAATCCTCCAAAGGCTAACTGACTTCTTCACAAACTCAACAGCATGTTATTGATTTTAGCAGGTTCAAATATAACCTGGTTTGCCTCAAATGTACTTTTAAGACATTTGCCAAAATGATATCATTATGATGACTGCTATAAAATGGAACGATCTGCTATCTGAGAAAAATACCTTGAATTTTCCAGGGAGTTTTCTTTTTTTTTTTTACATTTTCTTTTCCTTCTCTTTTTTTTTTTTTTAACTTTTTACTGATTATTTGTAAATTTTCCAGCATGCCTCACTATCCTTCTCATCTCCCCAAACCTCCCCCAAAAAATCTCACTATGGGGAAAAAAAAAATCTCACTATGGAAGCTGAGGTGTGCTATGGTATGTCACACAGTATACCCTTTTGCCCAAAGAGCTTTTCATGCAAATGTTTGTTGCAATGAGGCATTGGTCTAGTTTGAGGTCTCTGGCTTCTGCTATACTTTCAATACTGGATGCTTACTAGGACTCCTCTCAGATATCTTGCTGTTGCCCTGTGTCATAGAGATCCTGCAGCTTAGGACCTGCAATACTGGCCCCTTCGTGTGTTCCAACAGTTCATAGACAAAGTAGATATTGGGATAGGCTAACTCAAAGCAATGGATCGGGGCCTGGGTGGTAGCTAAGTTGGTCAGTTTACAGCTCTCCAGTACTGCCAAAGCAAGGGGCAAGACCCACTTTCTTGAGTTCTGCAACTGGCAAGGGGACTGGGCCAGCTCACTTGCTCTCAAGCTCTCATGCCCTCCAGGCCAGCTCTCACATGCTGGGGCAGGGCTAGCTCTCCCAAGATCATACCCTGAGGGACAGCTCACCTGTGTCCCAACTACCTAGCTAGTTCTACTTTGCTGCCCAAGTAAGGTACTGCTCACTGGGGAGGTTTTTGTTTTTGTTTTTTTAATATAATAATATATAATTAATGCAGAAGCAACATATAAAAATTATACTATAAACCTTGCCAATTTAAGCTATATTTACAAATAAAGCAATATATCCAATTTCCTTTTCCCAAATTTTCCTTGATAATTCAGTTACAAAAGTGTGACTAGTAGCACTTTTTTTAAAAAAAAAAAAAGTAATTTTAAAAAAACAGAAAGTAATACATACATTTTAATAAATATTATCTAATCTGGAGACCTACCTTTACTTAGGCAAAATAGAACAATTCAGATACTGATAACTGACAGCAAACATCAGTCCACTAAAGTAGGAACAACATTTTCAAAGCTTACTGCTAGAGATTAAAGGATAATCTCTAAATACACATCACCATTCCCCTAGTTGTCTTAAATTACAACAGCAGAGATAAAGCAAAACATCATCGCCCTAACAAAATAGCTAATATCGCACACATGATAGACACACTCTAACCTGGACACAAAGGGGAAAGACTAACCCATGGCAGTAGTTCCAGACATGAGCAGAGTGAGCACATGAGACTTACCCAGGGGTAAGTGCTCAGGTTCAAATTCAACTTAATTTAATCCCAAATTAGCACCCTTTTTAAGGGGCTGAGACTCCCTCTCTCTATAGGCAGGATCCAGAAGCAGTGGAGTATAGGGTTCAAGAGCAGTGCACCACACCGTCATGACCCAGAATGCCCACCACTCTTCTCAACAAATGGAAGCTAAGCTTTCATAAATTTTATATTAAATAATTTCATCCACTTTTCTCTCATTAATCTGTCTTTTGCTACTAGGACCTCCATCATGAACCCTGTGCTGGGTAAGGAAAAGGTCCTGCTTTCCTCCCTACAAAGGGATACTGGCAAGACGGGAAAAAAAAAAAAATGTTCTGGAATATTCACTGTATCAAAAGCAATGACAGGAAGATGAAGAGGTGCTCACATATTTAGACAAGCATACAGAGAGCCTAGAAGTACAAGTCACTGTACTGTGCACTGAGGGGATGGCACAGAATACACCCTGCTCTTCTGCTACATTACAGTGCAGTGAGAGTCAGCCTCAGTCACAGGAGCAGCTTCCTCATCTGGGACTACAATAAAGGAAAAAGGCAAAGCCAGGACTGCAGAAGAAGCAGCAGCCTGTGCACAAGGCCTCCAGTGAGAGCGAGGGAAACAAGGTGAGAAAGGTGGAGGAGCTCACACATGCTGCTGCTTATGAAAGTCACAAAAATGGCTGAAGAAATTCAAAGCAGGGTATCTTCATCTCAGGTAGAAGGAAAGGAATTAAGACAGAGACTGACAACATCTGCCTTAGAGAGAAACATGACAGAGTAAGTCAGGAGGTTTTTAATGTCACTACTATGAAGACTGGAAAGCCGCTACGTTTGGTGGCCCACACCTGGATTTCTGGTACTTAGGAGGCAGAAGCAGGAGGATCAGAGGCTCAAGGTAATCCTTGGGTCCCTAAGGAGTCTGAGGCCAGGCTGAATGACATGTAATCCTGTCCCAAAGCATGTGTTTACACATGCACATGAGTATGTACATGTATGTGTGTGCACCTGTGCACCAACAGCAGAAGAGGGGTGTTTCCAAACTTTATAGGCACCTGGGAAGTGTTGCAAGGTAGATATGGTGGTACAAACCTGTAACCTCAGCACATAGGAGGTTGAGGCAAGAGCATTGCAGACAAAAGACTGTAAGTCAAGTATAAGTATTTAGTGATGAACATCTTCCTAACATAACATATAGGTAAAATAGGGTAACTGCCAGACTCTAATAATAGTATCAGTATTTTTTGTCTGGGATTATTTTTGAGACAGTCTTAACATGTAGCCCAGGCTGATCTTAAACTCAAACTCACACCATTCAGTCCTTTAGGTGCTAGGATTGTATGCATGTGCCACAAACAGTAGAATCATCAATCTTTAAACCAGATAAAAATCAACTCATGAAAAAAGTTTATCTAGACTATCCTCTAATAACCACACAGTTTAAGTGCATTTTAAATGTTTGATACTTCTCATAAAAATTTTTCCAACGTATAAGTTTGTGAGGTCTAGCTGATCTATCTTTTATACATCATGCATTTTCTTTCAAGAACTACAAATAAAAATTTCAGTAAAAATCAACATCAAGTCTGACACAGAAGTCTATAAATAACCCAGATACTTGAAAGAAATGCCCTAGAAACAAAAGCACACATACACGTGCACACACACACACGAACACACACACACAAATACATATCTATCATATATATAAGATATTTTATATTTATATATAAAATTATATGTGTATGTATATAGATGCATATATATATACATACATACATATACACACACACATATATATATGTGTGTGTGTGTGTGTATATATATATATATATATATATATATATATATATATATATACTTATGAACATGTTTGTAAAAGCTTTTTATTCAGAGAAATTCGTGGACTTGAAATGCTTGCATCCAGAAAGATGTTTCCATGAGCTTACACAAAATATTCAGACACACATTTAGAAGAAAGACTTTGGAATGCATTTAACTTTACCCTTGTTCCCTTTGGCATTGCAGTCTCATCAACGAGCAGGCAAAGAATATTGCACGCCACCAGGAGGACTGAAATGGACTGCAACAGAAATGGTACTGTCAGGTCTCAGTTTCAAACACTGCTTTTGACAACACACATAACATGTGTCTTTCAGAATGGGGGAAGTCCTGTAATGAGTATATATACTCTACACAGTATATATAAGAACTCCAAGACAAATTCCAAGTATTCTGTAAATTGTAATTTCAAGGCTCATGATAGAAGATAACAATATGTAGACATGTCAGTTGAGAGAGCCATAGCGTCCCAGACCGTGCTGCAGTGAGTTGTACCACAGCCCATCTTAGAAAGCAATGCCACTCCGGAAGACTTGGGAGCAGCAGCCGTGGTTTGTGTTTTCCTAATTCTGAAGTCAACTTGAAGTTCCTGCTGCATGAGGAAGTTAAACCTTGACGACTTATGACGGCTTATCTAATTGTCATTCATTTCCATTTTTGCTCTGCTCAATTTTTACAAATTGAGAAACAGGCGGATTTTGATTCTGTTAACAGAAACACAGTTTCCTGGAAACAGCTTGGCTAAGGGAAACACAAAAGACAATACACTGTACTCAAGCTCTCAAATAGCTTCTTACTGTTTCAATAAGAAGGAGAACCATAACAGCAGGATACACCAAATTTCTCTCCCAAGCTGAAGCCTTTTTCCTCCTCTCTATTAGAAAGAAAATAAAATAAAAATTTCAGCAATTTCCAAAAATTCTTTCCAGGTTCATATTTTTATATACCTGATTATATTTCAACTAGTAAACATTATTTTTTACTTTCTGAAAAACGTAGATTATAAGATAAACTGTTTTTAATTATCTTCTACAAACTATAAAAATCCCCTTAAAACCAGCTTACTACATTAAAAGCTCAATCCCATGAGGCTTAAATTTCAGCTCGGCAAAGGCAATTTTGCTTTTAAAGAAATATATCATTAATGAATAGCTCACTTTTAGGATAAGAATATGTGCACTTGATACACATGTATATACTGATATAGGCAGATATTTGAGTATATAAAGAAGTGTGAATAATAATTCCTTCTAGTTTCAGGTCCCAAGGCTGAATGAACACTTTGTTTTCCAAAGACTATAAAGGAACGTTACCTTCAAGCTAAAATAAACCACTGTGTGCCACACCTTCCCCATGATAGGAAGAATCATAGAAGTTTAATTTTTCTTCCACACTGGGGAACTTCAAATTAACTTCAAAACAGTCTCCAGATGTATTAGAGCAACAAGATAAGGAAAGCAATAGATAAGGAAAGGCTGACATTGTGTGATGTGACAGAGGAGAACCCTTCCTGTGAGCATCCTTTCCCAGCAAGGCATTTTTCAATATGGAGCTGGCATGGGCTCTAAAGTCTGAGAAATCAAGTGGAAGTCAAGAGACAATGGCAAGGGCCTGGAGTGGCTCAGCCGTAAGAGCACCCGCTCCTCATCCAGAGGACCTGGATTTGGTTGTTAGCAAACATTGGGTGGCTCACTACTACCTGTAACTCCAGCTCCCCGGGGTTCTGGGGGCATCTGCACACATGTGGCACACATATAGTCAAGGAGATATGTATGCACACATACACACACAAACACAGGATGGTTCCCCTTTATTTTTGTAAAAGAGGCAAAAGCAGCAATGCTGAGGCAAAACTCTCAGGAAACCTAACAGAGGCAAGAAGACAAAGCACAGAGCTTGGAGCTACCAAAGCAGCTAGAAATTGAGAGGGCAGAATCTCAGAAATAAGAAACAGATAAAGAAGTAGGCCTGCTATGATGATTCCTTCCTCCTTAAGGCCTCAGTAATAGAAAAGCTACAAAAAGGAATGGAGATGTAGCTGAGAGGCTTGGAGTTCAGCAATGCTGCCAAACCCAGCCAAGAGTTCACTAGGAAGCAGTCAAAACACCCAGGTTTTCCATCAGGACCAATGTATCCCCTAGGAATACAGACAGACAGACAGACATGGCCATTCTAAGAGGCAACCCAAAAGAAGAAAGTGTCTTACAGTTTCTACAGTTTTGTGTAAGAAATATCCAGAAGTCAAACATTACCAGGAGGCAAAGAGGAAAAAGAGACAACAGGGACAGACCCTCTCTTAGTACACACACAGACTTAGGAGAAAAAGGCCTTGATTGACAGTCAACTAAATAAGTGACAAAACAGCAAACTGACAAAGAAATCTGAACCAATGAAAATAGCCAGATGAAATCCCAGAGCTGAGAGATACGGTGACTAAAGAATTCAACAAAAACTTAAACAACAGCTATGGCACAACTGGGAGATATTAAAGTGGGAAACAAACTAGAAGACAGCATTAGAGGTTAGGGTACAGAAAGGTAATAGAAGAATGGGGAAAGTCTAGTGTGTGTTTAACTGGAATCTGAAGAAATTAAAGAAAATGAGACAGATAAAAATTGTTAAGATAATGACCAACAATGTTTCAAATAATGAAATTATCAAGCCACAGCCACAAAAGAAAGAAAAGAGAAAAATGCAAGCAAGTAGGCATGTGTGTGTGTGTCCATGCACACGCACATGCACACACACACACACAATGCTCAGGACCCTGAACTTCTGGTCAAGGGAAATACAATGGCCTTTGGGGACAGAGAACAGTATGAACCTAAATGACCCAGCTTATCATCTTGCGAGTTTCCAGGCCATGCTGCTGAGAGAGGGAACTAAGAAAAGTTCTGCTCATTCTCATCCTGAAAGCATGAAATGTGAGTCTGAGAAAAACAACTAGTAAGTCTTCAGAGATGAGACTTCAGGACAAAGAAAGAACACAAAAATCTGCCAAGGGTCACCTTAGATATTCAACGGCAACACGAAACAATTCATGGCTGAAGACAAACATGCGGGAATAGTTCCCCACAGTTGCATGGGCCACAAGGAGAGATGACACATGATGGTTGCAGGTGCCCCGGAGCACCAGTGCTCTGATCCAACCTACTGAGATTCTAGGTTACTGAATCAGTTGTCAGCATTCCAAACCATAGTTTCTTCCTCTCAGGGATGCAAAAAACACCAGAATCCCAAAATCCCTATTTTCCCACCAAAAAATGCCAAGCATGCAAAGAAGCACACAATTAAAACAATACTATAAAACAAAACCAATAATTTGAAACTTATCAGGAGCTAACAGAGATGTCAGAATTCATAGGCAAAGATATTAGAAGTATTCTTGTCTTTGTTAGGGTGTGTATTGCTGTGACATACACCATGACCAAAAGTAACATAGGGAGAAAGGGGATTTATTTCAGCCTACAATTGTAGTCCATTGTCATAAAGAGAAGTCAGGACAGTAACTCAGGACAGGAGTGTGGAATCAGGAAATGAAGCAGAGGCTACAGAGGAATGTTGCTTACTAGCTTGCTCCTAATGGCAAGTTCAGCCTCATTTCTTACACAACTCAGGACCACCTCTCCAAGGGTGGTTACACCCAAAATGGGCCGGGCCCTCCCACACCAATTATTAACAACAACAACAACAACAACAACAACAACAACAACAACATAATTTAGTGGGAGAATTTTTTTTCAACTGAGGTTCTCTGTTTTGAAATGACTCTAGCTCTGTGGTTCTCAACCTGTGAACGTAGAGCGTTTTATGGGTTGAATGACCCTTTCACTGGGGTCTCCTAAAACCACTGGAAAACGTCGGTATTTACATTAAGATTGATAACAGTAGCATCAGTTATGAAGTAGCAACAAAAATAATTTTATGGTTGGGGGGGTCATTACAATATGAGGAACTGTACTAGCTAAGTTGAGAACTACTGTTCTAGCTTGTGTCACATTGACACTAGACAACCAGCACAGCTCTCAGAGAGGTGGAGAAATGGCTCAGTTGGCAAAATACCTGCGGTTCAAGCATGAAAACCTGAGTTTGATCACCAGAATCCACATGAGAAAGTCTGGTATAATGGCACAAGCATGGAATTCCAGGGCTGGGAAGGCAGAGAAAGAAACATCTCTGAGGACTGCTGGCTAAGCAGTGAGCTACAAATTCAATGAACAAACAAACAAACAAATAAACAAACAAAAAGTCTCAAAAAACAAAGTGGAAAGCAATAAAAGAAGAAACCTGCCATTAACCTCTGGCATACAAATGCACATGTATGTGAGCACACACACTCAGAGTGCTCTCATAACTATATTATTTTCCCCCCACAAAGGTAAAGGAAACAGATTTAGCAATGTCAATTAGCAGCATGATGATAATTGGCCCAAGCAAAACAGAAAACCCAGTCTCTGAGACCAAAATACAGCAGTTTGATCACCAGAATCCACATGAGAAAGTCTGGTATAATGGCACAAGCATGGAATTCCAGATCAGACCTACAGAAAAAAAAGGTTGAGACGATTGAAACATAGCAACAGAAACCCAAAGCCAAACACAGAGAGAAAGGAGTATAAAACAGCATCAGCCTGGAGCTACAGCCAATCTGCAAATAACTGAAGTTCCTCACAAGGGTAACACAAGTAGAAAATAAAAATATGTGGAGAAATAAAAGCAAAATCTCTCTAAGATATATGACAAGTGTAATTCCTACATCCATGAAACTTGATGAACTAAAGACCAAGAAAACCACCTTAAGGCATGTCATAATCAAACTACCTTATATCAGTTGTTAAAAACAAAAAATCTTAGAAGCACATTTTTTAAAATCGCATTGACATCAATGAGAAGAGAGGCCCTTGGTCTTGTGAAGGCTCGATGCCCCAGTGTAGGGGATGCCAGGACAGGGAGTGGGTGGGCTAGTGAGCAAGGGGGGGGGGGGGGTTGGGATAGGGGGCTTTTTGGAGGGGAAATGAGGAAAGGGGACATTTTCAATGTAAATGAAGAAAACATCTAATAAAACAATAAAAAATAAATAAATAAAAGCACATTGACAGGGGAGTTGTTTACATATTTTTTTTCTCAAAAACAATGCAAGTGGAGCTAACAAGACTCTGTGTGACTAAGGGTCCCTGCCACCAGTCTGACAACTTATGTCCAAACCTGGAAGCCCACATGATGTAAGAAAAGAACCTTTGACTACAGGTTGTTTTCTGACCTGCACATCCACTGTGCATGTGGCATGTGTGTACCCACATACAGGAAAAATCTACTCAAGTCAAGAGCCAAAAACACATCATCTTTGAATATTAGTATATTTGAAAAGTAACTTTAGGGGCTGGAGGGGCTGGAGGGGCTGGAGCCTCAGTGGCTTAGAGCATTTGCTCCTCTTGCAGAAGACTCGGGTTCATTCCCCACATACTGCAAGGTGGTTCCCCACCATTGGTACTCCAGTTCTAGGGAATACACAGACATTCAGGCAAAATATTCATATACATAAAAAAATAAATAAGCCTTAAAAGTAATTTTAGAAATATACACTTAACCTCTCCCAAAAGGAAGACAAGGACTCTGAACACAGTAAGTTTTTAACACAAAATTTTCAAATATTTTAGGACTATTTTACAATCTTAATAACTAAAACCAACAAATAAACCAAGAAAAAAGTACAATACCTAATTTTGTCTTAAGGATCTTTACATTCTCAAGTTCTTGCTCCAATTCCATTACATTGTACTCCACCGATGAAGATAGCCCTATTAAAGCAAAAGCATTAAGTGTAACAGTGGAGAGCTTGGAGAACAGGCAGAGCATTAGTTAATATACAAAACATTTGGTACTCACTGATGGCTGGGAGGAACAGACACTGTTGTGAGTTATGTAAAAACACACTATTTAGAGCAGTGGTTCTCAACCTGTGGGTCACAACCCCAGCGGGGGTTAAATGGCTCTTTCATAGGGTTTGCATATTAGGTATCTTGTATATCAGATATTTATATCACAATTCATAACACTTAAATTACAGTTATAAAGTGGTTGGGGTCACCATATCACGAGGGTGTATTAAAGGGTGACAGCATTAGGAAGGTTAAAGACCACTGCTCTAGAGCATTCATGCTCTTGATAACTGAAAACCATGTTTCTTAGGAAGATGCCTTCCCTGACTTGCTCTGCTATATTACTCTTGTTTTCATGTGCTTACCATACCAAGTACAAGGAGTCAAAACCTTCCACTCTCCATTTTGCCTCCCTGGGATGACAATTATTACCAATGTGACGGGTGCTTCCATAGCTTTCTTCAAATTCATATTTGACTTCTGTCTCACATATGGATTTTCTCTCTCATGCAAATTTTTATACTAATATCAAACCAGGCACATTAGCTGTTTGCTGTTGCCTGTCAATAAATATTTCCTAACAGCTGAGTGTGCAAACCACAATCTGGATTACTACAACCTAACTCAGAATTATTACTTCATTTGTCAATATTCTAGTGTATATTAACATATCCAATTCATTTGCTTCTATTATTTCTGTAAAACAGATTTCCAAACTTCAGATTAGTGGGGGCCATTACAGGTTTAGGAACTTTCTAAGTTTACATTCCCCAAATGATCTTATGTACCATAGTAATTCAAATTATAATAAGCCTAACTACTATCAATAGCTTTTGAAAACTCCTATTTATTTATCATCATTAGCACTGGGTATCACCAATGGTCGAATTTTTGTCAAAGTGATGAGCTACTTAAATATACATTTTCCTAAATGCAACAGATCACATCTCCTGTTTCTCATGTGGATTTCTTCCATTCCTACTTTCTGCTTACTTCTACAATGATCTATGTACAGTATCTTCCTCTTCTTTCTGCTTGATCTCTTTAAATTCTGAAACAGATGAACCCTCAGACACCATGTGCCAGGTTAGGCTTTCTCTGCTGGTAAGGAATGGTGTTCATTGTGGATATGTATTTGACTGCTGAGGGTCTCCCTTATTGTGCCTCTAGGACTGTTATGTATAAGTAATGTACAGCATACATTTTATCATTTCATAATGACCATTTTCCTAAATTATATTTTGAGAACTTTTACATTTTTATTCATTTTGGAGTTTTACTTACCATGAATGTGCATGTGTTTCACTGAAATCATCATCTAGCTAAATCTTATTTCAAGTTTAATCTCTATCAGTTAAGAATTCATTGGTGATACCCAAATACTCCCAGGAGAAAGTTGGTCTCCCAGAAGTGCAGACACACCTTGAGTACAGGTAAAATCACTACTTCTGCTCAGAGGGACCTGCCTGGAGATCTCAGGACAAAGTAACTGAGGAACAGCCTGGGACAAGATCCTTCCAGTTACTGTCTGCATCCGGAGCTAATCCTGTGCCACAGCGCCCAGAGCTGATTCTATGCCACAAAGCTCCATATCCAAATACTGCAGGGATAGAGCTGGTCTCCCAGGAGTGTGGACATATTTGTGAATACAGGTAAGACCACCACTTCTGCTCAAATTCCTGGCCCAAGAGGGACCTGCCCAGAGCCACCAGACAAAAGAACCAAGAACAGCTAGGGACAGGATCCTTCAGGTTTCCCTCTGCACCCAGGAGCTGACCCTGTGCCACAGCTCTCCATACCCAAATTCCTGCCAGAGAGAACTGGTTTCCCAGGAGTACTGATACACAGCCTTGCAGGACGGACAAGCCACAGGCAGAGACAGCAAGACCAGCTAACACTGGAGATAACCAGATGGTGAGAGGTAAGGGAAAGAACATAAGCAACAGAAACCAAGGTTACTTGGCATCATCAGAACCACAGAACCACAGCAAGCCCTGGATACCCCAACACACTGGAAAAGCAAGAATTTGATTTAAAATCACATCTCATGATGATGATAGAGGACTTTAAGAAGGACATAAATAACTCCCTTAAAGAAATACAGGAGAACACAGGTAAACAGCTAGAAGCCCTTAAAGACAAAACACAAAAAATCCCTTAAAGAATTACAGGAAAACACAACCAAACAGGTGAAGGAATTGAACAAAATCATCCAAGATCTAAAAATGGAAATAGAAGCAATAGAGAAATAACAAGTGAGACAACCATGGAGATAGAAAACCTAGGAAAAAGATCAGAAGTCATAGATGCATCACTAACAGAATACAAGAGATAGAAGAATCTCAAGTGCAGAAGATACCATAAAAATGTTGACACAACAGTCAAAGAAAATGCAAAATGCAAAAAGTTCCTAACCCAAAATATCCAGGAAATCCAGGACTCAATGAGAAGACCAAACCTAAGGATAATAGATATAGAAGAGAGCAAAGATTCCCAACTTAAAGGGCCAGAAAATATCTTCAACAGAATTATAGAAGACAACATCCCTAACCTAAAGAAAGAAATGCCCATGAACATACAAGAAGCCTACAAAAGTCCAAATAGATTGGACCAGAAAACAAATTCCTCCCGTCACATAAAAGTCAAAACACCAAATGCACAAAACAAAGAAAGAATATCAAATGCAGTAAAGGAAAAAAGTCAAGTAACATATAAAGGCAGACCTATCAGAATTACACCAGAGTTCTCACCAGACACTATGAAAGCTAGAAGATCCTGGGTAGATGTCATACAGACCCTAAGAGAACACAAATGCCAGCCCAGGCTACTATTCCAAGCTAAACTCTCAATTACCATAGATGGAGAAACCAAAGTATTCCATGACAAAGCCAACTTTACACAATATCTTTCCACAAATACAGCACTACAAGGGATAATAGATAGAAAATGCCAACACAAGGAGGGAAACTACTCCCTAGGAAAAGCAAGAAAATAATCTTTCAACAAACCCTAAAGAAGATAGCCACACAAACATAAAAATAACATCAAAAAACAGCAGGAAGCAACAATCACTATTCCTTAATATCTCTTAACATCAACAGATTCAATTCCCCAATAAAAAGACATGGACTAACAGACTGGATATGTAAACAGGACCCAGCATTTTGCTGCCTACAGGAAACACACCTCAGTGTCACATTACCTCAGAGTAAAGGGCTGGAAAACAATTTTCCAAGCAAACGGTCTGAAGAAACAAGCTGGAGTAGGCATTCTAATATCAAATAAAATCGACTTCCAAATAAAAGTTATCAAAAAGGATAAGGAAGGATACTTCATACTTATCAAAGGAAATATCTACCAAAAAAACCTCTCAATTATGAACATCTATGCTCCAAATGCAAGGGCACCCATATTCATAAAAGAAACTTTACTAAAGCTCAAAGCACACATTGCATGTCACACAATAATAGTGGGAAACTTCAACACTCCACTTTCAGCACTGGACAGGTCATGCTAACAGAAACTAAACAAAGACACAGTGATATTAACAGAAGTTATGAACCAAATGGATTTAACATATCTATAGAATATTTCATCCTAAATCAAAAGAATATACCTTCTTCTCAGCACCTCATGGTACCTTCTCCAAAACTGACCATATAATCACTCACAAAACAGCCCTCAACAGATACAAGAAGATTTAAATAATCCCATACACATTCAGATCACATAGGACTAAGGCTGGTGGTCAATAGCAACGAAAACAACAGAAAGCCCACATACACATAGAAGCTGAACAACGCCTACTCAATGATAACTTGGTCAAGGAAGAAGTAAAGAAAGAAATTAAAGACTTTTTAGAATTTAATGGAAATGAAGGCACAACATACCCAAACTTATGGGATACAATGAAAGCAGTGCTAAGAGAAAAAACTCAGCTCTGAGTGCCCCCAAAAAGAAACTGGAGAGAGCATACACTATCAGCTTGACAGCACACTTGAAAGCTCTAGAACAAAAAGCAAATACACCCAAGAGGAGTAGGCAGCAGGTAATAAACTCAGGGCTGAAGTCAACCAAGTAGAAACAAAAAGAACTGCACAAAGAAGCAACAAAACCAGGAGCTGGTTCTTTGAGAAAATCAACAAGATAGATGAACCCTTACCCGGACTAAGCAGAGGGCACAGAGACAGTATCCAAATTAGCAGAATCAGAAATGAGCATGGAGATATAACAACAGAAACTGGAAATTCAAATTGAGACTTAGAAATAATAGGTGAGAATGACAAGAAAAGTGAAACAGAAGAGGTAAGAATGTTAGAGAACCCCTTCAGTAAGGTCTGTTTCTGGAGCCTTGGTGAGCACAGCACAGCAGGAAGAGGTCACCCCAATCATTAGGGCCTTTAAGTCACTAGACTCAGAATGAAAGCTTTAGAGTGCTTCCTACTTCAGCTAGGAAAGGAAAGATACAAAGCTTTGGCTTTATCAGAGAAAAGACAAGGAGGACCTAGAATAAGATGTTCTAAGTAGCCCATACTCATTCATTCTGTCTTTACCGTCAATTTACCCTAATTACATTCAGTAAAATATAGAACATCAACTTTCCACACTATTTGTCTTAGTTTTCATTGACTTTTAAGTCTTACCCTTATCAGAATGAAGTGTGCACAAAGCTTAGTGTCAAAACCCCTTGGACTTGTTTCAATGCCCGCTTCTCCCTGATACCACCTCACCATGAGGTGCTTTCCAGGTTTCTCAAATCTCAAGGTGTCCAGGAAGCAGAGAGAAGGGAAGGGACTACAGACAGGATATCCTTCAAGGACATGCCTCCAGTTTCTGGCTGCTAAGATGCACCTTCTAACGAAGTGGTTCTCAACCTGTGGGTCACAACCCTTTTAGGAGTCAAATGACTCTTTCACAGAGGTCACCTAACACCATCAGAAAACATATTTACATTTCAATTCATAATGGGAGCAAAATTACTGTTATGAAGTAACAGTGGAAATAATTTTATGGTTGAGGAGTCACCCTAACATAAAGAACTGTATTAAAGGGTCACAGCATTAGGAAGGTTGGAGATAAGCCTTCAAGTCTATAGCTGCAATACTGTTTTTATGAAGTCTGAGCAACTCTCAGACTTACCCCAGGAATGTCTTCTCGTCAATGCCACTGTAAACTGTACAGGATCTTTGCTCCCAGTGTCCTTGCTGTGAATACATGTCTGTGCAGTGACATATCCACTGGACACAGGTGAGCATTTTCAATTCCCAAATTCACGTATCAGATTAGAGCAATTTCTTGATCCTTTTTTTTTCCCCACCATATTCTCTCTCTTAACCCTGTGTGGAAGGGGTGTGAGCTAGAGGCTGGCTGTACAGGTCTGGAACATTTTTACCTCTGAGACTTACTTATTCTTGTCATTCTGGATTATTTTCTTATTTCTAAGTTTCAAGAACTCTTTCTGTTAACTGGATGTCCCAGACGATGGAGCCTTGGCCTTTATCATGAAAGTGGCCTTCTTGAATATACAAGGCATGACAGGTGGTTCATCTTTAGCTATTCTTCCATGTACCCCACATCCACATGCCCATGTCTACTTGTGTTCACACAAGAGGCTTTCTTCAGTCACCAGAGTTTTGACTGTGTTCTTGTGTTGTAATGAAGCCATGAGGAATAAATGCCAATTTGAACTTCAGACGTCTGGAGGATTTTGAAAAGATGAGTTTCACACCTAACAATCCAGTGATTCCCTATTGCTAGAGCTACAGAGCTTTCTTCTTAGGCTGGGCACGTTCCTGAGAAAAACCCTGACTTCCTTCTCAAATTAAAGTTCAGCTATGCAAAAGGAGAATGACGGAATCTATGTACTTTGTCTGCAAGCACTCCTACCCTACCAGGCCGAGACCCTCTGTTTCACACAGAAAGAAATGTTTACGCTTCTTCTAAGACAGACAAGAGGCAAGTGCCTGGTACCTTGGATGGAAGCAAAGAATGTAGCAATTAAGCCACTTCATGACAGCTTTTTAACAATCCCTCCCTTTCTTAGCTCATGCTACCTTATCTGGTGGTGTCCCTTTGTGACTTTGGGGGATTCTAAAGTATAAATAAAGACTTAGGAATAAACTCCTTTTGTTCTGTTAATCTGGCTAATTCTAACATTTTCTTGTCTGCTGAATTCTAAGTTATTATGGTGGTTTTCCCGTGGAATTTCCTGACGCCCTAGGTTTATGATTCTCTCTGTTCTCACCCATGGGATGGCATGTACTCATCAGGATGCTTTCCACTAAGTCTCAAAATCAAAGAAATTTTAAAAATAAGGAAACAGTTTCAAATAATTAGAAGTTAGGAGCCAGAGCCAGAGTAAGCTTCCACGTGGCTTTCCAGCAGCTCAACAGTGACATCAAGGGACTAAACTGTGCCTCCCACACACTAGATTGATGTGTGCAGACTGGCACTTTCCCTCCACGCAGGGCAAATGTTTGGACTGCTCCTGGGTATCCCAGTGCTTACCTTCTCACTTGTATCACTCCTACTGAGTCAGCCTGCTATTCTGTAAAGCATTCTGTGTCATGGTGAAACTCACAACATTAGCTAACCATTTCCTCACTGCTCCCCACCCCTTCTTCCAAATCCTCATCTTGCTTAAATATTATTTCAATACTAATGTTACATTTTTCATTCTCTGCAGTAGTGTCTGGTGTCAATGCAGAAATGTAAAAGGAATATACCAAGACTGCTTCTTTTGGGGGGGGGGGCCTAATCAATAAGTAACATGTGTAACACTTCACAACTGCAAGCTGCAGATGGTAATTTTGACACAACCCTTTTTTTTAAATGTTTTTTTATCAAAAATAATTTTTCATACAATATATTCTGATCACAATTTCCTCTCTCCCAACTCCTCCCAGATCCTCCCCCCTTCCCTTACCCTCCAAACTCTACATTTTCTTTCCTTTCTTTTTATCTCTCTTCAGAAAACAGGCAAACAAAACCCATAAAAACAAAAAAATTAGAAACCATAATATATAAGAGACCAGTAACTGTGTTCAAACAGAGCAATATGAGACAAAAAGTCTACAAAAAAAATACCATTGGATTCATTTTTTATTTTTTATTTTTTGCTGACCATCTACTACAGGACATGGGGCCTACTCTTAAGTGTGGTTAATATACCCAATGAAACCCCATTGGAAAAAAACAAATTTTTTTTGCAAGTGGTTTGTCAATTGGAGATGGCGTCTTGAGCAGATCATTTCTACAATTCTACTCGCAGTTCTGGAATATCCTCCCCCACCCCTGGCTTGAACCTGTGCAGATCCTGTGAATGTCTCTAAGTTTGTATGTGCATCAGTTGTGTGTATGTCTGGAAGACACTGTTTCCTTAGAGTCGTCCATCTCTTCTGGCTCTAACAATCTTTCCACCTCCTCTTCTGCATAGTTCCCTGATCCCTGGGAGGAAGGGTTTGGTGAAGACATCCCATTTGGAACTCAATATTCAGAAATCTCTCATTCTTAGCCAATTGTTCAGTTGTAGGTTTCTGTAGTAGTACCCACCTAAATATGGATGATGGCTGAGCAATGGTGTATTGCAGAATGTGTGTGTGTGTGTGTGTGTGTATGTATACACATGAGTACACACGAATATATACATATACATATATATGTCATTTTATTGCTATGTTCCTTTAACAGGACAATAGTATTTTATTTTACCCTAGACCCAAGACCTATCTAGTCTCGGGTTCTTGGCTACCAAAGCAGTGTGATGGATAGGTTCCAACTCCTGGAGTGGGCCTTAAATCAGAGTAGCTGGTTACTCCCACAATGTCTGAGCCACTATTACACCAGCATATCACACAGAGATGTCACTGCTGCAGATCAGAAGAGTTTATAGCTGAGCTGGTAGCTACCTTTCTTCTCTAGTAGCAAACACAGTACCTTCTGGTACCACGTATACTAGTCAGGAGGGGTGAAGACTCTAGTTAGGCACCAGCTCAACTACATCATATCTGGAAATCAGAGTTGTTATAGGATAAATTTCAGTATTTTAAATCCCTGTTTAGAGAAAAGGGATACAGCACTGGCATAGCAGAGATATCGATGTCCATGTGGTAACCTCTCCTGTGAGCCTCTATGGCTTTGAATCTGCACTCGGCATCAGCCTGATGAACTTTCCCTGTTATTTACTTGACCACCTTTTCTTCCTTGTTATTTTCTTTCCATCTACATATGTGCTTACATTAGTACCTTACCTCTGTAGTCCATAATTATTATTTCATCAATGGTTTTCTCCTATATTCTGCTCTGTGATTCACAAGATTTTTTCTACCACAATCAGCCAGGTGATTAATTTTTCAGAAAGACGATATTAACTTCCTAATGGTGCTGGCCCAAATTCCCATAAACCTTTTATTTATTGTCTTGTAGTTCTTGATGTCTATGGTCCTACCATCAAGATGGTCCCTAGGGGGCTGGTGAGATGGCTCAGTGGGTAAGAGCACCCGACTGCTCTTCCGAAGGTCCAGAGTTCAAATCCCAGCAACCACATGGTGGCTCACAACCATCCGTAACGGAGATCTGGTGCCCTCTTCTGGAGTGTCTGAGGACAGCTACAGTGTACTTACATATAATAAATAAATAAATCTAAAAAAAAAAAAAAAGATGGTCCCTAGGGCATTCTGGGAGAGAGTCAACCTTTGTCTTTTCTAGTACTTCAAGGCTAATTGCATCCCTTGGCTCTCAGGCCTTCCTCAAACCACTCCCACTTATGCTTCCATTGTCTTTTCCATTCTTTGGCCATCCTCCTGCAGTCTTACACGGCACCTACCAGATACCCTGTATGCCCATGAATATCAAGAACTTTACTCTGACCATATCTGCAAAGTACCACATTCACAGGTTCTGGAGATTAGAAATGGGCATCTTTGGGTCATCACTTTTTACAGCTTTTTTTTTTTAAAGCTCTAGATAGTTTTGTTTTCTTTTCTCATACATCTCCTTGGCCCATTTTGTTACATTTGGAGGATAGGTACAAATTCTGTCTTGTACAAATTCTTTCCTGTCTCTCCAATTAACTCTTAAATAAGTCTCACTTGCTAGGTGATCATCTTCTGCACTGGCCCTAAATGACTGCCCCTGCTTCTGTTTTATCTTCAACGCTGCTTCCTTCATAACTAATTAGGGCAGATGGTACTTCAAACAGCTGGAAGTTCGCCAAGGCTTGGTCTTCTTGGGGACTAAAGAGCAAGAAGCCAAAAGAACTGAATCAGAAGCAAGAAGGCTAACCTGACTAGTAGAGGCAAACAGCCATCATTTTCAAACAAAGATGCCAAGGAGTATTGGGCCACCTAGGTTCACTATGGGCCACTGTGGAAATTCAAATGCCTTTTTCTTTTAATTTTTTATTAGGTATTTTCTTCATTTACATTTCAAATGCTATCCAAAAAGTCCCTTATACCCTCCCCCCCCCCGCTCCCCTACCTACCCACCCACTCCCACTTCTTGGCCATGGCGTTCCCCTGTACTGGGGCATATAAAGTTTGCAATATCAAGGGGCCTCTCTTCCCAATGATGGCCAACTAGGCCATCTTCTGATACATATGCAGCTAGAGACACAAGCTCTGGAGGTACTGGTTAGTTCATATTGTTGTTCCACCTATAGTGTTCCACCCCTTGAGCTCCTTGGGTACTTTCTCTAGCTCCACCACTATGTTCCATCCAATAGCTGACTGTGAGCATCCACTTCTGTACTTGCCAGGCACTGGCATAGCCTCACAATAGACAGCTATATCAGGGTCCTTTCAGCAAAATCTTGCTGGTGTATGCAATAGTGTCTGCATTTGGTGGCTGATCGAATGGCTGTTGAAAAAATGTTCAACATCCTTAATCATCAGGGAAACGCAAATCAAAACAACCCTGAGATTCCACCTCACACCAGTCAGAATGGCTAAGATCAAAAATTCAGGTGACAGCAGATGCTGGTGAGAATGTGGAGAAAGAGGGACACTCCTCCATTGTTGGTGGGATTGCAAGCTTGTACAACCACTCTGGAACTCAGTCTGGCAGTTCCTCAGAAAACTGGACATAGTACTACCGGAGGATCCAGCAATACCTCTCGCAAGCGTTTGCTGAAAGGACCCTGATATAGCTATCTCTTGTGAGACTAGGCCGGGGCCTAGCAAACACAGAAGTGGATGCTCACAGTCAGCTATTGGATGGATCACAGGGCTCCCAATGGAGGAGCTAGAGAAAGTACCCAAGGAGCTGAAGGGGTCTGTAACCCTATTGTTGGAACAACATGATGTACTAACCAGAACCCCGGAGCTCTTGTCTCTAGCTGCATATGTATCGAAAGATGGCCTAGTCGGCCATCACTGGAAAGAGAGGCCCATTGGACACGCAAACTTTATATGCCCCAGTACAGGAGAACGCCAGGGCCAAAAAGTGGGAATGGGTGGGTAAGGGAGTGAGGGGGAGGGTATGGGGGACTTTTGGGATAGCATTGGAAATGTAATTGAGGAAAATACATAATAAAAAAAATATTTAAAAAAAAAAAAGAAGATGTTCTAACCGGTAAGAAGGACACATGCTCCACTATGTTCACAGCAGCCTTATTTATAATAGCCAGAAGCTAGAAAGAACCCAGATGCCCCTCAACAGAGAAATGGATACAGAAAATGTGGTAAATTTACACAATGGAGTACTACTCAGCTATTAAAAACAATGAATTTATGGAATTCCTAGGCAAATGGATGGACCTGGAGGGCATCATCCTGAGTGAGGAACCCAATCACAAAGGAACTCACATGGTATGCACTCACTGATAAGTGGATAGTAGCCTTCTTTTTTAAGATCCTAGAGTCACAGATCCTAAGTTTCCATTTGTGCCCCCTTATTTCCTTGCATCACTAAAAACAGAGATCTAGTGCCACCTGTTGGCTGAAAGTTCTATGTGTCTCCAGGGTGCCTTGGCTTCATTATTTTATTCATTAATATTCAACTTTTATTTATACAAGAGTAGGACTACACATCAAGTACACAGATATTCAAGCACTGTGACCCAAAACTACTACAGTTTAGCTACAAATTTAGTTTTCAGGTTCTAGCAACCAAAGCAAAAGGGAAGCAATTAGGATACAAAGTTAGTAGGCATCCCCAAGGGAAAGAAGAAAAGACTTGAAGGGGACAGCACAGGATTGTAAGACTGTTAAATATCTTTAAATTAAAGTGTAAAATATCTATTCCAGTAATCATTTTGAAGCCTAGGGAACAATTGATAACTATCCTGAACTTTGGAAAGGAATGGCTACCAGGACAGTATTTCTGGTGTCAATTTGAAATTAAGTAACGAGAGTAGCAGCCTACCTTGTCGTGTGTCTACAAGGCTTAGTACAAGTGTCTAGAACGCTGAATGCATGTTTCTTCAGAGAAAAATAACTTAAGAGATACTTGAAATTTTTATTTTATGTCTATGGTGTGTTCCCTAAATGTTTATGTCTGTGTACCACATGCATGCAGTGCCCTCAGAGGCCAGAAGAGGGTGTCAGACTCCCTATAACTGGGGTTATAGATGGTTGTAAACTATTGTGTGGATGCTGAGAATTAAACCCAGGTCCTCTGGTAGAGCAATCAGTGAGACTTCTCTCCAGTCCTCTGAAGTCGTGCTTCTGAATGGGCTTTTTACCTCAGGTGCCCTAACTCCCAGGACATAAGAGGTGATGCTATCTTCCATGAAAACCAAGACCACATTCCTACTGTCCTCCAAAAAGTCACTCAAAATGAGTTTTCAGGTCATTCCCTTCCTTCATTACTTGCTAATATATTAATACTCAAACAAAAATCAAGCTTTGGGGGACAGAATCTTTCATTACAAATGATCAAAACTCAATAATGGCCAGTATGAGGCTATATGACACACTGTAAACAAACACTCAACTATTATATAAATTTAAGTTGTGAAAAAAAATGAAAACATCCTAAAAACTATACTATCATTATTTTATTTCAAAACAAACCCAAAATGTTCAGTGTCAGCATTGTCTAGTCAATAAGTCAAATCGCAGACAAAAACCTGTTTGGACAAGTCCAAAAAAATAAAAAGGGATTCTCCAAGAAAACCACAAAGCAGCTCATTTAAGGTCAATTTACTGTTTTTCTTCCAGCTCCGACATAAGATTTCACTACCTCAAAGGAAATTGTAAGTGTATCTATTTGCATTCCCCCCAGGTGATTGGCAGTTCAACACCAATTAGTTCAAAATTACACTGTTACTAGCATGCAATAAAAACAACACCTTTCATCTTCCTTACACAGGTAAGAATACCTTCAGAGCCAATAACTTTGATCAAATGAGTATTTTTGATCCTGCCCCACCCATGTCTTTGGATTCAGGAAAACTAATAGCTGAAGGCATTCTTGCCAGCTTTATTCTTAAGTCAAAAAACTGGTGTGGTACTGAAATTTTTTTGCTCCCAAGATAACAGAATTTCCCAAACTCCAGCATTCCTTCAACATCTGAGTTTATCCAATGGACAAGACAGTCTCAACATATGATTGCATCAGATGTTCAAGGACAGACATTAAATATACCATGTATTTTGAAACAAACATACATTTGAACTAGGCATGCATACAATTAAAATAGCTTGATGCAATAAAGTTATTTCCACAACAATTCTGTATCTTAAATCAATCAGGGTACTAAATTATTCAAAAGTAGTATAAACCAATTCTCTTTATATTTTTTAATTTAGCATATAAACAAAAGGGGTAGATTAAAATTTTGATCCAAGTAACTATAAAATTTTAACTGATTACAACTTTAAATTTCACCAGCAATTCCATCTCTAAGAATGAGAGATTTTTCAAGTTGTGATAATTATTTCAAGTAATAGAAAAGTGATTGTTCAAACCCAAGGCTCCTTAGGACTGAGCAAAAGGACTGTCCCCAGAGAAACCACATGTGTTTGAGGCATCCAGAAGCTGAAGCCTCATGTCCAAGTTTCCAGTAGATCTGTTGTTTGTGTACTAACACTGAGGTTGCCTGTAGAAGAGACACAGACACATGCACACACATACTTGCACACACAGACACACAGACACAGACAAACCACCTCTATGCTATTAACATTATTGTATCTTTTGGCTTCTGATATCACATGACTATGGTCCTGGTATTATAGGACTTCAAATATTCAAAAACAATGGATATGCAAACCTACTTTCACTACTAATACCTGCAAGCAAGGGCAAAAATATTAAGACAACCAGCTTTAAGAATATTATGTAATGTTGTATACAATGAAAAAAATGCTTTGGTCTTTTTTCTATTTCAGACACAAGCACTATAGATCTTAAACTAGACAAGATGTTAAGACCACCCTTTACCCTTCATATTTTATTCTGCCATCAAATATGGTATCACCAGCATTCACACACATGTGGTTGAAAGGAAGCTGACATATATGGAATCACATTCCAATTTTTTGAGTGTGAGTTTTATAATACAACTTCTCTTCCTAATTCCAAGGACTATGTATGACAGACACATGATCCACAGTCTTCTGCTTTGTTTCCCAAAGTTGCCCTTTTAGTTTATACTTCCCACAGTCACTCTTGCAGCAAATAATTTTGTTTGAACTACATTTTATTATATGAAAGTGACTCAAAGGTACCAAGAAGCCAAATAAATTTTGACTTCTGTCACTGTTTCATCCCTATACATACAAATGCTTTCTGAAGATACACTATCAGGTCTAGGCTGTCTGACTGTGCCCAAACACTTTGCATAGAATCCCAGAGTTGAAATCCAAAATATTTCCCTAGAGGTGTGTGTGTGTGTGTGTGCTTATGTGTAGTCAAACAAATACAGTAATCTATACACATAGCCTACTATAGTACTTGACATATGGTATTTATATCCCTATTCAAAGAGGTATTTTTTATTCATTGATTAAGAAAGCTATTGTGGAGCCGGGCGTGGTGGCGCACGCCTTTAATCCCAGCACTCGGGAGGCAGAGGCAGGCGGATTTCTGAGTTCGAGGCCAGCCTGGTCTACAAAGTGAGTTCCAGGACAGCCAGGGCTACACAGAGAAACCCTGTCTCGAAAAACCAAAAAAAAAAAAAAAAAAAAAAAAAGAAAGCTATTGTGTTTGCCATATATAAATGACATTAGATAAGCAATATCCTAACTGCCTGCAGTACTGCGGGTAACACAAGTGCCTGACAGAAAGCACTATGACAAAGCAGCCACAGATAAGTCCAGAGTTTCAGTATCTTCACAAAACCCTGAAACTCAACTTCTAAGTAGCAAGAATCAAATACTGACAATGAAACAGAAGCTGGCTGAGGTCACCAAGGTGCGGGAAGAGAGGCTGCACAAACACATCTTGTTCTCCTCAGTCCCTTTGTTTTTTCAGAACCCAATGGTATTAAAACCTAGAAAAAACTGCTACTGCTTCTGTGCTCTGAATAAAGAGTTAATGTAAATTTTAATGTGAACAGCTTTAAAAAAAAAAAAAAAGAAAAGATTAGGATCAAGAGGCTGGCGAAAGCTCAGTGGTAGAGGGCCTGGCTAGCATGTACAAAGAAGGCCCAGTGTTCAATCTCCAGTACTGGAAAAAAAAACTTACTTAGAATAAAGCAGGCAAGAAACTGCCACCCCTCCAAAAGTGATATACAAATTTTTATCACAAAGATGAAAATAGTGCCTAACAGAATTGAATTATAGTTCAAAGACTTTAATAGTTTAAAAATAAATTACCTTAAAAGAGCTGTAAATGTTTTGAACTCAAACAAAAAAAATAATTTCTATTCATTATGGAACTTCTAAAGTTATCCAGTACACCCATGGGCTATACACACACAAAATCTAATTATTTCAATTAATGCTGCTGCATTACTTAAACATTTAAGCATGTTATGATATATGCATCCTCTTAACACTGGGAAGAGCTATAAATGATTTTCTCCTGATTACTGTAATGGGTCCTCACTGCCGAGCCCTGGAAGTAAACAGTTCTGCCTGCACAGACTGTGTGGGTACAACAGTGGGGAAATCCCTGGTCCCCACCCGCCCGACCTCAGCTGTTTACTGTGCCTGTGTCACCCTTCCTAAACATGTCACCAGGATTCTGTTTTCTGTCCTCCCACTAAGTTTCACTTTCCCTGCCTGCCTTCTTAATGCTCTACCTTGGGTTTGTTTGGTGTTTTTGTTTTTTATCTACCCACCAATGGAAGGAACAACCCTGGGATACATATATTCTTTATACCCAGCCTGTACCTTGCACAGCCGGGCACACTTCCGAGGCTCCCTGCCCTGAGGAGCTCTGTCCAGTGTGGAGAGAAAGGCATGTCACAGAGTGGAAAGACTGTAGAGAAATAAGGCAGGTGAGGAGGGGCAGTGTGCAGTGGAGGTGGACTTGAGGATGTAGGACTAATACTTGCTGCACTCACAAGAATGGCAAGTCCTGCATGAGGAGCTTTGAGGTCAAGACCTAGAACAAAGCAGCAAATCTACTTTCCTATCATAATTATACTGTCAGGCCACTTGCTACTGTAGCTCCCAGTGTTCACAACTGGGTAATACCTGATTCCGCTTCTTCCCCAGTAGCTTGTATTCCGCCTTCCTGCACTATGAAAGCTAGCCAGTAGAAATGAGGCTTCCTGATTTGAACTGTTTGATTTCTGCATGCATGTCCCATCTTCAGCAATTGGGCCTTACTGTCAAGTTTGGAAGGGTAACCAAAAGCATTGGCAAGTCTGTAATGTTTAGGGGTCTATGGGACTTCACCAGCCAACAACTCACAAAGAAATAATCCAACCTGCACTGGGTTTTTGTTAGCCCATGGTATTTAGTAGAATTGTTGCCCTATTGCAGGATAGCTCCATTAAAACTTTTTTTTATTAGATATTTTCTTTATTTACATTTCAAATGTTATCCCCTTTCCTAATTTCCCCTCCGAAAATCCCCTATCTCCTTCCCCCTCCCCGTACTCCCCAACCCACCCACTCCCATTCCTGGTCCTAGCATTCCCCTATACTGGGGCATAGAACCTTCGCAAGACCAAGAGCCTCTCCTCCCATTGAAGATTGACTAGGCCATCCTCTGCTACATATGCAGCTAGAGCCCCAAGTTCCATCCGCCGAGTTTGTGCCCAAGGTGACCCAGAGCTGGCGCCGACCAGAAGGGACTTGAGCCCCCTGATCAAGCTGGTTTCCTGCATCCCTGCTGCTGGCACTGGCCCGTCACGATTGGTTTGGAACAGATGTTGTGTTCCACTCACCAGTGATCCTAAGATCGGTGGAGAGTCCTCTAGGGACCGTGGGACCGTCCACCGAGTTTGTGCCCAAGGTGACCCGGAGCTGGCGCCGACCAGAAGCCCATTAAAACTTTTTATGTATGGGTATATATGTATCACATATTTTCTCTCATTTATACTTTGAATCTTTAACATCCATAAATAAGAGAAAATGTGATACTCATCCTTCTGAATCTGGGTTAGTGACTAGTTAATCAGATCTATTTATTATCTGTAAATGTCGTCATTCCACTTAACTAAACAAATTTCCATTGTGTACATGTATCATATTTTCTTTAGCCATTCAGCAGTTGATGGGCATCTAGGAGGTTTCTACTTCCTGGTTATTGTGCATAGGATAGCAGTGAACACTGATCAGCAGGTATCTTTCGAGAAGGATAGAGAGTTCTTTGCATATCTGTCAGAGTGGCAGGTCTACTTTCATCTTTGTGAAGAATGTCCGTACTGATTTATATAGTGGCTGCACCAGCCTGCGTCTCCCCAAAAGTGAACAAGTGTTCCTGAATCTCAACACCCTTGCCAGCCCTTGACCTCATTATTAGCTGTGCGCTTCGTGCAGTGCACTGGCTCACAGCACTGCTCCTCTAAGATTTCGCACCTCTGAGCATCATCTCTTTTTTTTCCCAGTAGTCCTTTCTCAGCCTCTAGTACCCCACTGAAGTACTAGCATCAGCCTTCAAGTTGGGTCTCATCCTATGTCAAAGTCATGACAGAGGACTATAGTCTCTACAAGTACCACAGGCCTGACAGAGGCCAGACAGAGGTACAATTCAAAGGGATGTGGCCATTGCCCCAGACCAGGGCCTTCACTATGCATAGTGTTCCCTCAGGAAGCCAGATGCAGGACTGGGGAAGGATTGGCATGTACAGCCTGATACACATGACCTCTGTCCTCCTGTCCTCGTATAGAAGTGAGCATTTTTGTATGGATAATAAAAAACAATTTAAAAAAAATGTATAGTTGTCTTCATGCAGGTGGAAATGTCTTCATGCAGCCCTTGGAGAGGAGACAGAATGGCAGCAGCTAAGTCCCTGGGTCAGTGGACAGAGACAAGGGCTGGCATCTGAGCAAGGTGGACTTGCGCCAGAGCAAAGTCAAACCAGGCATGGGGCCAAGAGATGAGGCTGCACAGTAAGGTAATGGTGGTGACAAGCTTGGTGGAAGAGAGCAGCAGGTAAATCTTCTTCACAGTTGCTTCTGTTTCCTCAACTAACAGGAAACGAGGTCAGCAGCTGAGGTAGTCAGGGATATCTGAGCAAAGAGAAGGCGACCTAGCTGTTATGAACAGGGCAGCAATGAATGTGGCAGAGCAAGTATCTGTATAACACGATATTGAGTCTTTTGGGCAAATGTCAATGAGTGGCAGAACTGGGTCATGGTAAATTTATTTGCAGCTTTTTGATAATTCTCTACATTGATTTCCATAATGCCTGTACTAGTCTGCAATCCCACCAACAGTGAATAAGAACTCCCTTTCCATCACACTGCACCCAGCGTTTGTTGTCAATTGCTTTGTTGATCTTTGTCATTCTGACTGGGGTAAAATCTCAAAGCTGTTTTGATTTGCATTTCCCTAATTGCTACAGACTAAGAACATTGTTTTGAGATATTTTATAACCCTTTTTTTTTTTTTCATTTCAGAACTCTCTGTTCATGTCCCAGCCACGTTTCCCTCCCTTTTTTTAAAAAACAAGTAGTTTGTTTTTTGACTCTGTGTTTGAAGGACATATATATTTTTTTTCTGGATATCAATCTTCTGTTGGGTCTATAGTTGGCAAGGTCTCTCTCCCACTCTACAGGCTTCTTCTTTACATGGTTGATTGTTTCTTTAGGTTTGCAGAAGCTGTTTAGTTTCTTTGGCAAATGAAGTCCTATTCAGGAAGTCCTCTCCTGCACCTATATAATGGATGGTATTTCCTGTGTTTTCTTCTAGCAGCTTCAGTGTTTTGGTTTCAAATTTAGTCCTTTGCTCCATTTGGAGTTAGTTTTTGTGCAAGATGATTGATAGATACAGCTCTTCTCACTGGTGGACATCCAGTTTTCCCAGCACCATTTATTGAAGATGCTTTCATTTCCCTAGCTTATCTTTTTGACATCTTTGTCAAATATTAAATGGCTGAAGTTACATGTACTCATGTTTGGATCTTGGATTTTATTCCATTGGTCTGTCTACTTCTGTGACAGTACCATACTGTTTGTATTACTATGGTTTTGTTACTGATCTTAAATCTGGAATGGTGATCTCTTCAGCATTGTCCTTTTTTGTTCATTCCATATGAATTGTAAGACAGTTATTTTTATTTCTGTGAAGAATGAGATGATTTTGTCTGGGATTGCATTGAATCTATAAATAGCTTTAACTAAAAATAGATATTTTCACAATATTAATTCTACCAATCCATGAGCATGTGATGTTGTTCAGTTTTTCTAGTGTCTTTCTCTATCTCTTTCTTCAGAGATTTAAATTTTTCATTGCCGAGGTCCTTTACTACCTTGGTGAGGTTTGTTTATCTCCTTTTGAGACTACTGTGAATAGGAGTGTGGAGGTTTGAGTAAGAATACCCCATATAGGCTAATATATTTGAATCCTTAGCCACCAGGGAGTGGAACTATTTTTAAAAATTAGAAGGATTAGGAAGTGTAGCCTTGTTGAATAAAGTGTGTCACTGGGGTGTGGGGTTTGAGGTTTCAAAAGCCTACACTAGGCCCAGAGGCTCTTGCTGTCCCACTCTCCCATGTCCCACCCCTGCCTACAGATCAGGAGTAGCTTAAATTTACTTGTCTTTACTTATTGTTCCATAGGCCTCAACTCTACACAAAAATAATAGGCAACTATGTAAAAGTAACTTTTATTCACCTGGGTGATTGTCACCTCCAAGGCTTACTACTAACCTAGTGCTAGTCCTGGAAGCTTCTAGCCTTCTTACAATCCTATCTAGGCCTAGAATGTTTCCAGCCTCTGAGATTTACTGATGAATAAGCTCATCCTTTCTAGCTCCTTCTAATCTCTCCTTGCCTGGTACAATTTAGCTGTTCTGGCTTAAGCTCCTCTCCAAGCTGACTGATTCACTCTGGTGTCTCTCTTTTGGCCTCTCCTAAATTTGTCTGCTTGGCCTGAGACTAACTTTAGCAATATACTCTAATCTTCTGGCTCCTTCTCATTCTCTGGCTCATTCTGTCTTCATCTGTCTAGCTTGTTCTCCTATGAAATCATTCTGTGTAAGTGTCCTGGTAAAACCGCTTCCTTCCCGCTCTGCACTGCTCTCTTAGGTAGCTTACCTTTCCTAACTCTTCTGATGAGAGTTGGGAAACCCTTTTCTGTTAAATCTTTCTCTGATTAGTCACTTTGCTACTCAAACATCCTTTCAAGCATGTCCTTCTACAAACTAACTTTATCTTCATTATTTAGAATTAAAACTGTGCACTAAGGTTATATCTGTATTCTAGCCAGAAGGATTAAAAGTGTGTGCTATAGGCTGAGCCACAACACAACTAGAAAAAGTTTTCTTTTTTTGGTAAATAACACAATCTCAGGGTTCACAGTGTGATCAAATATCCTGCAATACAACTAAGTAATGCTGAGAGTAGAAGAAACAGTCTTCCCCAGAGAAGCGAATGCTAACTGGTTATCCAACACTAAATGATTAACCCTGAAAACATACATATAAAGTAACATTATATAGACTGTGCAGGTTATATACACACATGTGCAATTAATGGGAAAACAGCCATGAATTTGAGAGAGAACAAGGAGGGTATATGGGAGGACTTGGAGCAAGGAAAGGAAAGAGGAAAAGGGTCATAATGTGAAAGAGAGAGAGAGAGAGAGAGAGAGAGAGAGAGAGAGAGAATGAATATATGAATTAAAAAGAAAAGTCAGAGTCGGAGGACAGTGACCTGCCCTGCAGGGAGCGCCATCTTGGCTCCGGGACTCCGCCGAGCTTAGTCTGTACAGGTCAGAGTGGGGACCACGGGGGCAGACGGCTTCTGGGACAGGCGGGAGCCACAGAGCCGCTGAGGCAGCCCCCTTTTGGGGCCGCAGACATCCGGCACCCTCCCAGCCGGAGGACAGTGACCTGCCTTGCAGGGAGCGCCATCTTGGCTCCGGGACTCCGCCGAACTTAGTCTGTACAGGTCAGAGTGGGGACCACGGGGGCAGACGGCTTCTGGGACAGGCGGGAGCCACAGAGCTGCTGAGGCAGCACCCTTTAGGGGCCGCAGACATCCGGCACCCTCCCAGTCGGAGGACAGTGACCTGCCCTGCAGGGAGCGCCATCTTGGCTCCGGGACTCCGCCAAACTTAGTCTGTACAGGTCAGAGTGGGGACCACAGAGGCAGACAGCTTCTGGGACAGGCGGGAGCCACAGAGCCGCTGAGGCAGCACCCTTTTGGGGCCGCAGACTTCCGGCACCCTCCCAGCCGGAGGACAGAGACCTGCCCTGCAGAGAGCACCATCTTGGCTCCGGGACTCCGCCGAACTTAGTCTACAGGTTAGAGTGAGGACCACAGAGGCAGACAGCTTCTGGGACAGGCGGGAGCCACAGAGCCGCTGAGGCAGCACCCTTTTGGGGCCGCAGACATCCGGCACCCTCCCAGTCGGAGGACAGTGACCTGCCCTGCAGGGAGCGCCATCTTGGCTCCGGGACTCCGCCAAGCTTAGTCTGTACAGGTCAGAGTGAGGACCACGGGGGCAGACGACTTCTGGGACAGGCGGGAGCCACAGAGCTGCTGAGGCAGCACCCTTTAGGGGCCGCAGACATCCGGCACCCTCCCAGTCGGAGGACAGTGACCTGCCCTGCAGGGAGCGCCATCTTGGCTCCGGGACTCCGCCGAACTTAGTCTGTACAGGTTAGAGTGAGGACCACAGAGGCAGACAGCTTCTGGGACAGGCGGGAGCCACAGAGCTGCTGAGGCAGCACCCTTTTGGGGCCACAGACATCCAGCACCCTCCTAGCTGGAAGACAGTGGTCTGCCCTGCACAGGAGCCCTCTGCCTCAGGAGCAGGGAGCACATCTTGGACCCAGGACTCCACTGAACTTAGGAACTTAGTCTGCACAGCTGAGAGTGTGTACCACAGAAGCCTACAGCTTCTGTGACCTGCCAAAGCAACACAGCATCTGGGAAAGGTCCTGTTTTCCGCCTTCTTCTTCGGCCAGGAGGAGGTCCAAACCCCAGATATCTGTACACCTTCCCTTTAAGAGGAAAGCTTGTCAGCAGGGAGTGCTATAACCACTGAAACTCAGAGGAGAGAGCCTGTCTCCCAGGTCTGCTGACAGAGGATACTCAGAATCCCCAGAAGAACAACCTCTGAACAGAGACAACTATAACAACTCCAGAGATTACCAGATGGCGAGAGGTAAAGGTAAGAATCTTACTAACAGAAACCAAGACCACTCACCATCATCAGGACCTAGCACTCCCACTTCGCCCAGTCCAGGGCACCCCAACACACCTGAAAAACTAGACCTGGATTTAAAAGCATATCTCATGATGATGGTAGAGGACATCAAGAAGGACTTTAAAGAACTACAGGAGAACATGGCTAAAGAGTTACAAGTCCTTAAAGAAAAACAGGAAAACACAACCAAACTGGTAGAAGTCCTTAAAGAGAAACAGGAAAACACATCCAATCAGATGATGGAAATGAACAAAACCATACTAGACCTAAAAAGGGAAGTAGACACAATAAAGAAAACCCAAAATGAGGCAACACTGGAGATAGAAACCCTAGGAAAGAAATCTGGAACCATAGATGCAAGCATCAGCAACAGAATACAAGAGATGGAAGAGAGAATCTCAGGTGCAGAAGATTCCATAGAGAACATCGGCACAACAATCAAGGAAAATGGAAAATGCAAAAAGATCCTAACTCAAAACATCCAGGAAATACAGGACACAATGAGAAGACCAAACCTACGGATAATAGGAGTGGATGAGAATGAAGATTTTCAACTCAAAGGACCAGCAAACATCTTCAACAAAATTATAGAAGAAAACTTCCCAAATCTAAAGAAAGAGATGCCCATGAACATACAAGAAGCCTACAGAACTCCAAATAGGCTGGACCAGAAAAGAAATACCTCCCGACACATAATAATCAGAACAACAAATGCACTAAATAAAGATAGAATACTAAAAGCAGTAAGAGAAAAAGGCCAAGTAACATATAAAGGCAAGCCTATCAGAATTACACCAGATTTTTCACCAGAGACTATGAAAGCCAGAAGATCCTGGACAGATGTTATACAGACACTAAAAGAACACAAATTCCAGCCCAGGCTACTATACCCAGCCAAACTCTCAATTAACATAGATGGAGAAACCAAAGTATTCCACGACAAAACCAAATTCACACATTATCTCTCCACGAATCCAGCCCTTCAAAGGATAATAACAGAAAAAAACCAATACAAGGACAGGAACCACGCCCTAGAAACAACAAGAAGGTAATCCCTCAACAAACCTAAAAGAAGACAGCCACAAGAACAGAATGCCAACTTTAACAACAAAAATAACAGGAAACAACAATTACTTTTCCTTAATATCTCTTAATATCAATGGACTCAACTCCCCGATAAAAAGACATAGACTAACAAACTGGCTACACAAACAAGACCCAACATTTTGTTGCTTACAAGAAACTCATCTCAGAGAAAAAGATAGACACTACCTCAGAATGAAAGGCTGGAATACAATTTTCCAAGCAAATGGTCTGAAGAAACAAGCTGGAGTAGCCATTCTAATATCAGATAAGATTGACTTCCAACCCAAAGTCATCAAAAAAGACAGGGAGGGGCACTTCATACTCATCAAAGGTAAAATCCTCCAAGAGGAACTATCAATCCTGAATATCTATGCTCCAAATACAAAGGCAGCCTCATTCATTAAAGAAACTTTAGTAAATCTCAAAGCACACATTGCACCTCATACAATAATAGTGGGAGACTTCAACACACCACTTTCACCAATGGACAGATCATGGAAACAGAAACTAAACAGGGACACAGTGAAACTAACAGAAGTTATGGATCAAATGGATCTGGCAGATATCTACAGAACATTTTACCCTAAAACAAAAGGATACACCTTCTTCTCAGCACCTCATGGTACCTTCTCCAAAATTGACCACGTAATTGGGCACAAAACAGGACTCAACAGATACAAAAACATTGAAATTGTCCCATGCATCCTATCAGATCACCATGGACTAAAGCTGATCTTCAATAACAAAATAAATAATAGAAAGCCAACCTTCACGTGGAAACTGAACAACACTCTTCTCAATGATACCTTGGTCAAGGAAGGAATAAAGAAAGAAATTAAGGACTTTTTAGAGTTCAATGAAAATGAAGCCACAACATACCCAAACTTATGGGACGCAATGAAAGCATTTCTAAGAGGAAAACTCATAGCTCTGAGTGCCTCCAAAAGGAAACTAGAGAGAGCACACATTAGCAGCTTGACAACACACCTAAAAGCACTAGAACAAAAGGAAGCAAATTCACCCAAGAGGAGTAGACGGCAGGAAATAATCAAACTCAGGGGTGAAATCAACCAAGTGGAAACAAGAAAAACTATTCAAAGAATCAACCAATCAAGGAGCTGGTTCTTTGAGAAAATCAACAAGATAGATAAACCCTTAGCCAGACTCACTAGAGGGCACAGGGAAAGCATCCTAATTAACAAAATCAGAAATGAAAAAGGAGACATAACAACAGATCCTGAAGACATCCAAAACACCATCAGATCCTTCTACCAAAGGCTATACTCAACAAAACTGGAGAACCTGGATGAAATGGAGAAGTTCCTAGACAGATACCAGGTACCAAAGTTGAATCAAGATCAGGTTAATGATCTAAACAGCCCTATATCCCCCAAAGAAATAGAAGCAGTCATTAATAGTCTCCCAACCAAAAAAAGCCCAGGACCAGATGGGTTTAGTGCAGAGTTCTATCAGACCTTCAAAGAAGATCTAATCCCAGTTCTTCACAAACTATTCCACAAAATAGAAACAGAAGGTACTCTACCCAACTCATTCTATGAAGCCACAATTACTCTGATACCTAAACCACAAAAAGACCCAACAAAGATAGAAAACTTCAGACCAATATCCCTTATGAATACTGATGCAAAAATCCTCAATAAAATTCTTGCTAACCGAATCCAAGAACACATCAAAACAATCATCCATCCTGACCAAGTAGGTTTCATCCCAGGGATGCAGGGATGGTTCAATATACGGAAATCCATCAACGTAATCCAGTATATAAACAAACTCAAAGACAAAAACCACATGGTCATCTCGTTAGATGCGGAAAAAGCATTTGACAAGATCCAACACCCATTCATGATAAAAGTCTTGGAAAGATCAGGAATTCAAGGCCCATACCTAAACATGATAAAAGCAATCTACAGCAAACCAGTAGCCAACATCAAAGTAAATGGTGAGAAGCTTGAAGCAATCCCTCTAAAATCAGGGACTAGACAAGGCTGTCCACTTTCTCCATACCTATTCAACATTGTACTTGAAGTCCTAGCCAGAGCAATTGGACAACAAAAGGAGATCAAAGGGATACAAATTGGAAAAGATGAAGTCAAAATATCACTCTTTGCAGATGATATGATAGTATATATAAGTGACCCTAAAAATTCCACCAGAGAACTCCTAAGCCTGATAAACAGCTTCGGTGAAGTAGCTGGATATAAAATTAACTCAAACAAATCAATGGCCTTTCTCTACACAAAGAATAAACAGGCTGAGAAAGAAATTAGGGAAACAACACCCTTCTCAATAGTCACAAATAATATAAAATATCTTGGCGTGACTCTAACTAAGGAAGTGAAAGATCTGTATGATAAAAACTTCAAGTCTCTGAAGAAAGAAATTATAGAAGATCTCAGAAGATGGAAAGATCTCCCATGCTCATGGATTGGCAGGATCAACATTGTAAAAATGGCTATCTTGCCAAAAGCAATCTACAGATTCAATGCAATCCCCATCAAAATTCCAAATCAATTCTTCAACGAATTAGAAAGTGCAATCTGCAAATTCATCTGGAATAACAAAAAACCTAGGATAGCAAAAACTCTTCTCAAGGATAAAAGAACCTCTGGTGGAATCACCATGCCGGACCTAAAGCTCTACTACAGAGCAATTGTGATAAAAACTGCATGGTACTGGTATAGTGACAGACAAATAGACCAATGGAATAGAATTGAAGACCCAGAAATGAACCCACACACCTATGGTCACTTGATCTTCGACAAGGGAGCTAAAAACATCCAGTGGAAGAAAGACAGCATTTTCAACAAATGGTGCTGGCACAACTGGTTGTTAACATGTAGAAGAATGCGAATCGATCCATTCCTATCTCCTTGTACTAAGGTCAAGTCTAAGTGGATCAAGGAACTTCACATAAAACCAGAGACACTGAAACTTATAGAGGAGAAAGTGGGGAAAAGCCTTGAAGATATGGGCACAGGGGAAAAATTCCTGAATAGAACAGTAATGGCTTGTGCTGTAAGATCGAGAATTGACAAGTGGGACCTCATGAAACTACAAAGCTTCTGCAAGGCTAAAGACACCATCAATAAGACAAAAAAACCACCAACAGATTGGGAAAGGATCTTCACCTATCCTAAATCAGATAAGGGACTAATATCCAATATATATAAAGAACTCAAGAAGGTGGACTCCAGAAAGTCAAATAACCCCATTAAAAATGGGGCTCAGAACTGAACAAAGAATTCTCACCTGAGGAATACCGAATGGCAGAGAAGCACCTGAAAAAATGTTCAACATCCTTAATCATCAGGGAAATGCAAATCAAAACAACCCTGAGATTCCACCTCACACCAGTCAGAATGGCTAAGATCAAAAATTCAGGTGACAGCAGATGCTGGCGAGGATGTGGAGAAAGAGGAACACTCCTCCATTGTTGGTGGGATTGCAAGCTTGTACAACCACTCTGGAAATCAGTCTGGCGGTTCCTCAGAAAATTGGACATAGTACTACCGGAGGATCCAGCAATACCTCTCCTGGGCATATATCCAGAAGATGTCCCAACCGGTAAAAAGGACACATGTTCCACTATGTTCATAGCAGCCCTATTTATAATAGCCAGAAGCTGGAAAGAACCCAGATGTCCCTCAACAGAGGAATGGATACAGAAATTATGGTACATTTACACAATGGAGTACTACTCAGCTATTAAAAAGAATGAATTTATGAAATTCCTAGCCAAATGGATGGACCTGGAGGGCATCATCTTGAGTGAAGTAACACAATCACAAAAGAACTCACACAATATGTATTCACTGATAAGTGGATATTAGCCCAAAACTTAGGATACCCAAGATTTAAGATACAATTTGCTAAACACATGAAACTCAAGAAGAATGAAGACCAAAGTGTGGACACTGTGCACCTTCTTGAATTGAGAACAAAACACCCAGGGAAGGAGTTACAGAGACAAAGTTCGTAGCGGTGATGAAAGGATGGACCATTTAGAGACTGCCGTATCCAGGGATCCATCCCACAATCAACTTCTAAACGCTGACACCATTGCATACACTAGCAAGATTTTGCTGAAAGGACCCAAATATAACTGTCTCTTGTGAGACAATGCTGGGGCCTAGCAAACACAGGAGTGGATGTTCACAGTCAGCTATTGGATGTATCACAGGGCTCCCAATGGAGAAGCTAGAGAAAGTACCCAAGGAGCTAAAGGGATCTGCAACCCTATTGTTGGAACAACCTGATGTACTAACCAGAACCCCGGAGCTCTTGTCTCTAGCTGCATATGTATCGAAAGATGGCCTAGTCAGCCATCAATGGAAAGAGAGGCCCATTGGACTCGCAAACTTTATATGCCCCAATATAGGGGAATGCCAGGGCCAAAAGAATGGGAATGGGTGGGTAGGGAAGTGGGGGGCGCTATGGGGGACTTTTGGGATAGCATTGGAAACGTAATTGAGGAAAATATGTAATAAAAATATTAAAAAAATAAAAAAAAAAAAAAAAAAAGAAAAGTCATCCAAAGACTTTAAAGTAGACTTAAGGAATGGTCACATATTAGAAAGAAAAGCAAGCAGGATAATCAGGAGTAAGCACAAACATTAGGAAAAGCAGGTAGGGCTTGGGCTTCACAGGATACAGCCCTGGAACACAGGCAAGAACCTGAGAAAGCACTCTGGCAGGCTCCATTTCTAATCCACCAGTCAATATGGCTTGAGCAAAAGGGTTTGGTTATAAGACTGCACATACGGGGATGAAGGCTACTGAGAGAGTGGCATACTGAGTCTCTATTGAAGGACTGTGGAAACTGGAGGATGACAAGAAAAGAGTTGAAGAAATAAGAGGATTAGCTAAGAGTGTGGATGCCTGAGTATGAGATGTGCAAGTATCAGATCACTGTAGAGAGCAAGGCCAAGACGTTACAGACAGATAGAATACCAGAACAGAAGGCCAAGATGCTTCCCAAAATTGGAAAGGCTATAACAAGCATAGAAAAATCACAGATCAGAAAGAGCCATCAGAAAAGAGAGTTCTAGAGAACAAGAAGCTACTATGACAGGAGAAGCTAGAACGACCTGGTAGCCAAAATGGCAGGACTACAAGAGAGCAAAGTGCTGGAGAAGAGAAGAGGAATAAGCAGGATCCCCAGAAAAAGGATAGTATGTAGAAAAGAGTTCAACTGTGCTACATGACATACCACCCTCCCCAGAACAAAGCTAAGCTGTGAGAAGATAGTCACCACACAAAGGTGCTGGGGATACAACAGCACTGGCACTGGAGAGAGCAAAAAGAGGAGGTTGAGGGTGCAGGAGTCAAAAGTGGATTGATGTTCAGATATAAGCGGCACATGGAAAGTTGAGCTTGGGAACATGAAAACCCAGTCAGAAATAAGACACTTAGAAACACAGAATCATGAGTCCAGACACGGGACTCATCTGTTGTCACCTGTCACAGAGAATGAGGGCTAAGGACATCCTTTGCCTTGAGCCTCCAGCAAGAATTTGAAGGAGGCTATGGGAGGAACAGGAGGAGTCAAGTTCTGCCAGTATAGCATGGAATTCAGATCTCTGTGTAGAACTCTGTAGATCCCTCCTATGCTCTTATGTGTTTGGACACTAAGCTTTTTCCATATTCATTCTCTCTCTCTCTCTCTCTCTCTCTCTCTCTCTCTCTCTCTCTCTCTCTCTCTCTATCTCCCTCCCTCCCACTCTCCCCCTCTCTTCCTCCCCCTCCTTTCTTTCCTCCCTCCCTCCCTCTTTCTCTTTCTTTCTCTTTCCCTCCGTCCCTCCCTCCCTCCCTCTTTCTTTCTTTCTTTCTTCTCCATCAGTCAACTAGTGTATCATCTTGAAATAGTCTTAATTCATCTGCACCACATCTAATGTAAAACCATGGTTGGGCTTTAGAAAGTGGACAGGCTGAGGACAGGATGGCTTCCTCAGGGCACTGACCCTGTACCCAAGCACAGCTTTGCTATTTCATTCTCAAGGCTTATGAAAGAGAACAAAACCACTCAACAGTTTATACAGCAGCACAGTCAAGTATCAGAGAACACTGGAGAAGCCACAATTAGGCATCCCATGTTTCAGCTACACTAATGCATTAAAAAAGACATGGAAATCCATGCAACTACAGAGTGCTGGCTACAACATGCGACCTTCAAGGTGAAAAAAGTGCTAGCACCACAGCAAAGGCCTTCTTATACCAGGCAACTATAGGGTCTCCCTAGAGCACTGTAGGATGCACTGGAGAAAACACATACCCCAGAGCTGCCTGTAATAATACCCCACAGACCACACACTAATGCACCATTAGTAAAAGGTCACTATCAATTCCACACAGCAGCAGCAAGAGCATATTTTTAGAGTCTGATGTTCTTGCTGTTCTATAATTCTTCCCAGAGCAAGGGTAAAACAAACTTTGGCTTTATAATTTAAAACATAAAAGAATTGCAACAACAAAATGCATTTAACATTATACCATATGCCTTAGTCAGGGTTTCTATTCCTGCACAAACATCATGACCAAGAAGCAAGTTGGGGAGGAAAGGGTTTATTCGGCTTACACTTCCATACTGCTGTTCATCACCAAGGAAGTCAGAACTGGAATTCAAGCAGGTCAGAAAGCAGGAGCTGATACAGAGGCCATGGAGGGATGTTCTTTACTGACTTGCTTCTCCTGGCTTGCTCAGCCTGCTCTCTTATAGAACCAAGACTACCAGCCCAGAGATGGTCCCACCCACAAGGGGCCTTTCCCCCTTGATCACTAATTGAGAAAATGCCTTACAGCTGGATCTCGTGGAGGCATTTCCTCAACTGAAGCTCCTTTCTCTGTGATAACTCCAGCCTGTGTCAAATTGACACAGAACTAGCCAGTACAACCATATTTAATAAAATCCATAAGGGTTAGGCTTACCTTACTAAAGGCGTACTTCTATTTTTTCCTAAAATTAGCAAATCATTGTGGCAGGAGATAGCTCAGTGGTTAAAAGCACTGCTTGCTCTTCTAGAAGACCCAGGTTTGATTTTTAGCACCCAAATAATGGCTCACACCATCTTTAGTTCCAAGGGATCAATGCCTTCTTCTGTCATCTACTTACTATATGTATGGGGTGCACAGATACACATGCAGGCAAAATACCCATATATAAAATAAATATTTTTTTTTAAAGTTTAAAATAGCAACTCATAAAATGGTCTTTTCTCCTTGCTTCTTCCACTCTATGGATGTTAACCAATAAGCTACAGAAGCTTACAATTCTTAATACAGTCAAATGTCAACTTGGTCCTAGAATCATTTATGTAATAAATAATTTCAGCCTGCTGGTTTCCATCTGAAATAGTCTGCAGTGGCCAATCATGGCAACACACTATTAAAGAGTTTCCCTAAATAATTTTAAAGGCAACTTGCCAACTAGAACAGATACAGTCACCATTGGACTGATATAAGAATCACCTGGGCCAGCAGTGTTCCTGAGGATCTCCTAAGAAAGACTTCTCTTGCCTTCACCTCTCAGCAGCAAGAAAACAGCCAGGCCCCAGTCAGTGGGTAAGTGTGCAGCCCTTCTAACTGCAGCTGTCCAAGGAGCACTGTGGAAGTCTGCTGGGGAGCTAGCCCTCTGGCCCTCACCCACCCACCTCCCTCGAATTCCCACAGGCTCCTTGTGTCAGGAAGGTCCTTTGTCACTTGTAAGCCTCAGAGAGGGTTATATTTCCATTCTTCAATTATCTGTCTCTGTGAATTAAACATGTTCTACTTCATCTAACTATGTAACACACATACCATGCAGTCTTCTCTGGAGTGCTTCTTCTTCTAGAGTAATCATATAAATTTGTTCATCCAGGTCTTCAAGAATCTAAATTGAAAAATAAACTGCTCAATAATGCAGTGTGACACACTCACATTTATGACACCTCGGGCTCTGCAACCTATCATTTTTAGGACCATGTATTGACTCTAATAACTAAGACCCTAAAATTAAATTTTAACTTATGAAAATTTTAGTATATTTTATATACTTTGTTTTTAATACATTTATATTTTTCTATTTTAGTATTAACAAAATACTTTACAACTTGATATGACATGCATCTAAATTGGATATTTTAAGGCTTAAGGGATTACACTTTGTAGCATTCTCAGGGACTACGGAAGCATGAATTTTAAACAGAGAGAGACACACAGAGCAAATATATCTTTATGCACAAGCTATTATTTTAGCGCTAAAAGGAAGAGATCATCTAGTATATTTGTCTCCCTTGTGGGTTTTTTTTTTTTTTATCTACTTTCTAAATCAAAAATCTGTGCCGGGCATGGTGGCACACGCCTTTAATCCCAGCACCTGGGAGGAAGATGCAGGCGGATTTCTGAATGCGAGGCCAGCCTGGTCTACAAAGTGAGTTCCTGGACAGCCAGAGCTATACAGAGAAACCCTGTCTCTGAAAAAAAACAAAACAAAACTGTAAGGTGGAGGCTGGAGAGCTGGCTCAGTAATTATGAGCACGAGATGCTCTTTCAGAGAGCCTGGGTTGGATTGTCATCAGGTACAAGCCAACTCGTAACCATATATAGACTAGCTTCATCTACATGGCAAGTTGCAGACTAGCTAGAATACACAGTAGGACCCTATCTTAAAATTAAAACAAAAAATCAAAAGCCCCCTAAACTGCATCAGAGATACACAAGACATCCTGATTTGGTTTGTTTTTAAACTAGCTGTAGTAAGTACTTCCATGAGTATGGGAAGCTCAAATCATAAAATCCTTCAAGACAAAGCCCCAGAGAAGTAGTGTGTTTACAAAAAGGCACTCATCATTCCCCACAAGTGGGATAGTGTCTTCACTGTCTCAAAACTGGCAAAACCTAAAACTTCTATTCAGCTCTGGCCTTGTTAACCTGCTGTCCTAAGAAAATACTCTTGACTTCCTGGCTCTGAAGGAAGTATGAAAGCTGATAGCATTGCTCCCTCTCGCTCAAGCTCAAGTTACTGATTCCAGCAAAGCAATAAAAAGGGGAGAGTTGCTGGAGAAAAGTAAGGATGGTGTAACTGTTTCTGTGCACCTGCCCACCTGACAAGTTGCTCTAAAATTATGTGATCCCCATCTGAAAACATTCATAAAACAATCCACTGTTTTCCAATCCTTTCACAAGTTTCTATGGTCCCTTCAGCCTGACACTGAGCTTCTACAAAATAGATGTGCCACTAGACCAACACTGGGAGTAATAAAACGATAAAAACAAAATAAATGAGAAAAAGTAGATAATAAACAAAGGCACGGAATAGCCATCACATGAGAGGCCGACGGGGAAGGAGACCTCTCAGGAGACCTCATCGAGGCTAAGAAGCATGATATGCTAGAAAGCATGAGGTCATCAGCAGGCATGAGCTATGATGAGGTCACCTGGATAACGAACAGAGAGTAACCCAAGACTGTTACTCTTGAGGGTAGGGACAAGTACTCTCTCTTATTTCCTATCACTTTCCACTGTTTGGATTTAAAATGATCGTGTTCCCTATTCTAAAGCCTAACACTTTAAGGATTTTCCTTTTAGAATATAAATGATTGATAATGCTAACCATAGCTAATGGCAACAGGATGTCATGTGCCTCTGAGTATCCCAGCATCTTCACCACTTCCTAGCCTAAGAAGCAAAAACTTCAGGGAGAAACTCCAAGTGCCTTCAGGTTCTTGGCTCATTCTTACTGTGGACTAAGAGGAAACTAGACATGGGCACCCATGGAGACAGCAACCAAGATAAGAATTCCACACAGTTACTTTGAGATTAAAATAAATGTCAAAACTGAGGCTTAAATAAAATGTTAGCAAAGATCAGAAGGAAAAAGTACTTCCAATTGAGGAGAGAGAATACTCACCCAATGTTTCTGATGGCTATAATACAACATCTGATTGACAGCCAAAACTACAAGAGGTGAACAGGCACTGCAGGCAGAGAAAGCCATGTGCCAACACAGAGGTAGAGAGAAGACAAGTTCATGTGGAAGAAATTGCTAGTCTTGAACTCATAAAAGGACTAGAAGATAGTGGTCTAGAGCCTGGGCTCTGGGTTCAAACTTACGTTTACTAGGCTCTGTGACCAGTTACTCGGCCTTCCTGGACTACGTTCCTAGAAAATCAGACTACCATCACCCAACACATAGCTTGTCATCAAGATGAAATGAAACTGAGTGTCACATATAGCACTTAGAACCAGCATGGGGCAGATGAATTCAGTAATGAGCCACTGTCACTGGATGTTCGGAAAAAGACAACTAAAACTGTGGACATGCTGTTAATAAGGCTGTATGGGACAGGTGACTCAGAAGCACTTTGCTTTACAAATGAGGAGGCGGAGCTCGAAGTGCTGAGCTAAGTCAACAGCACTTGGCAGACTGTAAGTAGCTTCCTTATCTTCTCACCGCCATCTGTAGAAGAGGTGCAGGTGACAGAGAAGGTCCAGAGCACAGGGCAAAGTAATAACAAAATTTTAGACCAAGAATGGGAATTGAAAACTTGTCTACAGAAAGAAGGAAAAAGTGAGAAGTAGAAAAAAACTAACTAAATTCAGTTTTTCAAAACCTCTTTTAGAGGGAACTAAATGAGAGACTGTAACTTTCAAAATCAAACAAGAGTTTACCGAAAGATCATCTATCGTTAATATTGCCTCAGTATGTTCCCATTTAATGAAATCATCACAAAGGGAGGAAAGACACACAGCCAAATGGCTCAGCAAGTATTTCTGGCCAAGTACAAGCCACTAACACCAGTAACTGTGGAGAAGGCACACAATGGTGACTACGGTGGTGTCTGAACATCCCTGTGGACAGCAGCAAGGCAGCTTCAAACTGTTATGACCGTCTGTGAAGGAGCAGAAGTGGGGGGCAGCGTGTGACGCTGAGTGTGTAGGCAATGGTGATTCAGGGGAGCAATTTAAAGGACAGATTTTCTAGGGGTAGCTAAGAAGCTATTATCTGTAATATAGTTCAAACACCAAAAAACAGGAACAGATATTACTATCCACTAAAAGTCATTTTAAAATAAATATATAACATTTCTGAGAGGTAAGATATAATTCAAACACAATGTACATATTTTCAGAAACTGGTCTATAAATTGAAGCATAAATATGGGCAATTTTGGTTTTGTTCCTGTTTTATGTGTGTTTAGGGAATCTGGTTGATTTATTTGTTTTAGCTGTAGACAGCTCTCACTCTGTGTCCCAAACAGTCATGAACTCACAATCCCCAGGCCTCTCCTATTGTAGAATCAGAGGCCTCCACAACCTGGCCAGCTATGTGATCAACTTTGAAACAGATACCATCACAGTTGGATGCAGGGTAGTGAACACACAAATACTTACAGATGCCTGAAAAATCTGTCTTGAGATTTTCTATACAAACTTTACTTAAATGCATGTGCTTAGTACTTTAAAAAGGAAAAATAGACTTTCTTTCCAAGATTTAAAAACTTAATTTAAAAAATTAAAAATTTGAAAAAAAAATTGAATGATAAACTAACAAAAATATTGTCCTCAGCTTTTTCAATATTTTTACATAATCAAAAATATAAGCATGGGTATTTAGCAAACACAAATAAAATACTTACCGCTGGCTTCACCAGCAACTGACCCATGACTGTGAACATACGGGACAGGCCAACTGGAGTACACACTGTAGAAATGAGGTGACTGGTAAGAAAGAGGTCCTCAGCATGCAGAGAGACAGGCAAAGCAGCCTAAGGAACATCTTAGGTCCACTCTCATCTTGAGCTTAGCTTTCTCCAGGTCCTCTGTCAGGAGGCCCTTCAGCTCCCCCAGGGAGGAGCTCAGGCAGTGTGAGGGGCAAGCATATCACAGGGAAGGTGAGAATAAACAGTGGCTATAGTGGTCAAGATCCTAGAAGATGAACACTCTCTGCTTAAAACAAACTAAATAGACCCAGAAAAAGCACACAGACCATGTCACCTGTGAGGACTGAGAGCCCAAAGGGAGTATCTAAGAGTGACAGCTACAGTCACAAGTCCTTTGAACTGTTTGACAACTTAAACTATTCCTAAGATCGAGTGTGGCGTCTTCAGTAAAACCAAACAGATTTTGAAATAAAGACTACAAATTCATCAAGTAGAATTGTATTCTTGCCATTTAAAGTGATCTAGTGTTAATATTTGGACTAGAAGTAGACGTAAAGAATGTGTACATGGTGGAGACATGGAGGGAGGGGGACATGGGATACTGTTTAGAGTTGTGTGGTGTGTGTGTGTGTGTGTGTGAGTGTGTGTGTGTCTTCAACCCAGTGCAAAAGGCTTTCCTTAGTGAACAAACTATCCAATTATTTCACAGTTCTGCTTAATAAAATCTATCTAGAACAATAAAAAAGGCCAACTTGAAAAACAGCCCCCATCATTAAGGAGTTTCAATTAGGAAACTGGCACAATTTTTCAGGGTCCAAGACAAGCTCCCTTTCCTGTCAGTGTCACACTGAAGAGTACTTACAGAGAAGCAGCAAGCATCCCATCAGCGAAATGCAAGAATACAAATAGGGCAGGTAGAATTCCCAGAGATCTGTGAAAATATCAGCACATTTTAGAAAGTGAAAGCGTGGCACATTAAAATAGTCTGCTTTATCTTAATAAGTAGAAATATATGATCAACACTGTAATTGCCTATTTAAGTATATTAAGCAGTCTAGTTTCTAAATTGTAGAATAAAAAGATCTAAAGTAAGAAAATAATAAATAACCCTTTTGAGAAATGTTTCAAAGGGAGAAAATGTTCCATGAAATTTTAAGAACAAAAAACAATTAATTAAATATATATAGAAAACTGCATAGTATGTGGAACAAATGAATAATATTCACTGCTTTAAGTATCTCTAAAGACATCTAAATTCTGTAAGTTAACAGAAAGCTCATCACACGAAGATTTATTTTAAAGTGTGTAAAACATGCTGGGCACGGAGGTAAACACTTTAATCCCAGCATTCCAAAGGCAATGGCAGGCCAATCTCCTTTGAGTTTGAGGCCAGCCTGGTCTACAAAGCAAGTTACAGGACAGCCAAAGCTGTTATACCAAGAAATCTTGTCTCAAACAAAACAAAACAGATATAACTATATCCCAAACTCTGATGCCCATCATAGGAACTAGCTAAAACAATAATCAGGTACCATATAAAGACTCCATACTGGCAGCATCACTGTCAATCAGGGCGGAAGCCACCCACACCATCCCAAGAATCAGCAACGCAAGAAGCAGCAGCATAACCAGTGTTTCCAAAATGCGGGCTCGGATTCCCTTAAAACACAACAGCAACAGCATTTTAATACTTGACATCATCTCATGAACAACCAGGTTTCTACCTGAAAGCATAAAACTGTCTATAGGGAAGGGGGAAAAAAAAACGTATATTCATGCTTAAAAACTTTACATTATGTCTTTATATAAATCTATGTTGATTTGGAGAAAGCACTAAATATTTATGGTTTATGTTTAGGGTGACTTTTTTAAATTATATTTTTCAAAAATATTAAATTGAAATAAAGCACACACGCGAAAGAAAAATCAATCATTCCAGTATTTTTCAGAAACACTTTTAACTATTGCTTTTCTAGTAGTTCCCAGAAGACTACATTTGTGGATTTCCATCTGTGGTTCTAATCAAGGAATGACAGGCTGTTTGACACTGGGGTCACTGGGCTAGGAAACTGACATCTATGATCAGGAAGGGCACCTAGCAGCCTCTGGAGTCCTCTAGTGGCCAACTGGAGAACTGCTTGCAGGACAGCACTTCTAAGAACTCTACGGATAGTACACTAATTGCATTTTTTTTTCCATATAAAATGAGAATGCTGCCAGTTATGAGACTTGACTATAATACAAAACTCATGAATATTTTAACATAAAACAGATTCTGACCTTGAAAAGACTGAAAGACCAGACTTGTCAACTTGGAAACTGTTAGGCAAAGGCAGTTTGTTTCTGTAAGTTCAAAGATTTACATCCCTGCGCATCTGACTTCTAGCAACAAACTTATAAGTGTGCCTTTTTTCTTAGGATCTGGAATTTGTGCATCTCATACTGAGAATGGTTTAAAGATATAAGTTAAAAAGACCCAGACACTTCAGGCAGCAGTGTCGCACCCCTTTCATCCCAGCACTTGGGAGGCAGAAGCAGGTGGATTTCTGAGTTCAAAGCCAGCCTGATCTACAGAGTGAGTTCCAGGACAGCCAGAGCTGAGAAAGAGAGACCCTGCCTCAGAAAAAATAACAACCAAACAAAAACAACAACAACAAAAAACCCAAAGAGTTAGCTGATCTTAGCTAACACCTGAGGGGCAGGCACAGGGAAAACTGACATCACATCTCCAAAATCCTGAACACAATACAAAGAAGAAATGCCCTGGCTCAGTGTGCTGCTATGAGAGTACAGTCTTCTCCCACCTATCCTTAAACAGTGTCGCCATCTGCTGCAGGCTTTACACACTTGCTCAGATGTGTCACCACTCCTAGTGTGCGTGGCAAAGAGTCCACTGAAGCAAAAGGACTGAGGCTCATATTTTAACACATGAGCTCTAATAAAGCAGCTATTCCAAGAAAGGAAGATAAGGTGAGCATGAGTGCCCATGACTACAGTCCCAGCACTCAGAAGCCTGAAGCAGGAATGATCAGATTCCCTAAAAAACACAGCTCAACACCAAAATGGGACAGATGGCGAGTTTGAGGCCATCCTGAGTTACATAGTGAAATTCTGTATTGAAAAAATTGAATTTGGATTTCCATCTGCACCCAGAACTTATCCTGTACCACGGCTCTCCATACCCAATTACTGCCAGGAAACACCTGGCCAGCCAAGAGTGCCGGCAAGTTTGTGAGCACAGGAGGAACAAATCACAGTCAGACACAGCAAAACCAGCAATAACTACGTGGGGAGAGGCAAGGGCAAGAACATAAGCAACAGAAACCAAGTTATTTGGCATCATCACCACCACAGTGAGTCCTAGATACCCCAACAAACCGGAAAAGCAAGAATCTGATTTATAATCGTATCTCATGATGATGATAGAGGACTTTAAGAAGGACATAAATAACTCCCTTAAAGAAATACAGGAGAACACAGGTAAACCGCTAGAAGCCCTTAAAGAGGAAACACAAAAATCCCTTAAAGAATTACAGGAAAACACAACCAAACAGGTGAAGGAATTGAAAAAACTCATCCAGGATCTAAAAATAGAACTAGAAACAATAAAGAAATCACAAAGGGAGACAACCTAGAGATAGAAAACCTAGGAAAGAAATCAGGAGGCACCAAGAGAATACAAGAAATAGAGGAGAGAATCTCAGATGCAGAAGATACCCAGCAAACTCTCAATTACTACAGATGGAGAAACGAAGACATTCCATGACAAAAACAAAATTACACAATATCTTCCCATAAATCCAGACCTACAAAGGCTATTAAATGGAAAACTCTTAACACAGGGAGGGAAACTACACCTAGAGAAAGCAAGAAATCTTCTTTCAGTAAACCCCAAAGAAATTATCCACATAAACATAAAAATATCATTAAAAAATAACAGAAAGCAACAATCATGACTCCTTAATATCTCTTAACATCAATGGAAACAATTCTCTAATAAAAAGACATAGACTTGCAATCCCACCAACAATGGAGGAGTGTTCCTCTTTCTCCACATCCTCGCCAGCATCTGCTGTCACCTGAATTTTTGATCTTAGCCATTCTGCCTGGTGTGAGATGGAATCACAGGGTTGTTTTGATTTGCATTCCCCTGATGATTAAGGATGCTGAACATTTTTTCAGGTGTTTCTCAGCCATTCGGTATTCCTCAGGTGAGAATTCTTTGTTTAGCTCTGAGCCCCATTTTTAATGGGGTTATTTGATTTTTTGAAGTCCACCTTCTTGAGTTCTTTATATATATTGGATATTAGTCCCCTATCTGATTTAGATCCTTTCCCAATCTGTTGGTGGCCTTTTTGTCTTATTGACAGTGTCTTTTGCCTTACAGAAGCTTTGCAATTTTATGAGGTCCCATTTGTCGATTCTCGATCTTACAGCACAAACTAAGCTTATACAACCACTCTGGAAATCAGTCTGGCGGTTCCTCAGAAAATTGGACATAGTACTACCGGAGGATCCAGCAATACGTCTCCTGGGCATATATCCAGAAGATGTTCCAACCGGTAAGAAAGACACATGCTCCACTATGTTCATAGCAGCCTTATTTATAATAGCCAGAAGCTGGAAAGAGCCCAGATGCCCCTCAACAGAGGAATGGATACAGAAAATGTGGTACATTTACACAATGGAGTACTACTCAACTATTAAAAAGAATGAATTTATGAAATTCCTAGGCAAATGGATGGACCTGGAGGGCATCATCCTGAGTGAGGTAACCCAATCACAAAAGAACTCACATGATATGTACTCACTGATAAGTGAATATTAGCCCAGAAACTTAGAATACCCAAGATACAAAATACAATTTGCAAAACACATGAAACTCAAGAAGAACAAAGACCAAAGTGTGGACACTTTGCCCCTTCTTAGAATTGGGAACAAAACACCCATGGAAGGAGTTACAGAGACAAAGTTTGGAGCTGAGACGAAAGGATGGACCATCTAGAGACTGCCATACCGGGGATCCATCCCATAATCAGCCTCCAAACGCTGACACCATTGCATACAATAGCAAGATTTTGCTGAAAGGACCCTAATATAGCTGTCTCTTGTGAGGCTATGCCGAAGCCTAGCAAACACAGAAGTGGATGCTCACAGTCAGCTATTGGATGGATCACAGGGCCCCCAATGGAGGAGCTAGAGAAAGTACCCAAGGAGCTAAAGAGGTCTGCAACCCTATAGGTGGAACAACAATATGAACTAACCAGTACCCCCCGGAGCTCTTGACTCTAGCTGCATATGTATCAAAAGATGGCCTAGTGGGCCATCAGTGGAAAGAGAGGCCCATTGGTCTTGCAAACTTTATATGCCTCAGTACAGGGGAGCACCAGGGCCAAGAAGTGGGAGTAGGTGGGTAGGGGAGTGGGGGCGGGGGTATGGGGGACTTTTGGGATAGCATTGGAAATGTAAATGAAGAAAATACCTAATTAAAATAAAATTAAAAAAAAAAAAGACATAGACTAACAGACTGGCTACATAAACAGGACCCAGAATTTTGCTGCATACAGGAAACATACCTCAGTGAAAAGGCAGACACTACCTCAGAGTAAAGGGCTGGAAAACAATTTTCCAAGCAAATGGTCCCAACAAACAGGCTGGAGTAGTCATTCTAATATGGAATAAAATCAACTTTCAACTGAAAATTATCAAAAAGGATAAGGAAGGACACTTCATACTCATCAAAGGAAAAATTTCAATTTTTCCAATAAGAAGCTTCAGTTCTGAACATCTATGCTCCAAATGCAAGGGTACAAACATTCATAAAACAAACTTTACTAAAGCTTAAAGCACACATTGCTCACAATAATAGTGGGAGACTTCAACAAGCTACTCTTATCAAAGAACAGAATATACAAACACTAACTAAACAGAGACACAGTGAAACTAACAGAAGTTATGGATCAAATGGATTTAACATATATATATAAGCATTTCATAAAACATTTCATCCTAAATCAAAAGAATATACCTTCTTCTCAGCACCTCATGGTACCTTCTCCAAAACTGACCATATAATTGCTCACAAAACAGCCCTCAACAGATACAAGATTTAATTAATCCCATACATATTCAGATCACATAGGACTAAGGCTGGTGGTCTTCAATAGCAGCGAAAACAAAAGAAAGCCCACATACACATAGAGGCTGAACAACACCGTACTCAATGATGAATTGGTCAAGGAAGAAATTAAAGACATTTTAGAATTAATGAAAATGAAGGCACAACATATGCAAACTTATGGGACACAATAAAAGCATTCCTAAGAGAAAAACTCATAGTTCTGAGTGCCTCCAAAAAGAAACTGGAGAGAGCTTACACTTCCAGCTTGACAGCACACCTGAAAGCTCTAGAACAAAAAGAAGCAAATACACCCAAGAAGAGCAGACGGCATCAAACTCAGGGCTGAAATCAACCAAGAAGAAACAAAAAGAACTGTACAAAGAATCAACAAAACCAGGAGCTGGTTCTTTGAGAAAATCAACAAGATAGATAAACAAAACACTTAGCCAAACTAACGAGGGCACGGAGCTAGTATCCAGATTAGCAAAATCAGAAATGAAAATGGAGACCTAACAACAGAAACTGAGGAAATTTTTAAAAAATCATCACATCCTACTACAAAATACTCAACAAAACTGGAAAATCTGGATGAAATAGACAATTTTCTAGACAGATACCAAAGTTAAATCAAGATCAGATAAACCATCTAAACAGTCCCATAACACCTAAAGAAATAGAAGCAGTCATTAAAATTCTCCCAATCAAAGTAAAGAATTCTATGAGACCTTCAAAGAAGACCTAATACTCTTCAAACTATTCCACAAAATAGAAACAGAAGGAATACTACCCAATTTGTTCTATGAAGCCATAGTTATGCTGATATCAAAACCTCACAAAGACCCAACAAAGAGAATTGCAGACCAATTTCCCTTATGAATATTGATGAAAAAATTCTCAATAAAATTCTTGCAAACAAAATCCAAGAACACATCAAAACGATCATTCACCACAATCAAGTAGGCTTCATCCCAGGGATGCAGGTATACTTCAATATAGGGAAATCCATCAATGTAATCCACTATATAAACAAACTCAATGGAAAAAAAAAAAAAAAAAAAAACATGATCACTTCATTAGATGCTGAAAAAGCATTTGCCAAAATTCAACATCCCTTCATGTTAAAAGTCTTGGGAAGATCAGGAATTCAAGGTCCATACCGAAATGTAGTAACAGCAATACACAGCAAACCAGTAGCTAACATCAAACTAAAAGGAGAGAACCTTGAAGCAATCCCACTAAAATCAGGGACTAGACAAGGCTGCCCTCCCTCTCCCTATCTATTGAATATAGTACTTGAAGTTCTACCTAGACAAATTAGATAAGGAGGTCAAAGGGATACAAATTGGAATGGAAGAAGTCAAAATATCACTATTTGCAGATGATATGATAGTATACTGAAGTGACCCCAAAAACTCCACCAGAAAACTCCTACAGCTGATAAACAACTTCAGCAAAGTAGCAGGATATAAAATTAACTCAAACAAATCGGTGGCCTTTCTCTACACAAAAGATACACAGGCTGAGAAAGAAATTAGGGAACCAACACCCTTCACAACAGTCACAAACAATAGAAAATATCTTGGCGTGACTCCAACCAAACAGTGAAAGATCTGTATTACAAGAACTTCAAGTCTATGAAGAAAGAAATCAAAGATCTCAGAAGATGGAAAGACCTCCCATGCTCATGGATTGACAGGATTAATATAGTAAAAGTGTCCATCTTGCTGAAAGCAATCTACAGATTCAATATAATCTCCATCAAAATTCCAACTCAATTCTTCATAGAGTTAGAAAGAGCACTTCTCAAATTCCTTTGGAATAACAAGAAACCCAGGATAGCAAAAACTATTCTCTGGGGGAATTACCATCCCTGACTTTAAGCTGTACTACAGAGCAATAGTAATAAAAACTGCATGGTATTGGCACAGTGACAGGCAGGTGGATCAATGGACTAGAATTGAAAACCCAGATATGAGCCCACACACCTATGGTCACTTGAACTTTGACAAAGGAGCTAAAACCATCCAGTGGAAAAAAGACAGCATTTTCAACAAATGGTGATGGTTCAACTAGTGGTCAACATGTAGAAGAATGTAAATTGATCCATTCTTATCTACCTGTACAAAGTTCAAGTCCAAGTGTATCAAGGATCTCCACATAAAACCAGATACACTGAATCTAATAGAAGAGAAAGTAAGGAAAAGTCTCAAACACATGGGCACAGGGGACAAGTTCCTGAACAGAACAGCAATGTCTTATGCTCTAAGATCAAGAATCAACAAATGGGACCTCATAAAATTGCAAAGCCTCTGTAAGACAAAAGACACTGTCAATAGGACAAAACAGCAACCAACAAATTGGGGAAAGATCTTTACCAACCCTATATCACATAGAGGGCTAATATCCAATATATACAAAGAACTCAAGTTAGACTCCAGAGAACCAAATAACCCAACTGAAAAATGGGGAACAGAGCTAGACAGAGAATCTTAACTGAGGAAACTCAAAGGGCTGAGAAGCACCTAAAGAAATGTTCAACAACCTTAGTCATCAGGGAAATGTAAATCAAAACAACTCTGAGATTCCACCTCACACCAGTCAGAATGGCTAAGAGCAAAAACTCAGGTGAGAGCAGACCTCCATTGCTGGTGGGATTGCAAGCTGGTACAACCACTCTGGAAATCAGTTTGGCAGTTCCTCAGAAAACTGGACATAGTACTACTTGAGGACCCAGCTATACCACTCCTGGGCATATACCCAGAAGATGCTCCAACATGTAATAAGGACACATGCTCCACTATGTTCATAGCAGCCATATTTATAATGGCCAGAAGGTGGAAACAACCCAGATGTCCCTTCTCAGAGAAATGGATACAGAAAATGTGGTACATCATGGAATACTACTCAGCTATTAAAAACAATGACTTCATGAAATTCACAGGCAAATGGAGGAAACTTGAAAATATCACCCTGAGTGAGGTAACTCAGTCACAAAAGAACACACATGGTATGTACTCACTGATAAGTGATATTAGCCCAAAAGGTCAGAATGCCCGCTGACCCTAAGGAACTATTCAGAAGCACAAGAAATCTCTGCTGAATCCTGCACTGGGCCTGCACTGAGCCTCGACAGTCTGTACACTGACCTCCGGTTACCTATAGCTGTTCCATGGTGTTTGATAACTTTTCATCTTCTTCCACTTCACAGCTACCATTGATACCACCTCTACAGTAGGTAGACATAGCTGAGTAGCCTATGATTCCCTCAGTTGCTCTTCTACATCGCAACTTGTCTCCATTTTTATTTTTTTAAACCCCACAACTCAATTTTACATGGTCAGTCTTCTCACAGTCTGTATAAGAGCCTCTGAAATGTAAACATGCATCAAAATTACCAAGGGCTGCAAGGTCTGGAGCATCATCCCCAAAGGGACAGCTCCTCTGCCCCTGAGGACAGAGCCCAGCAAAACGCTTAGTACTCCTTAAGCTAACCTGACCTTGTCACATACCCAACAACATTGAAGAGCACATTTTAGACCAGATTATCCTACTGTGGCCAAGATCCATAAACCCCTAAGATATCATCACAAAAGTGGCATGAACTTTATTCTAAACTCACAGTTTTGTTTGCTTTATCTCGTCTCCCTTCAGTAACATGGACTAATGGCATCGTTATCTACTTTGTTGTTTATGTCAACACCTGGAATTATCAATGTCATATCCTTTCCTACAGCTCCTCCATCCCCAAACATACACCCTGATCCTTGGAACCAGGTCTTCTGAGTATACTATGTGACTATAAATCACACTGACTCCTGTTTCTCCCCTCTCTGTGTCTCCATCCATTAGGAAAGCTCCACATGTATCCAAAAGCATACTTTTCTATTACAAATCTATAAACACATCAAGGAGAAAAACGTCTAAGATATAGATCCATATAAGCAAGCATCAGGCCTTTAAAAAAAAAAAATGAGAATGCTATAACACCTAAAGAGCCCAGGCACTGAGGCATAGCACACAAGTGGCACTGGGCTTTTAATGTGACTATGCTAGAAAATCAGAGGGCATCTTAAAATTTTTATATTCTACCACATTTCGTATTTGAAAAATACAATAGGTAGATATGATAGAAAAGATGTCTATGACCTACCAAAGTTAAACCAAAATGAAGTCACTAAACAGATCTATAATAACCAATTAAATAGAAGCAATAAATAAAAATCTCCCAACTAAAAAAGGCTAAGTCTTGAAGGATTCAGCACCAGACTTTCTTTTTTTTTTTTTTAAGATTTATTTATTTATTTATTACATGTAAGTACACTGTAGCTGTCTTCAGACACTCCAGAAGAGGGAGTCAGGTCTCGTTACAGATGGTTGTGAGCCACCATGTGGTTGCTGGGATTTGAACTCCAGACCTTCGGAAGAGCAGTCGGGTGCTCTTACCCACTGAGCCATCTCACCAGCCCCCAGCACCAGACTTTCAAAGAATTAACACTAATACTCACATTGTTCCATGACATAGAAAAATAACACTTCCAAAATATTTTTATGTATTTACCTGATACCAAAACCAGATAAACATCCAACAATAAGGAGGAAAAGAAGAACTATACACCAACCTTCCTAATGAACACAGACACAAAAATGATCAATAAAATATTTTCAATTCATATTCAAGACCACATTCATAAGATTATTTCTGATGATCAAACTTACTTCATTCCAAGAGTCCTGGAATGGTTCAACATATATAAATTAACAAACATAATTCACCACATAAATGAACTTAAGGGCAGAAAACACAGAATCAGTTCAATTCATAAAGAAGGGCTTTGAGAAAATCCAATATTCCTTCATGATAAAAACTCTGGATTGATTATGGATGGAGAGAACATACAACATGGTAACACCATAGCTAGTGTTAAATGGAGTGTATTTCTACTAACATCAGGAACAAAACAAAGGTGTTCATTTTCATTGCTCTTATATAATGTCTGAAGTCCTAGCTAGAGCAATAAGGCAAGACAAGGCAATAAAAGGGATATAAATAAAAATGGAAGAAGTCAATGTATCTCTGCAGTTGACATGATTCTAACCAAAGAAGCACCAAAGACTCCACCAGGAAATTCCTAGAGATAGTAAACACTTTTAGCAAAGTGGCAAGGCACAAAATTAACATGCCCATATCAATAGCTTTCCTATACACCAATAACAAACAGACTGAGAAAGAAACCAGGAAGACAATCATATTCACAATAGCATCAAAAAAATTAAGCCGGGCGTGGTGGCGCACGCCTTTAATCCCAGCACTCGGGAGGCAGAGGCAGGCGGATTTCTGAGTTCGAGGCCAGCCTGGTCTACAGAGTGAGTTCCAGGACAGCCAGGGCTATACAGAGAAACCCTGTCTCGAAAAACCAAAAAAAAAAAAAAAAAAAAAAATTAAATACCTTAAAATAAACCTAACCAAGGAATTCAAAGACCTATACAATGAAAACTTTAAAACACTGAAGAAAGACATCAGAAGACAGAAAAACCTGGTAGAATTAATATTGTGAAAATAGCTATTCTACCAAAAACAATCTACAATTTTAATGCAATCCCAATAAAATTTCCAGAACTTGAAAAATGAACTCTAAAATTCATATAAAAACACAAAATATCCCAAAAAGTCTAAATAGTCTTGAACAATAAAAGCAATGCTGCTGGCGGGAGCAGGGTATAGGAGACTTTCCCGGATAGCATTTGAAATGTAAATGAAGAAAATATCTAATAAAAGAAAAAGAAAGCATTCAAAACAAAACAAAACAAAAATAAATAAATAAATAAACCAATGCTGCTGGTACCTCCCGATCTCAAGATATACTGTAGAGCCTCCAAAGTAAAAAATAAATAAATAATAAATAAAATAAAAATGCATGATAATGGCACAAAGGCTCAGTGGACTAGAATCAAAAACCCTGATATAAGTTCATATACCTACAGGCACCTGATTTTTGACAAAGATACTAAACACATACGGTAGATGAAAGACTGCATTTTTAACAAATAGTGTTGGTTAAATTGGATTTCTACACAAAAAAAGAATGAAACCAGATCCTTCTTTCTTATCCTACTCACCAATCAACTCCCAATGAGTCAAATGTTAGATATGAAGCTTCTATAAGAGTGAAAATATTCACTTTGTGAATAGGACTCCAGTCACACAGGAAATAAATATAATCAACAAATGTAATTTAGTGAAAGTAAAGACTTCTATTCTGCAAGGAAACTGAATTAGTTGAAAAGCTGGCCTACAGAATAAGTCTTTGCCATGTGTACATCTAACACAGGACTGTTGTCTAGCATGTATACGAGAAAAACAATTAAAAAGCATAATACCTGCTAATAATGATGGTGCTTCTGCCTATAATGAAATAACCCTAGCATCTAATAGAAATGCTAGATCTAAAGCTTCTTTTTTTTTTAATTATTTATTTCATTTATATGAGTACACTGTAAGCTGTCTTCAGACACACCAGAAGAGGGCATCGGATACCATTAGAGATGGTTGTGAGCCAACATGTGGTTGCTGGGATTTGAACTCAGGACCTCTGGAAGAGCAAGCAGCCAGTGCTCTTAACCGCTGAGTCATCTCTCCAGCCCGATCTAAAGCTTCTTAAAGAGACTCTGGTATTGTATCACTTACACTCTCCATTTGTTAAAGAAATGTTAAATACTTTGACTACACAAAATAGGGTTATCCCCCAAGATTGGAAGGGATTGGTGTCAGCTGTCCTAGAAGCTGGTCAACAATTACAATGGTTATCATGGTGGATGCACAAAGCCACAAAAATAGAACAACAGAATATAGCAAGGGAAATAAATATTACTAAAGACCAACTACTTGCTGAAGAGCATTATGTTAATTTACCAGAATGAGTTCAATCTAATGGTGGCAATGTTGTGTTGCAGCTTTAGAGCCTGGTGTATGACTGAGGAGCTGAGAGTTCTACATCTTGTTCCACAGCAAGCAGGAGAAGACTGGCATCCAGATAGCTAGAAGGGTCTCAAAGCCTACACCTACAATGACACACTTCATCCAGCAAGGCCACACCTATTCCAACAAGGCCACACCTCCTAATAGCACCACTCCCTGGGCCAAGCGTATTCAAACCACCACACTTGACTCCCTGTCCCCCATAGGTTAGTTCAACCAAGTGAGTCTATGGGGGCCATACCTAGCCATAGCATAATGCAAAATACATTTAGTACAACTTCAAAAGTCCCATAATCTGTAACAGTTGCAACAATGTTAGAAGTCCAAAGTTCAAAGTTTCTTCTGAGATTCATCCAATCACTTAAATCACTTAAAATCAAAATCAAAAAGAAGATCACATAGCTCCAACATTACAAGATACATATTACCATTCCAAAACTCCATAGTGAGGAAATACTGAACCAAAGTAAGACCAACAACCAGCTTGTCAAACTCTAAAAGCAGCATCTCCATGTCTGATGTTAAAATTCTCTTCAGATGTCCAACTCCTTTCATCTTTGTTGACTGTAACACAATTCTTTCTCTTTGGCTGGATCCTCTCTCTGTTAGCAGCTTTCTTTGGCAGGTATCTGATGGCTCTGGCATCTAGAACACCTTGGAGTATGCAAAGGCAACTTCAATGTCACAGTTTCTTGTTCCAATGATCTTGTTTCATGATCTTCTGGGCTCCTCCACACGCCTGGGTCACCACTCCAGCTCTGCCCTCTGTAGCACTCTGGTTGACTCCACACTACTTATGCTGCTGTTCTTGGTGGTTTTCCCATGGTACTAGCATCTCCAGTATGCTGAGGTCTTCACCTCTCATAGGCTCCCTTCATGGTGCAAAGTCTCAACTTCTTTGCATGATCCCTTCAGTCCTGGGCTGTCAACTGTAACTGAGGCTGCACCTTCCACCAACGGACTTTCCTGGCCTCTCACAGTACCAAACCTCTCAGCTGTCCTCACTGACCCCTTCATGTCTTTAAAAGCAGTACCAACCTCAGTGATTCTTAGACATTTCCATGCAGCATAAGGTACAACCTTAGATATCTCTGGAACATAGCTTCTCTGTGCTCTCAGAAAACATTCCCAGAAAATTTTACCTCAGTGATGCTGGTTTCTTCTTTTGTTTTTTGTTTTGTTTTGAGACAGGGTTTCTCTATGTAGCCCTGGCTATCCTGGAACTCACTTTGTAGACCAGGCTGGCCTCGAACTCAGAAATCCACCTGCCTCTACCTCCCAAGTGCTGGGATTAAAGGCGTGCGCCACCACTGCCCGGCGCTGGTTTCTTCTTAATCACCACTAATTTCTTAGCTCCAGCTAACCAGCATCACCAATTGTCCTAGTAGTCTCCTTCTACTCTTGATTCTAAAGCCAGAGCCACATGGACAAAGTTGCCAAGTTCTGTTGCTTACTGGAACTGGAACATGGCCTGTTTGTTTTTTTAATTTATCACCAGCTTTCTGTTTTCTAATGCTCTAATTGTCTAAGCGTGGCTGTCCTGAAACTTGCTACATAAATTGATCTTGAACTCAGAGATCTGTATGATTCTGTCTCCTGAATGCTGGGGTTAAAGATATGTACCACCATGACTGGACTTAAGCTTCCCTTTACCTGGAACCTGCTCTGTCCCAGGCAGGCCTTGAACTCAGAGATCTGCTTGCCTGGCCCAAAGCTTTTCATGGCCATGATTCCTCAAGATCTGGGTCAAAAAAGCCTGTGTCTTCCAGACTCAAGATCTGGATGGCAAGTGTGCCCCTCATTTCTGGATTATAGTTCATTCCAAATTAAAACTCCAAATGAAAACAATCCAGGTCATAACACCTAACATGACATAACAATTCATTGTTCAACTACAAACACAAAGAATAAACTTAACTAGGTTGGCTCTTACCTTTAAATGTACTTCATAAGAATGAACGTTAGTAACCAACACACAATGGAATTTATATCAGGCTATTTTGAGGCTTCCTTTGTCAGAGAAATTAAGCTAAATCCCTCCACCTGAACATGGCAAAATATAGCCATGTTCTTCACCAAACTATTACAAAAACAGACTCTAGGCTTAAATTAAATTTAAATGAAAAGGAGCAAGCTGAGAAAGGAAGAATATGATATGTATAGTTCAAGTAATAAAGGGATACCAGGAAGTATAATGGAACTGAATCCTGTGTTCAAGGAGATAACATACTAATGCTGTTCTCATCGAAACCTCTTGGGCCAGGTCTGCACAGTTCACATCACCCTCAGCACCAATGTCTTCCATAGTCCTACTAGGATAGTCCAGTAAGCCCCACTTAAAGCGTTCCACTTCTTACCAAATCCAAAGTCCCAAAATCCACCTTCCTCCAAACAAAAATATGGTCAGGCCTATCACAGCAATATCCCACTCCCCCTACCAACTTCCGTCTTAGTTAGAGTTTCATTGCTGTGAAGAAACACCATGACCAAGGCAACTTTTGTAAAGGACAATATTTAACAGGGGCTGGCTTACAAGTTCAGCATTTCAGTCCACTATCATCACAGCTCATCAAAGCAGGAACATGACAGCATCTAGGCAGGCATGGCACTGAAGGAACTAAGAGTTCTACATTTAGACAAACAGGAGAAAACTGGCTTCCAGGCAACTAGCAAAGGAGTCTCAAAGTCCATGCCCACAAAGATAAACGTCCTCCAACAAGGCCACACCTCCTAATAGTGCCACTCCCTGAGTCAAGTATATTCAAACCACCACACCTTGCTTTCTTACACAACCCAGGACCACCAGCCCAGAGACGCTACTACCCACAAGAGGCTGGGCCCTCCCCTAACAATCACTAATTAAGATATTCCCCTATAGCATGATTTTATGAAGGCACTTTCTCAATTGTGGTTCTCTCATTTCAGATTACTCTAACACAGTGTTTCTCAAACTTCCTAATGCTATGACTCTTTAATACACTTCCTAGTTTTATGGTGACCCCAACCATAAAATTATTTGTTACTACTTCATAACTGTAGTTTTGCCAGTGTTCTGAATCATAATGAAAATATCTGTGTTTTCCAAAGGTTTTAGGCAACCTCTGTGAAAGGGTCATCTAATCCTCAGGCCATGACCCACAAGTTGAGAACCACTGCTCTACCATGAGTGAAGGTGATATAAAGCTTGCTAGTTGGATTTTTTTCAAATGCTTGTTTTATTTATCTAAGTATTTATAAACTCTTATCCTGTTGGTTTTCAGTTTTCTTGGTGTATATTCATTGTATGTAGCTATGGACCTCACAAAGACATTTTCATTACCTTTCTTCTCCATCCCTTCCCACTCATCTTCCTGTTCCCGTTCAAGACAGTTTTCCTTTTCAGTTAAACCTTTCTGCAAAAGATACACCTAAGGGTACATTTTCACAGTACTGGAGAATTATCCAGTCAAATCTACAAGTAAAATTAAGTGTCACAGCAACCTAGAGCCTTTGGGTTCCAGGAGAATTATTGTTAGATCATATAATGGCTTAATAGATCATTTTAAGGAAAATTTATACTAATGTTCAGAGTGGCTAGCCTAAATTCTCATCAGTATTATATAAGTGTTCCCCTTTCCTCTCATTCTCAACAGTACTTGTTTTGGTTTGGTTTTTTTCTCTTATCATATTTGTTCTGACTGGAGTAAGGAAAAAAAACTCAATATTAAGTTCTGATTAGAGGTTTACTCTCTATTATCTCTTACCTCTGGTGTTGGTGGACCTAATGGGATCAGGGCTTGCTTCTCTGTACAGACTATCTTGCCCTAACCCTGAGCATCTGAAACCTCAAAGCCACCCTAATGACACACTTCCTCCAACAAGGACACATCGACCCAACAAGGCCACACTTCCTAATCTTTCTTAAGTAATGCCACTCCCTGATGACTAAGCATTCAACTATATGAGCCTATGGAGGCCATTCTTGTTCAAATTTCCACAGTGGGGAAGACAAATGATATAGCCTCACACTACTAACCAATGTACAGTAACACAAATACAATGGATGACATGAAACATAATTTAACTGGCTTTCTATAAAGCATTTAAATTAAAATGTTCTCAGATGTGCCAGAGGCCTGTAATCCTAGCACCTAAAATGCTGAAGCAGAATTGTGTGTTCGAGAATATTGCCTAAAAAAATAAAATATTAATGGAAACAAGACATTTGTCAATATGTACAAGAGAAATAGCTAAAACCATTTGCTTTGTGAGGGTGTCCAAGTAAGCCAAACAACACAAGGAAAGTGAACCTGAAGGCTCTGAAGCCCAGGTGCACTCAGGAAGAACTTGTTCTATAGTGTGTCATTTTGGAGTCTCAGCAGTTATGAGTAGATTAAAAACCACTTTCCTTAAAGAGAGTAGTAAGGTCATGAGATGCCAAAGTAGTAAAAAAGGTTAAGAGATGGAAAAAACCCTATACCCATCTTTGGAGGAGAAATCTGAGCAGATTCAAATAGAGGACATGAATCTTTTCTGAGTCAGAAACAAGGACAGAACACAAAAGTTAGCATGGAATTATGACTGTCATGTCCCAGATAAAGACCAATAGCACTCCAAGCAAGAGATAAAAAGGAACCAGAGGTGCAGCTTTGGGATGATAACACACACACACACTAAAGGGGAGAAAACACACAGCACAGAACCAATTACTCTACCCTTTTTCAGCCCTGAATGCAGCATCTGTATGAGCAGTCAGTAGTCTGAACTGCATCTATCTCATTATGCTTGGAAAAAATATAACAGCCCTGAGAGACAAAAAGAAGATGGGAATGAATTTGTGGGAAAATGCCAGGAAATCATAGACTAAAAGAAAAAAGAAAATAAAAAGAGTTAGTGATGATTCCTGATGTTCTAAGCTTATGAGCCAAAAGCCTCAAAATATGTCTTATTATGAATAAGAATTTAACATTAAGAAATAAAAGTCAGGAGTGATGTATAAATGTTTATAGGAAAACTGGACAGTAATATAAATAAAAACTATAATTTGCTCTTTAAATCACTCTACAAAATTAGCTAAAATAGTTATAAATATTAGATCCTTACAGAACTCATGGAAAAATAACTGGAATAGAATACACACCTGCTTTGAAAGGAAAACAGCATTTTTAGAGCTAAATCAACTATCAAAATTACCAAGAAAGAAGCTAACAATACAGATACAGAAAAGTCAGAAAAAACGCTCTGTTTGCTTATTGTCATGTCCTGAGTTTTCAACCACAATTGATTTAAGGGACAGTAGACAGCACAAGTAGGACCAAGTTAACTGTACTGAATAGTATGAATTTTACATTATATCAAAGAAACATCCCAAAATCTGCCTTAAATATACATTTTATAAGCCGCTGTAGTATTATATGTTCAGTTAGTTTATATGTTAGGTAATGATGAGATAATATTTACTACTTTTCAGTAACTTTTATACTAGTTCCTTGACTTAGAGTTTTCTAATAACATTGATATAATACTAAACTCCAAATTCTTGGGCGATACAAGTGGAGGGATAAACTCCCAGGGAGATGTCTTTCTGTCAGAACTGGGTCTGAAAGGCGTCCTGAGGCACACCTTCACTTTACACCAATGTTCCCTGGGGCTGAGGACTTCTCACAAGAATGCATTCTGCCGCCTCCTCCATGCTCAGTGGACTTCCATCATCTCTTTCCCCTGAGGAGGTTGTGGGCTTTGTTCTTTCTCTGTTGTTGTTGTTTATTTGTTGTTGTTGTTGCTCAAATTCCTAGAGATTTTTGTTGCTTTCTTGAGAATTATACACTTAATGATACACAATGCTTGCTACAGAATTAAGTTGTTTTACTTAGCCATATTTAATGATGGCACCAGTTTGTTTACCTCCTTTAAACCAACTACTAAAGACATAGGGATGTATAAGAGCACTCCTGGGCCTTCTCATAAACTCAGGAAGACATGAAAGTACTCAGCTTTCATGCCTCATTGTCCACATAAGAATTCTGTCCATAGTGTCCCAAGTACTTGTGTCAAAAGCACATCAACAAACAATCACAATGTAACCCTCCTGAGGGAGACCCTAGCAGTTACAAGTAAATAAAGTCCCTGAGGAGCATAGGAAACCCTGAGGAATCAGCCAAAACCAGGAACCTGGGAGATAAGAGAGAGAGGGACTACTTCCATCAGAGACAACACTGTGTGGGCTTGGACTCCAAGCTGGGAAAGGGAACACAGGTTCCAGGCAGGGACAAAGTTCAACAAGAGTACCACAGGATGAACAGGTGTGCCGAACGGGAACAGCAGCTTAAAAACACGTGCTGCCCTGCCCAGGATCGGGATCTGGGTCTCATCTTCTATCCAGTGGCTCATAATCACTCTCCTCTAGTTGTAGCTCAAAAGGAGCTAACGCCCTCGTCTCTCCTCTGTGGACATCAAGCACACACACATACACATATATAAAATAAAATATAAATAAATCTGACAAAAAAATAAAAACAGTCAAGCTTTTAGAGCACTGTGTATGTAAGACATACAATGTAAGTTTGAATAGGTCATGAGAGGCCATCCAAATTTTCATGAAAGTTAGTTATACAAGCAGCTGTACCTCTAAGAAAGCAAAAGTAGAAGGGAGCCTAGCTCCAGAAAAAAACAGTTGTTGGAATCTCCAAGTGAACAATCAGTAAGGAGAACCAACAGAAAGAAAAGACAATTCCTCTCTGGAATCAAAGTATTGTAAGTTGTCTAATGCAATGTGCTCTTACCACAACATAAGGTAGTCTTTCATTTTTTCCTAACAAAGGAATAAACGTTTGCTAGGTGTGCTGGCGGACTCCATTAACCCCAGCACAAAAGAAGTAGAGGCAGGCAGAGCTCTGTGAGTTCAAAAGGAGCTAATGACACCCTCTTCCTTGGGTACCAGGTACACATATGGTAAACATACAAGCATGTAGGCAAAACATTCACACACATAAAATAGAATAAATCTTTTTTAAATGTAAGCCATTCATAAATCTATTCTAAAACCGGCTGCTTATAGAATTTAAGGCTCATTATTATATAATGAAAACATTAATAGGTAATCCCTGTTAGAATAAGAAAGTATAAATATTTAAATCTACTGTTATAAAAATCATTTCAGGGGCTAGAGAGATGGCTCAGTGGTTAAGAGCACCAACTGCTCTTCCAAAGGTACTGAGTTCAAATCCCAGCAACCACATGGTGGCTCACAACCATCCATAACAAGATTTAATATCCTCTTCTGGCGTGTCTGGAAGATAACTACAGTGTACTTACACATAATAAATAAATAAATCTTTTTTTTTTAAAAAAAGTCATTTCAAATTTCTTATTTCAGTATATTCCAAGAAATAAAGGGAACTCTTTTTGTAAAAGTGATCATTTTTACATATTTAATGTTTTAGTTATAAATGCACTCCTCTTTTTTTTCAGTTTTTACCTGCTGATCTTACTTTACCACTAAAAAGATACATACACATGTGTAGTTTAATATGTCTGCTGTTTAAAATTCATCACTGCAGTATTTATTTAAGTCTAGAGTTTTCTTTTAATTGAAGGTGTGCACAGAGGCTGTCTGAGGTGGTGTCATAGTCAGTGACTGGAATAGTTCATCACAACTTGAGATGCCACTTATACTAAGCTGTCAAACAGTCCCACTGTCACTTCTATTCCTGGGATACAAACTACATAATGGGCTGTCAGTTAATATGCTGCACCAAGTTTCAGCATATTAACACACAGTTTTAACATCACAGTTTCAGCTGTGTAGATTCAGAGAGTCATTGGCAAATATTTCACAGACACTGCAAATTGCTACCAGAGCAACATATTGAACAATGATTTTATAGGCAAGTGAATATGAGTTTAAATGCCAAATAGACAGAGATCTACAACTCAAACTGCATAGGGCATGGTGAGTCATCCAGTCGGCCTGGGGTACTGTACCTAAGAAACCTCCACCAGCCTTAAATCTGACATCTCACTTCACTTGCAAAGAAAATTCATTTTAACCTAAAAGTAGATAGTTTTCAATTTTCCCCCCTGACACACCTGAAAAAAATAGGGGAAAGTTTTTAATTAGTAATGATTATTTCTATAAGATTGTTTTCTAAATGTAAGCATTGGGAGCATGGTAATTAAAAGCATATTACTTTCAAATGTGAAACTAGTAGCTTTTTATTTCTTCCCTCATAAAGCTCTTCTCACTTAACAGAGGGCTGAACTATGAGATATTCAGAGATGTTAGTTAATTTCATCATCCTATTAAATGAGTCTGAGGTTTGGTTCCCTATGAAAATAGCACAGCCCATCTTTTATGACCTGTACTTTTCTAAATAAAACAGACCTTATAATTCAAGAGAGATCAACAAAAGTGCCCCATGACAATACAATGCCATGAGACCTGGCTTCATACCTTGTAGATCAAGCTAGCCGAGACCTTGCAATCCTCCTTCAGCTGCCCAACTGCTGCAATTACACGTGTATGCCCCTACCTGACTCACAACAATACAAGATTCCTGGGCTATGGTGTGAAAAAGTAATGCTCATAACACTCCTGATGTCTCATTAGCAATCCCTTATACTAGACACATGTGAACACTAAACATAACTGTGCTCCCAGCACACTTTGGCATGTTACCAACACAGGTGAGAGCAGCAAGCTTCACAGAAACACTCTTGAGAAAGATATCTGAGGCATAGTAGGTAAGGAGAGTCTGGACTTGAGTCCAAAACTCATTATTATTCAAATAAAGAGACAATTTAGCCTTATATGTAGAAATCCCTTATTTTTTATAGGTACAGAGAAAATTAACATAATACTCAGCAGATGAGATCAAAGAACCACAGTGCCTGAAAGCTGAATGATGTAACAAAACCAAATACCACCAACAAAACCAGACAGTGTAACTAAATATGTAATTACCTCCCTCAAACACACAAGGATACTAAGAAGGGTGGCAACAAAAGCAAACAGCATAGCCAGAGATGTAATTAGTCCCTCACATATGCACTTTACGAAGGTTTTAACTCCCTCACACACGCATGGTACTGAGAAGGTGGCAACAGACTTATTTCTATTTACTCATTTCATTTACCTCACTCCTTCAGAAGCTTACGTTTGAGTTTAAGTCACAATCTTTGTAAATCTGAATAATCATCAAATGAAATGTCACATGTTCTTTTCCTTGTGATCAGTTCCCCTGAGTTCCTGCATGCATTCCAGATGTGGAAAGTTCAAGAGACCGCACACCCACCCTTCACAGAAGAACAGTGCTACCGTGGTTTGAAAACAGCCGATCCTGTCCTTACTATTTCTGGAAAGAAACCAGTGCTCCCTAGTGGGGGAGAGCAGAGAGTTCTGATTAATACATGACTACATCTTTTTCTTGCAGGTGTTGGGAGAATCAAATTAACACATAGCAACAGTTAGTGAGATATGACTTCATTTTCTGTAATAAATGCCAAGATCAAAACATGCCCAAGTCAAATTTCCTTGCAAGGTTCCCAGCAGGAGCCTTCCTCTTGCCTGTGATTTCCTTTCACCCAGCAGAACCAGACTGAGTATGCGCATTTGCCACTAACACTAAGCAGCACTTCCTTAATCGCTCATTTCCAACAATTTATGGATCATCAGTGGCAAAAAAAAAAACAAGCAAAAATAATGAAAGAATCCAATGAACGCTCATGCAGTCCCAGGCTGGACTTCCTACTCTCTTCTCTTTAAGATGGAGGCCTGAGACAAATTAGGCACTGAGGGGAAAAGTCATCTGGTCATAAAATACAGTACAAGGTCACTTTTATGTAAGTTTGCCAAAAGCGACATAAACCAGGACAATCTCAAACTGTGACACAGGATAGAAACATATTAAAACGATCTTAGTTCCTCCTCTATTGTGCTGTCATGTTGCTTGGCTTTATGGACAGCCTGAGCCCAGCAAAGTGCTTCGCCTCCACCTGGTCAGTGCAACTAATTAAGAGAGGAAGTGACCTCAGATTTTGTGCATTTTACTTTTATTATGAAAGTACTTTGTTTGAAGTTACAGGAGCTAACCTCTTAATCCTACAGATCATGTGTGAGGTTCTGGACACTCTAGGATGGCTGGATGGTTTGGATAATTGGTCAGGATGTTGCTGTCATTATGTTAAGTTTTATGCCAGGACTTCAAATCAAAGATAGGCATTAAAGTAAAGGGCAATATAAATCTGCTACCAGAAAAAGTCCTGGGCTTTATGAATTAATCTGTCGTCATATTTACATTACACTTACAAAAAAATCATATGGTGAGATATTTTCCCCACTTTCATTAAGTTAATTTTGTCTCTATAAGGTTTTAATTCAAAATATGATGGTAACATACAAAATCTGATATATTTCTCTCATTTAACACTGGCCAGTTGCTCTCTGGAGTTCATTATGAAATCAGAAAACATCACCCAGAGTTACTATCAATAACCAAGAGGTCTTTTCTGAACAGAAGAGAAAGAAAGCAGTATACCACGAACAAAAGTGACAGTCACAGCACTGTGGTCTCCGCTGAGATGACTCCAGTCCCTCAGACCACTAACTCTCTCATGCCATTGAATGACTGAGGTCAAAACAAACTCAACATGGGCATTTCCAATCCAGTTGAATTAAGATCCAAGCACAAAATCATGTTCAAACACACACCACCCAATGCCTATGACAGTGCAAATGAATGGCTGCAAAATAGTATACATCTAAGAAACCTCACTACAAGAGGAAGTAAAATCCCCACAACAAAAGCAGGCTTCTTACTATTTTTAAAAAAATCACTTTTCACTTTTCAAAACTGTGTTCTCTTATACTTGAGAATTCATTTAAAAAAAAAAAAAAGTGACTAGATGGCCCTAAAAAACTCACCCCCATGTAAGAAAGGCTACTTACACCCATTAGAAGATATGATCAGCTCTCTAGGCCTAAAATGTTCTATTTGAATTAACACAGCTGTAAGTAGAGAATTCTGCTTCGCTAGATTTTCAGTTCAAGCTCTGCATTCATCCTGCAGCCAGTAGCCAATTTCCACATCTCTGCACAATATGCAAGGAGCTGTTTTAAAATCAATTGCCCAGGGGAATCCATAGATGCATGGGAGCCATGTGCCACTTAGAGAATATACCAGATGTAAACTCAGTAAAACACCCCAGGAGGGGATCACGGGGAAAGGGAAATGGAACTAGCCAGACTGTGAGTTTTTCATGACTCAAATCACTGGGTACCTTTACATTAAGAAAGTTTCTACCCTCTCTCCAGTATTAGTCAGAAACAGATATGCCTGATGAAGTCAATCAGCAAACAGTCAAGCAGGAGCATACATGAGCACGTATACTCATCAGCCATCTTTGTAAACACTGTGATGACTGCAGTCAACCACAGCACAAAGAGCAGCCTCATAGTATAGTATAGTTCACTGTTCTAATATAGCCACAGAAGCCAGAGACGGACGCTGCTGGAGAAACACTGAGAACCTGTGCAGATAGCCCCCAGGAGTCACATGTCATACCAGATTTCAAGACACTGAAGAGATATATATTTATTGTACAATGCTAGCAGCCTTTGTAGCTTTCCTGTAACTGATTTTAAAACTGAATATATATGCATACACTTTAAAATAGCATTGACCACTAAATCTGAAACCATTTCTGAAGGCTCTGTAATACACCTTACCTTCCAGTAGCTTTTGTCAAAGGATGCAACCCCTAATGCTAAAACTGGCTTGTTTTGCTTCTACACTCTCTACTTCAAAGTGCAGAAAATAATTTAGAATGTTAGACCACCTGATAATCTGACATTACTCAGGACTGGCCAGTGCTTTCGATCAACATGCTCATTAGCCAAGTGCATTCACAGACTATATACATCTTAATTAAATCACTGTGCTAAGTAAAACAGCACACTTAAGGTCTCCAGGGCTTTCAGTGTCCTTTCAGGGTCTTTCATCTCTCTTTTATTTTCAATTGAATATATCTATTTGCTTGTTTGTTGGGGGTGGGGAAGAACCTGTGCCACAGGGCACATGAGGGACCACTGGACAACTTGCAGAAATCAGTTCTCTCCTTCTACCATATGGTTCTGAGGACTGAACTTAAGTCATCAGTCTTGGCAGCAAGCTGAATCATCTTGTCAGCGCCATCTGTCTTTTTACTATGGTGGAAGCTGCTATTTTCTTAGGGCCATCTCTTCACTATTCTCCTTATAAATTGCAGGTCTAAAAATATATATATAAATGATTTTGAAAACGGAAAAAAGGGGAGGGATGTAATAAGTCCTAAGCTGTGCCTTTACATAAATTACCTCATTTAGTCATCGAACTAATACATCAGAGAGACAGATGTAGACAGACACAGGCCTGTAATCTGATGTTAGTACCCAATGAACCCTCAGATCTCCCTTCCCTGGCCTCTTCTTGGTGTGCCAGCGTAGCCAGGCTTCTTGGACACCATTAATTCTTGGACCCCACTCTACATTCAAACTACAGCCATCTTTTTCCAACCTTAGCATTAACAAACAAATTATTTATATTGGTTTTTTATAACACCTATTCATCCCCTAGCTTCCCAAGTCAGAGCAATGGTAGTCACCACAGCCTCTACCTGCTGAACTCTACTTCCTGGCCTCTACCTGCTGGACAAACGTTAAATCCCTTGTGACTAGGAATCAACATATCTGATGATGCTGACTGCACTGTTCAAACAGTCAACACTTCAGTGCCATGAAAGATGAAAAAGGACATGGTAACCCTCAAGTGATTCGAGAGACAAGCATGCTTAAATATGTGTTCAGGACAAGGAGTTTTAAAGCCATGTATGGACAAAACAGCAACCAACAAATTGGGGAAAGATCTTTACCAACCCTACACCCAACAGAGAGCTAATATCCAATATATACAAAGAATTCAAGAAGTTAGACTCCAGAGAACCAAATAATCCTATTAAAAAAAGGGGTACAGAGCTAAACAAAGAATTCTCAACTGAAGAATACCTAATGGCTGAGATGCACCTAAAGAAATGTTCAACAACCTTAGTCATCAGGGAAATGTAAATCAAAACAACCCTGAGATTCCACCTCACACCAGTCAGAATGGCTAGGATCAAAAACTCAGGTGACAGCAGATGCTGGAGAGGATCAAACACTCAGGTGAAAGCAGATGCTGGCGAGGATGTGGACAAAGAGGGACACTCCTCCATTGTTGGTGGGATTTCAAGCTGGTACTACCACTCTGGAAATCAGTTTGGCAGTTCCTCAGAAAATTGGACAAAGTACTACCTGAGGACCCAGCAATACCTCTCCTGGGCATATACCCAGAAGATGCTCCAACATGTAATAAGGACACATGCTCCATTATCATAGCCAGAAGCTGGAAAGAACACAGATGTCCCTCTACAAAAGAATGGATACCGAAAATGTGGTACATTTACACAATGGAATACTACTGAGCTATTAAAAACAATGAATTCATGAAATTCTTAGGCAAATGGATGGAACTGGAAAATATCACCCTGAGTAAGGTAACCCAATCACAAAAGAACACATATAATATGCACTCAGTGGTAAGTGGATATTAGCCCAGTAGCTCAGAATACCCAAGATACAATTCACAGACCACATGAAGCTCAAGAAGAAGGAAGACCAAAGTATGGATACTTTGGTCCTTCTTAGAAGGGAAAACAAAATACCCATGTGTCTTAGTCAGGGTTTCTATTCCTGCACAAACATCATGACCAAGAAGTAAGTTGGGGAGGAAAGGGTTTATTCAGCTTACACTTCCATATTGCTGTTCATCACCAAAGGAAGTCAGGACTGGAACTCAAGCAGGTCAGGAAGCAGGAGCTGATGCAGAGGCCATGGAGGGATGTTCATTACTGGCTTGCTTCCCCTGGCTTGCTCAGCCTGCTCTCTTATAGAACCCAAGACTACCAGCCCAGGGATGGTCTCACCTACAAGGGGCCTTTCCCCCTTGATCACTAATTGAGAAAATGCCTTACAGTTGGATCTCATGGAGGCATTTCCTCAACTGAAGCTCCTTTTTCTGTGATAACTCCAGCTGTGTCAAGTTGACACAAAACTAGCCGGTACACCATGGGAGGAGATACAGAGACAAAGTGTGAAGCAGAGACTGAAGGAAAGACCATCCAGGGACTTCCCCACCTGGGGATCCATTCCATATATAGTCACCAAACCCAGAAAATATTGTGGATGCCAACAAGTGCTTGCTGACAGAAGCCTGATATAGTTGTCTTCTGAGAGGCTCTGCCAGTGACTGACAAACACAGAGGTGGATGCTCTCTGCCAACCATTAGACTGGATCCAAGGTCCCCAATGGAGGAGCTAGAGAAAAAACCCAAGGAGCTGAAGGGGTCTGCAGCCCCATAGGAGGAACAACAATATGAACCAACCAGTACTCCCAGAGCTCCCAGGGACTAAACCACCAACCAAAGAGTATACATGGAGGGACCCATGGCTCCAGCTGCATATGCAGCAAAGGATGGCCTTGTTGGACGTCAATGGGAAGAGAGGCCCTTGATCCTGTAAAGGCTCAATGCCCCAGTGTAGGGGAATGCCAAGACAGGGAAGCGGGAGTAGGTGGGGTGGTGAGGGAGGAGGGGTAGGGGGTTTTCAGAGGGGAAACCAGGAAAGGGGATAACATTTGAAATGTAAATAAAGAAGATATCTAAGAAAAAGAAAAAGAAAAAAAAGAAAAATTATGAGTAAAAATAATTAACAACAAGAGTTGTATAAATGTGGACATGAGATGTCATGCTTGTCTCTTGGGCCACTGCTCAGCTGTTTCTCCCTGCTGATGTGAGATCTAAGGGAGTGGTTCTCAGCCTGTGGGTCAAAACCTCTTTTAGGGTTAAGTGACCCTTTCATAGGGGTTGCCTAAGACCATCAGAAAACACAGATACTTACATTACAATTCATAGCAGTATCAAAGTTACAGTTATAAAGTAGCAATTAAAAGAATTTTATGGCTGGGGTCACTACAACATGATGAATTGTATTAAAGTGTTGCAGCATTAGGAAGTTTGAAACCCACTGGTCTAAGAGGAGGAACACAAGAGGTGATTGTTCCTGGGTTTTGCCTCTGAGTCTTAATTCCAGAGCCTGTTGTCAATTATGCCTCACAAGCTATAACTGAGTCCCTTTACTGACTGGTCAGTGCAGACAAAGCAGAGGCAAGGACTATCCAAGGTTGCCTTAAGTCATGATCTATCTCACCAACAACTACATCTTCATAAGGAGTGTGCATTGACCAGATATGCCTGGAACACCAAACAAGAGTAACAGGGAAGCAATAACACCCAGGCAGGGTTAGGAAGAGGAGGAATTATGCATACAGCAGACACTAGCCAGTGGTTTCAGTGAGTCTACACATCTACACCTATATATCTGTGCACTGCTGCCTGCATGACTCCCTCCCCAACAGCACTTGGCACTAGATAGAACACATGCTCCAAGGGCACTCCTCTCCTTGGTGGCAAATGAGAAACACTGAAATGCAGAATTATCACTACACTTAAATGAAACGGTAGGTGAAAAAACACTCCAGAGAACCTCTTTCCAGCTCCCTACTGTCTACAGCATCAAATCTAAACTACCTGCCAGAGCTGAACCCTCCAGAACCTCATCCTGAGGCTCCCTGTACCACATCCCACCCCAACGGCTCCCCATCCTCTAACATTCATCAATTCAATCAGAACTCAAGACCAAGGGCAAGCACTGAAATTTACTCTCCCAAGCCCTGCTCAGCCGCCAGGCTCAGCCCCATTCCAGCTAGACACCATTTCTGTCAGTGGCTCCCACAGTTCCTTAGCATATGGCAAGATATGGCTTCTTTGTGTGCATCATTGATTATTCCCACTTTCTGACCTTGAGTGAAGAGTCTGAGCTCTTCATGAGCAGCCCTAGCAAGCTCCTTTAAGGACACAGTAACTTGCACATGGAGCTGTTTACTAAGTTTCTGATGAACAGACAGCTATCTATGAAAAACTCTAGCTCCAAACTTCCACAGAAACTAACATCTTAAGTTTCCAGTGGCCTCCCCCTCAGGCTGTCGGTTCTCTGCAGCACTCTGTCAAGCTGTGTATTCTATACTTGTCCTAGAAGCCCTCTGGCCTTGGGTTTCAGGATGCCTCCCTTTTATTTACACTCTCTAGCCGCATAGCTGCTCTGCTGTCAGCATTTGTCTTGTCTTCCCTTTCCACATTCTGTCCTTGACTATCTCTCATCTGCTTGCTGGCTTCCTTGTGCTTTCCAGTGTGGGACTACAAAGAGAGCAATGCCTCTGGGAATGTCATGTGTCATACCACTGCTATTCTATACACGGGGTCTTCAGACAAGTTAACAGTATTTAATACCACTGAGCCTTGGCTTTAGCCATAATTCCTTCTAGAAACTATAAATAGTAAAGCAGATTTCTTTTTTGTTTGGTTTGTTTTTCAAGACAGGGTTTCTCTGTTAATCCCCGACTGCCCTGGAACTCGCTCTGTTAACCAGGCCAGCCCCAAACTCAGAGATCCACCTGTCTCTTACCTTCCAAGTGCTAGAACTAAAGGCATGCACTACCCACCACACCCAGCTACAGCAGCTTTCTAAATTAAAACAAAGTAACTATTTTTTATTACATAATTTAATTATTGATCCTAAAACAAGAGAATATAAAATAATTCCAACATACAAAAGCCAGTTTTCTCAATGTGAAGCTTGAAAGCAAAGCACCAGCCATTCTCATCTCTGTACATTTACTAAACAGGAAGTTAGCTGCTAGCTTTCACCTACAGTGCTCACATCTGAAGTAACAAGGTTAGTCCACAGAAATGCCTGACCCCTCATGGGCCTTTCCCCAGTGTCACTCAGACTGTTCCCACATAACAGTGCTCTTTTGGCAGCACAACTAAAACTGAAACCACAAAGTCATCAGCATGCCCCTGGGCAAAAATGACACGCAAATTCATGAGACTTCAGTAAAGTATTTGCCATGAAAGAATGAAGACCTGAGTTCAAACCCCTAGCGCTCATGCAGAAGCTGGTACAGGGGTCTATATCTGTAACTCCAGTGTTAGAGCAGCAGAGACATGACGATCCTTGGAGCTCATTGGTCAGCCAGCTGAGCTAAATTAATGAGTTCTAGATTCATCAAGGACAGTCTCAAAAAAATAACAATGAAAGAAAATTGAGAAAGACAGCTGATTTTATTCTCTACCCTATACACGTACATGGACCTGAAAAAAACATATGCAAACACACACATCAAAATGTTCATATGCCACATACAAAAAAAGGGGACAACAGGCAATAATCCAGTTTACAATTTCACATTAGATACATAAGCATAATTCACTCCTTATATTACAATAGGAATAGAAGTAAAATTCAGAATGTTGTAAGATGCTTTATTGTAACACTAGCTCACTCTGTCAAGTATTAATTACCTAAATCTTTTCATTATATTCCAAATTTACATCCCGAAAGTCTGTGGCTGGACACTCTGTATCCAAGTCAGCCAGTCACCCCTATAAAGCCATGCTGTTTGCAGATGCTCTGGGGAAGCTTCCCAGTGTGCACTCCCACGCCTTCCACAGCTGTGTAAGTAAGATGAGCCTTTCTCAACACCATGGGGTCTATCTACTGCAGAGTACTTGATTTTATAATGTATTACTAACCTGAAAATGTCTGTACTTTACATGTGTCCTATTGGGCTCTGAAGTAGATGAGGCCTCCCTGGAAGGCCTAACTAATGGCTGTGATGGCAGGTTGTCAGTTCCGCAGGAGACATCCCCCAGGTGAATGTGTACCATGAACGTACTCCCTGACTGAGTACACAAGGTATTCACTGTGCAATATTATTATTATCATCAACAGTATGTCGACATAATTAATTAGTAATTCAACTGTTTGTTTATATCAACTCCTAGATCAATATAAGTCATTTAATAAATTTAATCCAAACTCAATTTACTTACCTTTTTCAGGCCTGCAAAACCTTCTGATTCCAGAAAGAAAAAGGCAAAGGGCATCAACACAAATAAACAAAGATTGGAAAATAAAGAAGCAAGATTCCACAAACCTATAAAGATGACAATAAGAAGAATTAAGAAAATCAGGTTAGACACTGACACATTATTTCAAAGTTACTAAATTATGATGCTCATCAAGATCTGTATTTTACTAATAAAAATCAATACCTATTTGAAATGACAACCTAAATTTGACTATTAGAAAATGATTGTATTTTAATATTTATTTAAACTTTATTTAAACTTTAAATAAATTTATTATTTGATTATTATTATTATTAAATTTAAAATTTATTTAACCTTTAAATATTTTTATCTGTAATTTTTATCTATTGAATAAAGCCAATATAGAAACTGTTTACCTTCCCTCACTCCCCCTCAAGTAAATTAGGTAAAGATATCTTATATGCAGAGATCCAAAGACACAGCTCTTTAGACATATCATCACTGAAATATTTTAATTAGAGCCACTAGCATCTACGTGTCAGTTAGTAAAAACCAGGACCAAGCTAAGTGTTTCATATACATACCCTAAGATAGTCTAGAGGAAACTAGCGCTTCCTGAACTCCATGAGCCAAACATTGCTCAAAGTGCCTTACAGAACTCATTTTTAGACATAGGAGTCCCTGAGCAGGCAGTACTGTCACTTGCCAAGCTGCAGAGCATGTGAGTATTGGGGCAGATCACCTGGAATCCTAACAACCTTGTCCCAGGAGTTCTAACAAAGAATTCCAAGTGGGACAGAGACTGTGACCCAGGTGGGCAAGCCCACAGAGCCATTTCCCTTTTGGCCAAGTGATGACACAATCGATGACTACAAAAATAAGGTACACGGTCAGGTATGTCACAGGCAGAGTGTTTGACCCAATACCTATTTTTTAAAATAGAAAACACACACACACACCAGGCAGTGGTGGGCAGTAGTGGCACATGCTTTTAATCCCAGCACTTGGGAGGCAGAGGCAGGCAGATTTCTGAGTTCTAGGCCAGCCTGGACTACAGAGTGAGTTCCCAGACAGCCAGGGCTACAAGTGTGCAAGCCAGAAGAATATGTTGTGTAACAATTCAATATTCCATTACAAAAGGAACTGAGTTAAGATGTGTACTATAGCCTTCAAAATGTCTAATAAAACTGGCAGTATTCTGTATATTTAAATCAAATGAAGAAATTCACATGAATTATACTTAAAACTGTATTTGACAAACTGAGCCACTAACACAGCATGTTCTTTATCCTATAAATTTGCCTACAGATGTTAAGTGTGTTTCAATGATCCAGTATTCATAATTCTTATCAAAATGCTCGTTTCATGTTTAAGGATAGTAACTGACTATGAGTCCCTTGTGCTTTTGTCAACATCACTTTCCTCATTGTCCTTTAAATAAAGCTGAATGATTAAAAAGAAAGAAAGAAAGAAAAGAAAAGAAAAGAAAAGAAAAGAAAAGAAAAGAAAAGAAAAGAAAGAAAAAGAAAAGAAAAGAAAAAAGACATACTAAAATTCAAAATTGAGCTCCAAAATGATGGCTGTAATCCTTAAAATGGAGTCAAAGTTAAAAGTTATATCAATGCACTCAGAGTATTGCATGCAATTTAAAAACCAGGTAAAAACTGTTCCTTCCACATCTTTCCTTCAAGGTCATGCTTACATCATTTGAGACACAGAGTCAGACACACACAGTGCACAGGTCTCTTAACAAGCAGTATGCTATGACATGAGTTAACATGTGTTTTACTGCTCCTAGGTCAGTGTGGAAGACAGGGAACTAAACCCCTGAACACTTGTATCACCTATCTAAAGATAGTCACTTAATTTAATAGGTAAGATAACAACATCAATTCAGTTTCTTATCCAGAAATCTAGAGATCTGATGCTCACATAATTTACATTTAATCTTTTCAAGACAAAAAAATAAGTTAAAATGAGGCAACTACATTACATACATCCCAGACTGGTCTTGAATTCTCTATGTAGCCAAAGATGACCTTGAACTCTTGATCCCTCTGCCTGTACCTCCTGAGTTCTAGGTTTAAAGGCATATACACCACACCTGATTTATCCAATACTGGATTGGAACCCAGGGTCTCTCTCATGCATATTATACAAGGGCTCTACCAACTGAGCTACATCCTCAGCTCCTGTCTTAACATCTTTTAGTGGTAAATGAATTTAAACATTTAAAGCTTAAAATTAAATTAAAATAATGTTCAACATTATTTTCTTTAAGGTTTTCTAGATATAATTCCTATTATATAAAGTAAAAACTTGCTTTAAAATACTTTAATATGTTCTGATATCTAAAATAAAAAGTCAAGGCCAAACACACTTCTAACCCCCTATACCAGGAAAACCACTAAAGTATTCAAGTCTGACCAGGATAACTTAGAAAATTTTGCCTTCAAAGAAAGGAAAAAAAACCTTTATTCTTTTCTTTACTGACAAGCAATAATTACAATTAGCAGGAGGAAAGGCATGTAGAATGAGGGATAAATAAATGTGCACACCTAAGTCTCAAACTAGGCTGTGGCAACCTTGCAAGGTTCCAGTTTCCTCATCTGTGAAATGCTGTATGTATGGACATCATTAGTACTAAATGAAAGAAGGAATGGCTGACAACTGAACCAGTGTCACCACCGAACAAGCACTTTAAACTTTTCTGCTTTTATTAACCATCACTTCCCCTGAGGCAACTAATTTGCAGGACTGTTAGCTGCTAGCATGCTAGGCTCACCACTTTCTGCCTTTTCCTTTCCTGTTTCTTTTCCCCTCCGCGACCCAGGTATATCAGCTCCTGGTTTTCCTTACTAGCAATCTTCATGTGTCCATCCAGTCTCCCCATGCCTAACGTGCTCTGAGTGAGGGGTCCAAGACACAACTTTTCAGGAACTGTATAGTCCTGGATCAAACCAGTGCATCGTGTCCAGTACCAACATTTGTGTGTGGTCTCTGCTCCCTATTTCAACTTTTCAACATTCTTTTCCTTAAGCTTTTCCAGATATATGAAATAGGACAGTAACTCCTGTTGTGTGAATTATTATATCCTAGAGACACATCATCAAGTGTTAAGATGATGTACTGGCTGGTTTTGTGTGTCAACTTGACACAGGCTGGAGTTATCACAGAGAAAGGAGCTTCAGTTGAGGAAGGACCTCCATGAGATCCAGCTGTGAGGCATTTTCTCAATTAGTGATCAAGGGTTTCAGGCCCCTTGTGGGTGGTGCCATCTCTGGGCTGGTAGTCTTGGGTTCTATAAGAGAGCAGGCTGAGCAAGCCAGAGTGAGCAAGCCAGTAAGGAACATCCCTCCATGGCCTCTGCATCAGCTCCTGCTTCCTGACCTGCTTGAGTTCCAGTCCTGACTTCCTTGGTGATGAACAGCAGTCAGTATGGAAGTGTAAGCTGAATAAACCCTTTCCTCCCCAACTTGCTTCTTGGTCATGATGTTTGTGCAGGAATAGAAACCCTGACTAGGACAGATGATGTGCTTGGTTGTAGGTATGCTGGAAAACAGCGATTCTAAATAACCTGTATTATAAGACGACATCATTGTGTCAAGGATCATACTCAACTTAGAGGAAACAGTTTTTATCCAATTAGATGGCGCACACACCCCATCTGTGTCTGTTGAGAACCTACTAAAGCACTATAGGGCAACGTCCAATCCTTCTGACAAAGGGCCTTTGTTCTACAATCAACCTCAGGTTCAAAAATGCCAAGTCAGGGCTAGAAAGATGGCTCAGCAGTTAAGAGCACTTACTGCTCTTGCAGAGAACGCAGGTTCAATTCCCATCATCCACATGGTAGCTCACAACCATCTATAACTTTAGTGCCAGGAGACCTAAGACACCCCCCACTCTGGCTTCTGTGGGCACAAGGCACACACATGGTGCATAGATAAACATGCAGGCAAAACACAATTTTTTAATGTTTAAATTTAGGTAGTAAAATACCTCATTTTAAAAAAAAAAGAAAGAAAAGAAAAACTGAAAGAAATGTCAGATCTAAAGTCATAAAACAACTATGCTTCACTTCCTAGTTTGTTGAGATATCTTTGGGCAAAATAAATTCGGGTCTCTAAACTTCCAGTAGTAATTCTACAGTAATATTATAATGAGAAATTCCTACATCCAAGCTCTGTATTGCATCAATTGCTCTTCATCATTTGGGTTCCCAACTCAAGCCTTAGAATAAATTTTAATTGTCAATGAAAAATGAAGAAATTGTGATGTGTACAAAAAATTAAAACATGTTCACCTCAATAGCCCCACTGTGCAGTAAATTACACACGGTGCTCTGCTACAGGTACAGTTTCAATGTGCCACCCCACATGCCCAGTCTGAGAAGCCTGGTGTCCAGTGTAGCAATGCTGAAGAGTTGGAATCTTTTAGAGGCATGGTCTCATGAAAGATGGTTAGAGTGATGTGAAGCGATTAATAATTTTTTCATGGAAATACATCCTCATTCTTAAAGAAAGTCACTGTAGTCAGATGGTGGTGACTCACTTCTTTAATGCCAGCACTCAGGAAGCAGAGGCAGGTGGATCTCTGAGTTCCAGGCCAGCCTAGTCTAGGGAGTGAGTTCCAGGACAGCCAGGGCTACACAGAGAAATCCTGTCTCAAGAACAAAAACAAACAAACCCAGAAACTCAGTGTAAAAAGAGGCCACTCCGTGACTGTAGTACATTCAGCACATAACTAGCTACTTCTCTGGTATGAGGGGATTAGGGATAGGACATTCATGTGGTGACCCCCTACTCCTGAACTGCCAGAACTGTAAGGCAAACACTTCTTTCCAAAGTCCAACCTCAGATGTTATTACAGCAACATAAATCTGACAAAACAAAAGTGTACAGCTTTGTCGAGTGTTTACTCTGTACCCACAGATAGTGAATACATCTGTCTTAGTTAGGGTTTTACTGCTGTGAACAGACACCATGACCAAGGCAAGTCTTATAAAAAACAACATTTAATAAAAAACATTTAATTGGGGCTAGCTTACAGGTTCAAAGGTTCAGTCCATTATCATCAAGGTGGGAGCATGGCAGCATCCAGGCTGTCATGGCACAGGCAGAGCTGAGAGTTCTATGTCTTCATCCAAAGGCTGCTAGTGGAAGACTGACTTCCAGGTAACTGGGGTGAGAGTCTTAAGCCCACCCCCACAGTGACACACCTACTCCAACCAGGTCACAACTATTCCAACAAGGCCACACCTCCAAATGGTGCCACTCCCTGGTCCAAGAATATACAAACCATCACATTCAACTCCCTGGCCCTCATAGACTTGTTCAAACACATGAGTCCAGGGGGGGGGGGGTGCATACTTAAACATAGCATAGTGCAAAATGTATTTAGTCCAACTTTTAAAGTCCTCATAGTCTCAACAATGTTAAAAGTCCAAAGTTCAAGGTCTCTTCTGAGATTCATCCAACTAATTAACTGTAATCTCCAAAGCAAGGCAGGAAACCAGCTGGGCAAACTCCAAACTCTGCATCTCCATGGTTGATGTCAAAGCAGTCTTCAGATCTCCATTCCTTTTTCATCTTTGTTGACTGCAACAAACTGCTTTCTCTGGGCTGGTTCCACTCCCTGTTAGCAGCTTTCCTTAGCATATATCCCATGGCTCTGGCATCTTTGAGTCTCCAAGGCAATTTCAATGTTACAGCTTCTTGTTTCAGTGTCTGGGATTCCACTTGATCTTTTGGGCTCCTCCTAAGGGATGGTATCACTTATCCAGCTCTGCCCTCTGTAGCACTCTAAGCTCAAGTTGATCCACTCCACTACAGCTGCTGTTCTTGGTGATCATCCCATGGTACTGACATCTCCAATACACTGGGTTTTCCATTCCAACTAGGCTTCACCAATAGCCTCTCATAGGCTCACTTCATGGTGCCAAGCCTCAAATCCTTTGCATGACTCCTTCAGTCCTGGGCCATCAACTACAGCTGAGGCTATACCTTCTCCAATGGCCTTCCATGTCTCTCACAGTGCCAAGCCTCAGCTGTTCATGACACCTCATGCCTTCAAAACCAGTACCACCTGAGTGACTCTTACACATTACCAAGTCCAGCTGCAGCACGAGGTACAACCTTGGCTATCTCTGGAACACAGCTTCTTTGTGCTCCCAGAAAACACTTCCCAGAAGATTTCACCTCAGTGATGCTGGTATCTTCATAATCACTGCTAATTTCTTAGCTCCAGCTAACCAGCATCAATTGTCCCAGTAGTTCCTTCCATTCTTAACTCTAGAGCCAGAGCCACATGGCTGAAGCTGCCGAGGAGTTCTGCTACTGGTAGGAATTAGAACATGACCCGCTTGTACTATTACATTGTCACTGCCTGTTTTCCAAATCTTTCACTGCCTAAGCTTGGCTATCCTGGGTCTTGCTCTGTAGATTGGCCTTGAACAAAGAGATTAGCATGCCTGTCTCCTGGGTTTAAAGGTGTGTACCACCATGCCTGGATCTAAATTTAGCTGGGTAGGATCTTGCCCCAAGGTCCCACTCCCTTAATCTGTTATTTCCTAGAAAACAGGATTTTGCTCCATTTCACTTCCTGGTATGCCTTTAATACTCAAACCATATATTTTATATTTTGCCTTTCTAAGCTTGCTATGCTCGTTCAAACTCCTCTTTGTGAGACTTAACCAGAGAACAAAGTCTCTGCTGGGCTTTTTTGAAACTTCCTTTGTCAATGCAATTAATGCAATTAATCCAAGTCTCTTCACCTTAGCCTCAGGCAGACTTTTCAGACAAGGGCAAAATGTAGCCACATTCTTCACCAAAATACCACAAAAACAGTCTTTATGCCACATATTGAAATTCTTCTCCTTTGAAATCTTTTGTGCCAGGTCTACACAGTTCAAATTACTCCCAGCAACAAAGTCTTCCATATTCCTACTAGGATGACCCATTAAGCCCCACTTAAAGCATTCCACTGAGTTCCAAATCCAAAGTCCAAAAATTCACATTCTTTCAAATAAAAGCATGGTCAGGCCTATCACAGCAATACCCCACTCCCAGTACCAACTTCTGTCTTAGTTAGGGTTTTACTGCTGTGAACAGACACCATGACCAAGGCAAGTCTTATAAAAAGCAATATTTAATTAGGGCTAGCTTACAGGTTCAGAGGTTCAGTCCATTATCATCAAGGTGGGAGCATGGCAGCATCCAGGCTGTCATGGCACAGGCAGAGCTGAGAGTTCTATGTCTTCATCCAAAGGCTGCTAGTGGAAGACTGACTTCCAGGCAACTGGGGTGAGAGTCTTAAGCCCACCCCCACAGTGACACACCTACATCAACCAAGTCACACCTATTCCAACAAGGCCACACCTCCAAGTGGTGCCACTCCCTAGTCCAAGAATATACAAAACCATCACAACATCTTTGCCCCAGACATTTCCACAAACCCCTGTAGAATCTGTGCTTCCTGCTATCTTTATCCCTTTACCCACTCCAGCCAACCACTAATTCTGTACTTCCAAAAGACAGAATTTTCAACAAGTTCTATGTAACTAGATCATGTAGTCTGTGTTGGCTTTTTTTGTTTGTTTCGTTTTGGTCTGATTTCTGTCACTGTGTTCTGTGTCTGTATCACAGACCATAACAGCCCTTATTGTCTCATCTGTCAGCATCTGAGTTGCTCCTACCTTGTGGCTATTACATATAAAGCTTTTATTAACCATGCATGTCCAGACTTTGCAATGGATACAGGCTTTCACTTTGAGTAAGTGTGTAGCAGAAGATAGCAGAAGATGAAAGCTGTGTGGTTGTATTTTAGAAAACTGACAATATCTTCCTAATTGGTTGTATTTTCCATTCCCACCAGAAAAATAAAGTTCTTCACATGTCCTGAAAACAAATTCTTTAACAGCTTTGAGATCTGCAGGTTCTCTTTCCCAGTCCATGGTTTCTTTTTCTAATCAAAGAATAGTTTTCACATGTAACAAAGCCAAATTTATGAAGCTTTTCTTTCATTAATGCTGATGTTGGTATTGTATGAGACAAGATGGTGTAGCCCAATGTCTCAGAGATTCTCCTGTTTGCTTCTATTCCTTCTGTGGCTTTACATTTACCTCTGTGACTCTCTAAGCCACTTCATGTGGTACCAGGTATAGACTAAAGGTCAATTTTTGCCTGCGATTATCAAACTGTTCTAATTCTATTTGTTAAAAATATCCTTTACTCACTAAATTTTATCTTTTTACCTTTGTCAAAAGTCAATCAGCAATACATATGTGTATGTTCTTGGACTCAATACCCTGCTAGATTGAATACTGCTCTGTCTTTATGCTGTCACCACACTGTCTTGATCATTACAGACTGAAAAACATCTTTATGTAGAAAGTCCTCCAAACTCGTTCTCTTCAAAGTTGTTCAGACCATTGAAAATTCACTGAAATCTCATCTGAATTTTAGGTAAATTTATCAATTTCCATTAAAAAAAAATATCTATTGGGGACTGGAGAGATGGCTCACTGGTTAAGAGCACTGGCAACTCTTCCAGAGGTCCTGAGTTCAATACCCAGCAACCACATGGTGGCTCACAACCACAATGGGATTCAATGCACTCTTGGTGTATATCTGAAAATAGCTACAGTGTACTCATATAAATATAAATAAATAAATATTTTTTAAAATGCCTATTGGGATTTTGACTGGCATTGTGTTAAATCTATAAATTAATGAGAGGGAAGACTAGCCTATTAACATTATCATGGGGGGGGGGATATAAGGAACTTTGGGGATAGCATTTGAAATGTAAATGAAGAAAATATCTAATAAAAAAAAACATTATCATGGACAAAAATGTAACCAAACTCACAAACTGGAACCCTAGTTCCCAGTGTGATGACATCTGAAGGCAGAGCTTTGAAGATATCAGGGAGCTATAAGATCTCAGACATAACAATGAATGGCTGCCAAGCCTCCCTTAGGCCAGGGTCCTATGAATATCCAATGTCTGCTACTGGTATTCATTCTTGGGGAAGAAAATTACTTAGAAAAGATTCATGTTTTCTATCTTCTTAAGACAAAGAAATGTTTTAAACTGAAAAAACAGATACTCCTGCTTCTAATGGACTCAACAAAGATCACTGTCTCACTAGAATCCTTACACAAAATACATGAACCACTTGTTAAGAAACCAAAAATAAAATATTTACAATAACTCCAAAAATAACATAGAAACAGAAATTTGTAGGAGAAACTTATCTCACCCAAAAGCAAATTATGTTTTGTTTAAAGAGTTTTGATAAATTCCCCTCACACACAAATCCCTAATTCACAATGACACACATGGAACTTGACTCCAGGCCTCTCTCTCTCTACTACTCTACGTCATCTCAAAATTACTATTTTGTGTAAAAAGGGCATCAATAAACTTAATTACTTTATCTACCAAAAGAACACATCAGTACCATTTTATTCCAGCCATATTGGCTATATTAGCCCACTAAATCTGTCTATTGGCTTAAATGAGCACATGACCATTAAACCAATTAAACAGGACAAAGCAATACTACAGTTATCTTTTTAGTAGTGTACATACAAATTTACATACACACAGAAAGCCTCCTTAAAACACCTTCAAGATGCATAAAGTTTTTAAAAATCAATTTCAAGGAGCTGGGGAAACAACTGCTTTGGTAATGTGCTTGTTTTACAAGCATGAGGACCTGAGATCAGCCCCCAGCACCCACATAAAAATGCAGGTGGGATGAAATATGTTTGCAATCCCAGAGCTGGGGAGGTGGAGACGACTTATTGGCCAGTAGCCAGCCTATCTTAACTGGTGAGACACAAGACAATTAAAAATTCTGTTTTTAAAAAGCAAAGTGGATGATTCTTGAATACTACCATCTGAGGCTGACCTCTGACCTCCACATGTATGCATGTGTACACACAGTACCCACACACATATACATAAGCGCACACACACCAAAACACTTTATAAATTCAATTTTAATAACCCAACATACTAGATATGTTCTACATACCCAGTGCACTATATTGTCTTGGCCAAAAATCAGGTATTCACCCTCTCTGTAACTTAAAGGAGATTAACCACCTTTACAGCAGTTGAGTGAGAAGCATTTTACATCTGCCATAGTTTAGCTGTCATGACCTTGGAAAAACTTCAACTCTATCACTGGCCTTTCTCCTGTTAAATGGGTTACAACTCTGCCATTACCAAGAAAACGACACCCAAATTTTTCAACAAATATTTAAAAAATTTGGGGGCGGGGGGAGACACCGGAAAGATGGCTCATCGGTTAAGAGCGCTGACTGCTCTTCCGAAGGTCTTGAGTTCAAATCCCACCAACCACAAGGTGGCTCTCAACCATCCATAATGAGCCCTCTTCTGGAGTGTCTGAAGACAGCTACAGTGTACTCACATATAATAAATAAGTAAATAATTCTAATTCACCTTCACTCAGGCAAAACAAGGACAAAAAAAATGGTGTGAATTATAGCTGAAACTAGCTCAACTCTTTCCTTACCATTCTCATTAATTTTACTCAACAAGGCTTACAATTTAAAAAAAAAAAAAAATGCTATACATGACATTAAAAATAACAGTGACAAAAACCTCAGCAGAATTGGGAAACGGGCTCACTGTGTAAACGCACTTACTCTGCAAGCATGAGGACTTGGGTTTGAATGCAAGCACCCAGACAAGAAGCCAGGCACTAGGGCACAGAAATAGGGGCATCTCAAGCACTTCCTGCCCAGCCACCCCAAACAGTTGCACTTCCAGTTCAGTGAGAAACCCTGTCTCAAGGAAACAAGATGAAAGATGATAAAGGAAGACATCTGGTATACTGCTCTGGCTCTCACATTTATGTGATCAGGAGAATGCATGACACAACACACATATAGCACACACACATACATAAATACATATAAAACAAGTATTTTTTAAACTAAGCACAAAATAAATTGCCAAGAGAGACACAACTTATTTAACAACACAAATATAGCAGAGTAGAGCGTTCTTCTTCCTTTCTACCTCTTTGCATAGCCTAAGTGGCACAGGAGTGCTCTAAAAATCATAAGTGTATATTTAAGCACCTTTGTGACATGCCTAAATCTCCAGACCTCTGTATCACATATGTTTCCCCCCATAAAGTTCATTAAAAGGGAAGAAAACAATAAAGATAAACTGAGCTGGAGACGCAAGCCAGGCTCTCCGTTTCTAGCTATATTCTCCACACCATTCAAACACCAGCCTCAGAAAAACTACCAAATACAAATATATGAATGCTAATGTTTGCTATATTTTCATAAACAGAAAATAGACTGCCATTTTTAGCATAAAAAAAGAGACCTTACACCCTTTTGGGGGGCTGGTTTTTGTGGTTGTTTTGTTGTTTTGTTTTGTTTTGTTTTGTTTTTGAGACAGGGTTTCTTTGTGTAGCCCTGCCTGTCCTGGAACTCAGTCTATAAGACCTGGCTAGCCTCGAACTCAGAAATCCCCCTGCCTTTGCCTCCCAAGTGCTGGGATTAAAGGTGTGTGCCACCACTGCCCAGCTGAGACCTTACATGCTTATTATTGATTTGTGCACATATATATTTACAGAACAAGAAATCCAAAATATTCTCTGCAGACCAAAAGTCAAAAAAGTAAAATTTGCCTTAGGCAAAAACTCACAAATCAAAAAATAATAATAATAATAATAATTATTATTATTATTATTATTATTATGTTAACCAATTCACTTATGTAAAACTGAGATAGGGCTAGGAAGCTAATATGGTCAATGAAGTGTTTGCTGCACGAGCATGAGGACCCAAACTCATTCCCCCAAAACTATCAGGAGTGGTGGCGTACCTCTAATGACAGCACTTGGGAGGTGGAGGCAAGGCACTGACTTAAGGCTAGTCCTTTCGGGGGAGGGGGAGGGAATATGTGTATTCAATATGCATTGCAAAGTGGCTTGTCAACTTTTCAAAACTCAATAAATTTGTGGACTTTCCCTTAAAAGCATTCTACAATTCTAATACAATTGAAAATTGTTACCAACTTTACACATATTTTATTCTATATATTTACCTTAATTTATAATATAAAAGTTGTCAAATTTCTCCTCAAAAAACTAAAATTATATTCTTCAATATAATAGATTGCAAAACTTAAGAAAGGTAGTTTGCCAGAGTCAGTATCCACAGCAAGCCACTGAATTAGTAGCCAATGCCCAGCCCCAAAATACAGTTCAGTTTGAGGTTCAAACACAAGACCAAATTACTGGCTCACCATAGAGTTATCTTCTACCGCCACCTGCTGGTATCACAAAATAGTTCAAAATACAACATTCAACTCATGTTGAGAGAACCTCGAGTTTAGAGCCTCTGTCGATCTGATAGATTCACAAACAAACAAACAACAACAACAAAACAACAGTGAGCACACTCCCTGGGTTTGAGCCTTTAGGCTGTAAAACAAATGGTGACGTAGAGGCACATATGCCTGTAAGTACCCTTTATTTAACAAGACATATTCATTGGCATCAAAAGAAAGTCCTCACAGAGATTAGCCAGCTCACCAGGGCTCATTCTAACAACCTGAACTGGAAATACACATTTCACTTGCCAATATATAGCTCCACACCAGCAAACACAACTGACACAAACACTGGGCACCACTGGAGAAAAACACCTCCAAAACTGGAGAATTATGCCCACACTTAACATAAAACTAGAACTTAATTCTATCATTCTCTCTTTCAAATTTTTACCATTATTGGCTTTTAATTTTAAGTACACATGGCGGAAAAGTAGTCACTGTAAAGTAAGATCTTGGGAACTTCCAAAATAAAAAATTAACAGTGCCAAGACAAAAGATGACACTACAAAGGAATTTCTCTGTCCCCCTTTTACTCCTATTTTATTTATGCCAATGATGCCACTTTGTCTTAGTCAGGGTTTCTATTCCTGCACAAACATCATGACCAAGAAGCAAGTTGGGGAGGAAAGGGTTTATTCAGCTTACACTTCCATACTGCTGTTTATCACCAAAGGAAGTCAAGACTGGAACTCAGGCAGGTCAGGAAGCAGGAGCTGATGCAGAGGCCATGGAGGGATGTTCTTTACTGGCTTGCTTCCCCTGGCTTGCTCAGCTTGCTTTCTTATAGAACCCAAGACTACCAGCCCAGAGATGGCACCACCCACAAGGGGCCATTCCCCCTTGATCACTAATTGAGAAAATGCCTTACAGCTGGATCTCGTGGAGGTATCTCCCCAACTGAAGCTCCTTTCTCTGTGATAACTCCAGTTGTGTCAAGTTGACACCCAAAACCAGCCAGTACACACTTTGACACCTCTGCCTCTTCATTACAGCTTAAACTATACGGCATGGTCAGTCAAAGAATCACAGTGTTGGTTACTCTCTTCAGATAACTACTTGCCTTTGAAAAACTGCTCTTGGCCTGATACTGGGCTTTCACCAAGTATAAGCACTTTGACCTTGGAGTTATGATAGACCTGAGCTCCTACTCCAAAATGCTAGGCATGCACAAAAGTACTGTGTATCATCAAATAAAAATGATCTATGTGTGGCCCAGCATAAGCCCTAATAGAACAAAGTGATTCCATGAAGAAGTGTCCCAAATACTCAAGGCTCCCTCTTGTAAATTGCTCTTGTTGATTTTGAAGAGGGGTCCCTTGTCTAGTTTAGTGGGTGGCTCTAGCTCTACAGACCTCTCAGGACAATAATAAAAAATTAAGATGCCTATATCCCATGGGAATACTCACCAAAGTGTCCCTGGACAGGTGTGGTTTAAACAGAGAAGAGGATAAAGAAGACAAGATAATCCAAAAGGATACTGAGGAGCTAAGGATAACCAGTGGGCCTCATTCTCCAGACACTGGTCGGTCATCACCCAGTGGGTCCATGAAAATATGCGGTTTACTTCATCTTACTCTGGTGCAGTCATTAGATGAGCAGGTACTTTTTTTACATACATTCTACTCTCCTCACATAAAAGTCCGACCCGCTTGTTCTTGTTCTCTTCATTCTGCAGATAAAACACTGACTTGACATTTTTAACAGTTTGTTCAGGGTCCCTAACAGTAAGACAGAGAACTGAAATTCTAAGCTAGGGCTAACTGACTCCAAAGTCAAGAAACAGGCCCTCATGGGAGAACTTCTAAAATAAAATAAAAGCCAGTGAGCTTTGAAGAGTGAGGTACAAACCTACTCTGTAAACTCCTGATGGAGTAAACATGCAAGAACAAACAAAACTGCTGACAAGAAGAAAGTTAGTGTTTGCTACATTCATGGTGGAAGAGGACCTTCTTCACAGAGAAACAATTAAGAAATCCGGGCATGGTGGCACACGCCTTTAGTCCCAGCACTCGGGAGGCAGAGGCAAGCAGATTTCTGAGTTCGGGGCCAGCCTGATCTACAAAGTGAGTTCCAGAACAGCCAGGGCTATACAGAGAAACCCTGTCTCGGAAAAAAAAAAATTAAGAGAAACCAAAGGGGGTGGGGGGGAAGACCACTTGATACAAAAATATAAAAACTCCAGATCCCCGAAGAGCACGCAAAATCAAAAGTCAAAATAGCAACTATAAATAAGCATTTATAGGGGTTTAGTTTTAAAGAAACCAAATAGTTTGATACAAAAAGGGGGAGTTCATGACAAATTATATATGTACTAGATGTCTACAAACGAGTTAAAATTGAAAGATCACTAATTTTTCTAATGATAATCAGGGAAGCTATTTCATAGTCACATCTTTGGCAACAAAGAACTCAGTATTTGATGCTACTGGGTTTATGTTAGAAGCAAAGGCACCTATATCATCTGTCAGAAGAACTTCTAAAAATAGTTTGGCAATGATACTTATTACTCTAATGATTTCCATCATAATTATCTATGCAAATTGTAGAAACTCAAGTCACTGTGAAAAATCCCCTGGAAACCCAACAGAAGACAGTTAAGTAAGAGTCCTGAGAAGACAGAAAGCTGCTCTGTACCTGGGAATACTCAGCCCCCATATCACAGCTGTCATAAGTCACTGGAGAAGTAAGTGGTCTCACTCTGAAAGCAGTAAGGTAAGAGCTGATACAGCCTCTAAAATGTTTTCAATGACTATGAAGAACAGAAAAATTATCAGCACAGATTCAGTGCTTGAAAGATTCAAATTACATGTGCTATAAACACATGGTACATATATGTACTACAAAAAAAAAGCCAATGCCATTTTCTGCTTTGTATGTTTTGATATTCCTGTTCATTCTAGAGTAAGCATGTACTATTGATGTGCTCAATAAAGTTACAGCTGGCAATATGGCTGCCCCTCCTTGCACCGAGAGTCATCTTCTCAGCAATAATGGCTCCTGTGCTTTCACAAAAACAGAAGAGATAAAGCTTACTCCTATGTCACTCAGAAAGATACTTATAGAGGAACAACTTGAATTGGATTCAATTTCACAACATCCACAGGAACCTGATAATCATTTCAGACTCACTGTTGCTCTCTAGAGGCTTGAACACAAATATCACTACAGCAAATGAAAAAGCAGCTTTCACAGGCAACACAGTGAGGCTTTCCCAGCAGCCAGCATCAGTAAAGGCAGTGCTACGAGGAGAAGTAATTCCACTTCTCAATTGTCAACCAAAGACCCCAAATGATTTAATACAAACAAGGTACCTTAGATACATAGTCATCATCGTTTGTCTCCTCCTCCTCCTCCTCCCCCTCCTCCCCCTTCCCCTTCTTCCTCTTCCTCCTCTTCCTCCCCCACTCCTCCTCTCCCTCCCTCCTCCACCACCTCTGCCTTTTGTTTTTGGTTTTGGTCGTGGTGTGGTGCAGTGTGGTGTGGTGTGGTGTGGTGTGGTGTGGTGTGGTGTGGTGTGGTGTGGTGTGGTGTGGTGCGGTGCGGTGTGGTGTGGTGCGGTGTGGTGTGGTGCGGTGTGGTTTTTAGAGACAGGGTTTCTCTGAGTGACCCTGGCTGTTCTGTAAATTAGATACACCCTGGATCTGCCTCCCAAGTGCTGGGATTAAAAGCATACAGCACCACCACCCAATGAATACAACTTTTTCTAAGTCAAATAAGCAAGTCACAGAATTTTTATTAAAGAAGATATTTTACCATTAACTCAAAAGGCAGCTCACAAATTAGAAAGAAAAAGTCTAAAATCTTTTAGCTTAAAAACCAATAAATACCCCACATTGTATTTGATGTGTGTATCAGGTTGAGGTCTTTGATCCACTTGGACTTGAATTTTGTGCAGAGTGATAAATATGGATCTATTTGCATTCTGCATATAGGTAGACCAGCACCATTTGTTGAAGATGCTTTCTTTTTTCCCATTATACAGTTTTACCTTCTTTGCCAAAAATCAAGTGTTCCTGGGTGTATAGGTTTATTTCAGGGTCTTGGATTCGATTTCACTGATTAACTTGTCCGTTCCTATACCAACACTATGCAGTTTTTATTACTATTACTCTGTAGTACAGCTTGAGATCAAGACCAAGGTCATACCTCCAGAAGTTCTTTTATTGTTCATGACTGTTTTAGCTACCCTAAATTTTTTTTTCCATATGAAGGTGTGAATTTCTCTTTCAAGGTCTGTAAAGAATTGTGTTGGAATATTGATGGGAATCGCATTGAATCTGTACATTCCCTTTGGTAAGATGGCCATTTTCACTATGTTAATCCTAATTATTCATGAGCATGTAAGATCTTTCCATCTTCTCATATCTTCCTCAATTTCTTTCTTCAGAGACTTGAAGTTCTTGTCATATAGGTCACTCACTTGATTGGTTACATTTACACCAAGATATTTTATATTTGTAGCTATTGTAAAGGGTGTTGTCTGCCTAACTTCCTTCTCACTCTGTTTATCATTTGTGTAAATGAGGGCTACTGATTTAATTTTGTAGTCACTACAGGAGTTCTCCGGAAGAATTTTTGGGGTCACTTATTATGTATACTATCATATCACCTAGATATGATAACAATATTTTGACTTCTTTTCTAGTTTGTATCCCCTTGATCTCCTTTAGTTGTCTTAATGTATTAGCCAGAACTTCAATTACAATATTTAATAGTTAGAAAGAGAGTGGGCAGCCTTGCTTATTCCTGATATTAGTGGAATTGCTTTAAGTTTCTTTCCATTTAATTTGATGTTGGCTATTGCATTGCTGTATATTGCTTTTATTATGTTTAGGTATGCACCTTTGTATCTCTGAGCTCATTATTTGTAAATGAAGGAGTTTGGATTTTGTCAAAGACTTTTTCAGCATCTAATGAGATGATCATTAGGCTTTTTTTTTTTCTTTCAGTTTGTTTATATGTGGATTACACTGATGGATTCTTTTTGTATATTGAACCATCCCTGCATTCCTAGGATGAAGCCTACTAGATCATGGTGGAAATGTCTTTGATGTGTTCTTGAATTCAGTTTGTAAGCATTTTATTGAGTATTTTGGCATCAATGTTCACAGGAAATTGGTCTGAAATTCTTTTTTTGTTGAGTTTTTGTGTAGTTTAAGTATCAAGGTGACTATGATCTCATTGAATGAGTTTGGCAATGGTCTTTCTGTTTCTATTTTGTGGAATAGTTTGAGGAGTATTAGTATTAGCTCTTCTTTGGAAGTCAGATGGAATTCTGCACTAAAAACATCTGGTCCTGGGTTTTTTGGGTGTGGGAGACTTCTAATAACTGCTTCTATTTCCTTGAGCATTATAGGACTATTTAAATAGTTTACCTGGTCTTGATTTAACTTTGGTAAGTGGTATCTATCTAGAAAATCATCCATTTCTTCTAGATTTTCCAGCCGTGTTGAGTATAGGCTTTTGAAGTAAAACCTAATTGTTTTTAATTTCCTCAGTGTCTGTTGTTACTTCTCCTTTTCGTTTCTGATTTTGTTAATTTGGATACTGCCTGACTTTTAGTTAGTTTGGCTAAGAGTTTGTCTATCTTGTTGATTTTGCTCAAAGAACCAGCTCTTGGTTTTGTTGATTCTTTGTATTGTTCTCTTTGTTTCTAATGGATTGATTTCAGCCCTGAGTTTATTTCCTGATTATCTACTCTTGAGTGTGTTTGCTTCTTCCCGCCCCCCCCCCCCAGCTTTCGGGTTTACCTTTAAATCATTAGTATGAGAACTCTCCAATTTCTTTATGAAGGCATTTAGTGCTATGAACTTTCCTCTTAGCACTGCTTTCATTGTGTCCCATAAGTCTGGGTATGTTGTGCCTTTATTTTCATTGAATTCTAGAAAGTCTCTGATTTCTTTATTTCTCCTTTGACCCAGTGGTCATTGAAGAGAGAGCTGTTCAGATTCCATGCGTTTGTAAGCTTCCTATTGTTTCTGTAATTGATGAAGTCCAGCTTTAATCCATGGCAATCTCATAAATGCAAGGGATTATTTCAATCTTTTTGTATCTATTAAGCCTTGCTTTGTGACCGAGTACATGGTCAATTTTGGAGAAGGTTCCACAAGGTGCTGAGAAAAAAGTATATTCTTTTGTGTTTAAGTGAAATGTTCTATAGATATCTATTAGGTCCATTTGATCCATAACTTCTGTTAGTTTCATTATTTCTGTTCCGACGACATGTCTACAGGTGGAAGTGGGATGCTGAAGTCTCCCACTATTAATGTGTGGTGTTCAGTGTGTGACTTAGCTTTAGTAATGTCTCTCTTATGAATACAGATGCTCTTGAATCTGTGGCATAGAGGTTCAGATTGGGATGTCATCTTGGCGGATTTTTCCTTTGATGAGTATGAAGTAACCTTCTCCATCTCTTTTTATTACTATTGATTTAAAGTCTATTTTACTGTATATTAAAATGGCTACTCCAGCTTGCTTCTTGGGTCCTTTTGCTTAGAAAACCTTTTTTCTAGCCCTTTACAAAGAGGTAATATATATGTTTGTTGCTGAGGTCTGTTTCTTGTATGCAGCAGAATGACAGATCCTGTTTATATATCCACTCTGTTAGCCTGTGTCTTTTTATTGGTCAGTTGAATCCACTCATGTTGAGAGATATTAATGACCAATGATTGTTGGCTCCTGTTAGTTTGATATCAGTGAGTGTGTGTGTGTGTTCCTCTTCTTTTGGTTTTGCTGTGAAATTATTAATTTCTAATGTTTTCTTGGATCTAGCTACCTTTCTTCTAGTATCCTCTGTAGGGCTGGATTAGAGGAAAGATACTGTTTAAATTTGGTTTGCAAGATTGCCCTGAACTCATTGGTACAGGAGACAATATCCTAAACAGAACACCAGTGGCTCAGGCTCGAAGATCAACAATTGATAAATGTGATCTCATGAAACTGAAAAGCAAAGGCTACCATCAATAGGACAAAACAGCAGCCTACTGATTGATTTGGAAAGGATCTTCACCAGTCCTACAGCCATCAGAGGATTAATATCTAAATTTATAAAGAACTCAAATCAGATACCAACAATCCAAATAATCCAATTAAAAAATGGGGTACAGAGCTAAACAAAGAATTCTCCACAGAAATCTTAAATGACAGCAAAGCACTTAAAAAATATATTCAATATCCCTAGTCATCTGGGAAATATAAATCAAAATGACCCTGAGATTCTTTCTTATATCATAAGAATAGCTAAGATCAAAAACTCAAGTGACAGCGCATGCTGGTGAGGATGTGGAGTAAAGGGAACACTCCTCCACTGCTGATGGAGTGCTAACTTGTACAACCACTTTGGAAACCAGTTTGGTGGTTTCTCAGAAAACTAGGAATAGCTCTGACTCAAGTCCCAGCTATTCTACTTCTAGGTATATAATCAAAAGGTGCCCCCACTATACCCCAGGTATACTTGCTCAACTATGTTCATACCAGCTTTATTCGTAATAGCCAGAAACTAGAAATAATCTAGATGTCCCTCAACAGAAAAATGCATAAAGAAAATGTGGTACATCTACACAATGGATTACTATTCAGCTATTAAAAACAAAGAAATCATAAATTCTGCAGGCAAATAGATGGAACATGGGATAACCAGAATGACATATACAGCATGTACTCAGTTATAAGTGGACATTAGTCATAAAGTGCAGGACAACCATGCTATAATCCACAGACCCAAAGTAACTGGGTAATAAGGAAGTCCCAAGGGAAGTTGTGCAAATCTCACTCAGGGGAAACTACTAAGTAGTCATAGGAAATAAATGAAGAAAGGGAACTGAGTAGGAGAGAAGGTGAGGAGGGGAATGGGAATGACAATCAGGTATGGGCAGGGGCAAGAGGTCTGGGAGTGAGAATGGAAAGTGGCATTGGGGGGTGGGGAATCTCTGGTGACTAGCTGGAGACCTGGGAGCCTAAGCATATGGGGAGCCTAAGGGTGTGACCCTAGCTGAGATTCCTACCAGAGGGGAATATAAAGACTAAAGTGGCCACCTCCTGTAGCCACATAGGATTTCCAGAGGAATGAGGGGGACATAAACCCACCCAAAAAACTTTCAACCCAAAATCTGTCTTGCCTACAAGATATAAAGGGTTAAAGATGGAGCAGAGGCTGGGGGTACAGCCAACCAATGACTGTCCCAACTTGAGACCCATCCCATGTGAGAAAGCCAACCCCTGACACCTTTAATGATACTCTGCTATGCTTGGAGATAGGAAGCTATGGAGAGGCTTTATCCTGCAGCAGATGGAGGCAAATACAGAAACCCATAGCCAAACGTCAGGCAGAGCCTGGAGAGTCTTGTGGAAGAGTGGGGAATAGAAGTGACTAAGTCAGAGGTGTCAAGGACACTTCAAGGAGACCCAAAGAGTCAACTAACCTGGGACCATGGAGGCTCGTGGAGCCTGGGTTACCAACCAGGGAGCATGCAGGAGCTGGGCCTATACCCCCTACACATTTGTAGCAAATGTGCTGCTTGGTCTTCATGTGGGTGCTCTAACAAGTGGAATAGGGGCTATGTTTGTCTCTGTTCCCTGCCACTGGATCCCCTTCCCCCTACCTGGAGTGTCTGACTGGACCTCAGTGGGAGAAGATGTACCTAGTCTTGCTAGGACTAGATGCCCAAGGGTGGGGTGGTACTCAGTGGGGGCTCCCTTCTCTGAGAAGATGGCAAGGGGCAGTGAGGGGAGGGATTTAGGAGGCTGGGACTGAAAAGAAAGGAGGAAGGGGATGAATAAAAAAATATTTTTTACGAATAAAAAATAATAAGTACTTATCACTGACTACTCTTCAAGATATTGTTTCATAGACTGTATTCACTATTATAAAACACCTCTTCATTGGTATAAGGGAAATGATTTGTGTCCATACAAAAATATCTCACAGTGAGGTAACCCAATTTTACTGCCTTTGGTGTTTATAAACAATATATTCAACCTTCCATATAACTATAAAATTATATAAACATAATAAAATTAGCTTAAAGGGATCTGCAACCCTATTGTTGGAACAACATGATGTACTAACCAGAACCCCGGAGCTCTTGTCTCTAGCTGCATATGTATCGAAAGATGGTCTAGTCGGCCATCAATGGAAAGAGAGGCCCATTGGACTTGCAAACTTTATATGCCCCAATATAGGGGAATGCCAGGGCCAAAAGAATGGGAATGGGTGGGTAGGGAAGTGGGGGGCGCTATGGGGGACTTTTGGGATAACATTGGAAATGTAATTGAGGAAAATAGGTAATAAAAATATTAAAAATTAAAAAAAAAATAAAAATAAAAAATAAAATTAGCTTGATACTAATACCAGTAATTAATGATATAATTAATACCACTAGCCACAAAAATCAACACTAAGAAAATAGAAATAGTATGAACAGGAAGAGTAATAAGAAAGCTATCTATGTACCCAAGAGCCATAACCCAGTCTAACAGATACTATAAAGAACTGTTCTAGTAAAGAAGAGTTCAGTACACACACACTAAATTCATACATACTTAGTGCTTGTTAAGAGGCAGATATTCTCTATTAGAAACATTCCTAAAAGCAAGCCTACAAGGTGTGTTTTACTATCTATTCTACTTAAGAAAGCAGTAACCTGAGACAGACATAGTGCCTAAGTGTGGTAGAAAACAGATGAGCCGAAGTTGCACTATAGATCTACATCACTTGAAGGGAAATGATCTTGTGGTCTACACTGTCACGTTTTGATTATTTGTTTGTTTGTTTTATTTTGGGGGGTTTTGTTTTGTAATTTTGAAACATGGCCTCTCCATGTAGTCCTAGATGATCTGAGATTCACAGAGATTTGCATACCTCTGTCTTTCAGCACAGGGATTAAAAGTATGTGCCACCATACCCAACTACCATCATTACTTTTTAAATCACACTAAAATTTAAACTTGACACTTGTGTTTTGTTCTATCATGTTTTAAAATGGCTAAGAAAACAAAGTAGCAACTATAGCCTCTGCTCTGTAGAGTCTTCAGTAGAAACTAAAGTCCTCTGATATAATCAGATGAACCAAAAAGTCTTCTCCTAAAGCATTTCAATGAAATAAAATCACAGTAAATCCCCAGGTTAATAGCTCATAATCTATAATCCCACACTCAAAAGGCTGAAGCTGAGAACTGCCATGAGTTCAAGACCTACACAGTGAATTCCAGGCCAGTTAAGGGTATAGTGTGAGACATTATTTCATACCACATCCACATGGCTAACTGACATCACAAACACACACACACACACGCAAAACTTACAGGAAGTATAAAACTGTTTCTTGGTTAAGTAAAGGATGATAGCCAATTAGACATGGTAAGGAAAAGCTGGTTTCTGACTTCACTGAGGACTTCAATAGTTGTACTGGTTAGTTTTTTGTCAACTGGACACAACCTAGACATATCTGGGAAAAGGGAATCTTAATTAAGAAAATTCCTCCATTAAATGGGCAAGTCTGTGGGGAATTCTTTTGATTAGTGGCTGACATGGGTGGGCCCAGTCTAATATAGTTAGTGACACCCCTAAGCAGGTAGTACTCAAGTACATAAGAAAGCAGGCTGAGCAACCTTTGAGAGGAAGAAAGCCAGTAAGCAGAACTCCTCCATGGCCTCTGTATTAGCTAGTGCCTCCAGGATCCCACCCTGACTGCCCTCAGTGATGCAGAGACTATGATGTGGAAATATAAGCTGAAATAAACCCTTTCCTCCACAAGTTGCTTTAATCATGGTGTCTTATCACAGCAAGTAACCATCACTAAGACAATCGTTTACTGGAAGATGTTATAACTTGTGACGGAAACTAAGAAAACCCTATAACTTACACAGCAGAAAAAATAAATAAACAAACAAAAAGCAATCCTAAAGTAATGTATACTAACCATGGATGAGGGAGCCATTCAGCCACTGAATATAGTAGTTTTGAGGGAAAGCAAGCAGGATCTCATTGCTGATGATTGAGAAGGGTAAAAGCAAAACAGCGCCAGCTGAAACAGCTAGAGTGAAGGTGCTCAGAAACAACCTGCAAAAGAAGAGGCATCGTTACTGCGCTCTGCAAAGCAGTGAACATGAAAACACCAGCCAGGGTCTTAGGTACGAATCCCAGTACAGGTATTCAACTGAGGTACAAACAGCATGCAGAAGATCTGGAAAGTGCAACCAGGCCAAATTCCTAAAAAGTGGCCCTAAAAGATTTATATACTTAAGAGAGTGCTGCACAGTTTTAAGAATTTTCATTACTATTGGTGTGTGTGTGTGTGTGTGTATGCCTGTGTATAAAGGCAATGGAGTGGGGTGCTATGGCATATGTCTAAGGTCAGAGGACCACTATGTGGAGTCTGTTTTCTCCTTCTACCTTTACACAAGACTCCAATATTGAAGTCTGGTCTCCAAGAGCACATAGCAAATACCTTCTTGATACACTGAGTCATCTCATCAGCCCCTGATAGTCTCATTAAGTTTAAATTATAGTAGTAAATAGCAGAGAAGTAGTAAACAATACTACAATACTAATCAATATTTCAAACACTACTTCAATACTTCTTAGATAATACAGCTTCAATATATAAAAAGAACCTTTATTTATTAAGTCAACAAAACAAACTGAAGAAAAATATTGACAGTAAATACAAAGTAGGCTCTCTATTCACACCAAAAAATGCTTACATATTATCAGGAAATATGTTACTTCAAAATCTATCATCATTTATAACAACCCAAGGACAGAGACTATAACCATGAGGAACTTTCACTTCTCGGTTACAGATTTCTGAAAAGTTTTCCATTCTTTCATAACACACACCTAATTTTGCAAAGGATTTTTTAAAAAGTAAATGACAAGGCAAAAGAGTAGATTTCTGTTGAGTCCAAGGCCAGCCTGGTCTACATAGGGAGTGTCAGGCCAGCCAGGGCAACACAGTAAGAAAGAAGAGGGGAGGATGAGGAAGGGGAGAAAGGGGATATGAGAAGGGAAAGGAAGGAAGAATGAAGAGGAGGAGAGGGGGATGAAAGGGGAACAGGGAAAGGGGAAGGGAGAAAGAAAGAAGGCAAGCAAGCAGAGACCGCAGCAGTAGTGGCAAAGGAAACTTAATTAGCATTAAAGATAAAACTTGAGTATCAATCATATTAAAGTTAATACTGAAAGAATGTGAAAACAAATGTAAGAAAAATTTTAAGTAAGAGTAAATGTCCTATCATGCATTTAATCAAGTAACCCCTCATTTAATGCCATCCTGTAGCAAACAGCAGAAGTGCATACCTACACAGCCACAAGTATCCTGGGAAATCCTGGGTTCAGTTCATCAAAAGCCAACTATTTAATGAAGGTCAATGGAACACTGCAAACACAATTCAGCTCAAACACAGAAGCAGCATCATTAACTGATCCAGTAGAATGAAGAGCAGATGTCCTAGAAAAGTATTCAAAAGTTGCTCAGCTGCATGGCCAACTCCAGCCCAGAAAGGACCATCACCCTGATTAGCATCACCTCTGCCAATGTCAAAACCAAGGTCAAATCCAATACTCACCATCCCAAGGACGGCACAGCCATCCCAACACATCCCAAATGTTTCCTACTGAGGCCCCTCAGTAGGACACATTTCATCTTACATTTCCTCCTCCACCTGCTTCCTAACCCTCAAACGGATCTTATGAGTTCCAGGCCTCTGCCCACAGACTGCTCTCTTAACTCTACGGTGTCCTTACAACAGTGCACGAGGCAAATGTGCCTAAATAGCAAGACAGATCTCAAATGCCACTTGCCTGTCATGTGTCCCTCAATTCCTACCTTCTTATTCCTCTCAGTAGAATCAGCTCATCTTTCCTCTTAGTTCCCATAATGCTCTGACCACACACCAAGAAACATTACTTCCAAATCCAATACTGGAACCTGTGACCTAAGTGGAATTCACTTATGAGACAGAGGGATAAATCAGCAAGTTACAAGTGGCCCAGACAATCCAGCATATATGGTCATCATTACTATAATGCTGCTTTTCAACAGCTTTGGAGCCTCCACTCCACACTCTGTTACTGTGATAGACCTACCCAGAGAGCAGAAAACCACTTCTGCTGCCCACAAAGAGCCCCTCAACTGACAAAGGGTCTTTAAAAATAAGGCCCCAAGCTGAAAAAGTATAGAGAGACATTGCTAGCACAACCATAAAACACACCCTTTCAGAAATGTCATCTTCTAAAATAGAGTAGTAAAAATATTATCTTTGCAGACTATTGTACCTTTTGTAATTATGGTAGTAATACAACAAGAATATTTCCTTGACTATCTGGCATTTGTGACCATCTCCTTAAGGGTATGCAAACTTCACTGGAATGCTAAATGTCACCTATATCTCAAAAAGCCATAATCTCTAGGTCACAGTGTAAAGTAGCTTCATGGGGTGGTGACAAATGCATCAAAACCACCTTAAATTACTTCAGCAAACCTGCCACACACTTCAGGTAGCAAACAGGACCTCAAATGCTGGACCTTGGGTATTTCAAATGGATAAGCAGTTCCTTCTTGAAATTCTCATACCCTTTCTCCAGCACGCCCTCCTCCCTAACTACACACGGAAATGTCCGGACTATCATCTTAAGTGGTTTTTGGTTTGAATATGAAATGTTGCCATACCCTTATGTTTTGAGGACACAGCCACAATCTATGGTACCACTTGAAAATTGCTATGTTTCCATGAAGCACAGCCTGGCTGGCAAAGATAGGTCACTAGGTTTCACCCACCTCTGGATCCAGCCTGCATACTTGCTCTATTTTCTGGTCCATCTTCAAGTAACACTAACATACACTGCCAACAGTGTGGACTGGGAGTAAAAAATAAACCTTTGCTCCTGACTGATATTTTGTCAGTGATGAGAAAAGTAACTGTCACAATCTTTATCTGGCTAATCAATAAAAAGCATGCTTTGTGAATTCAGCCCTCAAGCACTCACTCTGATCAGAGGTTCTTAACCAGTGGGAGCATCAGAATGTATTATTATCAGGATCACCCACCAAAAAAAAAAACACTGGAAGGGGCTTCTGCGAGTGCACATATCACACATATCCAGGGAATCTCTGGGTGATGCTCAGACACTAAACAGATATTTACAAACACTGGATTCTAAGTCAGCACTATACTTGGCATGTTTGAACAGTAAGTAAGACATCCTTTTTTGCCTTCACAGGGCTTCTATAAGCATCACTTAATGCTATCAGAGCATCAGACAATAAACAGCAAATATTTACTAGGTAACTGCATAATATACTAAAGGTGGTAGGTACTGCAGAAAATACAACGAGCAAGGAAAACCACAGTGCCAATGGCCAGACAAGTCAGACTGAACGCAGAACAACACAACTCCTGACAAAGAGCTGGAAAGGAGGCAAAGACAGCTAACTGAAAGGCCAGGGGCATAAAGTGAGAGGCTGGTGTCTCATGATCTACAGAAGGCAGGCTGAATATGGCGATGAGGAATTCTGCTTAGACCAGTGTAGTTTGGTGTCCACAAGGCAGGAATACCACAAGCTGCAGCTCTGCGAATTTCTAAGCAGGCCACAGGTGACTTGGGGTTACTGACTCTCTACTGACCCATCTTCTTGGTCCCAGGTCAAGGCAGTGACTACCAGGATGTTCCATGCTTAAGATACTCTGACCTTCAGTTAGTATTTTATAGGAAGATGAGATTGAAACTACAAGAGAACCCTATTCTTGTCAAATTTCTAATCTATTCATCTACTGGTTTCTATCAGGATGGACTCTTGCAGTACCTTCAAATCCATTACAATAATTACTTACTCTGATGTTTAAATTGTCCCCAATTTGGTAAGAAAAGCCTTAAAGGACTGTTTCCTTTAAAATATCCCGCCGGGCGTGGTGGCGCACGCCTTTAATCCCAGCACTCGGGAGGCAGAGGCAGGCGGATTTCTGAGTTCGAAGCCAGCCTGGTCTACAAAGTGAGTTCCAGGACAGCCAGGGCTACACAGAGAAACCCTGTCTCGAAAAACCAAAAAAAAAAAAAAAAAAGAATAAAATAAAATATCCCAATAATTCTTACTTTCTTATATTCTGTACAAGTAAAATACAGAATTAACATGGACCTTTCCTTATCCAGTCCTTCTATCAGTCTTTAAGAGTCCTGATGTGTCCCTGTGGGTGTGAGCTTGAAGGCCCTCATCCTAGCTGCCTGGAAGTCAGCTTCAACTTTTTGCCTTTGGAACAAGATGTAGAACTCTCAGCTCCTCCTGCACCACGCCTGCCTGGAGGCTGCCAACCTCCTGCCTTGATGATAATGGATGGAACCTCTGAACCTGTAAGCCAGCCCCAATTAGATGTTGTCTTTCTGAAGGAGCTGAAGGGGCCTTCTCTGTATCAATGGGAGGGGAGGCCCTTGGTCCTATAAAAGCTTGATGCCCCAGTGTAGAGGAGTGCTAGAACAGGAAGGCGGGAGTGGCTAGGTGGGTAGGGGAGCACCCTCATAGAAGCAGAGTAAGAGGAGATGGGATAGGGGGCTTGTAGAGGGGAAACCAGGAAAGGAGATAACATTTGAAATGTAAATAAATAAAATATCTAATTTAAAAAAATAATAATAAATTTTGTCCTAATGAGAGTTGCCTTGGTCATGGTGTTTGCTCACAGTTGTAAAACCCTAACTAAGACAGAAGTTGTTACCAAGAACTGGGGTATTGCTGTGATAGGCCTGACCATCTTTTTGTTTGGAAAAATGTAGATTTGCAGACAGGATTTGGAAAGCAATAGAATGCTTTAAGTGGAGCTTAATGGGCCATCCTAATAGGAATATGGAAGACTTTGTAGCTGAGAGTTCTGTATCTTGTTCCAAAAGCAAACAGGAGAAGCCTGACTTCCAGGCAGCTAGGACAAGAGTCTTAAAGTCCATGCCCACAGTGACACACTTCCTCCCACAAGGCCCTATCTACTAGAACAGGGCCACACTCCAGGCCAAGCATAGTCAAACTACTGTATAGGCAAAGCTGAGGAATGTGCAAACACATGGCCACACTCACTTTTATACTACAGTTCTACTTCTGTTAGGTATTCACAATAACACCCCAACTGGTAACCAACAATTCAATAGTCATTTTTTTTGTTGTTGTTGTTGTTTTTCACTTAATTTTTGGTTCAATTGACCTTAATCAAGCCTCTTCACCATTAGAAGTCACCAATTTCCTTCCATACTGACCCCAGCTCTATACATATACATATCTTCTTATTTGCATAGCTTCCCATTCTGGATTGAACTGTCCTGAGACTCAGAAACCCTCCTTCCTCAACTCAGCTCCCAACACTTCTGGTAGGCCCTCCCTTTGTCTCTATTCACTTATGGTGACATTGACACTTTATGGAGACCTTGTCACCCTGCCAGATTCTCTGAAACTGGAGTTGGGGTGGTTGTGATCCACCATGTTGATGATGAGAACCCAACCCAGGCCCTCTGCAAGAGCAGCCAGTGCTTCTAACTACTAAGTCATCTCTCCAGCCCCAGATTTCACATTTTAGTATGAAAGATCCTGAGAGAGAGTGAAAAATTATGTAAGCCCCTATACTTGTGTCCAAAATAGACCCCACTAATGGCAAGGAGTAAAAGTTTAACTCACCCCATTGTTCCAGGATAAACACAAAGTAGAAGTTTAACTCGCTCCATTGTTTCAGGAAATGTTCGTACAGAATACTCCAATCGTTCCTTGAACCCATTATGCTTGCCAAATGCTATAGCCCATGCCAGGTGTTTGCAGTTTCTGCCTTTATAAACCCCTTACCCTTGAGCTCGGGGTCGACTCCTCTATCCCTGCGTGGGATACGAGTCGTCCCCAGTGCACTGGCCTTTCCCAATTAAACCTCTTGCTGTTTGCATCAAGATTGGTCTCTCATGAGTACTGGGGCATCGCATCATCCTGAGACTTGAGTGAGGGTGTCCCTGTTCAGGGGATCTTGCAAGTAAGGAAAATCTAATAGAAAGAACTTAACCGTTTGCTATTCAGTTTGATACATTAAAAAAAAATTGAAGTCAATTTCTATCATATCTCCCCTCACAAATAAGGAACCTATAAGGCAATTGAGCAAATGTGTCACTCTAACCAGAAAATCTATTTGCTCACTGTTCAGAGAGTTTACAAACAGCTGACAGCTTGTGTCTTAGTCAAGGTTTCTATTCCTACACAAAACATGACCAAGACGCAAGTTGGGGAGGAAAGGGTTTAGTCAGCTTACACTTCCACACTCTGTTCATCACCAAGGAAAGTCAGGACTAGAACTCACACAGGGTAGAAACCTGGAGATAGGAGCTGACACATGGAGGGATGCTGCTTACTGACTTAATTCCCCTGGCTTGCTCAGCCTGCTTTCTTATAGAACCCAGGACTACCCAGGGATGGCACCACCCACAATGGGCCCTCCTACCCTTGATCACTAATTGAGAAAATGCCTTACAGCTGGATCTCATGGAGGCATTTCCTCAAAGGAGGCTCCTTTCTCTGTGATAACTCCAGCTTATGACAAGGTGACACACAAAACCAGCCAGTACAGCTTGAGAGTTTACCCTTTTTCTCAGGCTCTATGTTGCCCAATCTGTCCTCAAACCCTCAACCTTCTTGCTTCTACCTCTAGGATGCTGAGACTACAAGCTGGTGCCCTCTGTGCCATACTAGGTCTTTCTTAAACAACTGTTCTTCCTTTAAGCCCTGTTCCTCATTAAATCTCCCGAAGATGAAATATGCCATATTTTTTTTTAAATAAGCACATAGCAGAGAAAGGGAATATGGTCTCATGTAGCCTAGGCTAGACTTGAACTCCTCAGCATCCTACACCCCCCTTACCATTACAGACTTGTGCCACACTCAGCTTGAATAAGCACATTTTAGCAAGAGACAATCAGTTCTGAATTAACCATGTGTACTTATTTACATGTGCTTCTTAAGAATGTGATAAGGGAGGCAGAGGCAGGCGGATTTCTGAGTTCGAGGTCAGCCTGGTCTACAGAGTAAGTTCCAGGTCAGCCAGGACTACACAGAGAAACCCTGCCTCGAAAAACCAAAAGAAAAAAAAAAAAAAAAAAAAAGGAAAAAAAAAGAATTTGATAAGGATTAGTACATTAGACAGTTACTTCCTTCAGACTCTAACTTCAACACTATAAACAGAACAATTAAATTTTAGAATACATACGATATCCTGTTGACTACAGCATCCTCATCTTCTTGTTCATCTGCAAAAATGTTTATAGTGTTACTATTTTATCTCCAACAAAATGTTTCATGAATTTATCTAAAAATATACCAAAATTACCAAGTTTTAAAAATTCACTGCTGAATGGAAAAGACTTTCATAGAGCATTTTGTTGACTTCCACGAGAACCCAGCTGTAGATTTCATTGTAACATATGGAGTGTGGAGAGCTACACGAGTTGTGATTTTCTTTTGAGAAATGCCACTTAACTGATTGGTCCATGTAAATTAAAATTTTACAAATACCTAGTCTCAAGAAAATAAAACTGTGAACCACAGAACCATTGTGAAATGTAGGTAGACAATGTCAGGATAAGATGCCTATGAATGAAGTAGTTGGGTTATTAATGACCAGCAGACATTTCTACTATAAAATAGAACTTATCCACTTTTCTTTGAGTTTTTATAAGTAAAGGAAATGATAAGATCTTCTTAAACCATCCTAAACTACTTTGTGATAGTTTGTATATGCTCGACTCAGGGAGTGGCACTATTAAAAAGGTGTGGCCCTGTTGGAGTAGGTGTGTCACTGTGAATGTGGGCTTTAAGACCCTCATCCTAGCTGCCTGGAAGTGAGTATCTGCTAGCAGCCTTCAGATGAAGATGTAGCACTCTCACCGTGCCTACCTGGATGTTGCCATATTCCTCCCTTGATGATAACCTCCCAACCTATAAGCCAGCCCCAATTAAAGGTTCTTCTAAGAGCTGCCTTGGTCATGGTGTCTGCTCACAGCAGTAAAACCCTAACTAAGACAACCTTAGACAGCATCTCAACAAACTCAAAAGCACAGTCCAAGTTACAGACAGAAAAAATATCATTTTCCATATCTTTGTAAGTAGCAGGCAGATTTCATCAGGATATCTTCTTTACCCCCTCTTCCTCTCTCAGGCTTCCTAGACACCATCTCTTTTGTCTTCTTTCATTCATAAAATTACCAGCTAAAGGGAATATGTAAATACACAAATATTGCAAAACCCTCCCAGTCCTTCCAGCTCTTCATCTGCCTCATGTCCTTGAGTCTCTGGACCTCTCTAGCCTCAATGTCAGTGGTGTGTCTTAGCCATTCTTTGCAGTGTCTGTCCTAAATTACAGGCTTCCCAAAATAACTTTACAGTCAAAGGCACCACAAAATCACATACATGATTAATTTTTATCCTGCTACCTCCACACCTAATCCATCACCAAGTCTGGAGAAAAGGTCCACTATCTCCTTATCCAGATCTGTCATTCTATCCAACCAGCAAGGTCCACAGTCTTTCTCATTCCCTGCAACTATTGGATTAACCTAAAGATCATCTAAATCTACAGTTTTCCTGCATAGCACCCTTACCTTCCCCTTAAACAATGTATTCATGTTTTTCACTTGTACCCTATCCTCTCTTTCCTTCTATGTGTCTAATCTATAAAACAATGTGACCAGGCATCTTTAAAACAACTGAGGAACTGTCTTGACTCTTTAGATCTTCACATTCTTGGCAGATTAAGGATCCAAGGAATACTTCCAAACAGCACAGAGCCAGATGATGGCTCTAAAGCAACATACTGCAACTAGAGCTGTTCCTTTTATTTCTCTCAAGTTTGATAAGATATTATATCAAAGAATCATTAATATATGGGATCTTTAAAACAAGTATAATACAGCATTGACCATTATTAGTGCAACATCACAGATAGAAAATACTATGATTAAAAAAAAATAGCTGAGAATTAGCAAAAGGTAGTAAGGAATGTGCTGGAATACATATAAAATACTAATCCAAAAATGTGAATTCACCAGTCCATTAAAAAGTAAAGATATGCCAGGCATGGTGGCGCACGCCTTTAATCCCAACACTCGGAAGGCAGAGGCAGGCGAATTTCTGAGTTCAAGGCCAGCCTGGTCTACAAAGTGAGTTCCAGGACAGCCAGGGCTATACAGAGAAACCCTGTCTCAAAAAACCAAAAAAAAGAAAAAAAAAGAAAAACCCTCCGATTAACTCAGGACAAAATGAGATAATACAGGACACTATACAACTGAATACCAGTACAAGTATAAGTACTCTAAATTTTATATTGCTTTAGAAGGAAAACAGAGGCTGGAGAGATGGTTCAACACTTAAGAGCACTTGCTGCTCCTGCAGAGGTCTCAAGTTTGATTCCCAGCAATTATATGGAGGCCATTTTTAACTCCAGTTACTGGGGATGCAACACCCTCTTCTGGCCTCTGCAGACATGGGGCATGCATACAGTGCAAAAATATGCATGCAGGCAAAACACTATAGCACATAAAATAAAAATAAGTAAATACATCTTTCTGAAAAAAAGGAAATCAAAGAGAAGGAAGGAAGGAAGGAAAAAAGGAAGGAAGAAAAGAAAAGAAAGGAGGGAGGGAGGGAAGGAAGTAGGGAGGGAGGGGAGGAGGGAGGAAGGGAAAGAGGGAAGGAAAGAGACAAGACAATTCTGTAGTGAGAAAATGAAAGGGGCTGGGATGATTAGGATGCTCAGTTAGAATCAGTCACAAAGAACCAAACACCCTCATAAACTCTGGAATTTCCTAGGTAGTAAATAGCCAACAACTATTCTTAGTTACGCATGAGAGTTATGATAAGCAAGGACTCTGGGCTGGGCTGGATGGGTGGCTGAGTGTAGTCGGGTTTCCTGGGGGTTATTTTTAGTATTCTCAGGACCAGGCAACTGTTTACTTCAGCCATCAGCATATTCAGCATGGCTGCAATGTGTGGGAAGAGCCCATATACCACCCCAGATACGCAGCTCTGAGGAGAGCTGTAACATATCTCTTTCTACTTACCTGATTTTCTCTTGTATCTTATAATGATGAAGTAGGAAACGATGTAGAGAATGGCAAAGAGAAGAAAACATATCTGAAACAAAGAAATTTAATAGGTCATTTACATTGTTGCCTGTCATTTTTATAACCAACAAGAGATACATCTTTGGTATTTAAAGGAAATGAAGGATCTATAACTACTGAAAAGTAAAACTTATGGAAATTTCACAAATGTAACATTTTGATAAAAAAATGAACTGATCGATTATTCTACTTAATACTATTTTGGTGAGAAAGCCCGGTTTAAAGTTTCTCTTTTCATAAGTTGAGAAAATTTTTTCAAAGTCCTGTGGAAGTGTAAAGAGCCAAGCCATCATCAACAATTCTAAGAACTGAAATGAATGGGCCACGCTGTCCTTCTAAAAAGGAAAGCATGCTAAGAGCGGCAGTAATATGCGATGGGTGTACTGGCACCACAACTTGACAGATTCAGTCACACGGAGCTTTAGCATAAAAGAAGCAACACAGATCAATGTGGAGTAAAAAATAACTTCAGTAAATATACTACATGCTAAAATTAAAATTAAAATTCTTCACTCAACTGGGGTTTAAGTCTTAACAATAAATTCCACTTACTTTGTCTAATAAAGACTGTACAGGATTACTGTATGTGGCCTGAGGTTCTACTCTCCACACATGGCAATGCCCCCCTCACTGTACTAGTTAATGGGGGAAGGAGCTCACCAGCTTATCAGGACTGATTAGAACTTACAACATACTCTCAAGGATTTTCACATACAGAGCACTGTTCTTCACAACATTAATATATCAGTAGGCCTACTAAACTCACTCTTATCAACTTTGGCACTCACTGGCCACTATGAGCTCAAATTGTTTAGTTTTTCTGTATGTGTAGACTTTCCCTTCTTGGCAGAATTTCCCCAGATTATCCCTTGATGCCTACATGGCACAATTTCCTTAAGGCTGAATGGTACACATCAGGATCACCACATTTTCTTTACCTATTTATCTATACTGGCACACACATCAGTTGTCTCTATAACATGACATGGTGAACCCTGAGCACAGTGTGTCTCATAAACCAACTCATTCCCTTTGAATGTGGATCCAGAATGGAAGAGGTAGCGCACTTTGCATATCTGCTTTGCATTCTGGAGGACATGTCATGCTGTTCTGGTGCCAGGAGTGCACAAGGCTTCCTTTTATTCCACATCCTCAACAGAACTTCTCTCTTGTTCTACAGAAGCAGCCATTACAACAGATACGAGGTGAATCTTCCCTTCCATTTCTCTATGACAAAGATGCTAAGTACATTTTCATATATCTGTTGTATATTTGTATATCTTCTTTTGAGAAATGTCCACCCAAGTCTACCCATTTTTATTTGGGTCATATGTGTACATGGCCCTTTATTTTCATCAGGGAAGGTCAAGAAACAGGATATCCACCAAAGACCAAATGATAAAAATAAAGCCTCACTCAAGCTTATGGAGCATGTTGAAAAAAACCTGACTTTCAACCTGCTGAAATCTAGTGGTCACTCCGAGCACGGACTTCTCAGTATGAGTTGGTGGACATGTAATAAAAAAGACTTCAGACTTGGTTGGTAGTCATCCCTGTCTAAGCCATCCACTTAGAAAACAACAATGAAATGGAGAGGAGCACGGCAAACTGAGTGTCAACATCCTCATAATACATGTGGGAGACTGATGGAACACAGTCCCAACATCTGTTCTGGAAGCCTAAAGATGTCAAGAATGCTGGCTAAGTCAAGTGGTGGTAGTTCACACTTTTAATTCCAGCACTCGGGGAGGTAGAAGCAGACAGATCTTTGTGAGTTCAAGGCCAGCTGGTCTACAGAGCAAGTTCCGAGACAGCCAGGGTTACACACAGAGAAACCCTGTCTCAAAACAAAAGAAAAAAATTGGCTAACAAGAGGATGTTAGTAGAGTTACAACCTTCTCTTGAAATCCTCTGGAGCACAGCAAATGGGTCAACAGAAAAACCAAATGCTGGTAAAGAAACATAAAGAAATAGAAGTCTACAAAACAATGGATGTCAGGCTCCATGAGCAAGCAAACTTGGCAGTAAAACAATGAATCCTAAAGTTAAAATAGGATGTCGGATGGCTAGCAGAGGAATCCTGAGTTGATTCCTTTAGTAAGTTGTTTGTAGTGGACTTACTATATCTAGAAACCTATTCTAACACTGGGGACATTAGTGAGCAAAGGTATACCCTTGTGACACATCTCAGAAAGAGCAGTAACAATAAATATAAATATATAACAGACAATTACATTACGGGGTGTTTGAGGATAGTATGGGCCCAAGAAAACAGGGAGTACCATTAGCAGTGGGGGCTTATCTTGCCAGGAGGACAAGAGAAGCAAGACCAGCAGTGTACGATGCAGAGATAATAGTAATGTCAAAGACCTGAAGCAAGACAGCTCTGCTGTGTTCAAATGAAAGGAAAAAATAACAGATGAAATGGAGGGATTAATAGGAGTCCAGGGCAAAGACGACTTTGTTACAGGTGCTAGTACTTACACATGGTAACTAACAAATTGGCTCTGACCCTGAGGGAGACAGGAATCCATGTAAGAGTCTGAACAGAGAGATGGCATGATCAGACTCAAGGAAGAAACTCACCCCAATTGCTAGGGGACACACACACATGTTATATGTATGTTTGTATGTATATATGTACCAGAACAGAAGCAGAGACCATAAAAGAACTGAGCACAAAACAAGGCAGGAGAGATATCACTCAGACCTGTAGAGTGAAACCTTAAGAAATGATTGAGTCATGGGTGTTTTCAAAGCAGGCCTGCTAGGACTTATAAAAACAAACACAAAGTTCTAGTCCTGAGAAACTGGAAAGACTGAGTTGCAAAGTCTTGAGTCGGGAAGATTACAAAACAATATGGTTCAGAGGAGGAGTGGGCTTTGCTGAGTTTGAGATATACACTCAAAGGTGGAAAGCTGAGTGAGTAGGTCTTTATATAAATCTATACTTGTGATGGTTTGTATATCCTTGGACCAGGGAGTGGCACCATCTGAAGGTGTGGCCTTGTTGGAATAGGTGTGACCTGGTTGGAATGGGTGTGTCACTGTGGGTGTGGGTATAAGATCCTCACCCTAGTTGCCTGGAAGTCAGTCTTCCACTAGCAGCCTTTGGATGAAGACATAGAACTCTCAGCTCCTCCTGTGCCATGACAGCCTGGATACTGCCATGCTCCCACCTTGATGATAATGGACTGAACCTCTGAACCTGTAAGCCAGCCCCAATTAAATGTTGTTTTTTATAAGACTTGCCTTGGTCATGGTGTCTGTTCACAGCAGTAAAACCCTAACTAAGACAATACTGTTCAGGGGAAAGACTAGACTACACATTAAAAAACAAAGAACAATCAGCAGATGACAATGTCCTGAGGCTATGGTGCAAAAGCAGGCAGAGAAGATAAGTCTAAAAACAGAGCATAGCTCTCAAATGTTCAGAGACTGCCAGGCAAGCAATCACCAAGGGCAGAGCACCTAGGGCTTGCACATCTCCTGACCCACATGAAGGAACGAGGACTTTACAACAGTGTCAAATACTGCTGACAGGCCAAACAAGATGAGGACAGAGGACTGACAACTGGATCTGGTGCCCTGGAAGTCACTGCAGCCTAGAGTTGCTTTTCTGGAGCAATGAAGACAAAAGCCTAGCTCAAGTGGATTCCCAGAAGAGCTGGAAGGAGAACTGTAAGCAGAGTTCTTCCTTAGAGCTATCAGAAAACAAAGGAGTTGTGAAGAGGAACTCAAAGTCAAGAACCTTTTTTAAAGTGAGAAAAGCTACTGAAGGAAGAAAGAATAATCCAGCAGGCGGTGTAAGAGGAGGAGGAGATGGAGTAATGCTGAAATGACTATACAGCTGAGGGACTCAGAAAATCTTCCTGTGAGTGAATCAAGGGGCAGGAAATGAGTGGGGGAAGAGAACAGAGAGGAAAAAGACCATAGTAAGGATGCTGGTGCAATTGACAAGAGGATTAGGCGACATGAGTCACTGCAACTTTAACAAGAGATGTTTTCTGAAGTAGTGAGACAAAAGCCTGGCTGAAGTAGATTCTGGGAAAAGCTAAAAGAGAAAGGAGTAAGCCTGAAGGAGGGAAATGAGGAAAAGGAGGGCAGCTCCACTAATCTCTGCTCTCACCTCCTATGTTCTCTTCATTTGAGCACACCAGAGCCATCCCACATCAGACCCTTGGAATCACTACTGTCTCTGCCTCTAGGCCAACTCTCAAATGTCTGAATCTCTCATCCTTTGTCTCACAGCTCTTCCACTCCCTGGCACCAACTTCTGTCTTTGTTTTCTATTGCTGTGTAGAGGAATCATGACTTCCATAAGGCTATGTATAGAAGAAACAGTTTAGCCGGGCAGGGTGGCGCACGCCTTTAATCCCAGCACTCGGGAGGCAGAGGCAGGTGGATTTCTGAGTTCGAGGCCAGCCTGGTCTACAGAGTGAGTTCCAGGACAGCCAGGGCTATACAGAGAAACCCTGTCTTGAAAAACAAAAAAAAATAAAAATAAATAAATAAATAAATAAATAAAAAGAAAGAGTTTATTGGGAGTTAACAGTTTCAGATGGTGAGTTCATAACCATTATGACAGAGTGCATGGCAGCAGGCAGGCACAAGATTCCAACAGGAGCTGAAAGCGTACATCCTGATCCACAAACACAAGGCAGAAGGAGGGAGGGAGAGAGAGACAGAGAGAGAGAGAGAGAGAGAGAGCACTAACTGGGAGCAGCATGGGCTTCTGGAACCTCAAAGCACTCCCCAGTAACATATCTGCTCCAATAAGGCTCCTAATCCTTCCCAAACAGTTCCACCAACTAAGTACCAAGCATCCAAATATATGAACCTATCTATATGCCCACTGTCACTCAAACCACCACAACAATTAATGACAAAAGAGGCCATAAATGTGAAAGAAAGCAAAAAGTATATTGAAGAACTTGGCAGGAGGGAAGGTAAGGGGTAAGAGATATAAAAAAAAAATTAGGTAAGAACAAATGTAAACAAAAGTATTAAAGACATCTACAATGAAAACTCTATAGCACTCAAAACCTGAAGAAGACACTAGAAGGTAGAAAGACTTCCAATGTTCATGGACTGAGAGAATTAATACTATTAAAATGGCATACTACCAAAGCAATCTACAAATCCAATGCACCTAATCAAAATACTAACATCTTTCACAAAACAATAAAAAGCAAGCAAAACATTATTTGGAGTCATAAAGACCCCCAATAAAAAAAAACAAACATTTTTTTTAAAAAGGTTTGATTGGAGGTTACCACAATAATCAATTCTTGACTTCAAAATATAGTACTTCACCAATAAAATCACTAACAAAATCAGCATGTATGCAGAATAAAAGCAAATAAGTAAAGCAATGAATAATGGACCAAGAAATAAACTATACATGTACAGCTATATGGTTCTTAACAAATCTTCCAAAAATATAGACAATGAAGAAAAGGCATCGTCTTATACAAATAGTACTGAGACACTTAATAGCCACATGTAGAAGGTTGAAACTAGATCCCTATCTCTCACCCTACACAAACATCAACTAAGAAATAGATCAAAGATCTTAATCGAAGACTTGAAACTACTAGAGGAAAGCACAGAGGAACCTGGTAGGACTCCAATAGCTCAAGAAATAAAAGCAAGAACTGACAGACAAAATTACACCAAATTAAAATGCTTCTGAGGAGCATTTTACGAAACTACAGTATGAAGTGTTACCCCAGAGTTAGAGAAAATCTTTGTCAGCTATTAATCTGAAGGAGAATTAATAACCAGAATATTTTAACTCCAACCTTAACAGCAAAAGAACAAATAATCCAATCAATAAATGACAAATGATCCAAACAGATACTTCTCATAAAACAAAGGAAGGAAGGAAACACAAATGGCTAATGTTCAACATTCTTAGCTATCAGGGAATGGGAATCAAGATTTCACTCAGCCAAATGGTTCTTATCCAAAATGCTGCTGAAGATGTGGACAAAAAGGAACCTTTATATACTTTGGAAGGTATATGAATCAGTACAGCCACTATAAAAATGGAGATTCAAAAAAAAAAAAAAAAAAACTACAAACAGACCTATATATAGCTCAGTTATACCACTCCTGTGCACAGGATCTGCACTCCTGTGTTTATCACAGCACCAGTCACAGTGGCCTATTGACACAATAGGCCACTTTGACTTAATTGGAAATCTGTGTGTCCAAACCTTTAGGTCCTTGTCCCCAGTTGGGTTTTGATGGATCAATAACTCCAACAGCCAATGGCTGGGCAAAGAGGGAGAGGTGGGACTTCTAGGTTCCTGTGGGCAAGGAGACAAGAGCAAGGAGGAGATGCAGAATCAAGAGACATCTCAGATTTAGAGCCACAGGGGGAAGATCATCCAAAATGTAGTTGGGAAGGGAAAGTGGCCCCTGGAAGGGCAGCCCAGAAGCATCTTGGGCAGCATAAACCAATAAGCCTCACAGAAGGTAACAGGGCAGCAAAGTTAAAGGTAGATTTAGAAGGTGCCGAGTCAGGCGTACTGGAGGGAAAAGTATGCTAGCTGAGGGAGGATTAGAACGGCCCAGCCTTTGCGTAGCCAAGGCATTTCAAAACTAAACTTGTGTGTGTGGGGTGTGTGTGTGTGTGTGTCTTTCATTTGCAGCAAAGAGCTCCTGAGTGGGAGCTCTGGCTGGAAGCTAAAGGGGAGTAGCTAAAATTACTGCTACACAATAGTCTATTGACAGGTGACAGAACCAAAAAGATACGGTACATATACACAGTGGAGAATTACTCAGCTATAAAGGAAGATGAAGCTGTTTTGAGGGTAAAAGGACCATGAGGTATATAAGAGGAGAACAAAAGGGAGAAGGAATCAAATGAGGATATATGAATACATAGAAATGTCACAGTAAAATCCAATCACTGGTATAATTAATGTGCATATTCTAACCCATGAATGATGGCATTCACCTATATTCTCAACACTTGAGAAATGGAAGAACAAGAGTTCAAGTTCATCTTCAGTAATACAATGAGAGTTCAAAGCTAACCCAGCCTATATGAGACCCTGTCTCTCACAAAGAAAAAGAGCCACTAGAGTACTTTATTTTAAATGATGTAACCCAAAAGGAAGAAATAACTGTGATGTATCATCATGTAGTAGAAAAAGCATAGAACCAAAACACTCATATACATAAAATTAATAAATATTTAAATAAATAAATCATTTCTAAATGTATCAACTTTATTTAGAAAGATAAATAAAACTCTACTTTAGCTAGGTGACATTAATTCATCATGAATGAAAAAGTAAACCTAAGCCAAATACATAAGAAAAAAAATGTGAATTTTAAAACAACCTAAGTGGCTCACAACCACCTCTAATGAGATCTGACGCCCTCTTCTGGTGCATCTGAAGTCAGCTACAGTGTACTTATGTATTTTTTTTTTATTTTTATTTTTATTACATATTTTCCTCAATTACATTTCCAATACTATCCCAAAAGTCCCCCATAGCGCCCCCCACTTCCCTACCCACCCATTCCCATTCTTTTGGCCCTGGCATTCCCCTATATTGGGGCATATAAAGTTTGCAAGTCCAATGGGCCTCTCTTTCCATTGATGGCCGACTAGACCATCTTTCGATACATATGCAGCTAGAGACAAGAGCTCCAGGGTTCTGGTTAGTACATCATGTTGTTCCAACAATAGGGTTGCAGATCCCTTTAGCTCCTTGGGTACTTTCTCTAGCTTCTCCATTGGGAGCCCTGTGATACATCCAATAGCTGACTGTGAACATCCACTCCTGTGTTTGCTAGGCCCCGGCATCGTCTCACAAGAGACAGCTATATTTGGGTCCTTTCAGCAAAATCTTGCTAGTGTATGCAATGGTGTCAGCGTTTAGAAGCTGATTATGGGACGGATCCCTGGATACAGCAGTCTCTAAATGGTCCATCCTTTCATCACAGCTACGAACTTTGTCTCTGTAACTCCTTCCCTGGGTGTTTTGTTCCCAATTCTAAGAAGGTGCACAGTGTCCACACTTTGGTCTTCATTCTTCTTGAGTTTCATGCGTTTATCAAATTGTATCTTATATCTTGGGTATCCTAAGTTTTGGGCTAATATCCACTTATCAATGAATACATATTGTGCGAGTTCTTTTGTGATTGTGTTACTTCACTCAAGATGATGCCCTCCAGGTCCATCCATTTGGCTAGGAATTTCATAAATTCATTCTTTTTAATAGCTGAGTAGTACTCCATTGTGTAAATGTACCATAATTTCTGTATCCATTCCTCTGTTGAGGGACATCTGGGTTCTTTCCAGCTTCTGGCTATTATAAATAGGGCTGCTATGAACATAGTGGAGCATGTGTCCTTTTTACCGGTTGGGACATCTTCTGGATATATGCCCAGGAGAGGTATTGCTGGATCCTCCGGTAGTACTATGTCCAATTTTCTGAGGAACCGCCAGACTGATTTCCAGAGTGGTTGTACAAGCTTGCAATCCCACCAACAATGGAGGAGTGTTCCTCTTTCTCCACATCCTCGCCAGCATCTGCTGTCACCTGAATTTTTGATCTTAGCCATTCTGACTGGTGTGAGGTGGAATCTCAGGGTTGTTTTGATTTGCATTTCCCTGATGATTAAGGATGTTGAACATTTTTTCAGGTGCTTCTCTGCCATTCGGTATTCCTCAGGTGAGAGTTCTTTGTTCAGTTCTGAGCCCCATTTTTTAATGGGGTTATTTGACTTTCTGGAGTCCACCTTCTTGAGTTCTTTATATATATTGGATATTAGTCCCTTATCTGATTTAGGATAGGTGAAGATCCTTTCCCAATCTGTTGGTGGTTTTTTTGTCTTATTGATGGTGTCTTTAGCCTTGCAGAAGCTTTGTAGTTTCATGAGGTCCCACTTGTCAATTCTCGATCTTACAGCACAAGCCATTACTGTTCTATTCAGGAATTTTTCCCCTGTGCCCATATCTTCAAGGCTTTTCCCCACTTTCTCCTCTATAAGTTTCAGTGTCTCTGGTTTTATGTGAAGTTCCTTGATCCACTTAGACTTGACCTTAGTACAAGGAGATAGGAATGGATCGATTCGCATTCTTCTACATGTTAACAACCAGTTGTGCCAGCACCATTTGTTGAAAATGCTGTCTTTCTTCCACTGGATGTTTTTAGCTCCCTTGTCGAAGATCAAGTGACCATAGGTGTGTGGGTTCATTTCTGGGTCTTCAATTCTATTCCATTGGTCTATTTGTCTGTCACTATACCAGTACCATGCAGTTTTTATCACAATTGCTCTGTAGTAGAGCTTAAGGTCCGGCATGGTGATTCCACCAGAGGTTCTTTTATCCTTGAGAAGAGTTTTTGCTATCCTAGGTTTTTTGTTATTCCAGATGAATTTGCAGATTGCACTTTCTAATTCGTTGAAGAATTGATTTGGAATTTTGATGGGGATTGCATTGAATCTGTAGATTGCTTTTGGCAAGATAGCCATTTTTACAATGTTGATCCTGCCAATCCATGAGCATGGGAGATCTTTCCATCTTCTGAGATCTTCTATAATTTCTTTCTTCAGAGACTTGAAGTTTTTATTATACAGATCTTTCACTTCCTTAGTTAGAGTCACGCCAAGATATTTTATATTATTTGTGACTATTGAGAAGGGTGTTGTTTCCCTAATTTCTTTCTCAGCCTGTTTATTCTTTGTGTAGAGAAAGGCCATTGATTTGTTTGAGTTAATTTTATATCCAGCTACTTCACCGAAGCTGTTTATCAGGCTTAGGAGTTCTCTGGTGGAATTTTTAGGGTCCCTTATATATACTATCATATCATCTGCAAAGAGTGATATTTTGACTTCATCTTTTCCAATTTGTATCCCTTTGATCTCCTTTTGTTGTCGAATTGCTCTGGCTAGGACTTCAAGTACAATGTTGAATAGGTATGGAGAAAGTGGACAGCCTTGTCTAGTCCCTGATTTTAGAGGGATTGCTTCAAGCTTCTCACCATTTACTTTGATGTTGGCTACTGGTTTGCTGTAGATTGCTTTTATCATGTTTAGGTATGGGCCTTGAATTCCTGATCTTTCCAAGACTTTTATCATGAATGGGTGTTGGATCTTGTCAAATGCTTTTTCCGCATCTAAGGAGATGACCATGTGGTTTTTGTCTTTGAGTTTGTTTATATACTGGATTACGTTGATGGATTTCCGTATATTGAACCATCCCTGCATCCCTGGGATGAAACCTACTTGGTCAGGATGGATGATTGTTTTGATGTGTTCTTGGATTCGGTTAGCAAGAACTTTATTGAGGATTTTTGCATCAACATTTCTAAGAGGAAAACTCATAGCTCTGAGTGCCTCCAAAAGGAAACTAGAGAGAGCACACATTAGCAGCTTGACAACACACCTAAAAGCACTAGAACAAAAGGAAGCAAATTCACCCAAGAGGAGTAGACGGCAGGAAATAATCAAACTCAGGGGTGAAATCAACCAAGTGGAAACAAGAAAAACTATTCAAAGAATCAACCAATCAAGGAGCTGGTTCTTTGAGAAAATCAACAAGATAGATAAACCCTTAGCCAGACTCACTAGAGGGCACAGGGAAAGCATCCTAATTAACAAAATCAGAAATGAAAAAGGAGACATAACAACAGATCCTGAAGACATCCAAAACACCATCAGATCCTTCTACCAAAGGCTATACTCAACAAAACTGGAGAACCTGGATGAAATGGACAAGTTCCTAGACAGATACCAGGTACCAAAGCTGAATCAAGATCAGGTTAATGATCTAAACAGCCCTATATCCCCCAAAGAAATAGAAGCAGTCATTAATAGTCTCCCAACTAAAAAAAGCCCAGGACCAGATGGGTTTAGTGCAGAGTTCTATCAGACCTTCAAAGAAGATCTAATCCCAGTTCTTCACAAACTATTCCACAAAATAGAAACAGAAGGTACTCTACCCAACTCATTCTATGAAGCCACAATTACTCTGATACCTAAACCACAAAAAGACCCAACAAAGATAGAAAACTTCAGACCAATATCCCTTATGAATATTGATGCAAAAATCCTCAATAAAGTGTACTTATGTATAATAGTAAATAAATCTTTGGGTCAGAGCAAGCAGAGACTGAACGAGTGGAGCTGACTGGAGGCAGCCGGTCCAAGTGGGGCCAACCAGAGCGAGCAGAGGTCCTAAAAAGAAAAAAAAGAAAGAAAGAAAGAGCCAGGCGTGGTGGCGCACGCCTTTAATCCCAGCACTCGGGAGGCAGAGGCAGGCGGATTTCTGAGTTCGAGGCCAGCCTGGTCTACAGAGTGAGTTCCAGGACAGCCAGGGCTATACAGAGAAACCCTGTCTCGAAAAACCAAAAAAAAAAAAAAAAAAAAAAAAAGAAAGAAAGAAAGAAAGAAAGAAAGAAAGAAAGAAAATAATGAGAAAGGCAAAGCTTCTCTAAGACCTACAACAAGGCAAGGGCACCCTTTCTCATTCTTCAACGCAGTTCTAAGAATCCTATTTAATGCGGGAAAACAAGAAAAAGGATTTAAGTTAACAAGTAAAACTGCCTTTATACACAGATGGTTGTATTATCTAATTTAAAAAAAACTGAATGAATACACAGAAAGACCTAGAACTTATACATAATTATATCAAGAGTGAAGGTCACAAGATTAAAATGCTGAAGTCAATCACTTTTCCTATATGCCAGCAATGGACAAGTGAAATTTTTGTTTTGGCTTGGTCTCAGTTTTTATGTCAGGGTTTTGCTGTTGTTTGCATGCTTTTTGTTTTGAGACAGAGTATCACTATATAGCCCTGACTGGCATGAAGCTCATCATATAGACCAGAGTAGCCCTAAAATGACATAGACCTGCCTGTCTCTACCTATGGAGATTCTGGGAATAAAAGTATGTGACACCAATCTGAACCGAACACCTAACCAGGCAAGACTTCCAATGGAGGAATGGAACACCAATTCAGCCACAAAACCCTCGAACCACAATTTGTCCTACCTACAAGATGTCAGGGATAAAGATGGAGCAGACATTGCAGAAATGGTCAACCTACGACTGGCCCAACTTGAGACCCCACCATTACTGATACGTGCAAACTGGAACCTAGTGTAACTGTCCTCTGAGAGGCTTCATCCAGAAGCTGATGGAAACAGATGCAGAAACCCACAGTCAAACATTAGGCAGAGCTCAGGGTATCTTATGGAAGAGTGGGGGATAGGATTGAGGGAGCCAGAGGAGTCAAAGAAAATACAAGAAAACCTACAGAATCAACTAACCTGGGCCCATAGGAGGGGTCACAGAGACTGAACCACCATCCAAAGAGGATGAAAGGGGCATACCTATGTCTCCTACATATATGCAACAGATTTGAAGCTTAGTCTTTCTATGGGATCCCTAAAGACTAGAACAGGGGTTCTCTTTGACTATACTGTCTGCCTCTGGATCCCTTTCCCCTAACTGGGATGCCTTGTCTAGGCTCAATAGAAGATGTGCCTAGTCCTAGATGTGATTTGCCAAGGCAAGTTAATATCAATAGGAGGCCTCCCTTTCTCTTGTGAAGATGGAAGGGTGGTGATGGAGGGGGAGAGATAGGCAGGGAGAGGGAGGGCCTGGGAGGAAAGGAGGGAGAAGCTTCAATTGATCGAAATGTAAATTAATTAATTACTTTAAAAGGTGTGTGCTACCAGCACAGGAACAAGTGAAACTTGAATATAAAACACACATCATTTACACCAGCATGCCAAAAAAAAAAAAAAAATTTAATGTTAACAGAGTATGCAGAAATCTAACAAAACATATTTAAAATATACATAAGAAAACCATAAAACTCTGATGAAAACATCTAAAAATAACTTTAATAAATGGGAGATAGCCCATGTTCATGAACAGGGAGATGTAAGTTCTCCCTATTTGATCTACAAACTGAATGCAATTCCAATCAAAACCCAAGCAAGTTACTTTGTAGATATAAACAAACTCATTCTAAAGTTTATGCAGAGAATCAAAACCCAGAAGAATCAGCACAATCTGAAGACAAAGAATATAATCAAAGGGCTTTTGTAAAGTAAAAATAAAGCTTAAATAATCAATGAAGTAGCCAGGCGGTGGTGGCACACGCCTTTAATCCCAGCACTTGGGAGGCAGAGGCAGGTGGATTTCTGAGTTCCAGGCCAGCCTGGTCTACAAAGTGAGTTCCAGGACAGCCAGGGCTACACAGAGAAACCCAGTCTCGAAAAATCAAAAATAATAATAATAATCAATGAAGTACTGACCAATGGAACAGAATAGGAATGCTAGAATTATAACCATATAATACAGCTAACTGATCTTTCACAAAGCACAAGGACAATACAATGAGGAAGATAATGTAGGTTGTTGAAATAATTAGACATCCACCTTAAATATGCTAAAAACAAGGAGTAATACAGGCATTTCCAAGCCCATTTCCAAGAATTGTGAGATATCTACTTGTGCTCACTAGGATTTCCCAAAAACAGCTCTCAGAACTTAAAGGGCACAGTTGTACTGCCGTAGCAGTCATATTTCAGATTCCTGAGTGTGTCAGAGCAGATCCACCCTGAGAGAACTTTCAGAAACTAGCAGATGTCTACTGCCAGGTGCACCAGGCACAGAGGAATGAGTAAACCTGCCACTTCTCTGGGCTGACACTGTAGTTTGATGGTAGAGGACCCAGATTCAGTTCCCAGTAGCCACATGACAATTCACAACTATTTGTTAACTCCAGTTCCAAAGATCTGATGCCCTCTTCTGGACTCCATGGGCATCATGCACATACATGATATACAGATATAAGTACAAACAAACACTCATACATATAAAAGAATTTTTAAAATAAAACAAAATTAACCTATAGCCTTAGAAACCAGAGCAGCAGTTACTCTTAGAGAAGATAAAAGTTACAACTGTTGAGAAAGCCTGGGTCTCTGGCAAGGTAGCAAAATTCTATTTCTGCATCTGAAACCATGATTAGTCAAGTATGTTTTGTAGGAAATGTATCTTGGACATACTTAAAATTATAGATTCCTTCCTAGTAGCATAATTTGTGGGAGTAACCAAATACTTTCTGATTGGCTTTAAGGTCCACTCCACAAAATGAACCTCATACCTGGCACTGTAATTGAGACAAGACTCTGTGGGTAAAGAGGCATAGACCCTAGGACAGAACCTACTACTACTATATTGCTAACTGAAAACCATATTAAACTAACGCCTAATGGCTTATTGTTAAACCCAGAGATTAGTGCATCTTTTAACCTTCATCAGAGATGCTTTCTGTGTAGAGACCCAAAATGGCCAAGATGCAAAGAATATGAGGCTACAGAATGAATGTTCAGCCCTAAATAGGAATTCTGTATCATTCCCCTCTTCCTGAGACTTAAAATAATTGTGGAAGAGGGGGCAAAACGATTGTAAGAGCCAGAAGCAGTGGATGTCCATATAGAACCAGTGTTTTCCAGTTATGACAGGGCAGTTATACAAATGAACTGAGGGTGGCTGTAACAGTGCATACAAAACCTGGGCAAGCCCAAGCCAGACAAAAATCTCAGTAAGGAGAAAGAAGTAAACATGAAGACCCACCCCTAACTGAGGAGTTACTGACAACTGACAGCTGCTAAAAAAGAGTCAGGTTTTTTTTTAAAGTGTGCTACTCATAGGTCAACCATAACCTCCGATGAATGCCCATACACCCAAGCATGGAAATGCAGCACAAATTTGATTCAAATGGTTAAAAAAAAAAAAAAGAGTCATGAAGTTGAGTATGTGGAGAGAGGTCTGGGAGGGACTGGGGAGGGATGAATGTGCTCAAAATACATTGTATGAAATAATCAAAGAAGTAATAAAAATAAAAATTAACCAACTACACTGTGCTAAACTCTATCAACTCAGATTTATGCATCTCCTCTTACTTCAGTATGACTCGGCAAGCCAGTTCTCAGTTTTCAAAATCAGTAACTGCACAAACTGAACCAGAATGGTTCTCTCAAACCAAGGGTGTGACTGAGAGGGGAACGTGAACTAGAAGAGAGGTGAATGCAAATATGTAACTTGGACATACTTTGCAGAGTTATGGGGACACAAATTAATTCATTTACAATAGTGTAGGGTATCCTGAAAGGCACTCAAGAGAGACCTTAGGAAGCCAACCTGGCTTCCTGGCCTGCTAGAAACAGCAGGATGAAAGGGGTCCATCCTTTCCAGAGCAGTTGTTTCACAGCACTGTAGGCTCCTGCTCTCACCCTTCCTACGAAAGACTTGTCTACACTCCTCGGGAAGTTTTTAACTCTGTCCTGGATAAAGGGGTTTAGAGAGGGTGTAAGTATAGGGGGGATGAGGGTGGGAGGCCAGAGCCACTGCAGGGCTGGAAGCTTGGGAAGCCAGGTGTCTGTACCTAACACCTGAGCCACAGCAAGCTCAGCCCAGATACCAGGTACCACGCCAGGTTAGAAGAAAAGAGGCAGCCTATACCCTCAGTTAGCAGGAGATGCGGGATAAACTCAGGTGAAGATGGTGAAGCAGATGATAAAGATGCAGATGAGTTGAATGGACGCATTGGGAGAGTATAGGAGAAATGGACGCGGGTTAAGTGTAGGTGACTAGGGAGGTCCGATGATGAAGGGCTACAAGTGTTGGGAGGAGAGCCGAGCTCAGGTGACCAGAGGTGGGCACAGGTGACTGGAAGCGGACAGAAATGATAGGAGGGAGCTCAGGGTAAGGGAGGGGCACAGGTGACGCAGCGGAAGGAAGACATAGGTACGGAGTGGGGGGTGGGTATAAAGGTGACGGGAGAAGGATAGGAAGTTAGAATGAAGGGGAGGGACAAGGTAAGGAGAGGACAGAAAGGCGGGGAGAGAGCGCTGGTGGCGCGAGGGAGACCTACAAGAGGAGAGAGCAGGTAGGGTGACAGAGCAGGAGGTGACAGAGGTGAGAAGATGGGGAGCAGGTGACCGGGTCTCAAGTGATGCGGGGCGTCGGAGTCGGTCTGCAGCAGACCCAGTGGGGTGCTGGAAGGCCAACGTGCGTGAGGGGTCCGGGAAGAAACTATGGGACCGTGCTGGTCTGCGCTGCGCTCCTGGGTCCAACGCGCGGCGCAGCACCAGGGAACCGCCCGACCACGCACCGTGGACTCTCGCACTTGGCTGTGGAAGTGCTGCTCCCGCGCCGACACCTCGTCCTGCCCTTCCATCCTCCTTTCATACCCACCGCAGGGCCGCCCGCGTCTGCGCGCTCCGCCGCACCATTGCCCGCGGGCGGCGGGGCTATACAGTCTCTCGTGGCCGGACAGAAACGCCACCTAGACCGCAGCAGGATCGGAAAACGCCGCCTCAGCTCGGGGAGAAGCGGTTCAGGACACGGGAGGCGGGGAATGGCCACAGCCTGGGCGGGGCTTGAGGGCGGGGCGGGACTTGTGCGTCACTCGGAGAGCGCCGTACGTCAGAGACGAGCGCCTCTGCGCGTGGGGCGCTGGGCCGAAGGTCGCTAGGTTCCTTGGGGAGAGACTGGAGGAACGGGGGCGGGGTTTTTAGGGTCCTGGACCGAAGTGGCCTTCTGACGCGTGCTGCAGCAGGACATAAATCTCGGAGCTGGGCCTGAAGTGTTGTGGTCCAGCCTTGTTAGTCATTGCCCAGAGCTGGGAGTAAGGGCGGGCCGAAGCTCCAGGCAGGGGATGAGGTCTAGAGGCGGAAGCCCTGGTGCGAACGGGATTTGGAGACCCAGGGAGATCCGGGCACAGGTGCACCCGCCCTCCCTTGTTTGTTGAAGCGTTTGGATCACCCCGGGGCTTTTGGATCACGCCTTGCTCCATCCTTGCTCTCAGAATCTGAGCTTAGCACTGGGCTCGACCAGCCTAAAGACCTAGGGCCTACTACGGAAAATTTCTCTCCCAAGCAAGTGCAAAGCGGGAAAGCCGTTGCAGCTTAGCACTCTGAAGTCCTCCTGCCTCTGCGGAGATAAGAGAGCCGCTGTCCTGGAGAGCAGAGATAGCCTAGGGCCCCCAGGCCTGAAGATGGGCTCTGACGGTTAATGATCCTCTGTAGGCCTTAAACAACGCCCTTGATTTGAGGCACGACTAAGTATGCCAACACAGCCATTTCCCTTCATTATGCAATTTTTATTTTAAAATTGGAATTTAAAGGAGTATTTGGTTGGTTGATTTGGATTTTCTAGACAGGGTTCTCTATGTTGTCCTGAAACTCAAGAGATCCGACTGCCTCTGCTTCCCGAGAACCAGGATTAAAGGCCTACGCCAAAACAGCTGGAATTAAAAGGATTATTTGCAATTTTGATTCTGGGTTAATTTGGTAGAAGAGCCTGGGGTACCTGAGTCTTGCTCCCAGAGTGTGTTTCAGCTACAGCAGGCTCATCAGTCAGCAACAACGTGTTTGAATTCAAACCAGTTTGCCTTTGACGTGTCTTTAAATGTCTCAGCCCTAAAGAACAAGGAAAAAGACTTTTCCTGGACACCCGCATTCTGGGAGCTAGGTTAAATACCCACCTGAACTGTTCTGGATGATTCCAGGGTTAATCTGTCCAAATCAAAGGATAAACACATCAGCTTTTGACGTGTGTAGCTCTGGGACAGATACTCCAGAAAGTATTTCACATCTTTCCAATTGAATACTGCAACCATTTAAACCCTTACATTTCTGTTGCAGGGCTATTCATGGAAGCTTACCCAGCTTTCATTCAGTTTTATTTGTTTCATTTTCTTTGGCACTTTTAAACTTAGCCAAGATAGCCAACTTCAAAAATGGACACCACTCCCCTATCAAGCACTGTAAGACTCCAGAGAGCCTTAGCTTACCGAGGACCCCCTGAGTGAACCATGTGGAGCCGGAATTTGATGCAAAAAGCAAAAGGAATTTATTTTGTTTGTTTGTTTGTTTGTTTTTCGAGACAGGGTGTCTCTGTGTAGCCTTGGATGTCCTGGAACTCACTCTGTAGACCAGGCTGGCCTCGAACTCAGAAATCCGCCTACCTCTGCCTCCTTAGTGCTGGGACTAAGGGCGTGTGCCACCATGCCCGGCGCAAACGGAATTTATTGTTCCAGTGCACTGGGATCGTCCCAGACCCGAAGGAGAGGTGACAACCCCCAGCACCAGTTCAGCGAGTTTTTATATGGTTTCCAGGGGCAGGACAGAGCATCAGCAACTAGGCACAATATGATTGGCAGAACAGCGCACCCTTTAAACTGA